>NC_083335.1:108409088-109609088 GCF_963455315.2 Globicephala melas
GATTAATAAGTACAGCTAATATTTACTGAGTACTTATTATAATATGCCAAATAGAAAGTAGTACAACTGCGGTTTGAACTAAGAAATTGCCTTGCTCTAAGCCTCGAAGGGCCAAGTCACTGGGACTCTTTGTACGACTTAGTGGGAGAATTTAATGTGACATATATTCATGATCCTTCAAGTCCCCCTCCTCCTGCTGCTCAAAATTCTTTAGCAATGGAGATTATTATATTCAGGCCTCAGAATACAAGGTCTCTGAAAATCCAATTCCTACTTTAATTATTCCCTTTGAGTAAAGGATAAGCAAACACTAGTTAACCTAAATTTGAGATCTGGTTTTTACACTGGGTCACACCAGTGATGGGCAGCATACGAAGTCTCCCCTCAAATATGAATTGATGTAGTTGCCCAGAAATGGACCCAGTAAACACTGGTGGGAAAAGCATGAACTATATACTCGCGCAGATGTAGGTTCAGTGCTTGGCTGTACCAATTACCATTTCTGTGCTCTTGTGATAGTTACTTAATCTCTTTGAGTCTGTTTTATCATCTGTAAAAGGGGGCTAATAATAACCACCTTTCAGAGTTGTGTGAGTGGGCTACTAAGGTAACGTATATTCAAGCGCCTTGCATCTTGAAAGCACTCAATAAATATTAAGGTCCCTAATATAGGGTGGATTTGTAGGTAGCATGCCAGGACAGTCTGACCCAGATCACACAGGAGATAAATGCCTAGTGTTCATCTTCTTAGACATTAGTTTTTTCTTGTAGCAAGTTCCAGCAATGAAAAGTGAATTCTGGAGCTCTGGGGTCTCAGTTGGGTAGTTTTGTGGGAGCTTGAAATACTACTGAGAAATTATTGCTGGAGGTGGAGGTACTAAGCACCCCCTCACCCTGCTCCTAAGCAGTAGGCTTGTGAAGATCACTCTGCTCTTACCCTTCCCACTACTTCCAGAAACTATGGCACCTGTGCTGAGTTCCCCCTTCAACTTTGCACTGAGACCTTGGGTCTCAAGGAATTAGTTCCTCAAGGGGTCCTGGCAGCACACTGAGAGGGAGATGATCACCATTTTATCAAGATCTCTATAGCTATTATTACAAGTGACAGATTTAGGAGATTCTCTCTCTCCTCCCCAGCCCCCCACAACCCCCGCTAAATTAGGAAGAATTCTAATCCTTTATTTGATGTAATTCTTGGTTTATTAAAGAAAAACACCATCAAACCAAAGTTTTCTTGGGTTGCCTAAGAAAAGGCTGAAATACCACTTTGCAAATTAACTTCATTTCACACACTAACCCGTGTGTCTTTGAGAGAGCAATGCCAGGGAAGAGGCTACACAGAAAATTTAGGCATTTTGGTTTTGTGTGGAAAATTACAGGCACACTGCTTCCCAGAGGCTGAAACCAGTCTGATTTTCATTCTAAGAGCAAATTAATTTATTTTTCTTAGCTCTCTATTTAGCACAAAATAAATGGATACTTTTAATGTCTCTTGCAGTGATATTCAATTTTACAAATAACTAATCATGAATAAACAGTGCCATCAATAGAAGAGGAAAATTTCCACTTTACTTCTCATGTTGATACAAAAGGATAATTTGAAAGAAATTGACTTTTTCATCTAGAACTATCAAAGAAATACAATGTATTTCATTCACTTTTATGTAATTAAAGCTTTACAAAGACCTTGTGTGTGACTGAAAATAATGTGTCATGAATGTCTGATTTGAAGCTGGAAAAACATAGAAAAATGATTAGCAGACAATTAGCTAAATTATGATCTTGGCAGAATTTACTGTAACCCTGTTTTCTCTAAGTAAAACAATGCATAATGAAAAAGAACCCCATATCCTTTATACTTCTGTAGTTAAAGACAGCGATTCACTAAACTTTTATGTAAGTCAATGAAAGAGTCACTTCCAAGCTGTACTGAGTATTTAAATAGAAACAGTGTTTGGCAGTTATTCCTTTGCATCTTTCTGAAATATTCCCAATTCTCAAAGAGCTATATTTTGTATCAAGTTTAAACTTCCCTACTGAGAATGGTACTTACATGTCAAACAATTCTATAGAAGTGTGGAATAGACACGTGCATCCAGTAGTTGTCTATACAGAATACGTAAGACCTAATCCTGCATAAGGTAGGAAGTCTAATATGTTTCTGACCTACGTTAGAGTACCTGATGAATGTATACTCTAGGTGGAAATCTAAATTATTTCAGAGATTCTGGCTGTAGAGACCTGAACTGTAACTATTAGCTTCTACCTATGATTGTCTACCACATTCCAGTAGGCACTAAAATAAATACTCACATGACAGACTATGGCAGCATGAATCCATGGAATGAGTATTTTTTGGAACGTGCATGTGCAATATGACTTACCAGTTCTTTCATCCATAATGAAATTTGGTTATATAATGACAAGTACAAAGGAAATCCACTAAAATCAAGGCCATGCTCAGCTTCAAAGAAATGCCGAGTGATAAAATACGGAAGCCTGAAAATCCAACGTTCCTTATTCATGCAAATTGACTTTTCTCAAGATTCATTCTCCTATTGGCACATTGCCCACACTTCTAATTCTTGCATCTTAAAAAACTGAGAAATCTATATGCACTTTTAAAGAACAGTTTTCATGCTTTATAAAGTAATTTGAAAAGGAAGGCTGGTGTGTGTGTGTGTGTGTGTGTGTGTTTGTGTATTTACCTCTCTTACTATAATTGTAGGCCTATAAATTAAGTAGAAGTATGAAAGTGGGGAATAAACTTTTAACAATGAAGAAATGTGACAATAACTGGCCTGACACTTCATAGTCCTGGCTGGGATTTGCCTGTGCACAGTGATTTGATAGAGATGGTTTCCATGTTATTTGTGGAAGTACTCATGCTGCTTCCACTCCCAGGAATGTTTTATTTTATTACTTCTCATCCTGCGACAACCAGTTCAGATAATGAGTCCACATAATATTTTTTTCCAATTTCCCTCCTAGAAGGAATCTCTAGCCTCATTCCCATGGAATTTGCTTTGTACTTTCCCATGTTTCACTTTCCATATTGTACTAAGAGTATCTTTTCTACTAGAATTCAATGTAATTTCAGGCAGGATGGGTGCTTATTTCACCTTAATGCAATTAGAGTGTTAGCTGAAGGCCTTATTCAGAAACACTTTAATATTTAATAAAATATCTTCTCTGCCTCTTCACCGCTAACTTTATATGAGGCTCACTGATTGCTTTCTCCAAGTATTTCCTCATTAATCCTGACTCCTTCTCAGGTTTTAAAAAAAATTTTGCAGCCACTTAGCAATTTTTTAAATCAGTTGCATGTGGTGCAAAAATTAGTACTCATTTACTTTATGTTGCTCTTTAATTTTTCTTAGGCAGTTTCAAGTGTGAATTTTTTAGAGTCTCAATAAGATGCTGAATTCCCATTGGCAGTAACCATATTTTGCTATTTCTTGGAAATCTTCCTGCCCTATCTCCTCACCCTTCACTGCTCTAGTCACCCCCATTCTCTCACCCCATGGCTCTAAGCCAGGGGTTGATAAACTGTGGCCTGCAGGCCAAATGAGGCTCTTTGCCTGTTTTTATACAGCCTGTGGATCAAGAATGGTTTTTACATTTTAAGTGGATAAAAAATATCAAAAGAAGAATATTTTTCAAAATGTGAAAAATGTTATGAAATTCAATCTCAGTGTCCATAAATAAAGCTTTATTGAAGTACAGCCACTCCCCTTCATGTGTCTACAGCAGAGTTGAATAGTTTCAACAGAAACCTTAAGGCCTGCAAAGTCTAAAATATTTACTATTTGGATCTTTACAGAAAGTTTGCTGACCCCTGACCTAAATATTTGCTGAAAGATTGGTTTTGGGATCTGGTTATCTTCTTTACATCTCTCTAACCGTTAGTTCTGAGATATTTAAAAAGCTTTCTCCGTGACGAAACAGTAGGTTTTCAGAATCTTCATGTCGACCAACAGGCTATGTCCACTGGAGACACAACTAGAAATATGTGTATCAATGTGTGGAATCCTTTTAACTTCAGGATGTCTCAAAAGTTTTCAAAGAACTATTTATGCTTCCAAGGGAGGTATAGCAAACATTCTTTGGGAAATGTGAAGCTACTTTTATTTTAAAATAAATGTATTTATTTATTTATGGCTGCGTTGGGTCTCCGTTGCTGCGCACAGGCTTTCTCTAGTTGCGGTGAGCGGGGGCTACTATTTGTTGCAGTGCGCGGGCTTCTCACTGTGGTGGCTTCTCTTGTTGTGGAGCACTGGGCTGTAGGGGCGCGGGCTCAGGAGCTGTGGCTCGAAGGCTCTAGAGAGCAGGCTCAGTAGTTGTGGCACACGGGCTTAGTTGCTCCGCGGCATGTGGGATCTTCCTGGATCAGGGCTCGAACCCGTGTCTCCTGCATTGGCAGGCGGATTCTTAATACTCTGGGCCACCAGGGAAACCCTGAAGCTACTTTTCGAATAGTGACCACAACTTTTGTTAAGATTTCAATTTTGCATCAGGATACTGTATTTCATAAATGTGAGGTCAATACTAAGGCAAGTTCCATAAGATCACAGAGCTAACAAAGTAACAGAACTGAAGAACACAAGCAAATGAGATAATCTATGGAAGAAGGGATCATTCATCTGAGCTCTTTGCATAAAAGCACTTAAATGTCTGTGAAACCACTAAGTAGAAAAAACAACTCACCACCAAGGACCTTGACTTGGGTCAATATAAAGGACCAAATTCTAGGCTTTTTAATTTTTTTTTAACATCTTTATTGGAGTATAATTGCTTTACAGTGGTGTGTTAGTTTCTGCTTTATAACAAAGTGAATCAGCTATACATATACATATATCCCCCCATCTCTTCTCTCTTGCATCTCCCTCCCTCCCACCCTAGGCTTTTAAAATTTTTTTCCTCCATAGGAAGTAGACTAAAGAAGATGGCAACAAACAGGAATGAACTCCACATTAGCTGCTCCAAAAATTGGAGTTTATTTCCTGTTTAATTTACTAAACCTTACCCATAAGATGCTATGGTTTGGATTCAAAGTGAACAGAAGAGAAATAACCACAGACTGACATATGCATTTTCTCTCAAGTGATAGCAGTGAATCACTGTATAGGAAAACAGCAAGAAAAAAGAAGTGTAACACAATAGTAAAAAAAAAAAGTATTCCTTTACCTTGTTCTTGCTTAATCCTCTCTCTTTCTGCATATCCCGCAGTCAGCATATTAATTCTGTTAAGCCACCTGAAGAAACAAATATTAAAGTCAGTAACATTGCAACTGATTTTTTTTATACTTAACTATTTTCTTGGGAATAGTTATTTTAAAATGTATAAGAATATATGGAATAATCCCAGATAAAGGGTGTGCTTTTTGCTACTCTTAACACATGGAGTCTTCAATGAGCTATAATTTGCTGTAGTACAAACTGCTCCCACACTAAAGATGCTATTTCACTAGAAAAGTCTTGGGCAAACCTGTTAACATCTGCAACATAAAGGGTTTTGAGATGACCAAAGCCCTATTAATTCTGTTGCTCTAAATGTAAAAGCACTGCAAATATTTTTGCTGTTCCGTTTCTTCAGAACAAATGCTCCTTTAGAGATATTTAAACAATATCAGATATAATTTGTCCTGAGAAGGGAAAAAATTACAGACCTTGCCTGTCAAAATATGTTTTACCATGAAATATTAGTTTTGATGAATCTCCTTTAAGTTTAATGATCCAAAGGGAAACACAGCTCAGTAGTAGTATACTTTGGAAATTTGTCTCTAAATACAAGGGTATTAGGTTTTTCCAAACACAAAACGAGCATATACAATTTTAACCTCTGTTTAGATCTTGAAAATTTATTTCCATGAACAATAGTAATTTCAAAATAAATCTTAGTTCTTTCCTCTTTCAGAAGAGTTGCTATTGCCAATGTAGGGAACTGCCTGAAGCAAAGCACTATTTCAATCTCTGTCTTTTGTCCCACCAGGTCTCTCCCTGTGTTCATTATTCTGGAAACTGTTTACACTGCATCAGATTATCAAATCACAAAATCTTTAAACTAACCTGACAGTTTTCCACTGGTCAATCCTGAGCTATGATCCATATATCTTCCCAAATAAGAAAGTAAGGAAGAATCAACCTTCCAAACTAGCTTGAGTAAGTTTGGAATCACTAGTATAGTTAACATCATTAAATTGTGGAATAATCTGATTGAAACACGTTTTTAGGAAAAAAACTGTGTTTGAGAAGCTTTTCTCCTAGGAGATTATCTCCCCTGTCAAGTGGAAGATGACTTTCTTTGAAGTGACTCATATATTTCGTCATTTATGCCAAGTGGTGTTAACTGTGCATCAGATACTTAGAGTATCTTGAAAAGGGAGGGAGGAAAGTTGTTTCTCTAATGGACAAAATCACATCCATGGAAATTTAAGCTTTAATTTTAAGAATAAGTCACTTAAAGCACAACTTTATTTTGACAAAGCCTACAATGTAATGATCACCTCAACTATGGGAAGTAAAGAAGGGACTGGAGCAGAAATGGAAAAAAAATGGATCAAATGAATTTAGCAGCATGATATATACACACGATCCAGAAAATTATAAACTGTCAGCCAAGAAGTTAACTTCATGACAAATAACCTTTTAAAAATGACTCCAATCATTAGTAAAAGGTCAAAATTAAAATCTAGCCTATAGGTCATTTGTAGTAAGAAAGGGGTTGAATTTGTACTACAAGGTGAATCTTAGCACTCTTAGGAAAGACTGGCTTGGTGCTTTTTGGGTGGAAATGATGTTGATACCACTAGAGGAATATTTGTTAATGAATTTTAATTCAGTACTTCATATTTAATACTTTTTAATATATCACTGAAATTTCATTTTATCAGAAGTCTAAAGAGCAGTGAGGTCTTCATGAGATGAATAAGGAAACTAAAAAGAGGCTTCTTAATTTTTCAGCTCAACAACGTTTATTAAATGCCTGTTGTATGCTGAACAATGAGCTACGTTTTGTGGGTCCAAAAATGAATAAGACATAATTTCTGCCTTTGATGAGCTCCAGGATTCCTAAATTCCACAAGACAATTAAAAAATTAAACTACTTTTAGGAAGAAAAATTCTGTCCCCAATAAAAACTCTTTACAAAGTGTATGCGTAAACTTGTATGTATAGACACAAAAGGCTGAATGCAACACAACTGTTGTTGCTGTCTTGGATAAAGTTGTCCTTAGGCCTCAGTTAGAAGATGCTTATCCAAACACTTGCTGCAGTTATGGTTTGGTGTTTATATGCTATTATGAACAGCAGATATATATGCATTAATTGAGTTAAGAAATATTAATGTGTGCCAGGTACTGTTCTAGGCACTGAGGATAGAGAAAGATAAATGAAACAAAGTATCTGTTTTCATGATGCCTGTATCTTCAGTGAGGGAGACAGACAATATTTAAGGATAAGAGGATTGGGCCTATGGTGAATGTTCCAATGAAGCTGTCAACAGCTGACACAGAATAACGTACTGAGAGGGAAACCAGAGTAAGAACTGGGGAAGAAATGTAAGATAATCACACTAAACAGAAACTGGTGAGTCCTGACAATTATAAGGACATATGTGCTGACGTGAAAAGGAATACATAGGCCAAGTGAATTCAGTAAATAAGTCTCAGAATACTTGAGAAACATGATGTTTTGTTTTCTTCCCACAGATTTCACACAGGCTGGCAAAAAAGTTTTTTTTAATGTTTCAATGCTCATTTCTGAGGATGGAACAGATGGATTGGTGGTAGGGTGCTCAAAAGTGTTTTTGAAGATTACCTCACAATCAAACTTAAAGCTACTCAAAAAATAGATGGTGAGATTTTAATATTCTAAGTTATATGTATTTGGGTATATGTATGCATGTGCGTATGTATGTGTATACACACATGCGGATTTTACAGAAGAAAATTAAATCTAAGGATTGCTTTTTCATTCCAGTTACTAGGTCCTGTCAAAACTAGCACTCCATTTTAAAAATATATATGATAATATTTTAGAAATTATGAAATAACCAGGTAAGGCACTTATTTATAATTATTATAATATAATTATAATTATTTATAACTATATCATCTCTTGAAGGCTTAGGTACATGCCTTCAAAGGACTACACATAGAATGAACCAACACCCACATCATCTTGCTGCTATGTAACAATCAGCTTATTAAATAAAGTTGTTGGAGGCTGTCTCTCCCCAACACCAATCCTCTGTGAATATTGCCAGCACTGACTCTCCTCCGTCCTATTGACAAGTAATTTTTAATAAACTTGCCTATTGAAAGCAGACATTAGGAATATGCTTATTCAAAAAATAAAAAGCAGGGCAAAACAATAAAAGTCCACTATACTTAAATTTTAAAGAAAGACTCAGTATTTCAGGACAATTTAATTCTGAAGGTTGTAGTACACCACGGCAAGGCTTACATAAAACAGCACTCTTAAATGTACCATGTGGAGATGACATATTTGATCAGATTTATTTATTTTTTTCTTTGACCCATTGCTTAGAAAAGGCAACAAAATGAAACATATGGGTTTGGTTTAGCTTCTTCTCTGATATCCTGAACCAGATACATCCACAGGAGTATTAGGGAAGAGTTAGTGACATCATACACTTCTGAGTTATTGCTAACACAGGGTAGAGAATGGAGATCAAGAATGGTTTTATAGTTCATAAAAATGCATTTTTGAACAGGCTATTTTCTAAACCTAAAAAGACCCTGATTAGCAAGTATCACGAAAGATTAATTTATGTTAATTCCTGGATGGAAGTAACTGTGTTCTAGTGGATCTATCTTGTAGGAGAGGACATGATTATATATACCACTTATTTTCTGTTTGGTTATGATGTAAATCCTTCATATTTATCCTAAGGGCATTGAGGTCAATTGTGGTAAAATGGATAGTGAGTAACAACAACAGTAGAAGTATAAAATAGTTAAAACACAAAATAGAGTACCACCCCTCCCCAACAAGTACACAAACATTTTCATTTTGAGAATAAGCTCTTCAAATTCTGATTGGCTACTGTGAAATTTCAAGAATGGTAACATGCAAATCAAGAGAAGATTATGGAAACCAAATACAAGGCTCAGTTCACAGAACTAGAACAAATAATCCTAAAATTTATATGGAACCATAAAAGACCCAGAATTGCCAAAGCATTCCTGAGGAAAAAGAACAAAGCTGGAGGCATAACACTCCCAGACTTCAGACAACACTACAAAGTGACAGTAATCAAAACAGCATGGTATAGGCACAAAAACAGACATATGGATCAATGGTACAGAATAGAGAGTCCAGAAATAAACCCACACACCTATGCTCAATTAATCTTTGACAAAGGAGGCAAGAATACACAATGGGGAAAAGACAGTCTCTTCAGCAAGTGGTGTTGGGAAAGCTGGACAGCTGCATGTAAATCAATGAGGTTAGAACACTCCCTCACACCTTACACAAAAATAAACTCAAAATGGCTTAAAGACTTAAATATAATATGACAGCACAAAACTCCTAGAAGAGAGCATAGGCAAAACATTATCTGACATAAATCCCAGCAATGTTTTCTTAGGTCAGTCTCCTAAGGCAATAGAAATAAAAGCAAAAATAAACAAATGGGACCTAATCAAACTTATAAGCTTTTGCACAGCAAAGGAGACCATAAACAAAACAAAATGACAACCTAAGGAATGGGAGAAAATATTTGCAAATGATGTGACTGACAAGGGTTTAATTTCCAAAATATACAAACAGCTCATACAACTCAGTAACAACAAAAAAAACCCCCACAACCTAGTCAAAAAATAGGCAGAAGACCTAAGTATACATTTCTCCATAGAAGACATACAGATGGCCAATAGGTACATGAAAAGATGCTCAACATCGCTAATTATTAGAGAAATGCAAATCAAAACTACAATGAGGTATCACCTCACAGCAGTAGGAATGGCCATCATCAAAACATCTATAAGCAATAAATGCTGGAGAGGGTGTAGAGAAAAGGGAGCCCTCCTACACTGTTGGCGGAAATGCAGATTGGTGCAGCCACAATAGAAAACAGTATGGAATTCCTTAAAAAACTAAAAATATAGCTACCATATGATCCAGAAATCCCACTCCTGGGAATATATCTGGAGAAAACCATAATTCAAAAAGATACATGCACGCCAATGTTCACAGCAGCACTATTTACAATAGTCAAGACATGGGAGCAACCTAAATGTCCATCAACAGAAATGGATAAAAAAGATGTGGTACATATATACAATGGAATATTACTCAGTTTAAAAAAGAAGGAAAGAATGCCATTTGCAGCAACTTGGATGGACCTAGAGATTACCATACTAAGTGAAGTAAGTCAGACAAAGACAAATACCATATGATATCACTTATATGTGGAATCTAAAATATGATACAAATGTACTTATTTATAAGACAGAAACAGACTCACAGACATAGAAAACAAACGTCTGGTTACCAAAGGGGAAGGGGGGGACGGATAAACCAGGAGTTTGGGATTAGCAGGTACACACTACTATATATAAAATAGATAAACAACAAGGACCTACTCTATAGCATAGGGAACTATATTCAATATCTTGTAATAAACCATAATGGAAAAGAAAAGAAAATATATAAAACAATCACTTTGCTGTACACCAGAAACTAACACAACATTGTTAATCAATTATATTTCAATAAAAGAAAGGCTCAGTTCTCCTATTAATTATAAAAGATTTTATCAAGTTTTCTCAACACCTTTCTTTGCCCTCTCCTTGTATTCATATCCTTGGTTTGGAAAAATCACGCCTATACCCTGAAGTGTCAAAGAACAAGATTATTTATAAAAGCATATTAAGTGTCCATTTAGCGTGTTCAAGCACATTTATGAAGCTCCAAAATTTTGTGCTTAAAAATATTTGAACACTAACTCTTTAGAGATATACAAAGAAAGTTAGATGGCGTGAGAACCCTATGTATATAAAAGGAATATATATTGAAAGCAAACACTTATATAGCACTTACAATTTAGCAGGTACTGTTCTAAGCCCTTTATGTGTTCTTATTTGCTCCTCATAAAAGTTCTATGGGTGGAGATGGTTATTATCTCCATTTTTTAAAAAGAGTTAATACCTGACAGAGAGAGGTTAAGTTCTATATCCAAGGTCACAGAGCTACTAAGTGGGACGGCTGGAATTTGGACAGCCTGGTTCCAAAGTTCATACTCTTAACCACTATGCTATTCTGCGTCTTCCTAACTATTGGCACATCATATGTGTAACATGCACTGCCTACTGAAGAGCTGTGAAGGGGAAAATTTTGAATCTTAAATCCAATTTCTACAAATCTAGAAAAGGGAAAGGAGAAAGGAAAGAAAAAGGAAGAAAGGATCAAACTCATAAGAGCCAAAATGGAAACAAGAAGCAGTATGTTGTAGATAATGAAAAAATATATATCCAGATTTTCCCAGAGCCACCAAATAACCACGTGCCATCTAATCACTTGGTTGCACAATCCTGTCCAGTGATAGAAGAAAGGTGACAGAGAGATACACCAACTATGCCTATGCCTAAGTTATTGAGATGGATATTCTGTCATAAATACTCAGCACTTGGAAAAGTCAGCTTTTTTTTTTTTTTTTTTGTGGTACTTGGGCCTCTCACCGTTGTGGCCTCTCCCGTTGCGGAGCATAGGCTCCGGACGTGCAGGCTAAGCGGCCATGGCTCACGGGCCCAGCCGCTCCGCGGCATGTGGGATCTTCCCGGACCAGGGCACGAACCCGTGTCCCCTGCATCGGCAGGCGGACTCTCAACCACTGCGCCACCAGGGAAGCCCGAAAAGTCAGCTTTTTTTGTGGGTATCCTTTTTTCCTCACTTGGGAATAAATCTGAAGACATATTCTTGAAGTGGACTTAAAAAAATGTTTTTTTTCTACAGTGGATTTTTTTTTTGGCCTATACATGGATTCTGGCACATTTTTGGTAAACTTGACAAAAAGTCAATGAGTTTATTTTGACTTTTTAAAATGCCATTCTTTAAAATTAGGTATGGCTACATGGAGCTATGGCTGGGTCCATTTTATTTTAAACTGATCTAGAAACTTCAGTGACATTATTCTCTAGGCATTGATGTGGAAAACAGAAATCTAAGCCTAACTGACTTTCTAAGTATTTTGAAATTTAAGTAACTTTACCTGTTCATATCATCAAGATGCTCAGCAGCAAAATAAAAGCTTTTGATTTTAGGATGACAGGCTTTGAATGCACTGCAAAAGGAAACAGAGTACATTTATTTATTTCAAATTGGGAAATAAGTTAGAACCAAACAATTTTTATGGATAAAAATTACCTCAGATCTAATCTGAGTTCACATATATAATGCTTCTGCCGTGATGACAGAAATGAGTGAAAAATTCAATTTTCTGCCCACAAAACTGCTTTCTTATTACCTCAATTTGAAAGCATTAGACAAGCAACCTATAATTTAAAAGCTAGAAATTAAAAAAAAACAAAACTACCCTTCCTTTCTCTCCCTCGCCCCAAATAAAATCAACTTACTATTTCTTGCGGCATTCATTGGCTCTATCAATTTTAAATTCAGGCAGACTGATGAATCCTTCTGCTTTTTCATCCTAAAGAGGCAACACTCTTGTTTAGGGTATTATATATAAAGGTTTGAAGCTGGTGCTACTATACAACTATGCCTTAAATATCTATACTAATAAATCAGTTCATTTAATCCTTTAAATTAGACATTTTAGAGATCAGAATTTCAGTCTTACCTGTTATAGTCCATTAAATTGAAGGTATATTTTGAACATTTAGAATAGTACAAATTAAAATACATACAGAAATGTTTAAAAATTCTTTTTATATTAAAATAAAGATAGAAAAATTTTTAATTCTCAAAGTGAAATCTGTTTTATAAGTAATTTTTCCCTCAGAATGTACATACACATTTATAACATATAAAATAACTGTAGCCCACATTTACAATTCAATTTTCTACCATTTTAAATGTTCAGATATAAAATTTAGGGACATTTACTAATTCAATTCCTTTTCTGTCTCCAAAAAAAATCTCTTAAACCTGAATTAAATTATTTTGTGTACTCAAGATTTTACAAATGAAGAGATTAATTTGCTTTTCAAATATCTGACTTGGTTTACATGCTATATATACATAAAAGTCATGTTTCACTTGGAAAACTGAATGAAATCCATAAAATGCCCCCCCCCAATGTGGGATGGGAATATAAGACAGGAGAATTATCTAAAATCTTACATCAGATGCAAGTTATTACAACTAGGCTAAGATTATTTTTGGCTAAACCCTTTAAATGTTGTTGTCCCTTTCATGTTCATGAGCCAACTCCTCAGACTTTTACTCCCAAACTTTGATCTGTGCTGTACCAGTTCATGGCTCCTTATATATCAAGTTCAAGAGACATCATACTCCCATCTGCCATCTCAAAGAAAAAGAATAGGGGTTCTCAATTCTTTTAGTGTGTGTGTGTATGTTTATATGTAAAACTTAATAAAATTTGATGCTAATGATAGTGACTAAAATGTGTGTGTTATATGCAAGAGCAGTATAACTTCCAATATTTTTCAATATTTGAGCATTTTTTTCTTCCAATCTTAGGGTAAATACAATAGTCTCAAATCTCTTTGATTTGTGTTATGTTACCCTTGATGTCTTTAATGTTAAAATTAAAAATTTTGAACAATTTAAAATACTTTTGGGGTAGTTATGATCTCCCCATTAAACTCTGAAAGACAGAAAAGCATTCAGCAGACAATCTACAAGTGATCTAAAATAAAGAGAAACATAAAGACGTTATGTTTTTACACTACTTGATTGGCATACAAAAAGTTTTTAGCCAGCACACTACATTAAACCACATACATTTTTATGAGAAAAAAAGCTAACAATAGAAATTTTTGTTTAAAAAACTTAAGGTGGGAAGAGATATGGGAACATATGTATATGTATAGCTGATTCACTTTGTTGTGGAGCAGAAGCTAACACACCATTGTAAAGCAATTATACTCCAATAAAGATGTAAAAAAAAATAAAAAAATAAAAAACTTAAGGTGAACTGATAGATGGCTATGGCAAAGGAAGCAAATGTAGAGTTAAGGGAATATCAAAAAATAAGGTATACTGTATATCTGTTGTGATATGTGACAGGTTATATAATTACTCTGGATATAAATCTGTTTACTGGAAATGAAACAGGAAATTATAAGAACAATTGGCATGTATTATATACCCTCCCCCTGCTGTCCCTATTGGGCCAAATGAAATGAATACTTGAAGATTTTTGAAACTAGTCTACTAGTTCATTTATTCCTTAAGAAAAACTGAAACAAATGCAGGTGGTATTAACTTAATTTACTTAACTTACTAAAGGACTTCCTC
This sequence comes from Globicephala melas, assembly GCF_963455315.2. Taxonomy (NCBI): domain Eukaryota; kingdom Metazoa; phylum Chordata; class Mammalia; order Artiodactyla; family Delphinidae; genus Globicephala; species Globicephala melas. Next base: position 108,423,555 of record NC_083335.1, read on the forward strand.
CCAAAAAAGCAAACAGAAAAAATTTTAAAACTTTGAACAAAAGCAAGACATTTAAAAATCTTTATCAAATTTCCATGTATAATCCTTTTGAGTAAGCTATTGCTTGAATTAGTTTGGTATTTTTAATTAGATATACAGAATTTTACTATACATTATCTATATTTCAAATATGTTGCTACATTAGAATAATTGAGACAAGTGCCTTTACAGAACCCCACAATGCAACCATTTTAAGAAGGCAGACTGAAAAATAACCAGCAGAAGTCTCCTGAATTAGCCTTAAGGTGATTATATGATTTTAAAACGTAAGTCTCAAGACGATGATTCTTTTGGTTAAAGATAAAATGAATGAGAAAACAAAATGTGCTTTGTCTTACCTCCTCATTAATATACCAATATAGGGACGCATCCTTTAGGACAAACCAGTATTTCTTCCACTTCTGTGAAAAATAACTCTTCGCATCTTTCTTTTTCCAAAGCCAGCCCTCACAGTCACCACGGCCAAGATCTTTGCAAGAAATTCGTCTTTTGCTCTTGCCGGCTATAGGACCTAAAGATAATAGTGGGTAAAAATGCTCTTTAAATTTTGTATACGTGTGAAGGTAGAAGGTTAATCTATAGATTATAAAAATAAGTCTGGATACTTAACAACCTTAAAAATTCTTATTTTCTCTTTGTATCAGAATAAAAAACTATGGAAAATTGTAATACCTTTTCGCCCACATGAGTGACATACAATTTAATCTGAAGTGCGTGATCCCAGTCTGAAAACCTGTTGAGACCATGTGTTGCAAAAGGTACCTTGTATCATAATTGACCTGAAGGAGAAGCCGGTCTTGGTAGCTCTTGTGCTAGGGGGTTGTTCTCTTCCAAACCACACTGGGCTCAGGCAAGAGAGGATGGGTGAACTGTGCTGGTGATTATCCCAGTGCAAACTAAGCAGCTAAATGTTTCATTTCCTTTTCTTACCTTTGTTTTTCTTCTTTGATTTGTGCTGCAGAGAAGACTGCTGAAATGTCTGAAATCAAAGATAGGGAAGAATGTTATGTGATACGCAGCGTGCCATCGGAGTCCCAACAAGCTGCAGGGAACACTCAAAAGCTGAACGGTGACTCTGAACCCCGGTCAGCGAAAGTACCTTCTTTTTCCAAAGACTCAAAACAAATTCATATATAACATGCCGCTAAACTTTCTACTTTCTCATGAAGCAGGAGAGAATAATGTTATCTTGGTCTTTATTTTGTAGGCAGAGAAATAGGGACATAAAGCAGGGCTGAAACTGAGGGCTCATATATGCAGAGCACTACCTTTCTTAGGGGTTTACAGTGCTTTCTCAGGCAATATCTCATTTGATTCTCACAAAATCTTATGAAGTTGTCAAGCAAATATGACTATCACTTGTTCCTTTGAATTTCATTATATACCATAAGCCACCATGAGCTACTGATCTCCTAGGCCCTCCCCCTCAGTTGCTAAATATTTCAGCACTTGAATCAATATTTTGTTCTCACACCTACTTCTGTCTCTATTATGGGGAACTAACCTTCATGTAGGTGATGTCAGTATGTTGGCTTTCTCAGTCCCTCATCTCTAACGTTCTTTACTTCTCCACTCTTCAGCTACCCACCCCCATGACCCTATATTTGTTACTCTTAAGCATACTCCAACAACTGCCTCCATTATCTCCGTTTTACATAGTATAATACCTCCAACCCAGCAATTTTTAGAAAATCTTCATTGAGGCATCCAATTTATTGACTTTACCACCTTTTGTGCCTTTATTTCTCTTCTTCTACTTGCTTTCCATGGGACATCGTTATGACCATTTCCTTGAGCTATATACTTCCTGCATCATACTCGCCTAGCTAACAACCATCTCAGTTAAACCCACCTATCAGTCTATTCCACGCTAAGGACCAGAATAGCGTAATGTCTTAATAGAAAAACCCACAACTGTATGACTGGTCTAGCTTTCAATTAATGACTATAAGTCACTGGTTCCAGTCAGACAGTCTACTAAACTAGATTGTTCACTGGTCTAAATAAGGTTAATTATGTTCATATGATTAGCTAGCTAACAGGGTAGAGACATAGCATGTGTAATTTTAATTCACAGATAATCCTTCAAAACGAATTTTAGGTAACAGATCCTTCTTCATATCTGTAAGGGGCAATTGGATTTTGTCTACATAAAATTTGCTGGCCTTGGTTTTATAAAGTAAATTCGTATTCTGTGACATACTTCCTTATTTAGTATCTTTGCTTGTAAAATAACATTCTACTTACATAATAATTTGCATGATTTATATATGGTTTACATAATTCTTAGGAATATAATATTATGGGTGGATATTAGTCCTAAAGATAAGGGTCAGACAATTTGCTGACATTCAGTGTAACGCAGAAATAATCACCCAATTGTCAAAATAATATAAATACATATATATGCGGGGTGTGTGTGTGCATAAAACTTTGCAGGATCCATGGCTACAGAAATTCATAATCAATTTTGGAGAGAGAGCATAAAAGATAAAACCCATCATGCTATGTTAATTTTCTTGAGTGCACTTTGCTTCAAAATAATAACTCAGGCTAGTGTGCTTAAGTATAGTTAATTTACATTTAGCTGTTTTCCCTAAATTGTTTGGCTGTAAAATTACTGATTGGGTTTTTTCCTTTTGTGTTTCCACAAGTAATCATTATAATTTTACAGCTCATTATTTTTAAAAATGACAAAGATGGGGGTGGTTTGTTTTTAGGAAGCTACATGGATAACAGACAGCTCAAAAGAATTGAGTTATATAATGTACTTCCTATGCTTTTTGCACGTTATTTCTTAGAACCTTAAGGTCTACTTTAAAATCTACACAAAAACATATTTTACGCTCTCCAGGTTTTCTTTTTTAACAAGATTATCTTTTCTTTCCCTATAAAAATATATTCTCATACTCATCATGATTGCAGAGTATAATCAGTATACATATTGTTGGAACCTAAGAACTCCTAGGCACACAATACAGATTTATCCATCATTCAAAGAAGCAAAGCTTTAGCTGTCTTTTTAAAATATTGTAACTATTACAATGAAATTCTCGTAAGAGAGACGTCATTATTTTTCCAAGTGATGTGACATTTCCTGAAATGAAAGAGTTAATTGAATTATATGCTTTTGAAAGTAATGGAAAAAACAATGAAAACTACCATTAAGGAAATAGGTCTCTGTGTAGAAAAGAGTAATATAGCAGGCCTGAGCCTGCTATTTTAGAAAGGCCTGCTTGCAAGGTTGGCCCTCAGCTGACATATGGGAACTTGGCTGGTAAACAGTTCCCTGTACTGACATGAAGCTTCCCTAAGCGATAAGATGATTTTGCCCACCTGGGGACTCAACACTTGCTTTCATTTCAGGAAAGGAAAAGTAGTTGCTAGGCAGAGGATGCCTATGTAACCAACCCATTAAAATCCTTGGGTACTTGAGTCTTCGATGGGCTCCCCTGGGCAGAGACACTACCCACATGTGACTGTATTTTTGCTGCTAGGGAAGTGTGCACTCTGCATGATCTGTCATGAGAAGGAGAGAGCACAGGAAACCTGCACATGGATTTCTCCAGATTTCATGTGTATCTTTTTTTCCTTACTGATCTGGCTGTATACCCTTGCTGCATCACTGTAATAAAATCTTAGCTGTGGGTACAACTATATGTTGAGGCTTCTGAGTCCTAGTGAATCACTGGACGTGTGGGTGATTTGGGGACCCCTGAAACAGATTCAAAGATTCCTTAAAAACTTGTATCAGAAATTGCTCATTATTCATACATATAAATAAATCCTGACAGTGAAGGTTTCCTCATGTTATCAGCAAGTATGATTAAATACCTTGAGGTGCAGATTTACAATCTTGTGTAGTCTTTTCTAGTAGAACTGATGGAATTATTCATTCTGAGTGATAGATATTTAATTGTTATCATTTTTCCCAGTTTCTAGTGATATCATGAAATATTTAATAAGAGCAAGACATTAAGAACAGATACATGACTATAATGGATAACATAGATCATATAAGGTATTATGACCAAGTTCAAAAAGAAAGAGGCCTGGAATCTTTGCTTTACTGATGATGAATGTTTTTCTCATGAGACAGAAAATTTGTAATATATTTTATTTCTGTATTTTTCTTCTTAGTTTCAGATCACCCTTCTTCCAGGTTCATGCTCAAGTAAGTATGTCTTTTAGAAGTTCTTTCATAGCAGTCTGTGAGTAGCAAACACTGCTAGATTTTTATGTTTGAAAATATAAAAACCCTTTACTCTTAAATAAAATAATACCTTAGCTGGGTATAGAATTCTGAGTTGAAAATAATTTTCCCTCTGCATTCTGAATATATCACTTTATTTTCTTTTAGCATCTATCATTGCCCTTAAGACATCTGTAGCTAGGGACTTCCCTGGTGGCGCAGTGGTTAAGAATTTGCCTGCCAATGCGGGGGACACGGGTTCACACCCTGGTCTGGGAAGCTCTCACGTGCCGTCGAGCAACTAAGCCCACTTGCCACAGCTACTGAGCCTGCACTCCAGAGCCCGCGAGCCACAGCTACTGTGCCTGCGTGCCACAACTAATGAAGTCCGCATGGCTAGAGCCCATGCTCTGCAACAAGAGAAGCCACTGCAATGAGAAGCCCGTGCACCGCGATGAAGAGTAGCCCACAGCCGCCGCAACTAGAGAAAGCGCACGCGCAGCAACAAAGACCTAACACAGCCAAATATAAATAAATAAATAAAAAATCTGTAGCTACTCTGTCATTAGTTATAATTTGTCTTTAGTCTTTCTGTAGCTTTTAAAATATTTTCCTCTTTATCCCTGATATTCTGCAATTGCTCTATGATGTGTCTAGGTTATAACTGATTTTAATTAATCTCATTTCACATTCATTGTGTTGTTCTTGAAGGTGTTATTTCTTCAATTCTGAAAATTCTCAGGCATTGTCTCTTCAAAGGGCCTTCTTTACTAGTCTCTCTCTTTTTGTCTCTAGACTTATGTTGGTACCTCTCAATTTATCATCTATGTATCTTTCATATTTCTGCAATGCTTTTTAGGTGAATTCATTCTGCTGTTTTCCAATTTCCTAATTCTCTCTCTGATTTTAAACAGTCTAAAGTATATCTTACCTATAGAGTGTTTATTTCACTGACTATATCTTACACATCCAGGATGTCTAGTTGGTATTAGTGCTTCTGAATATTCAGTGTTCTTAATCATCTTGTTATTATTTCAAATTTTATTTTAAGGGGTTTTCTGGATTTCCCATAATTTCCATTTACTAAGGAAAGAATAACCTTATAAGAGTCAGCGCTCTGGTCAATTGCTGTATCTTTATTCAACCTCCTTATACTCGTGGGTGAGGAAGCTCTGCTTGCCTTCCCAGTTGGTTTCACCCAGTGAGTCAATCTTCAGTTTCCTGACATAGCTGTGGTCCATTTGTTCTCTGATCCCCATTAGAGTAGACTCCCAGTCATTTCTAGCTCTTTCTGGACTCAGAGCCTACCAGGTATATGGCTTTAGTTCCCATTTATTGTCGTGTGCAATTTTGTTCTTTCTTCTAGTCCTTGGAGACTAGATCTTGTTTTTGACCATGACTGTATCTTTTTGTGTTTGGGGTAGGGTGTGTGTGTGTGTGTGTGTGACAGAGAGATAGAGACACAGAGAGAGAGAGAATTCAAAGTATAAGCTCATAAGGCTTACTGACCACCAAAAATAGACTCCTTTTGTAAACATTTGTGAAGGTCCATTCTCTTAAAAAACATATTTTTATCTTTTTTCCTGAATCATCATTCAATAAAATCTTTCTAACACCATCACTAGCACTTTCTGTTTATTGTAGGGAGCAGCTGGGTGAAAGTTCTTTGAACTTTCTCCCTAAGAATGTTTACAAACTCTGAGCTTTAGCTACTTATGAATTTATATAGTCAATCGGGATTTCTTGACTGAGCTGCAGGCTGCCTAACTCAACAGATTTAATGTGTACAAAACTGAGCTCATGATATCCACCACCCATCAACCGAATCTGCTCCTCTCCTAGTCTTCTATACCTTAGTAAATGGCAATTCCACTTCTCCCCACAGTGGCTCACACCCAGAATACCAGAGTCAATCTTGACTCTTTCCTTTCTCTTATAGCCCATAGTCAATCCACCAGAAAGCTGTATCAGCTCTGTATTCAAAATATGTTCACAATATGACTTTTTCTTATCATCTCTACTACTACTATCACCTTGGTCTAAGCCACCATCATCCCTCACCTGCATCACTAAAATATCTCCTCACTGTTCTCCCTCCCTCTGCTCTCATATCTTCTGTTTTTAACATAAGAGTCAGAGTGATCCTGTTAAAATATGATTTGATCATGAAAACTCTCCAATGGCTTCTCATCTCACTCTGAATAAATGCCCAAATCCTTCCACTGACCCTGAAGGCCCTGTATGACCTGGCCCCTGTTACCTTTGCTTCCTGCGCCTACCCTTACTAACTTTGCTCCAGCCACACTTGCTGTTCCTAGATTATGCTGAGTGGAGTCCCATCTTAGGGCCTATACCCTTGCTGTTCCCTCTGTCTGAAATGTTTGCTCAGATACCGAAAGCAGCTCTTTTGCCCCTTTCCTGTTTGCCCATTTCTGTCCACCTCTAACCTTAAAATAACCTCATTATAAGAATGAGATGACTAAGCAATTGAAACTAACTCCTGACCTATGTTCTCCTGAATGCACACCAAGCCTTGTCTAACTTGTTGATTCTTTTCCTAGATAAAAAGAAGAAAGAATGAAGAATGAAGCAGTTAAAAAATGACTAGCTCTCTACCCACAAAAGCTCCCTTAGCACTCCTGCAGGCAGATCACACAGGCAAGATAACATGTGAAGAAAGAGTCAGCCAGTCTGCACCCAATGGAGAATGATGCAGAACGCAACCTCCTGCCTTGATGATCCACTGAGATTCTTCACCCCCATTTTTCCCTTTAAAAACTGTCATCGCTGACCAGAATCTTCAGAGTTGGTTTCTGGACACGTGTCCACCTTCTCCCCAGATCGCCAGCTTTTCTGATTAAAGCACGTTTCCTTTCTACTGACACTTGCCTCTCGAGTTATTGGCTTATGAGCAGCAAGCAGCCAAACCTGGGTTTGGTAGCAATACTCTTGTGGCTTACTCCCTTACCTCCTTCAGATCATGAGTCAAATGCTTCCTTTTTAGTAAATTCTTCCCAGGCTTCCCTATCTAAAATTGTTATCCTTATCGTCCTCAACACTTCCTGTTTTCCCTCCCTGCTTTATTTCTCTCCTTAGAACTTAACATTACCAAAAGTACTTATATTTCTTGTTTATTACTCAGCCTTCCCTCCAAATATAAACTATATGAAAGAAGAGGAATTCTGACTGTTTTATGCACTGTTTTATCCTTTGACTAGAACAGGGATTTTAGTACTTCCTCTGTGTAAGACAGAGGAAGTACTAAATAAATACTGGTTGAGTGCATAAAAGTTGAACAAACCACCAGCAAAGAACACAGGATGTAGTCTTAATTAACTGATTGTTTGAACCTGAAGTCCTTCAGGGGGAAATAAACAAGCCAGGTGTCTTTTCTCCAGTAATCCATGTACAGCATATTACTGATGTTCTGTTCTTTAGTAGACTGTTCCTTTTGGTAAATAAGAAAAAATTCCTTTTTATCCAATCTCCTTTAACATTACTTGTAATGAGATTGTCTTACTGCACTTAACAGTTTAAAGTTGAATTCAAGATGTGGCGGGCAAAAGCGCATTAAATGTGTCAAAAGATATTTATGCATATAATTATATGATGAATTATGAATGGATGTGTTGAAATCACAATTCAATCCATAAAAATAGAAATGTGCTAAAATAAAAGGCCATTATGAAAGCATTGTTGATCCTCTTCTTAACCATGGCGATGCATGCAACAGTATTCTGTTTGGCTATAAAAGATTCCTTTTTCAGACAGTTGCCTGAAAAGAGCATTTGTCTTTCATTTTGTCCACAGATGTTCTGTTCAAACTCTATTCCCCCCTCTTCTGGATGAGGAAGTGAGGGGGAGGGTAATTTGGGTCATTCTTATCCTGAAACTTTCAGAAGCACTTATTTTAATTGTGGAAGAAAATGACAGTTTCTGTGTTACATTTTGAAAGCTCAGCTACTATTAAATTCTTCTCAAGTTGCAAATTGCCACACTTACAGAAAAATTTGCAATCAAAATACTCTCTTGTTGCAATATAGCAACTTCCTCTTACTGTAATTTTCTGCAAAGTTCCAAGATTTCTTCAGTGACTAGTCAAACCAATAGCTTATTTCTTATACATAAGAAAAGGTGCTTAGCAATTTGAAACTCTTGGGACAAATGACAACTATTTCCACATATTTAATCTTTTTAATAAACAAATAAACAAGAGCCTTTGAGATTTAAGTACTTCACAAAGAAACGTATTTTCCCTTACTTTCTCATTATTGTGTGTCAGCAGAAAAAGTCTAAATATGAGCAAGTGGGGTAAGATGGCAATGGGAGTAAATAGTACATCAAGAAATCTTCCATTTACGTGAAATAACAGCATAGAACTGAACAAGTTTACTGTTGATGGTGGTCTTGCCATTCTAGTGCATGAGAAACTCTGCGTGGAATGGGGTGGGGATGAGGCACTGCATACACGCTGGGTCTTTGAGGGCAGTGGGTGAGCTTGCTCTGGATTCTGTCAATAAAGTTAACCTGACTTTATATTGACTGAAAATGGCTCTACACACACTCAAAAATAAGCATGCTTTTAAAAATAACAAGCATGCTAATAAATTATGAGTCAAACAAGAGCAAAAAGGCAGTGATTGGGGGGAATTTAGAGAAGGTCAAACTCAGGTTGGGCAGGGTCAATGTTTCATCAAAAGAATATCATGCATATCAGATTCTGAAGGAGGGAGGTAAGTGAATCTTATACAAGATTCCATAAGGCAATTCCCCTTTCCTATTGGACAGTAAGTGGTAAGGTGGGAAGAACAGAGATTATAGTGGTGAATGGTTAGGAAGGGTTACAAAAGTCACCACCCTTGGGAAACAGAAACTGTCATTCTTGGATCATAATAATTATCATTTACTGAGGGCTTATGTGTGAGGCACAGTATTAGGGACTTTATATCAGTTATCAATCTTAATCCTTACAATAAATTTGTTCCGTGGTGATCATTAATGCCATTTTAAAGAGGAGAAAACTGAGAGTAAACAACTTGCTCAGGAGCTCACAGGTAGTGGCAGAGTCAAAGTTCAAACCCAGGTCTATCAATCCCAAAACCCGTTCTAACCACTCTGTGCAATATTGCCTCTCAAGCAAATATTCTGTAGTCATGGTAACCATGTGAGAGAAAAGAAAAACTGCTTCTGACATGAAGACATCCATTTATGAGAACCTCCCATGTGATATAAGTACATTGCTATGTGGAAAGACTATAAAATAAAAAGATATTAGGATGACACTTTTATATTAATGGAGATAATTCAAACCAGTAACATCTTATCAATCTCTAATTTTCATGCTTTTGTCGATTTTAATTAGCAAGTTATACTGCTCTGTGGATTTAAAAAAAATTTGCAGGTTTTTTTTCCACAGCCATTAATCATATCTTCATGAGAGGAAGGCTCATGTTAACATTTTAATTTTGCAAATGAGATAGAAACTAAGGTTCAGAAAGGTAATAAGGCTCAGCCAAGTTAGACAAGGATGGGACTGCAATCATATTTTACTCCAAACCTATTAACAGTGTTAATTGAACTCAGCACAACCATAAAACCCTGTGTCAATACTGATGAGGAAACCAGTGATCCAAATAAGGCAAGCCTGCCTCTCCACTAATTCTTCACACAGGAGAAATCTCTTGGAGCTGATTCATTGTGTTATGCAATTTTCACTTGATACACTGCTGATTATTATACAATGCCTTAAAATTACTTGGTTCACTTTCTCAACGTGTGGTTTTTAACTACTGCATTAGTTTCCACAAAGGCAGAAACCATCTGCTTAGCTCACCACTCTCTGCTCAACTCCTAACACTGGAACTGACATATAATTTTCTATTGAAAGCATGAATCAAACAGTTAACTGACCACCTATGTGTGCGGACAGTGAGGCAATGAGTTATGGCATCTCATATGCAATCTGTCAGCACATCCTGTCCACTCTCCCTTCAAAACATATCCAGAGTCCACGCCCTTCTCACCTCTTCCACTTTAGCACCCAGGGCTAAGCCCCTATCATCTCTCACCTGAATTGGCCAGATCCTATCTTGTCTTCCTGCTTCCACACTACCCCCAGCCACCTCCAGCCTATTCTCAACACACCAGCTGGAGTGATACACTTTGAATGTTTATGTTTCAGCAAGAACGGAATGCACAGTACCAGGAGAACAATACTGTGGTAGTGATCTGGAGACCTGACTTCTAGTTCTCCATATTCCAGTGCTATGACTATGGACAAGTCACTGAAACTAATCTTGACCTCAATTTCCTCATCTGCGAGACCAGAGACTTGGACCAGACGCTCTTAGAATATCTCACAGTGCACTAACTGTACATGATCCTGACTTAAAGGGAAAAATGGCTAGTTACCAATGTACACCCAATTACTGATGTTTTAGGAATTATGTATACCTGCAATCAGTGTCACACACACACAATGCTAGATTATTCACTGAAAGGCGCTTAGTTTATGCTTAAGCTCCACCATGTATGGAAAGTACTTATCACCAGCCATATTAGATACAGCTATTTTGGGGTGCTTGATTAATGTGTACAACATGAGACAGAGGCAGAAAGTTCAAATAGGTGAAAAGCAGAACTAGGACAGTACCTGCTCCTGACACTTCTGTTTGACAAACTGTCGACATCTAGGTGTCAGAGAAATCAGGATAGGCTTGCCCATCTTTTATGACAAAGAAACGTTTATGACCAGAAAAAATTGAGAGAACCAGATTTGCCTCCTGATGGCTACTAAATGACAAGGAAATAAATTATATGTAAAAGAAAAGAGAGAAAAAATAATACAAAAGAATCACCTCTAATGAAGAATGTACAAAACCTAAGAATCTCAAATAAAGTCAATGTATATGGCATGATAATTTTGTCAGCACTTTTATGACAATCAAAATTACTGGAAAATTTTCTGGCTACTGACTTTATGGCTTCATTTTTAAGAATCTGAAACTAAAGAGTTTTGGGTCACCTTCATTTCTAGGTTTGTTGCTCTGACAGATTGTACATATTTTCTCATCATGGAATTCTTGCCATGTCATTGTAATTCGTTCCAAGAATGCCAGTTTTTCTCTAAATACCTTTATGGCTAAGAGTATGTTTATCAGGCTCTTATTCTGAGATCTTTGCTCTTATAGAATAGATAAGCTCTCCCAGACAACCACTTCAAATGTTTCTACATCGGCTAGTTTAGCTGCAGTTTTCTTGATCCAGAGATTGCTTTTCCTTAACAGAAAATCTCTCAAAGATAACATTGGATAAAAATCAAAGTTAAGTTTAGGAAGTTTCAAAAGTCACTATATGCAACTCATTTTATAGTAAAATAACTGAGAGATAAATCATACTCTTCCTTCTCTTCCATACTGAACCATCTAGTATGACATGATTTTAAGACTAAAAAAGCAAAATTGGTTTTATCTAACAGAAAGGAAAAAAGAACTTGATGGGGAGATTTTTTTAAAAAAATTTGTGTTTGCAACAGGAATCAAATCATCATGATGCTGTCAATTTAGATGGCATTTTCCATAGTCCTCTTTGCAGTGCCATGCTCATTTTGTAAATGAGAAAACTGAGTAAGAGAAAGCAAGCAATTTATGCAAGCTCAGATATGAAAAATTAGATTTCTGCGGGGCCTGATGTTTGCTGCCACTTCTCCAGAACTCGTTGCCTCAAATGCACCTAGATTAGGGTTTGGCTTGTTCTCAGTCCACTGGTGAGGACATTTTGGTAGTATGGTTGGAGGAAGGATGCTAAGAATATTTGTGCACTGCCATAGTGCCAGACACTGTGTCAGATACTTTATATACATCATAATCACAGGGAGCCAAAGCTCTTACCCAATTATAAAAATATATATGGGGGCACAAGGGAAAAATACAACCTCCTCAAAAATATTTTACTAGCAAACAAAGAAGTGAATTTCATATGGCTGTTTCTTGTATCAGCCATCTGATAAAAATTGAGGACATGATGCTAAAATGCAACTAAGTGAAGGAGATTCTACAATTGGCTAAGATAAGATGGTCTAGGTACATAGATTTCTGGTACTCTTCCTTAAACAGAGTACGCAAAGAAATTCTTTAAAGAATTGCCTTACGTGTTTTAGCAAGTAGAAACCTCTTTAGGTAAATTAGACATTTTATCCTAATTATTACTTATACTAGTCAATCTTTTGATTTAAGATAGATAAAAGACAATTTGAAGTTATATTTTCCTATATGCTCTGGGGAATTAAGTAAGCAGGCTGTGGGGATGATACCTCCATAGACGTAGGCTGCACCTTGAGTCCACTCCAAATTTATGATCATTTAGAATTTTTCACTTTACAACTGATCCTCATACAGACTGTCACTAGAATTTTCAAAGCAGGTTTTACCTGGTAGGTACCTATAGTGCCAACAGAAAAGGAAACCTCAGTGTGGTGGTTATCTACTATGTCAACTTAGCAAAGCTGTAACTATTTATTTCAGAATTCCTCTCCCTGTCTGGTGCTAGTTAGGGCTGGCCAATGTAAATTTGTGTGAATTTTGGAGAATACAAGCGAAGCAGCAGCCTTTCTGCCCTGAAGGTCAGCGTAGGGTGACGGTCAGTGCAGCAGCGCACACATACTGCCACTTTTCTGCTGGCTCACCTTGCTGGGATAGGTTAGTAGCCAGGCGTGCAATTCCTTCAGCTCCTCTAAGTCCTGGACCAGGAGCCTGTAAATCTCCATGGCAAAGGGCACCAGCTTCGTTTTGAAGCTGGAGGCAGGCTTCCAGTCTGCTCATGGATTCTAGTTTGTCTTACTCTCCCTGGCTTCACATCTAGATTTTCTTCATGACCACTGGCTCTGCTGAGGTTCTTCACCAGCTCCTCAGCTGAGTAAGATCTAGTCCTTTATTCCATGCCACTTAGCACTTCTGCTTCCCTGACTGAACCCTAGCCGATACGTTCATTAATGCCCAAAGAGGACAGATGTTCTAGTCCTAGAAGCCTTTCTGATTTGCTCATCAGGAAGCAAATCCCCATCCATGTAAATGAATCCATTTCCTTTCTGTATGGCCTTAAGAATAGTTACTATGTGCCCAGCACAGTGGAACAAACTTTATATAGAGTGTATGATTTACTTCTGAAATACCCGAGTGAATTAAGTATTATTATCCTCTTTATACTGATGAGAAAATGAGGTTCAGAAATGTGTCTGAGTTCAAACAGTTCATGTTCTATTAACTACAGCATTATTCTTGGCCATCTGAATCTTAGAAAAGACAATTCTTTTCTTTAATGTTGGGCCCTTTTACTTGGAGGTGGTTAGATACAACAGCATTGTCTCTTGAGGCCACTCTGAATTTATGATAATAAAAGAAAACACAAGAAGGTAAATTATTCTCCTATTTTGAGTTTCAGGAAAGTTTGCATCTAGTTAATCTAAAATTATGTGCATATAAAGAACAGGGATTGAAACACATCTATTTCTCAACATTGCAGATTGTTTTGGGTTCAAGTCTATTAGGATACTGTTTTGGCCTAACCTGATACTTGTAGAGATGCTAAGAAACAGATTTCGCAGTATTATTTAGAGCTGAGACTCTAGGTTGAGCTCATGCACTTGGCCTGCTGTCAGTTGCTGTCTGATCCAAAAGCCAAAGAAGAATCCCTTGAAGGCTACAAACAATTTAACACTGTTCTTGGAAGTTATCTTCAAGAAACTAGAATGTAACAGTAGTCAATAATTGTGCCTTAAACTTCATTCTCACATGAGATCTGAGCCAAGAGACTCAGACATGTAGTGTATTAAGAGGAATCTTTGGATGAGATTTGGGTATACACAGCAAATTATTAGGCCTACAGTTTTGCAGAATTGGATGGTGCTGAAACCATCCAGGAAGTAATGTATTTTAGGAGTTGAATGAAGAAGATAATTTGATATAGGTTATGGCCCTTCAATCAGAAGAGGTTTTAAACAGTTCTAGGGGTAAAATAATTTTACCTGGAGTTTCATTAAACCTGAGATGCTTGATGAAATGAGTTATGGTGGTGAGGTAATATGGGTAGAAGTGATTATGGGAGCAAAAAAGTTCTACTGCCAACAAAACTTGAGGAAATTTTCTGAGGTTATAAAACTGGGAGAGACAGGCCTACAACATGAAAGAGAATGGGGTTTCTTTAACCTCTCTGATCAAGTGCCTCTCATCAGAATTTAGGTTTTATTTTTTTTTTAGAAGGCAACAAGGAATTTGTAATAAGATTTGAATTTAATAAATTTCAACTTAATAAATTCCAAATTCAATTATTCTGTGTCCTGTTTTGCATGATGTCTCACTAATTAAGCCGGATTTTGTGTTTTCCTTCCTGGCAGCCATTATCTAACCAGGAACTAGCAGAATGAGGCCCCCATTGGCTCAAACATGAAACTGAAAAGGACTGGGTTTACATAATCTGTTTTATACAGTGTAAGCAGAAACCTCTCTCAAGAGGAAGGGCGTATTAGTGAATCTTTTTGTTTGTTTGTATAATGCTTAATTTATTAAACTTAAAAAAATTTATGAAACGAATTTTTCAAACATTTAAACAATATTTTCACAATTAATAAAATTTATGAATTTTAATCAGTCTCCTAGGAATTCCATTAAGTCACAAGCCCTATACATCAAATATTTTACATGCTGCCAACACTTTAAAGGCACCACAGAACGTAATAATAAAAGTCAAATGGATTACTCTTGCACTTAAGCAATATAAAAGTGCAATATGTTTGGTCCTTTTTTCAGTATTTCTGTACTTCTTTTTTGGAAATCTTTTAATGATTAACTAATTTCCTTTAATAGTTATAGGAATATTCAGATCATCTACTCCATCTTGGGAGAGTTATGTAGCTAGTGGGTTTTGAGGAATTGGTCCATTTCATCTAAACTGTTAAAGTTAAGTGCAGAGAGTTGTTCATAGTATTTCCTTGTTATTCTTTAAATGTCTATGAGGTTTGTAGTGATAACCCCTCTTTCATTCCTTATACTGGTAACTTTAGTCTTCTCTTTTTCCCGTTGTCAGTCTTGCTAGACATTTATCAATTTCTTTTTTGATTTTTCAAAAAAATGTACAGCTTCTGATTTTCTCTACTATGTTTTCTGTTTTCAAATTTCATTTCTTCTCTCTATTGTCTTCCATATGCTTACTTATTTCTTGTTTTTCTTTTTCTAATTTCTTGAGGTGACAACTTTCTCCTTTTCTTTTCTGGATTTTTTTGGCCATGCCACATAGCTTGCGGGATCTTAGTTCCCTGACCAGGGACTGAACCCGGGCCCTGGCAGTGAAAACGCCGAGTCCTAACCATTGGACCAACAGGGAAGTCCCTCTCCTTTCCTGAGATAAGTATTTAGTGCTATAAATTTTCCCTTATGCATATGTTGTGTTTTCATCTTCATTCAGGTCAATTTTCCTTGAGATTTCCTCTTTTACCTATGGATTATTTTAAAATGCGTTCTTTAATTTCCAAGAGGTTGGAGACTTACTTGTTAACTGTTATTGATCTCCAGTTTGATTCCATTATGGTTAGATAACATACTTTGTATGATTTCAGTTCTTTTAAAATTAAGGTTTATCTTATGACCTAAGATATGGTCTATCCTGATGACTGTCCCACGCACACTTGAAAAGAATGTGTATTCTGATGTTTTGGGGAGTCAGATACTGTTGGTGGGTAGTCGTTCAGCACTCTATACCCTTGCTGAGTTTTTGTTTAGTGGCTCTATGAATTACTGAGAGGGGTGTTCAAGACTTCAACTATAATTATAGATTTGTCAATTTCTCTTTTCAGTTCTGTTGGACTTTGCTTCTAGTATTTTGAATCTCTTAATGCATATACATTTAAGATGCATATAAGATTTAAGATGCATAAAAAATTTAACATCTTTATGCCTTCTTAGCGAATAGATGCTTTTTACACCTGTTGCGGTGGAGGAGGAGCATGATTTTTCTTAATGGTTTTCACTAAAATAACTATTAGTATAAATGGGTCAGTAAACACAAGTGAATTTTCCTCCTAGGCTTCTTCATGGACTTGCATTCTATAAAACTGTTTCATATTTATAGACAAGAAAAGCCAAGATTTCATTCCTTCTACTTTTTAAAACCACATAACCGTATTTAAGGCAGTGGGTCTCAACAAGTTTTGATTGTGACCCTCTTAGGCCAGTAGGCCTTGTGGTCCATTTGTCCCTACTTTCCAATGGAAAATTAACTAGGTGATACCAATAGAATATGACTGTAAGTACTGTAGGGTATGGATAATTCATAGTATCATTTTTAGAAAATCTGGGTAATGTGAATTACAACATGCTAGAAGGTAAAGCAAGCAACCTAAAGCAAACTAAGGTCAATAGTCTAATGATAATATATAATTAAAAAAAGCAACTGAAAACTATAGGTAACTTAAGAAAATCCTGCTGATGTACCAATATAGCATTCCTCCTGAAAACTGTGGGAACCAGAACCATCTACACTTGGGCTTGAGCAATAAGAGCACCACTGTACTGTTGGTTGCATGGATACTAGGCATCTTGGAAAAATAGTGAATTAGAATATTGAGTAAACTCTACTAATGCATTATTTTATGATTATTCAATTTATAACCTTTTAAACTCATTTAGTAGGTTACTAATAAGCAATATCTAGTCACAAGTGAAAATTAAAGTCTGTGAAATTACGTGTTATTTGCCCATAAGAATCAAAGGAAGGACTGTCATTTCTGCATAAAGCCTCAGTCACCAGGAGCCGTTTGCTAAGGACAGCCCAATAGTTTGAGAATCACCACTCTAGGGAAGTGCTCCAGTGGGAAACACGTGTCACAGTCCAGGCTGTTCCCATGTAGGCTTTGCCAGTGCTACTACGAATTTGGCATTAACACTCTAGAAATTGTGAAGTCATCCACAGGAACCAGAGAATACATATGATATAAATACAATAATATTTAGAATGGATATCTGCATGCACCCCGGTGAGGAGAAACATCATGTCACACTGTACCATGGCTGTCATCTAGGTGAGTAAAGTCAAAGCGTGGAGAAAGTGGTTATTATAAACAATTGTTAGCTCAGAGATGGTTATCTAGCCACTGAAACTAACTGCCCTCTTATTTTAGCTACATTGATCCTGAAACAATGCAGCTAAGACAGGCCTATATTAGACAAACCAATCTTTATAACTGTAGATAAATTTAATTATAAATGTTTATAGGCTGCCAATATAGCATATTTTTCATCTTCGTGATACTAATAGCTCTGGCTTCTCTAATAGATGGTAAAATCCTTATGAGTAGACATGACTTTACATGACTTTATTCATCTAAAAATGTGAGTTTTGGAGTCAGACTGCTTGTACTCATATTTCAAGTCTGCTACTTTCTGGCTGTATGACCATGAGCAAGGTAAACTCTGTGTTTCAGTTCTTCAAAATAGATACAATAATAGTAGCAACCTCAGAAGGTCAATTTGAAGGTTCAATGAGATAACGTATGTAAGTTCTTAGCATAGGACCTTAGTAAGCAATAGGTAAATGTTAGCTATTATTATTAGTAGCAGTGGCAATATTATTATTATTTATATATATTCCACAGCACTTATTGGGCCTTAAAGATAGTTGGCACTACTAGAATTGCTGTTGAGTTTCTGCTAAATTATGTTATTTTTTGAGGGGCAATTTGAAACACTTGGGATAAATGATAAATACTTCTATATATTTAATTTTTTAAATAAACAAACAAAAGACTTTGAGATTTAAATATTTCACAAAGAAAAGTATTTTCCCTTTCTCATTATTGTGTGTAGGCAGAGAAAAAGTCTAAACATGAGTAAGTGGGGTAAGATGGTAATGGGAGTAAATATTAAATCAAGAAATCTTCCATTTACATGAAATAACAGCATAGAATTGAACAAGTTTACTGTTGATGGTAGTCTTGCCCAGCTGGTGTATGAGAGAGAAACTCTGCCAATGTTCAAATCCCAGCTCCACCACTTAACTGCTTATTGTTAGTGCCTCAGCTTCCTAATCTGTAAAATGGGGATAATACCAGCACCTTTCCTCATAGGTTTTTTACGAGGATTAAGTGAGTTAAAATTTGCAAATTACTTACAATAGTGTCTGTTTCATAATGTTTATTTACTTGTTAAATTTTTAAAAATAAGATGTCTTTTAACAGCTCTCCACCTCCTTCCTCCAGAAGCTCCACCAAAAATCCTTTCACAATTTGATGGAAATGGCTAAGAGTACTTATCAGAAGTGAAACAGTAACTGAGTGTTTGCAGTTATATCCTAAATAACTAAGACAAGCCAATGTTGGAATGTTATGAAACAAATCATCCAGATTTTTTAACACCTACTCAAAATCTGTTTTACATAAGCCACCTAAAATCACATTATTCAGTTTATGAAAGTGTACCTGCATGTTGCCTAGATCCATATCAAATTTTACTTTTCTGGCTTCTCAGCATGTAGATTTAAAATAAATTATTATTTTGTTTATGGATTTAGTTCAGCAGCTTTAATGTGAGAGCAAGGTGCCATATGTATATCATATTAAGCAAAAAAAAAGTCCTGATTCTAATCATCCCTTACCTAAAGGCTTTCATCACTACATTTGGATTTCACACACACACACACACACACACACACACACACACATCAGACACTGCTGTCTGCCTTTGCTTCATGTGCTCTCAGGTCAGATGAGGGTTTTGGCAGCTAACAACTCCAGTTTCAGACAGAGAATCAGTGAGTAGGTAAAATAAAGTTATACTCTTTTGAAAAATACCATCACATGCTTGGCTGACAGGCATAATGCGACCTCCATAACGAGAGGGCAGTGATAGGAAGAGAGCAAGAACTAGCTGGAGTGGAGGAGATGAGGCCAGGCTGAGGGGGAGCTAATCCTGTTGCCCTGGTGGCACCTGTGGAGCAGAGCAGTCTTGTAAATCACCCTGATTAAAGGTACAAACTGGGACCTGCTTTGAGAGGGAGCCCAACATGGTGAGTGTAAATTACTAGGTGATTCCAATACTCTCTTAAATGGGTGGGTGGTCAGAGTTAGGCTCCACATGGTCTGTCGTCTGTATCAGTAAACCAGCCAAATCCTCGTTGGAGGAGGCGCCAGTAAGGGCAGAGTTCCCATCTTTGGAGTGAAATGGAAACCTAATCGATAAAACAAAGTAGAATTTAGTCATGTGGACTAGACAAACATGATAGAAGACATTCAGAGCCCTATGCTTCTCCCCAGGCACATGGGACACTGAGCCTATGGTAATAGGTTCCTGGTGGTTCCCACTCTGAACACACCCCAACTGAAGGTCGGCTTGTACTGGGCAGGGCTGGTCATGGAGGTGGCTCTTGTTTTTGCAGGCTGAGGACATCAGCTGAGAGATACTGAGAAAGGCATTGAAGTTCCTGTCACATTTCACTCACTCATTCATTCATTTATTCATCACATTTTTATTGAGCACTTGTAAGGTACTAGATTTAAACTAGGTACTAAAATATAGTGCTGAACAAAATGGAGAAACTATCCTTTCCTGTCATGGACACGGACATGCCCTCTCTACCATATATAGTGAAGAAAGATACTAAGCAGATAATCACACAAATAAATACGTAATTATGAATCGTAAGAAAGTTTTCAAAGAAAATATACAGGGTGCTAAGAGACTATAATAGGAGAAACTGATTTAGTTTAGGGTGTGGTGGTCAGGGAAAGTCTCTCTGCAAATTCAGGTTTAGATAGGAGTCAGCCAGGGGGAAAGATGGGGTAGAAGCATTCTCAGTAGAGGGAGGGACATGTCAAAAAGGAAAGAGGTGGCAAAGACTGGTTATAATTAGGGTAGTTAGAGCATAGTGAATGATTTCTTTTCAAATAAGTTTAAGAAAAATACATAAATTGGAATAACAAATATATGGAATTAATAAAAAATAAAATTATGTATTTTACAATACCATAAACTTTTAAATCTTCTTTATTATTATATAAACATTTCTGCTATAATTGCTAAGAGGAATGACTCATGCTGAAGTCAAACTGTATTTGCCTGGCTTTGTGTATTGTTAGGCTGCTTTCCAGAATAGACTAACGGGGATTATAATCTAGGAGCTTAAAAAGGAACACCCTGCACACACACACACACCTTTAGTAAATTGTTTAAGGGTATTTAATGCTGATATGATCCTGCTATTAAATTCAACTAAATTTTCTCCAAATTTCAACCCAGACCACATGGAACTAGTATTATGATAGCAGCCTTACGAAACTCATTATTCCATCTTTATAATCCTCTTCCACTTAAGTCCTATTTCATTAAAAATAGTTGTGCTATCCAAAGGAATAATTGGTAAGAATGAAGATTAATGGTTCATCATGAAGGTGATTGGATTACATATTGATACTGATCTTGTGTTTCTAAAAAAATTAACATAAGTAAACATTTTTTATTTTAAATAAGTACATATATACAGATTAAAAAATAAAACAAAAATTCCTGTGAAATATAAAAAGCAATCATTTAAATATATTTTATTTTGCCTCCCAGGTCCAGGCAATTTTAACTATAGTACCCTGTAGTCTCAGTAATATATCATGCTGAATAACTACTTGTGTTTTATAACAGCAGTAGCTCTGTATGTTTTTCTGAACTTAATAAAAAAATAGTAATATAGAGCAAAAGAGAAACCTGGGTAGAAATCAATCCACCTACGAGAAATGTTATTAAAATCAACATATGAGCGCACATGTTTCTTCAAGTGAACTTTTTCAAAATTCACTCATTTAGTTATTAAAGCACTAATTCATTTGTGTATGTAATGCCTACCATGCATGGAGGACCAGGGCAGAGTGTGGAAAGATCCCTGCAGTAGGTGGTTTGGGTTCTAGTTCTTACTCTTACACTGTTTTGCAACACAGCTTTGGGTAAATCACTTTTTTGAGTTTTGAGTTTTGTCATTTGCAAACACGGTTGTTGTGAGGTTTAGAAGACGTAACAAATGTGGAAACTCCCTTGATAACTGTAAAAGTACTAAATAAATGCAAGTAAAGTCCTCTAAGGAACTTAAGAGTCTAATAAAAAACTCACCAATGAATGTTCTTTCTTTTTGAACACTGGTTATAGACATTGAACATACACTTTGGGGCTAACAATTATTTAGCTTCTTTTAAACCAGAGAATAGTTAGAAAATGTCCAGCTTTTCACTCTGAAATTAGTGGGTTAGTGTTACATGGGAGGACTTCCTCCATGATTAACAATATTCCTTACCCTGTGCTGTCTCTCTGTTAAAAACTAGTTGGGATAAATATCATGTATCTGGGAAATCCCTGTTACAGACTCAGGATATAGAATAAAAATAGGAGGCAAAAGTAGGCTCTGCTTTCTTTCTTGGAATAAACTTCTAGAAGTGAAGTTACTAGACCAGGTTCTTTGCACACTTAACTAAATAATGCCTTTCAGAAAGGTGGTAACAATTTATAGATAATACTAGATAATACTCACAATATTCCTGATTAGCAGTTTTACCTTTTACTATCTTCCATAATTTAATTACTCAAAATTCACAAGACTCAGCTATTTTCCTTCCTCACGCAGTATATTCCTGTCTGGACGTGCACGACAGGATGGCACAGGCTGAGTGTTTAAATGAGCCTTCAATGGCTTACCGTTCCTCTTACGGCAAATCCAAACAGTTTAATAGTTTACACGCTCTGGGTGAAGTGGCCTCTTCTTTCCTCTCTAGCTTCATCTCTCACTACCAGCTTCTCTCTTGAATAGGCCAGCTGTCTCTTATGTTTAGATCTTTGTTCAGGCTATTACTTCTGACTAGAACACCAGCTTCTCAGTGTGAAGATAGCATTTCTGACTAGTGATAGCAAAAGTGGCCCCCACCATACAGCTATGAGTATTGATTTCAGAATGACTGCAAATGTCTATGGAAAAAATAATAACCTGATTTGCCACTTATTCAAAGTAGCAGGTTTTGATATGTGCATTATTCTCTTGGAGAGGAAGAGGCTGGTGGTATGTAATGGGGGACAGGAGAGGATAGAGAACGAGCACCCAAGAGTGCTAACTGCACTCCTATGTCAACCCAAATATGAAAACATATTTCTTCATTTTCATTTTATGAGAGACCTAGCGAATAAGTAATTAGATGATTTAAAAGATATACTCAGGAAAGCAACTCAACTATGAGTTGTTAAAATCTTTCACATCTTGTATATCTAGATGGTCTGTCTTCCACAGCAGTGACAGATTAAATTTTTTGATGCTGTATACACTAAGCACAGTTGTTCAACTCACTTAAAAGCCTGTAGTCCATATTTTTCAAGGGCTTCTAATAAGAAGCACAACAAACTCCCTTTTAACCAAAATGTCATAAAATGGGTTGACTTTGTGATTTGAATGTTTTGGCTAACAAGATTCTCAGCCTCCACAATGCCATTGTCCTAGTTTCTCATCATCCATCTGGCCTTAATGGCCCTGCCTTTGGTCTCACATCTCTTGATTGATGCTCTGCACCAGAGAGATCCTATAGGCCAATCTCATCATGCAAGTCCCCAGGTCAAAATTCTTCAGTAGCTCTTTATTACTACAGGAAAGAGCCTAAGTACTTTATCATAAAATTCCTGATCTAAGCCCCACCTACTTCTCTAGGGTCCCATCTACTGCCCCTTCTCACATGCTTTCCTTCAACTTTTAATGAACCAGTAATTTTGAGCCACATGAAGTCCGTGGAACATGCCATATTTGCACACATTTGTGGCACACTTTCATACGCCTTCCCACAAAAATACTGCTTTTCACTCTTCACCCAAATGCTCCCCATTCTGAAGCCTCTTCTCACTTCCCAAGAAGGCAAAGGCCGTTCTCCTACACTTCTTGCACCCACCCATTACAAACTGTATTGGGACTCTCGGTGTGTCTTTCTTTCCATATTACGGTGTGCTGTCTTCTCATTTTTACCTCGAGAACCATGCTCTAAGTCTAGTGCATAGTAGATGTTCATTTTTAAATGAAATCATAAATATATTAAAAATCTTATCTTTAATGTTGAACTTTACAGCTATTCATTTACTGTGTATTATCTCACTAATGATTAATCAGCTAATTATTAGTCTCCATAAATTCTGTGCATATTAATTTATTTCATTAAAAATATAACCTGCTACAACACACGAACTCATTAAACATATGAACTGAAGAACAAAGCAATAAGCCATCATTTTTTTTAAACGTATTTTTCAGGGCATAACATCTAAATTTAGGATCTTTTGTGAAAATCTGACAAGAGGATAAAAATAAATAATCTGGAATTTACCAAAAAGAGTCTGCCAATGAAAGTATTATCATAGAGTCTTTGAAATTTTACTTACATGGTATAGTGTGGCCTCCGGCACAGGGGTGCCCATGATATCTTGTCTCAGTGCATCCATTTGCAAACTAGGTAGCAATGAATAGTGAGTCGGGCTACTACTCTTATCACCCTTCTTTTTAGACTTCTTCCCTGTGTCTTTTTTGCTGTTTCTCTGAAACATGTATTCTTCTTGAGCAATTTTTTCATTGCTCATATATCGGAGTAGAGAGTTTTCTATATAAAAGAAGATAAATAGACCAATGTAAATACGCAAATATTCCAAAGTTCCTATTCTTCCTTAATTGTACTATGAGATTTTGTTTCAGAAATGTAACTTGACTTCATTTATGAAATACCTTTGTAGTGAAAATATAGAGGATCTTAATTATTTGGGATCATAGGGAAACAGGAAATAGATAGCCTATAGATTATTTCTCCAAGTTTTAGGTCTGAACAAACTATATCAGAATCACCTGCGGAAGTTGAATCAGAAGTTCTGGGTGTGCGGCTCATAAAATTTTTAACAAGCTCCCCCAGGGAGATTCTGCAAAAATTTGATGACAAACACTGACGTATGGCAGGCTAGGGAGCATCCTTGGAGAAGTTAAAACCCACACTATGGACCAACAGTGAGGAAACTTAGTTCATAAAACCTATGCTTAAATTGATAGCCAGAACTATCAATTGTAACTATTAGTACAGTGCTTCATAAGGCCTTTTTCCCCCAAGATGTCACTATCATATCAACTCCCAAAAGAGTGACTCAGAGAAGGCATATAAGTGTTTCCCTTTTTATATTTTTCTTGGTTAATTCTATAAAACAAATGAGGTTAGAAACTGAAGTTTGGAAGACGGAATGAATACATAGATGTAAAGGAATCTGTCAATGTTCCTGTATTTACCAACACTTTCAGAAATTCTCGCTCCATGAAACAAGTGTTAAGAAGTCTAATGAAGCAGATAGTCATGCTTACTTATCCCTGTGTAGTCTGTGGATCTGTGTATTAATGAAATAAATTCTGCACACTGGCTAGAAATAACAGGCAAGTGGGTTAAACATGTTATAAAGGAAGCTTAGTGACTTTAGGTTCTATGAAAAGTTTTTTGCTTTGTTTTGAATAATTTTATTTTTCATCTATAACCTTAGGGATCTCATTTCAGAAAATGCAAGTAGCAGCATGACCCACTGGGCCCACCATATCCACACTTGGTCGAATCCCATTTAGTAGCAAAACTTCCAGTTGCTCTCTTTACTGCTCACCTCAATGGCAGGATAAGTGAACATAAAAACTTACTTTTGGTAGATACTTCAAGTGTAGCCCACCCCCAAGTAAGAAGATAACCCTGAACAGCAAACAGAAGAGAAAAAAAAGCAAAGCAGTTTTTTTTTTTCCATTTCTATATGGTTTTCATTAGAGTCACTGGCCCAGTTTCTATTAGTTTTTACCCATGTGCTTCAAAGCTCAATTTAACGTTATATTAATACAAAAGTAGTGAGGTTGGCATTGCGGACCAATGGGGACTGATCACAAACTCTTTCTATTTGTTGAACTTAATTCTTTTATGCAGTTTCACACTTCTGACCTTGTTTTCCAAGTATTAACTTTCAAATAACACTCAGATATTAATTTTTTACACTGTACTTATCTACCCTGAATCCCTTAGGAGGCATTCAGAGAAGATATCTACTTAATAACAGATCAAGATAGTTAAAGGTTAGTCTGAGTTGGTTTGGGTGTATCATAAAGTCAATGAGAGAATGAATAGTTTTCCACTGAAGCCACAACATCCTATTTAAAAAACATTTAAATTTGCTTTTTGTTTCAACAACCCAGCCTACACTGAAATTCTAGAACACTTACCTCTTCTACTATCTCTCTTCATCTTATTTGGATCTTCATAGTCCCCCACCCAATTATATTCCACTGGCATAGATATAGGTCGTAGCTTGCCTAAACACAGAGAACAAAATTCACATCACATTGTTTTTCTTCCCCACGTCCGCTCAAACTTAAACGGACTTTTAGCTACAGTCTGCAAAACACACTCACTCATATGCAACATTATGGTTGGCATTTGTGAAGGTGAAAAATATGTGTGTTTTGAGCCAGAAGGTGAAACTGCCTGTGGCAATTGGCCAGATGATAATGCAAACTTAAGGCACTTTTTATAAATAATAAAGAAAAGCCTAGGTTTGCTCTCTTAGGAGCCCCAGGCTTTAAGAATGTGGCCCTTTACAAAGAGGATCATCATTTTAGTGATTTCATTTTCAATAACTGGATCTGTCTTATTCCCCAATGCCCAAGTGTCTTTATCTTGATAGCCAATCTCCAGGATAGTAGCTCCTTGGGTTTAACCTGCCTGCCAGAACATTAACCCATCATTTCATGTTGGAACACCACAATACTAACTTCCCATCTTCACTGCCTCCTAACTCCTATCTGCTTTTTGGATACCACTATTCTTCAGCAATATGGCTATACTCTCTTTTATGACCTAAAGCTGGGTCTGCCCCAAGCATCTCTTGCTATTGTGAACTCTAGTTTCTAGTTCCAAGTAATCATTGTTTTGGCCTGTCCCATTTCCCTCTGGGTCTGTGTTCTTACTAAAAAGCATTTTAATTTTACTTTAGCAAGCAGAACTCATGGCACAGACTTTAAGGATAGCTTTTCGGTGAGGCTGCAGTGTATTATTTCTGACCAACTTGAAATTCTTGAAGCACAAAACAGCCAAAAGAAAATCATACTGAAGTTTAAAAAGGATACCTAGCACAAAGTCTGGCATACAAATTTACTAACCAACATTACAGTTGGCCTTTGTGAAGGTTAATAAATTCTGAATGAATGAAAATTAAAGACTCATGTGGGACTGGGTCATAATAATAATGATGATTATGATGATCATGATAATAGTACTAACATGTATATATCATTTACCATATGCCACATATTGTCTAAGGGTTTTATAAGTATTAAATTGTTTAATTATCAAAATTATGAGAAATACACTATTACCCTCATTCTACCAGATGAAGAGCCTGGGACAGGTTATGTAATTTACCCAAGGACACACAGTAGGTAAGTGTGTAGTACCAGGGTTCAAACCCAGGCACTGAAACACTACTTCTGTAGTAATTTTTGGTGACTTCAATATTCACCCTCCAATATTTTGGCCTCTCAGTTTCTTGAGGTTCTCTCCTCCACCCATTCTTGTGGTCATATGCTTAATCTTGTCACCTGCAAAGGCTGTAATTCTTCCCAGTACCCCAATTTCCTACCACCTTCTGTATTTTTAGCACACCCCCTACAGCACTCCAACAATTCTTCCTCCTTTAATCTACCAATCTTCCCACCTTTCAACACCTCCTGGTCACTGTATGTCCTCTTCACTTCGCTCCTTGCCCAGAGACATTTCACAATCAAATTGCTATGAACACTCCATGGAGTTAAAAAATCCATCAAGATACTTCTTTCTCATTATGTTCTTAAGGAAAATGTGCCAATCTTATGGCATTTTATTATGTATGCTGATACAGCTTACTTAGTATATTTTCCTAAGCTCTTTGAAAGTCTGAGGATGAACTAGACATGATAAAATTATTATTATTATTGTTATTTTTTTTTTTTGCAGTACGCGGGCCTCTCACTGTTGTGGCCTCTCCCGTTGAAGAGCACAGGCTCCGGACGCGCAGGCTCAGTGGCCATGGCTCACGGGCCCAGCCGCTCCGCGGCACGTGGGATCTTCCCGGACCGGGGCACGAACCCGTGTCCCCTGCATCGGCAGGCAGACTCTCAACCACTGTGCCACCAGGGAAGCCCTAGACATGATAAAATTATTAATGGGCCCCCCAACGAAGTATTTATTTAATGGCTTCCTTTCAAGGTGTGCAAACAACTTTATAAATGATCATCTCAGTTTCCAAATTTTCATGGGGTAGATTTCTGCAATTTTACAGAGGGAATTTGGGTAAGCTGATGCACGTCAATATATTCTGCCCATCCAGGGTGGCATAAAGGTTTTAGGAAAGGTCTCACTTTGTCATGTCTATTCAACTGCTTTCCAAAATCAGTCCTCCAGCTTTTCAATGTTATGAGTGCTATATTTTCAAAGTTCTTACAACTCATTTCTTTAGAATCTGGTTTTAAGGATAAACTCCATTTCAGCATGGGCACTGAAACTGAAATAGTTAACAGCTCTAACACTGTTTCTACATGTCACTAAGAAAATCTTTTGAAAAGTGAAAAATCCAACAAATAAGCGTTGTTTTAACTTTCTCTCGCTAAGAAAGAAAATAGTCTGATAGTTTTTGAAGAATTGATTGGTTGTTTGGAGTCAAATAAATGTGCACAAAAACAGGAAGAAACTTCTCACAGAATACAAAATATATAATTGTATTCGTTGTATTTTACATCATATTCTCTGAGATTTTCATGGAACTAAGCCATGAAAGAATGTAATTAAGCCTTTGCTATGTCTGGTTATATCATTCACCATAGGAAAAAAATTTGCAGAAGGTTTAAACACTGACTTTTTATGGAGTGATTTTTTTTTAAACAGAAGTATACTGTATATTACTGATACAAAATTGAGGAAAATACATTGAACCAGACAAAAAACTGAGATAAAAAGTCTTAATTAAAATTTACTTTTATAGGGACATCAAGTTTTTGCTTTTACTAGTTAATAAAGCTGTGAATTTTAGCAATGCAAATCAAAATAAGTATTTTTAAAAGTAAAGTGTATTATTTGTTTAGTTATAACAAATATTGTTGCTTATAAACAATGCTTTTATAAATTTTTTATTGTGCTAAAGTATTGAAATAGATTTAGTAAACAACAGTCTTTGGCAAATTAAAAAATAGACAATGGCTTAAATTATTTCTAATTTTAAATATATAGATCTTTGATTGCAGCTTGGAAATGCTTGCCACTGTGTATTTATAGCAGTGTTTTAATTTCATAACAGCAAAGTTCAAATGGAAAAAAATCTTTATGGTTTGATGCTATAGTGATGCTAAGAAAAAGAGTTCTACATGCATTATTGCTAGATTTAAATCAAATGTACACTATTATTAATACAGGCAAAGTATTTTTATGCTCGTATGACCTTTTAAGCCTTATTAAACACATCTGACTCATTCCGACGTAATTGTGCATAAATTAGTAATAAATCTCTGAAAAATAATTTGGAAAATTGAAAGGTATCTCTTTATGTAATAACGCTATTTACTAATTCATAAGGAAAATTAATAATAGTCCAGAATATAGTAAAAACATGAAGATAAAAGCCCATTTAAAAATTTTGCTGACTACTTCCTCTTACAGAAATTTTTTATTCCTTTAAGCATGAAACATTTATTAATTATAGAGTTCATTTGACACATCATCATAAACCTTGTGATAAATCTGTGCTAGTATCTCATAGTTAAATTATTATTCTGTTACTTGGCTTTTCATATCTGTTGTACATCTGGAGCATTCTAACTGAGATCTCTATAGAGGCAGGAATTGTGCACTGTATTTCTTATTGTAGTCTAATAAATGTTCAAGAAGTCAAAGATAAATACTTTTGGATTTTGTTTGAATTTTATTCTGAAATTAATGGCAAGTAGCTTTTTAAAAATAATGAACTATATTTAGCTGCAATTAAACACAAACAGAACCTTAAATATAATTTAAAGAATATTTAGCACAGGGAACTATAATTCAATATCTTGTAATAATCTATAATGGAAAAGAATTCAAAAAAGAATCTATACATATCTATACATATATATGTATAGATATGTATATATATATATATATACACACACACACACAACTGAATCACTTTGCTGTACACTTGAAACTAACACAACATTGTACATTAACTATACTTCAATATAAAAATGGTTAAAAAATAAAATAAAGATATATTAAATCTAAAAAGAAAAAGCAGATAGGAGTTTTAGAAAGTCCAGGAACAAGCCAAACTAAACAGCATATTATAAGGGACATGTGTAAATTGATAAAAACTACTCTAAAAAAGCAAAGAAACAATAAATAGATAATTCTGGAGAGTAGTGATATTAACAAGATAGGGTTGGACAGGGATCCACTGTTGGAAGCAAAGACAATGGTTAATATTCCAATTATTGGCAGGTTGCCAGAAGAACCAACCATGTGATTAGAGGGTTGGAACTTTCAGTCCTATCCCCCACCCCCCCACAACCTCCAGAGATGGGAGGGGGCTGGAGATTGAGTTTAATCACCAAGGACCAATTATTCAATCAATTGTGCCTATGCAATGAAGCCTCCATAAAAACCAAAAAAGGACAGGGTTTGGAGAGCTTCCAGGCTGCTGAACAGGTGGAGATGCTAGGAGAGTGGCGCACCTAGGGAGGGCATGGAAGCTCCAAGCCCTTGCCCCATGCCTTGCCCTATACATCTCTCCCATCTGGCTGTTCCCGAGTTATATCCTTTTATAATAAACTGGTAATCTACTAAGAAAAAAAAAAGAATACTGATGTGATGGAATGCCTTATAATGATCTAATACTCTGTTTTAATATGAAATTGCTATGTTTTAATACTAGTGTACAGAATTGCTTGAAAATAAACCAACTTTTTCCTTAGACAGTAAAGCATTTTCAATGCTATTACAAATGCTACAGTGCTCTTTGGCAGAGTTAATTGCTCACTCTCTTGGGCTCCCTTAGCTCTTCCCTAGTGCCTTTTGTATATATGATCCTTAATTATACTGTATTGTATCTGTCTGTTTATGGGTTTTTCTACTTTTTGGCAGGAACTTACATATCTTTGTTATGGAAGTTCCTGGCAAAGATTCTGACCCAGAGCAAGTATTCATTAAATTTCTTTTGAATGCTTGAATGAAAGGATGCTAGACATTAGGGAGATCCCAAATTACTGGACTGTTCACTGGATTCTACTCCCTCTTTCTTACTCAAGGGCATCTCTTGAGCAATTCTACCTTACTTGCTCCTGTAGCATCAATTTTTCCCTTTCGACCCAATGATTCCCACTAGCATACAAACATGCTGTAATTTCTCTAACCTTAAAAAAAAAAACCCTTCTTCAACAATAAACAGCCACCCCGCTACCACTTTATTTCTCTGGTCCCCTTAAGAGAAAGACTCCTAAAGTCTCACTTCTATTCTCAGTCTCCAATTTCCCTCCTCCTCTTTTTCTTCCTAGCTTTACTGAGGTATGATTGACAAATTCAAATGTTATACATTAAGGCTGTACAGCATGACTTTTTAAGGTTTGCAATGTGATTATACACACACACACACACACACACACACACAGACACACACACACACACACACTGTGAAATGATTACCACAATCAAGTTACCACATCCTTCACCTCATATAGTTACCATCTGCATGTGTGTGCGTGTGTATGTGTGGTGAGAACACTTAAGATCTACTCTCTTAGCAAAATTCAAGTATACAATGGAAAACATTAGAGTGGTTCCTCAAAAAATTAAATATAGAACTTCCATAGGATCCAGCAACCCTACTTCTGGGTATATATCCAAAGGAAATGAAATCAGTCTGTCTAAGAGATATCTGCACTCTCATGTTCATTGTAACACTGTTTACAATAGCTAAGATATGGAAACAAAACAAGTGTCCATCAGTAGATGAATAAATAAAGAAAATGTGGTATATGTATACAATGGAATATTACTCTGCCATAAAAAGAAGGAAAGCTTGCCATCTGTGATGACATGGATGAAACTGAAGGACATTATGCTTAGTGAAATAAGCCAGACACAAAAAGACAAATACTGTATGATCTCACTTATATGTGGAATTTCCTCCTCTCTCTTGAACCTTCTCCAATTAAGCTCTTGCCCCCTGAACTCCACTAAAACTACTACTGTCAGGGTCACTAGTGCTTCCATGTTGCTAAATCCAATAGACAATTCTCAGAACCCTTGACTTTTCTGATCCGTCTGCAACATTTGACACAGAGGATTATTCCCTTCTTGAAACACTTTCTTTACCTGGCACCCAGGATTCTGTCTTCCTCTGGTTTTTGTCTCCTCTTCTCTTCCTAAACTCACATGCACCCTTCAGAGCTAAGCAAAAATGTCATTTCCTCAGGGATACTCTCCTTGACCTTGTTCTAGGTTGGGTTCCTCTATGTTTGTTTTTATTTTCTTTTGTAGCTTTTTAAAAATAGCATGCCAGTTATAGTCAAATAAGTATTTATTAAATTAGTTGCTTCAATTCTGTCCCTATTCTAGAATGTAAATTTCACAAAGGAACAAAAATTTCTCTGTCTACCCGTGGTATTCCCAGCACTTAGCACAGTGCCTTAAACATAGTAACAGTTCAATATTTGTTAACTGATTACTTGTTAAGAAAGTAAACAGGGGACCCTCCTCATTCATTGGACTAAAAAGGTCCAAGCTATACCGTTAGTTTCTATTTTCAGTTTCCTTCCCCTTCCTTCCTGTCAACTTTCCATTCCCCTCCTTTTCACTTTCCCTCCCTCACTTCCTTCTAAGGAACCTGACCAACCACTTTCATTATTCTAACAAATTGAGCCTAACAGAGCTGTTTCGTAATCAAGCCAGAACTAGAAGTCCTGCCTCCTGATTTCTTATCTAGAAACATTCCCATATTAAGCTACCCATGATGTATGCTGAAATACTACTGAATTGCTGCCTTTTTCAATTGTATCCCTCCCCTACCTTTTAAAAACTCTGTCCCCAACATGCTAAAATCATTAAGTTTCAGGGTGATATACAGCATCTGAGAAGTAATCTTCTCAATTACAGTTGTCAAAGAGTTGAAAAAAAAGACTGCAGAGAAATTTCTCCTTACGTCTGATATATCCTTTAATGCTCACAAAAGAAGCTTTCTCTAGAGGCTAAGGAGAAAAAATATATACATACACACATATACACATCTGTTCTGAATATCTTAGCCAATATTTTGATGAAAATGAGTGTATTAAGGAATGTTAAGCTATAAGCATGCCACATACATGCCATCAAACTCCCCACATACCAGACAGAAAAATTGCTTTCAGATGGTTGACTGCATTTCTAGGAAAACATCCCGAGATTATTTAAGGTAGGTAGAGAATCACACATTTAAAGAGGAGTAAAACTGAATTAAGTGGAAAGTCAGTAATTTTTTAAGGATAAAGGCAACATATCTGGATCTAGTAAAATAAGTAAAAACTGGGCACTCTGATCCCTAGGGCATATTTTTAAATTTTCATTTCTGGATAAAAGAGCTTGGGGAAAAAGTGGCTTGTAAACATCACAATGTGATGATTATTTAAGTACTGGATTTAATGCCTTATAATATAAATCAAATACAAACCTAATGATTATTAATTTGAAATCGTCTCAGTTGCATTAATGGAGAACAAAAACAATTAAAATCTCATTTCAAAGAATAAGCTACATCTTGTTTGTGAATTTTCCTATCGCTTCCTAAAGGTGATCTAGACTTTAAATGGGGACTCACATAAAAATTGTTGAAGGAGAAAATTTTGAACTGCATCAAAAATTATAGGGAACTTTTAACACCTGATTCCAAGGCTAATTACATTTTGAATCAAATTACATTCTACCAAGAGAGCAAATGTGCTGTACACACTGGAGTTCAGAAAGGTTATTTTAGTCGAAATGCTGCCACTGTGCATAGAGACGGGGAAGGATTCACATGGTTTAAATACTGTCTAAGCGGCAAAAGAGTTCTGGGTTCTCTTTTGAAGGCTCTGGTGGGTAAAAAAACAATGAGCTCTGCTAAATACTTTTGCCCCCTGCTGTGCTCAGCAATACAACTGTGGGAAAGAAAGATGATGTGGGGTAAATAGTATTTGGTTAAAAACATCCCATTTTCAAGTTAAAAACTACAATTAAAGCAAACTATTTTTAAAGATCTTAGTAAAAGCAGTATCTTGAAAATCTTATCAACCTATAGAAGACAGTCACCCCTTCTCATGAAAAGCGAAAAGGACAATGATTAAGACCCTCAATTGAAGACCCTCATTTGAAATAAACAAAACGACGTAATAACTTTATAATTCCTTTCACATATTTTTCTCTTTGGGATCATATTAGTCAGTGAAGTTAGAAAGAAAGGTAGAGATGAAAAACTTCACACACACCACAGTTAATTTCTTAGGATTTCACCGATAATTAGTTTTGGAGTCAGCCTCTGAATGTAGACTTTGAACTTCTATTTCAGTACTCTTTTCACTGCATTAAATTGCCTCAGTGATGAATTCAAGACCATTGCATTACACAAAAATCCAATTCATTTTTCTTCAAAAATAATTCACTGACATGTATGATTACTGCTTTTTAAAAAAGTATACTCCCAGCCAGTTTGCAACTCTTGCAAAAAGTTCTTAAAGGCTAGGCAAAGAACTAATGGAGGATCAGAACATAAACTGTAGATGTAACTGTATTTGTTGTCCATCCCTTAACAAAGATGGAAAATAAACTGGTTTGACATGATGTGTTATTTATAAAGTGATGCTAGGTTGTCATACTTTTAAATGGCTGTATGTTCTTTTAATTATTTCCTCTAATGTCTCCAGTCATTAAGATAATCAGTGTATAATTTTTAGTCATCTCTCTTTTAACAAGATTGGCTATAACACTTGACATTTTCTATCCCCAGGGTTCTATTTCCTTCATGATTCTAGCAAATTGTTTTGCAGTGATACCAGTAATTCTATGACGAGCCATGCACTGATCTTTCCAGTTAATATTTATTACTTTAGTTTGGACTTTCATCACAAATAAGATTTACTCTAGAAAATGGCTTTTCTGCACAATAAAAATGAAGATGACATTCGACAAGCTGTCTGCTGGGGCAGACTTCAAGTTAAGAATAGAGGCTTTTCCAAATGCTTATCTGTTAGGTCAGCTGTTTGCAACTTAAAACAAAGAAATTTTAGCATTGGTATATTGGTCTTTAAGAGGAGCTGCAACTCTATTTCAGCCTTTCCAAAATATATTCCATCAAACATTAGTTCCATTGGGAGGTTAATAAATATTTTGTGACCAAAACCAAAAAAGATGCAATGTACAAATACATGTGGGAAACAATAAGCTAACCCCAATTCAACAAGATTTTCAAAGCCTTTAGTATGCTAATGTGCATTTATTAATCTCCAAGAGGGGGATAAAATATGCAGAGCTTCCCAATCTTATTTAACCACGTAATCTCTTTCATTTACAAAGATTCTCTTTCAGAACTAGTGATCTGAAGAACGTACATAGGAAAATGCTGGATTACTTAAGCCACATTGTGATCTGAAAGCAGACACTAACCACTCTATTTAAATTTCACCTTGCTGCCATTTATTATATCTTTTTCCCATTGAGGGAAAGTGCATTCCGATTTCAACTAGGCACAATGAGTTCCCTCCTGTTCCAGGGGATGTCATGATTAGGTTTTCTACTATAGAGCAGGGTAAGTCATCTCAGATACTCACAACCTTATAGAGAATATGCTAAGTTTGAGTAAATGCAGGTCTATCCTTCCAGAGCAGTAAGTTCCCAGATCCTTTGAATAAAAAAAAGGCAATTGGTCCTATGTCATACAAGGGCTCTTTGATTTTCTAGTCACATACATCTGCTTCTGTATTCAATTTGTCTGCAACTGATTCTTCTTAATTTAGCTAGGGTTTCTCAACAGCAGCACTCTTGATGTTTTGGACTGGATCATTCTTTATTGTTGGGGGCTGTCCTATTCATTGTAGGATGTTTAGTAGCATCTTGGGCCTCTATTCACTAGATACCAGTAGCACCTCCACTCCCATTTATGACAACTACCAATGTCCCCAGAAATTGCCAAATGCCCCTAGGGGGCAATACTGACCCCAGTTGAGAATCTCTGAGTTGGACTGTTTCTATTCTTGGCTTTCCCATTTTGTCTTTAAGGGAAGCACTAATATCTTTGTGTTAATTCATTTGAAGAGTTTTTCTTTTCCTCTAATAGTTGCATCAGCTTTGCTGATTTGGTTTGCTAATCCCTCCTTTTTATCCACATATTAATACTCTGGAACTTTATTAAAAGTTTTTTTTTTTTTTCTTAAGCTTACTGTTTTATCTATTACCTAGTACCTTCAATTCTTTCAGGGCAATCTGATCTTGCCAGGTTTCATTTCTTTGAAAGTCTCCAACTATTTAACTTATTTCACATATTATTTTCACTATCCTTTTTTAAAAGCAACTAATCTTAAACTTTAAAAAGGTGTGGGGTTTGAACTGTTTTCAAAATTTTGATGCTGAGAGGTTATAACTAGGCCCTTCTGCCTAGCATATGAGGTAGTGATTTCAATAACAGAACTTAAAAGAAGACTTGGATCACGAAGGTTTCTAGTGTTATGAGCTATTTGATGCTCTTCCTTCTACTTTTCAAAACCAAACCAAAAGAAACAAGCAAATTCTATATTTCTTTTAATTGGTATGATTTAAATGGCTGGTTATTTATTGGGTAGGTAGAGGGACCAAACTGAGGGAATACTTCCATTCCTTTTGTTCTTTATTAAGTCCCTCCACAGGAAAGGAGGAAGTGTTAATTTGATCCATCAGCACTTCAGAATCTTTGAGACACTTTTATTTATGAGCAGCAGTAATTTACTATGCCATTTAGGCACCATTTCTTGTAAGCATGGTTTCTTTTTTTTTTTTAAGTCTTTATTGAATTTGTTACAATATTGCTTCTGTTTTATGTTTTTTGGCCGTGAGGCATGTGGGATCTTAGCTCCCCGATCCAGGGATCGAATCCATACCCACTGCATTGGAAGGCGAAGTCTTAACCACTGGACCACCAGGGAAGTCCCTAGGCACCATTTCTTGAGTACTTTCTATGAGGCAAGACCAGTGCTAAGTACTTGAGATATAGTATCTCATTTAATGCTCATAAAAACACTAAAAGTAGTATTGCTATCCCATTTTACAGATAAGGAAACAAAAACACAGTGAGGCTAAGGCTCAATTACAAGGTCAATCAGTTATTAAAGGCCAAGCCTTGGCACCAAATTCAGGTCTATCTGACCTCAAAACTTATGCTCTATTTCTATCAGTAAAATTATACAAATTAAAGAAGAGTGCCTTCCCTAGGTG
The DNA here is from genome assembly GCF_963455315.2 of Globicephala melas. Taxonomy (NCBI): domain Eukaryota; kingdom Metazoa; phylum Chordata; class Mammalia; order Artiodactyla; family Delphinidae; genus Globicephala; species Globicephala melas. The sequence goes on from NC_083335.1 coordinate 108,460,310, forward strand.
ATTACTCTAATTTTTACATTAGGAATCAGACTATTTTCTATTTCTATGCCAAAATATTGCTGAACTACTTTTCCATCAGTTACATGGTCCCTTATCACCATCACCTTGATATTCAAAATTATTTTGTGAAGCTCACTAACATGCAGTCTTTATGAGGTGTATTAAATAAGTCCAAAGGAATAAGAATTCCTGTGAGTATAGTACATATCTCATATTTCTGAATTTTTGATTCACTAATTTCTATTTCTATGTTTAGTTCTGCTTTGGAAGTAGTGCGTTTTACTTGAGCACAGAAATTTCTTGTGGTTAGAATCCCATTTTCTTTTCTCTCTAGCATAGCTGATGAATGACAGCTGAACTTTTATTTGATAAGAAAGATAATTTATATGCAAAAATCACAGGAAAGGGAACAAGCTTCTATTTGGAAATAAAGAAATGCAAATGTATTACGTGTACCTTTAAGAAATGTTTGAAATGATGTTATTAATTCTAATTTAACTGCCCAAAAGATAGAATGAAGTTGTAAGATAGAGAAAGGTGATTTTGAAGTATGAGAGACCCTGGAACCTTCAGACCATATCCCTACCTCACACTGATAAAACTCAGTTCACAGTATCACTGCCCATAAGTCCTTCACCATGCTACTGTTAAATCACTTCAAGCCATTTGCTATTCAAGTGGATAAAAGGGACATGGTATTTGGTTTTCTCTTGTCCCAACTACTCTGGTGGAAAATGTTCAGGTATAATATTACAGAAATTAATTTTCCTCAATGCACAGTGTGTACAAATAACATTTCTGAGGAGCACTTGTAAAATACCAACCTTGCATTCGTTCACGTGCTTTTTGTGAGGTCCTGGATTTTCAATAAATCAGAAAAGGTCTGAATTCCTTCAAACCAATACTATTCTATAATATTACTGTAAAAAATGTTTTTATCCTATTCTTATAAAATATGACCACTCACAACCACAAAGGAACTCAGCCAACTGTGTCTACCTTTTAGCAGGTTTCTATGCACAGAAATGTGCTATGATGGAACAGCAAGGGCAAGGAGTCTGTGAACAGTGAAAAGGGAAAGCTGATGGGAAATATTACCATTCTGAAAAGTTGCCAAGCAACTGATCTCATCAAATTTGAACCTTTGCCTTTGAAGCATGAGCAGATGAGACCAAATAGTTAGTGATTTAATGCTATCTTTTTTCACCCTTTTACTTTCACATTAAAGTTTCTTTTTTTTTTCTGAACTTTCTGTTTATTCACTCCATCTTATTCTTGAAAAACTTTTAAATGGCTCATATTATTATTATTTACCTGTTGAGATATTTCAGTTCTTTGTTTTTTTCCCTAGCTTTATTGAGGTATAATTGACAAATAAAAATTGCATATATTAACATGATGATTTGATATTATATGTAAACATTGTGAAATGATTACCACAATCAAGCTATTTAACACATCTATCATCTCAAATAGTTACCCTTTTTTTGTGGTAAAAACACTCAAGATCTATTTTCTCAGCAACATTAAAGTCTCTATGTAATAATGACAACAGTGAAAAGAAATATCTAGCACATACTGGGCACTTTCTAGGCAATTTACAGTGTGTTGTCATTAAATTCTAACAGAAAGTCTATGAGACAGATATTATCATCTTCATTTAACAAATGAGAAAACTGAGGCCTTGAGTAACATTCCTAAGGTCACACTGGACTAATTAGATGGCAGTCAGGATTACCAAGTATGGCTGATGATAAAGTCAATGCCAGCGATCACTAATCTAGGTTGCCTCACCTACTATATCTGTATTTCCAGAAATCATTCTTGTTTATTGTTTTAGGAAAGTAAAACCTATTATATGCTCTCTCATTTAAAAAGGGCATACACATTGTTGCTAACTGTACCCCTCAATTTAGCTATCTTTTCCTAAGGTGTGTTAAGGCCATGTCTATATAAATGCATGTTTATTATAGTGTCAGGAAATACAAAACATATAGAAAAACATATTCGAACAGATCTAGTTCTGCTTGCCTGAAATCAAATGCTTGAATTTGGAAGGGGTAATGAAATTTTTGGAAATTATTTCCCTACACTTTTGCAAATTATTTTCATAATAGTTAGCTATCCAGTACCACTGGTAGAGTCAACAAATATCCATGGGTATTTAATCCCAGCTCTACCACTTACTAGTTGGGTAAGTTATTTAACCCATCTGTAAAGTGAGGATTCTATTAGTATCTACCTCACAGGGTTAATGACTTTTAAATGCTTAGAAGAGTGCCTGGCATACATAAATCTCAACAGGTATTATTTACTTATTTTCTAGACGGGCCATCCACTGTCTATCCATACTGTATCTTACAGCTTAGGGCAAATAACTAATTTTTTACTTCACTCTTAGCCACAAAGAGTGGGTTCATGATATAAAATGAGAACTTTGGTTAATCAATACATTTTAAAGCTCTCAATTAGGATATTTTCAAGTATTTTTCTTTCCATCTGTTTCTATGTCACAGTGTCTAATAGCAGAGCTTCCCTAAATATTTTTGTCTTATATATCTATCATATGAATGAAACCAAAAGCACACACTAAAAACTGTATCATGGGGCTTCCCTGGTGGCGCAGTGGTTGAGAGTCCCCCTGCCGATGCAGGGGACACGGGCTCGTGCCCCGGTCCGGGAAGATCCCACATGCCGCGGAGCGGCTGGGCCCGTGAGCCATGGCCGCTGAGCCTGCATGTCCGGAGCCTGTGCTCCGCAATGGGAGAGGCCATAACAGTGAGAGGCCTGCGTATCGCAAAAAAACAAACAAACAAAAAAACTGTATCATGTTTCTCCTTTGCTTCTCAAAATCCTATTTAGACTCTTATAACTCTAAACCTCTTTGAGTAAACAGGTAAGCTGGGAAGTTAATAGGTAGTAATGGTGACTAAGTCCACATACTTGAAGATAAGGGTATTTGTAACTAAGAGATAAGTTGAACACTGTAAGGCTAAAGGACTTATACAATGCCTTTTAAGGTATTACACAAGTGCTAACAGGTTAAATTACTGTCATTTTCAGAAAATATAAAATGTGGACTTTTTTTGTAACTTCAGGGTTTTTTTTGTTTTCAATATACTTCAGCAGGATCAAGTATTTCATTATCATTGTTTTTAAATCCAAGAGAATATTGTCACACTTGGGGGTCCATGTAATGGGACCATTTTATAGGTTAAATAAAGAAGTTGTCATCAATTATTGCTTATTAAGGTTTGAAGTTACTTGGGACCTTTAGGGTCTGGGCTGGGAGATTTATATAAACCCTCAGATCTCAGACCTAGGTTTGAGAAGGTGTCAGGTATTTAGTGGGGATAACCAGCATTTAGAAACCCTGGATAATGACTATTCATCATTTAAAACTCAAGCATAAATGTCACTTTTATTTATGTGACTTCCCAGGAAGACTCTGGGGCTTCAGCTCCCAGGCTACTGCAGCACTCTGTTCACACCTTCTTACTTACCTAAAGTGGCTGCACTGCATCTCTTTGTTTTTTCCCTCTGCATTGTGACTGCCTTCCAGGGAAGATTTATGTTTTATTCATCTTTGCATCCCAAGTGCCTGGCTGACCTGATGCACACAACTAATATTAGCTGAATGAGTTAACAAATGAATTAATCTTTGGGAATACTATGGCCACAAATTCACGTATGTGAAAGGTAAGTTTTATTATTTAAGAGCTGATTTTAAAAAGGTAAATATACATTCAACTGCTAGCTACCTGGAACAACTTTCAAGTTGTGCCAGGGAATCTCTACTGAAGTATCTATAAGTATCTCTAGTGAAAGTTCAGACTATATGACCAAAAGTAAAAGAACTTTTGCTTTTACTTCGTTATCCCTCTTTTAAGCATATATACATTTCTTTTCTCCTAAGTGGTTTATAAAAGTATATCAAGAATCTAAAGGATATCTACTTTTTCTAAAATTTAAATGGTATTCTATTTTATTGGAAGAGATATGATCTGTGGAACATGATAGCACTAGGTGCTTTAAACCATAGTTTGAAGGAACTAAGAATTCAGAGCCATTTAAGTAAGAACTTAGTAAACTATTTTTTTATAAAGCTGTCAATAATCAACTTCATCTGGTGACTATAAGTTCCCCTTAAATTAAACATTCTTATCTACTTCAACACAAGTAGAAAATAGCCAGAAAATTCTGGGACATAACAAAAGAAGAGTTGCTATACATTAATGCCTATCCAATAATAGGTAGTCAATAAATACTTGTGCAACGAATTAACAAAAATAAAAATCTCATGTGATGGGGGGCAGGGGCAGGGATAAAAAGATGGCAGGCCTCTATACTGCAGAGGTTTACAATATAATAGTGGAGAAAAGCAAAGGTACAAATACCTTCAATTTATGACAGTTCAAAATAAGTGCCACCAGAGTAGTATAATTGAGGAGGAGCACATGATAAAACAGCACATGTACAGAGAATAACACAAAGCAAGATAGGTATGGTTCCTATTATTTAGAATCGTTTTGGCCAAAACTTTTCATACATAATTATTACCAAAGAGCTGTAAGGAAACAGGGCGTGGGTAATAACGTAGGTAATCTTTCGGAACCACAGGAGGGAGGCATATGGCCATAGTGAAAAAGTAAGGGAGGCAGGTGGAAAGAGAAAGTTAGAAACAACTTTCCTTCTGCTCAGCTCCCACTGATCAAGTCTGGACTAATCAGCAAGGATCCTGCCCTTCCCCCAAAACTGAAAAGGATGGAGCATAGAATTCCAGTTCAATACACTCATTCTTGCAATAGGACCATAGGTGTTACTACTTTAACTTTAGGCAACTTTATCTGCAAATCTTACAGCTACACTATATCAATTTTTAAGTATTTGTGACTGGGTTACTTTCTGGGTCATGCATGGAAAAACAGGAGTCAGATAAAAAATCCTGGGACATGGTAACTCTAGGCCCATCTTTGCTTTAAATACATTATGTCCTTCCTATTTAAAATCCACTCAAAATTTACAGCTTCTTATAAAAAACAAAAATTGAGATGAGATTTTACCCAGAAAAGTCCATCTAAAGATTTTTTAATACCTGAGAAATAAGGAAATTTTATTTTAAATAAGTTATGTTAACAGTAAATATTCATTAAAAAAACGGGAAAAAAACCCTTGAACTAGTCCAGTTTGGCAACACCTGATCTACAAAAATTACATGTGAGTCAAAAAGGTTTCCGTAAATCATTAATGAGTTAAAATGCTACCTACTATTCTTGCTTATTTTTGGAAAACCTGGAATAAATTTTAATGTCATGCCTCATATTGTTGAGATTTCACTTGGAAGCACACGACAGACACAGATCAATTATAAAGATTCAAAAGCTATCAAGTAATTTTCACAACCCAAAAGCCTAGGAAAAGAAATTGAGATTCCCATACCAGACATAAGCTCTTTCATCAATGTAAGAGAAGAACTCTTACCATAAGTTGGGGTGCTTTCTCGTCTTCCTTGACTACTTGATCTTCCCTTTTCATATTCATAACAATACAAGACAGTATCTTCCTCCACAATATTAAACCTCTTTCGATATTCCTGATCCAGAAATGAATTTGGTGATTCAGATCCCTTATGCACTGGCTTGCCCACCATGTGTCCTCTGAGGTCTTCACAAGGAAGGTTTCCTTTTTCATCCCTAAAGAGATGGTAAAGGAGAAGGATGTAGAAAAGTGTTACAGTGGTAAAAGGACAGAGACAGTCTAAAGTAGTAATAATGTCCTTCCTATATATCTTCTGATCTTTCCAAACTTTCTTTGAGGTTTATAGGGCAACTTTGAATTATTCCTGTTTTGCAGGAAAAAAAAATGCCAAGGCTCAGAGAGGTTAAATGACTAGCCTAAAGGTTACACAGCTAGACATAGCCCATGGATCTTCTAACTCCTGCTCTAGTCCATGTTCAATACTATGGCACATAAAAGACATCATCTTAGCTCATAAATTCCTTTTAGTGCTTAAGAAAGTAGGTATAATGTTAACAGTGCTAACAATGTAGCTTTCTTCTGCCAGTTTATCTAATTGATTCATGGTAATATTTGCACTGCTTAAAAACAAAGATGTATTTAAGAACTGTCACTTCTGTGAGGGTACTGTGACCTTAAGAACTAAGTTAGCACTATATAAACTGGTGTTGTAAGAATTTCAAACAGCTTGTTATTAATTTAAAATAAACCTTAATGAAAAGAATTATTCTCTGTATTTAAACTGTATTATCTCATTTAATAGTAAAAAAAGATATGTTCATGGAACTCATTCTAAATGGATATATCAAAATTTAATTACACATCAGCAACATTTCTTGTGGAGAGAGGGTGGAGAAACCTTACCATATATAGAGTTTAAGAATGGGATTTAAGATGATGGCAAGTTGATTTTTTTTTTCTATAGGATTCTGAAGTGAAAAATCTCTAATTTAAATTTATGGGATCCCTAAAACTGTTACTCACACATAGTAAATATTAATCACACAGCCCAGGTGACTGGGACAATAATTTGGTAGAAATATTCCATTTAGGATTAGTTAAAATGAACCTTGCTTATTTTATGATAATTTCACTGACTAGCTATAAAATTTCTGTTAGAAAAGCTCATATTCTAGAACATGACTATGGATGTAAATGCAACGTTTCTTTCCTTGTTGATCACTAATTTTATTTCTTCCTAGTTCTTGTTTCCAGTTCTACCCTAAACAGTGCCATGAATACTATCAAACCAGATAAAATTTAATTTTAAGTGCCAAGACTGAAATCTTAAATCCACAGAATAAACTGAATTATAACAAGACAGATAAAAATAACAAATTTATAAGTGACCTATTAAGTCTTATGAGATGGTGATGAGCTTATAAAGCTAATGTCAATTCTAAAATATGAGTTTCAGTTCACCAAAAATATTATACTTTTATACTACAGTATACTATACTTCTCTCTCAGTATACAAATGTCGAGGTTGGGTTTGTCCAAATGAAGAGAACTATATTCCTATTATTTGAACTATGTAGAAAGTAGTAAATAATATTCTCAAGACTGACTGAATCAGAAAGCTGTCACTCTTTTATTTTTTTACATCTTTATTGGAGTATAATTGCTTTACAATGGTGTGTTAGTTTCTGCTTTATAACAAAGTGAATCAATTATACATATACATATGTTCCCATATCTCGTCCCTCTTGTGTCTCCCTCCCTCCCACCCTCCCTATCCCACCCCTCCAGGCTGTCACAAAGCACCGAGCCAATATCCCTGTGCTATGCGGCTGCTTCCCACTAGCTATCTACCTTACTACGTTTGTTAGTGTGTATATGCCCATGACTCTCTCTCGCCCTGTCACAGCTTACCCTTCCCCCTCCCCATATCCTCAAGTCCATTCTCTAGTAGGTCTGTGTCTTTATTCCCGTCTTACCCCTAGGTTCTTCATGACATTTTTTCCCCTTAAATTCCATATATATGTGTTAGCATACGGTATTTGTCTTTCTCTTTCTGACTTACTTCACTCTGTATGACAGACTCTAGGTCTATCTACCTCACTACAAATAGCTCAATTTTGTTTCTTTTTATGGCTGCGTAATATTCCATTGTATAAATAAAAGTATTGCTTATTACCAAATTGTAACTATGAAAGCTAGTTCTTAGGCAACACAAAGAAAATAAATATAAAATCCAGGCACAATTTTATTTTTGGCTAGCTAAAAACTTTTCCTTAACAAATTGCCTGGTGCTTTTTGTTAGCTAGTCCTCTAGCAAAAAGAAACTGACACTGCAATTAGCTTGGAAACAGTCCTAATGAACTTGGGGCACTGGGGAAGGTTATGCCTATCCATAAATGGGCAGACGTTTCTGCCAGGCCTGTGACATGAATGTTAATGCAGCTGAGATCAGAGGGTGATTCAGCCCTAGTTAATTCACCATGCTCTACTTATAAGGACACACCCTGTGGTAGAAAATGGGAAGGGCTGGTATTCCTTATCTATAATGGTATGAGAGGCCTTCTACCAACAAAGAAGATTTATTAGACATGTCTATATGGGATGCATTCAATAAAGTTGAATTAAGAAAAGTACAGATCAAAACCAAACTTTGCAGTAGAATGAATTCATACATGTATTGCGTATATAAGTGGGTGTGGCTATGTGTATATGTACTCACATTATGAGACCCTGAATAACTCAACATATTAATTTGTACTGCTATAAAAATTTTCTTAATGTTATACATCTATACATATATATAATAAATCTACACTTTTGCTCTAAAAAGGATTTAAGGGAACAGATGGAAAGTTAGAGCACTGCTTCACTGGACTATCTTTATATTTAATGGCTCACAGTAAAATTAATACGAGAAATTAGTATTTAAACTTCACAGTTGTGCAAGACCTATAAATTCTTGGTTTTCATGACAGAAAAAGAAATTTGGTTAAGTATAAAAGTTCACTGCATACTATGATAACGAAATTGTATACAGTCATATAATAAAAAACTGACCAAATTTCACTCACTTCACATACATGAGTGTTTTCTCTTTTAAAGAAAAAGTCACTTTTGCAATCACATTCCTTTTCTGGAATAAATGTGTTCAAAGAATTATAATCACATGAAAAAAAGTCTACCTAATTTGACAACCAGTCCTACCATTTTTAAGGTTTTTTGGTTTTAAGATGAGAAAGCTTTTATTATTTACAATTCAAATTATCACCCAAATGCCTATCCTACATAAACAAAAGTTTTTAATGTAGGAAAAAATAAACGTTCAGATGAGTTAAATTAGGTGAGCCTCATTCATCCTCAAAATGAGAAAAAAAAAGCCACAGCTGTACCTATAAAAGAATGACAAATGCAAAAAGTTTTATGACTATAACTTCAAATCAAACCAGAAAATGCAGATAATTTATATGAGGCTGTGGTACAAAGGGAGTCTCGTGCACATATTTTCTAACTGGGCTATATCAAACGATTATGTGACTAGGTAACTAATAATCTGACTCAAAAACATTTAGAACATTCTGTTAAATTACACACTAGACTAAGAATCAATTAAGGTGACAGATAATACCCTACTTATGAATTTTACTGAAAAGTATGGAACGTTCAAGCAATACTACCAAAACAAGTACCACTATGCTGATACTTCAATCTCTTGCATTCTCCTGTTTTTGTAAACAGCATGTTTAAAGCTTTTTATTGACTTCAATATATTGCCTTCATCATATCTGCACCACACTTAGAGGACAGAACTGGATTCTTTAACTCCTTTGTCTTCTGAAGTACATTTTAAATACATTCTGTCTAGGAAATACTCTCTTTATTACAAGTTCCTCCCTATCCAAGAGACAAGGAAAGAACATCAAAGAACCGCAGAGACTTGCTAAAAATAATTTTCTGGTGTTTATCTGTACATGTAGCCCTCTGAAGAATAAGGTCTTTTAAATAATCATTTGCACTGAAATAAAAATCTTTCCCATTAAAATGAAAGCAAACCAAAAGATTCATTTCCTATTTGAAACACACATGGTTTTATTGCTCCTCTTACAAGCGTATTCAAAAAGTCTGATACTATCTTAATAGATTAAAATTCAACTTGAATTTGACTAGGATATCAGATGAATTTGTACATCTGATTGTAAATTTAACATGACTGTAAATTATATATTAGAACGATTTTTGAAACGCCAGCTTAGTAAATTGTATCTTCTCACAAACCATGTTCTCACAACCACATTTAATTCTCAAAAAAAGACCTAAAATGTTAATAAAATTGACTGCAGTTTTATTAGTAGATGACAACACAGTATTTGCAGACATGCCAATGTTGTCATGTAGCATTTAGATGGTAAAATGTCAGTACCATCATAACCAACAGAATGAAACATTAGGTATACTAAAGTGAAGAATAGTGAAAATTAATTAAAACAAGGAATTCCAGTACTTTTATTTATTAAAGAATTTTAATATTAAGTATAGCTTGGAAACAAGAGACCTTAAATTATTGTTTTTGAATGACTGCACAACTAATTTAAAAACTGAATCAAAATACTTTGTGATTGGTATTAATTATCCCCATTTAGTGCTGGCCCTTTTCCATAATTTTTGTATTCCACAAGGCTGGAAATCATAATGCTTTTGGACAAAATGCATGATGGCACAAAGTTATAGTCTTCCACCTGCCAAGAATTTCAAATAGGGATTTGGAACATGAAATGGAGATACAGCCTCCAGAAATCTGAAAATAGACTTTAAAGGCAACTCATTCTCTTGCAAACTCTCTCTACTTTCTGAAAGAAACATTAATGAACTAACCAAGTGGAAACTGTAGAGACAGAGGTATTGGGGGAAGAAACACTCTCCCTCATCATCATCCAAGAAAAAAAAATCTTCCTCATTACATACATTTAAGAAAGCATAGAAGTTATCTCTAACTTTCTCTTTTAGAAATAAAGTATGAAATGCTTCAAAGTAACTTGAGATTTCCTGTGGCTTCTTACCAAAGAGCCTCACTTATTTTTTACTTACTAAAATAATCCTAGCTGCTATTTTATATTAGTTTCCTATTATGAGATAATGCTTATAAGATATTTAATGTAGAGTGTTTAATACAAATTAGTTATTGTTATTGTTATTGTTATTATTAACTAGAGTACAGTCTCTATAAGGCAATGATTTCCCAGAATGTGCTCAGAATTCTTAACTGAGAAAATATTCAAGGTGTTTCGTGAGAATTTACTTCACAGTTTACGTGCACTTAGGTTAGTTTTTAGCTAGAAGCTACGTAGAACAACATGATGGTTAGTTTTATACCTGGGAATATACGGTTCTGCAGGAGGAGGCGGAATGTAGAGATCCTGGAGGGCGGAACTGTCTCTTTTGGTGGGTGTACTGATGGTGCTGGAAGGCGTGGCAACGCTGCTTGTGGGACTTCTAGGTATAAGAGGCTGGTTAAAATGAAAAAGAAAATACATACGCACACAAACAACACACAAAACAACAACAACAATGACAATAAATAGTTATCATTTTTAAATGATCTATTTCTACAAAGTTTTTGAACTTGGCTGAAATCAAGAAGCATGCTATTTAGCACATGGATATTCCTTTGAGTCTCCAAAAACAAAAAAATTTATCGCTTTAGAGCTTTTCACTTAGTTCCTAACTCACCTTATTGTACGGCATAACTGCGTAAAAGCTATTTATAAGGTAAATCTATCATGCAGTGTTTCATAATGGGGAGATTTATCTCACAGTCAGAAACATATTTAAATTTGCTTTGTTAGAATCCCACTTTTGAAAGAAAGATAATAAAGAGTAACTTCCCAATAAATTAGTTCACTCACATCCTGACTGGTGTACAAGAATGATAATTCATATCGTTTCCCAAAAAAGATACATTACACTCCTAAGTCAGTAGAATGTGACAGATTCTCAAAAAAGTTTACAAAAATGGAGTATGAAAGGCCAATACGAGAGAATATTTTCTAGGAAAATGTACTTTTTTCATAAATATAAACAATACTGTCTTCTCCAAGTCATTTTATGGTACATCTTCAAAAGTATGGTGATTAGTGTGACACAATCATTTCATTTTTCATAGGCACACACATTTACCATTGTTTGAAATAATTTTTAGTTGCATACCTATAGATCTCATTTTCATGCCTGTATTTACGTATTAAATAAGTTTTTTAAAAAATTAAGATTCTCTATATACTGAATTAAGCAATACATCAGGATGCATTAACTTACGAGCACTCCCAATTCTAAACGTCACAGCATTTGGAAATGATATTGTGGTTTGAGAAATTATTCTAAAGTGAAACTAAAATTCACAAATTTTCATGTTTATCTTACAGATCTTACTGCTTAGCTACATATACAATAACATATTAAAAAATAAGAACTTTAATGCAATCGCAAACAAAAATAATGATCACAAAATTAACTGTATCTTCACATGATAAGATGTTGCCATTTCAGCCAGTATGAAAACACTTTTTAGCATATCTATAATAGACCCATAGTTCTATTACTTTAACACGTATTGCTGGACACTCAAAAAATGGCATAGTACAACTATTTTATATTGTGACAATACTTTTGTACAGATAAACAAAATTTGTTCAAAAATCCAAGCATAAATACAATGTACAATGTAGGTCACTGGGGTAGGCTACATAGTTTATGACTCAGTTCATGGTTTTTGACCTTCCTTTTTACACAGCTCACCTTAATAGCTTGAAATCACACATCCTGCCAAAATGACGGTTAAGTTTTAATCTATGTGAAATAGAAATTAAAGAAAGAGAGAGAGAAGGGAAAAATAATTGATAATTTATTTTGGGACTCTACAGTATTCTATCTTATATGATGTAAAAAAATAGTCAGGAAGTTTACATGTTGAGGAATTTTGATATATTTTGAAAGTACACAGTAAAGACTATTATGTTTAACTATGCTGATTTGGAATAGCATCCAGTTAAACTATGCGTGTCTTTTAGAAACAAAAATTTTGGCAATGGGAAATCCTGAAATTTATATAGGTAATCAGGAGTTACCTGTATAGATGAACACCATGAAGCCTGAGGAAATAAAGAATTATATTCTTTCTAAGGATGTATTACATGCCTCTACAACAGACCTTTGAATGATAGGACCTTTTTTTTTTTAACTGGAGTAAAATTGCTTTACAATGTTGTGTTAGTTTCTGTTGTACATTGAAGTGAATCAGCTATATGTATACCTGTATCCCCTCCTTCTTGGGCCTCCCTCCCACTCCCCCTCCATCCCACCCATCTAGGTCGTCACGGAGCACCGAGCTGAGCTCCCTGTACTATACAGCAGGTTCCCACTAGCTACCTATTTTACACATGGTAGTATATTTATGAGGTTTGATAGGACCTTTAGATCAAGTGTGATCTGTGATGTGACTCTGTTTATCATTGTTTCCTCTCTGTCAGGACATCTTGGTATTAAATACAAATGACATTAAAGAACAAGTCTAACCAAAATTTAATCATTATAGAAATGTAAAGAAAACATTCATTACACAGTACATTTCTTGCCAAAACTTTCTGTAACAGATGCACTGTGAGAGAAAAACTTATATTCAGTATGCTTTTAAAATGCTCTAATATGCTCTTATTTTAAAATATCCTAACACTACAAGTGAACTTAAAAACAAGTTCTAAAAACACAAGCATTAAAAAAAATAATCTAACAAATTTTTATTCTCTTTCTTCTTTTCTAGGGTCACTACTTCTATTTTGAAGACTTCTCTCCTTTTATTTTACCACCTGTAGAACTAAAGGTAATTTCTCCTGGTTAGTACCTATCCCTGCCCTCCCCAAACAAAGAGGAAGGAAGGAAGGAAGGAAAAAAGGAAAAAAGGAGAAGTAGTAGTCAATGATTACAAGTATATTTTAAATACCTCTGAAGTGTGAGGTAAGGACCAACAAAATATTTTATTCTGTCTGGACTATTACCAGAATTGTCTGTTTAGGGTACTTGTTCCTTCCCCTTCCAGGAAGTTTAAATATTAGCCTTGTCAACGTCCTTCAAATTGATATTTTCTCTAGGTTTCTATTTTCAACACGGAGTTGCTATTAATGTCCTCAGTTAACACAGTTAGTTAAATTAGCAAAAATGTAGAAGAAAAAGACTCTTAGATAGGCTTAAACAGATAACAGGTTTGATTGTGCCAGCTGGTTCAATTAATTGAAGCGGTTGAAAAAAACAACTTCTTTCAGAGAAAGAAGAAATTAGTCAATCCTGTTGTTTAACTCTTACTGGCTAGTTATTTTATTAACTGGTAAATCACAGAAACCATTTAAACTGGTTTATCATGCAGATATCATCTGGCTAATCAAGTATGCCTGTACTAAGTAAAACACATAGTAAATACTAAATATATTCATTGTATTTTTGTCTACTAATTGTACTATTTTTGTCAAGCTAATCCAAGCTAAAAAGTAAACATTATTCTTGAGAATCTCATCTAAAAAAAGACATTAGGCAATGGAAAAATAAAATATGGTAAAATAGAAGCTTCATGGGAAAATGGAAATAGCTACTTAACCCCAAAGGAAATTTGTGATAATTTAAAATTATAATGTCTTAAAAATGTTCTAACTCTGGACAAGAATTGAAAGGGTACAAAATTAAATGACTAAAAGAATGAAGAAGGCATTAAAGAATATTAGAAAGATAGGCAAAATGTGACTAAATCAAGCACAGAATAAATGATGCTATTAGCTGAAATTATCAGTGAGAAATTCCTAGTTGTAACAAGTGCCATTAAAATTACACCTATTACTGATAACCAACAAGTACGTGAAAATACACAAAAAGTGACAAATACAGCCTCCCTCAAATCAAAAAAGTTCTCAGCATTTAATTCAAAATTTAATAGACATATGCCTTAGTTTCAGAAAAAATACCTAAATATGTAAGTATAATAGTGCAGAAGGATAGTTCTTCCTACGTTGGTAACATTTAGTTTTAATCATTTCTTCATAACATAGTATAAGAAAAGTAGTTACCGTTGTACTATAAAGAATTTCCAATATAAGGGAAAAAAATAGAATTAAAGGGTAATATTTTTTATTTTACCACTTTGCCTTTTGATTCTTTCTCTTAACTGGTAAAATCTGCACAGGAAGAGAATTAAGAGCTTTCATCGCTTATGGATAAAATACAAGGGTATTTTAAGACTGCATCTTCTTACTCAAGTAAGCATGAAGCTTCAGTATAACTCGATCCACTACGGTATGCAATCAAGTATGATATGGATCCATTTTGGATTCTATCCAAGAGGATTTATTTCCTGGAAAGACCTTGCCATAAAACTTATTTTTCATATCTAAATGGTCCTATTGACATAGAGTTTTCCTTCCAGATTCAATGAGGCTCCAACAGGGAGGACATATTTTGCACATATGTTGTTACTCTTCTAAAATAAATCTATGATAGATTTTGGGGGCACTGGCCTGCATCTCTTAAAATATCCAAATCCTAAATAAAATGATCATATGCATCTCTTCAAATATACATTTATAACCTTAGGTCAATTAATGATAACTTACTACTGTGAACAGGACTCAGAAATTCATTAGGTTACGTACACATACATTTTTCATATTGTCCATTTAAACTATATAAATACCTTCAAATTGTATCCCACAATATGGTACGGCACAAATCTTCCTCTGAATCATGAGTGATGACTCACTATAGTGATAATATTCTACTCATCCAGTTTAAACATCATCAGGAGACTGTGATTATTATAAAATAAAATTTTCAGCTTTGGAAAGGGATCACTGAAATCTCACGTTAAATCCTCTGATGGCTCAGGTCTTTTCCTTGTGTCCCCGATTCTAACATCTCTAAGGTAACTGAGCACACCTGGAAGGTATTAATGTACCTCTGAAAACACTATGGTTTTAAAGACTATGAGAAAAGAACGTCTATACCTTAAAAACTACATCTGATATTAAAGGTTTTATTTGAAACAATTTACATTTTAACAACTCTTGGCAAGCATATCTTAATTTAGTTGTCCCTCTATCTGGTAAGTGACCCAGCTTTCACAGAGCTATATAAAGTCTTGAATGAAACCAATGACATAAAGACAGCCCCCATGTTAAAGATTAAAACGGTGCGTTACACATTATGTAGTTATCTCTAAAATTCACTAATGCAAATATCACAAAGAGTTTGCTTTGTCTTCCAGGGGGAAAATACTCATTGAAATATGAATGATTACATCAAGTATAAAACCTGGCCATTTATTTTATTCACTCTTGGGAATAAGCACAGACTCAAATGGATCACAATATCCCATTATTCTAGCACAGAATATTCACACAAGTCCTTATTCAGTTCAAACACGTTTTTATTATAATTCCCAATACAAGTACCAAAATATTGTTTTATGTTAGCAACTCTGAGTCATCTAAACAAATGCTCCAGAGAAAATGTATTCTGGATTTTGGGAGGCAAGAAGTTGCATACAAACTTGTAAATTTCTTGACCATGTAAAGAATGTTAGATCTAATTTGGAAAATTATTGGGCATAATTTTTCCTGGGTAAGCTTTTCTTAAGTAGTAAATTATGTGAAAAGAGCTTAAGCAAGAGAAACACTTGTATTCAAAATTCTCGCACTCAGTTTTTTCACAGCTTTTTCTAGAATCCAAGGTTATAAATACAAAAGATTTGAGTCTTCTTTTTTAAGCATGTAACCTTCCCTTTCCTATCAGACTACAAAGAAAACAAACATTTTTTCCAAGCATATATTTGATCAGGAAGCTGTATCTATATAAGTTAAAAATAGATATATGGGCCTAAAAGTAAGTATGTAGTTACCCAATGTACAACTAATATAGACTTTAGAGTCACACTACAAAATGGCTTTTTCCAATTAATCATCAAAATTTGCACATTGTACTGAAACTACCATTAGTGTATTTATTGCTGTCCACTCTTATTGGCATAGTTGATACTGCAACATTAAAACTGGACTTGCAATTTTTTCAATTTACAGTAAGCATTTTTAGGAAATTAACTAAAGAAATAGGAAGCTAAAGAACAAAGAAACTAAAAATAATTTTTCATCTTAGGTGATTATTTGTAGTCAGTGTTAACATTTTGAAAGCATGTGGTTGAAAAACACAAATGTGATTTAGATCCTTTAATTAATTTGCTTAAACACTGGTGAACAAAAATGTAATGTGACAATTGCTTGCAGCTATTTACTAATTTGAGCATGTAAAACATATAATTGTTTCTGCCTCCCAGTCAGCACATTACATTTTTAGTTAAAACTTATTTTCTTCTCGTGTCATATCTAATATTACTTGTCTTCCTCTTCAAAACATGCTTTTAAAACAAAACTCTCAGAAACATATAAACTTTGCTACCAATGTTTTTTTCAGTCACCCCAACCTATAACTTTGATATTAAAATAAATTTTATTATTGCTTACGTTTTTTATTTTTACAGAATGACTTTAACCATTCATATCTATATGTATTTGAAATGTAACAATCAATTAATGTTCTTCAGTCGTTACACCAGTTGAAAGACAAAATTGACTCCTATAACTATTTGCTTTCCATTTCTTTTTCTGCTCAAATTTATTTAATTTAAATATCCTGTAAAAATGGCATCAAGGTAATGCTAAGCAATAAAATTTAAAGTGAAAAGCACAAAAACCACACAAGAAACTATCACATCGATTTAAGAGACTTATGGATTAGAACAGTTTAGGAGCAATTCTAATGATACAGCTTTATATCATTTTATACTAAAAATGTGTTTAATGAAACCTATATCAGTATATCGAATTCCAGCATTGATTTTAGTGATTATTTTTGAGATGCATTCTCACCAAAAAAAAAGCTGGGCTCCTAAATGTTTTTGAAAATTGTTGATTCCCAGTGATGATTTCAATCAACATTCTTGCCAGTGTCCAGCTAATTCTCCCATACATCTCTTGTAAGAAGAAAATGACACCACCCATGCAAGCTGGTGACCTATGCACACTAAATTTAAAACCACAAACATCAAAAAATATACACTGAGGTCTATCCATAATTCCCCAGGATTTGTGTCATCGAATTGGAAGAACTTGACCATAAGCAATCACCATGCTTACCAAAATCCAGGACATTAGTAGAGGGTGCTACTAAGGACATGTTTTAAAAACAGTTCTCAGAAAGCAAGGAATTGCTAGTTTGCTTTCTTAGAATAAAGATTCTACCTCAGGTAAAACATTACTATATATGAATGGGTGCCGATGACAACAGAATTCAAGTCCAGATTAAATCTGCTTGTAGTATTTGACTAAAGTAGCTTTAAGTCTTTCAGTTCTATTGCAAAATGTCTGAGAAGTCAGGAATTTAACAAAAGAGCTGCCAAATTTCATGAAATGTACTAATGAAATTGCTCTGTGAGCATGAAGTTGAATTGTATGCTTTTGCTTATTTGGCTATAATTCCATGAATGATTTTCAAAAGGAAATCCAAATTAAAATTTATCATTGCAGTTATTAATTAATTATTATTAATTATTAGAAGCTACTATTCGCTCTAGAACTTCCATTAAAACATGTGATATTCCTCAAAAATCTTCTACTTTAGGGTAGATAAGGTTATGTTTTAGTTGTATAGGTACGAATTATTTCCTTATTAGTTTAAAAAATAATTATTCCTTTGTTAGAATGAAGTTGTTCTTTTTTTTAGAGGCATGTATTAGCATCTACCTCCCCATTATACAAACTTTGCCATATTTTATCTGAAAATGCTAAGGCTGGTATTGTATAAGAAAAAGATAAAATAGACATATTGAGGTTAAATAAATGCCACAGATTGCTTCTTTTTGTAAACTCTATTTTAAATAATTCTTAGTAGACTATTGGTATAGCCTATGAAAAAAGGAATAACCTAATGTCCAATTCCTCAGGTTCGGACACTGAAAATTTATATTTAGGTGAGTTAATGGGCATTTTAGCTCCAACGTATTCATACACATACCAGAAGCAGGAATACAGTAAGAATGGTACTTATGTCTGCACAGAGGACTGTTGCTACATTAAGCACTTATGTTTCACATCCCAGGTCCTTTCTTAGCCACTAGGAAAAATATGTGGCCTCAGGCAAAGTCACAAAGAATCCAGAACTGCCTGCAAGACCTTCTCATCCCACTATTTCTTTGATTTTTTCCCCTTCTGGAAGCGAACCCTCAAGTTTTGTCCATCTTTGGTTGTATACATCCTCTAAAAATTCTGACCACATAGTTTCCATTATGCTTCTGGTTTCTTTTTGCATTTTAGCACAAGCCAAAGCCTTAAGATCAAAAACGAACTCTGTAATGGTACAATTTCAGGTCTTCGAAATAGATTCCAGGGAGATTTGGTGCTGGTGGTGTGGTATGTTAGAGTACTTATCTAGTGCCCTTATTCCTAAGACTTTGTTTTACCACCACTTGAAAGTATTTAATCAAAACTAATACTCTTCCTTCTGCTCTGCAAAAAGTCAATTTTCAAAGAAGTTGAAAGCAGGGTCCTCCCCTGCCCTCACTAATAGTATTGTTTATCTATAAGGCGTTGAACTTGGATAATACATTTTAGGTGAACTAAATTCAGTTGAAATAACAAATTTACAAAAACATCAATACATCATAGAAGCACTTATGTCAATGCTGATTTTCTTTTTTTCTGATTTCAGCATTCCGAAAAAGTACATTTACAAATATACTCAGAGTAACTGAATAGGCAATGAGGAATAAATATAAGTAGTGATCTGATGAGGCACATTTCTTGGCATTTAAGAATGAAACTAGAAACAGTGCCTTAAACATCTATTATAATTATAATTAAGGAATGATGTAGAGTAATTTAAAAAATTAAAGTCTTTGTTCTCTAGTTTTGAATACACACACCAAATGTATGTGTAGCAAAAAAAAAATGCAGGTCTTTCAATTATTTCAGCATTTCCTATAAAAGTGATTCTTCACTAGATATTGTCATTACCTTAATTCTCCAGTTTGTGCTTGTGGAAAGGAAACTAAAAGAGGACCAAATCACAAATTTATTTTCTAGAGATATTCCCTCAAATAGAGTTCACGGATCAACAAGAAACTAGTGTCTTTTTGGTGTTCACCATGAAACAGAAGGTACTAGAGAGAAGTTGTTAAATTTAACCACACATATAGAGAAGGAAACCTAATGGCTGAAAGGGGTCTCTTCTTCAGGGTTCCCACCTCTCGGACTCTGAAGAAGGATCTTTGGGGAAGACATGTCAATAGAAAACTACAGAGTGGAACAACAAAGCAACTTATAATGCAGCGAGAAAATAAAATGATGTGATGGGAAGGTCTGATCTGCTAATCTACGAATTAATGAGCCAAACACTGATCTCTCAACTTTAATGATCACCAAAAATCTTTGATAATAAACATACACTGCATTTCAAATGCATTTGGACATATTAATATAGTTTTAAAATATAGTTTTACGTATATTTGAAAAATAGAAAGATTCACATTAAAAGTTTAAAGACCTTAATGTTAGTATATTTTATATGTTTTTATGTTACTTAAGCATAATGCAACTTTGAGGCCAAGAAGTAGGAAAGTTTTAAACAATGAGAAATCATTATAATCTATAAGGCCATTCATATGTAATGAAGAATTTAGGATTTTAGGGAAAAAAATCTAAGAATGGTGTAAGTTACTAATATAGAACAACAATTTACATAGCAGTGATAACAATGGCATTTTCATTTATTGCTTTTCTTTTTAATCTGAACAACAGGCAATGTTCTATTTCAATGGGCAATTTTAATTTTTAAAAATTAACCTTCTATGGAAGGTGATGGTCTTCTATTTTAAAAGTGCAGGTCTTGTGAAGAACAAGAATTTCTTCTATGATATGTTTGAAGATTATAGCCTGACTGAAATGGAAGAAAATGTATTACTTCCTTGTCTTTATCAATCAGAATAATATTTTTATAACTTCCTAGATACCTCTGGTTCTTAATGAATGTAATTTACTGACATCCAGAGTAATTTTGGAGTGACGTTTCACGCTGAAGAAAAATGCAGAAATTCTAAAGCATCAATTTCCCTATTTTTGCCTCCGTACATGGTAGAAAAGAGAAAAATGATCAGTCAGGAAGAATGTAATAGGTACATTTTAATTACTATCAAAAGTTTCTTTACCTACTGTTTATAAACAACTATTTTTTATCTCATGACCTGCTTTTAAAAAATTCTATAAACTATCATCTAGTTTCCTCAAGAATTATATGTGGGTAAAACTTTTAAATAGAAGATTGTATCACAAAGTGAAACCTCTCACTTTCATTTCTATCCACATTTTGGCTTCAAAGAACTTGTGGTTTTGGGGAATTATGCTTTAAATGTTTACAAATTAAGGCAGAGTTCTCTATCATTTGGGTTTTAATTATAGTAACTTTGAGATTTCATCACAATTAAGCCTATTAGGATAAGCTGTGAAGAGATCATTTCATAAACAAATTTTCAAAAGCATACAAGATTAATCCATATGCTGCTGAGATGAGGCACAATAAAGAAGCATTACTGAGATAATCTATGGCTAAAATGATGGTGTATGACTTATGATTAAGCTTCATTACCTGCAGAGCAAGGGGCTTCCATCTCATATTTTTCAGTAAAGCTGGTGCTGAGGTAAGCATGCTCTGAGGTCGCTTTTTCAAAGTTAAGATAACACCACTCGGGTCCTCTCGTAGTGCATTCACCAAATTTTTCAACTGCCACCCCACCTGGTAACCAGCAAAATCATTACAATAAAATTGAGGTACAGTATTCAAAGATTTAATGTTCTCCCCCTTTAATAAGATTAGTAAGAAAAAAAAAGAAAATCACATAATTGGTGTACCATCCTATCAATTTTCAGGAGATATAAACTCAAGAAAGAAATTTTATTTTTGAGTTGATTAACCATGTTATTGCATTTAGAGTCCATACCATTATGAGATAACATAATGGACATTTACCAGTCTAAGCAGAGACTAAAATGGTATCCTACCAATGGAGTAATTTAGAATTTAAAGAAATTATGTCATCATTAATGCTGCACAAGGTCTAGATCCAAGCTTTGTTCACAAGTAACAATTTAAAAATCCGCATGCCTGAAACAAGGATTTGGCAATGTCCTGAGCTTAAGAACTACACCACATGCTTTCTCATCACCATCTTTTAGAGATAAGTGTCCCTAAGTTAGACTGACATTATACTACCAGTAGCTGGTAGTGACACACCAAGGAAACATTCTGAGCGGGGAAGACAGCATCAATAAAATAAACCTTTAACCACGATATAAAGATAGAATAAGAAACGACAAGGTAATGCTACTCTAATGCAGCAGCTATTGGAAATGTGTTCCAAAAGACCCTATAAACTTAAAATATAATGTGCTAAATTTAATGAAGCCATTATTTGAATATCACCTCAAAACATATTGTATAATTAAACAGAAGTACTTGATAAATGTCCTGAAACCTGGCTCTACTGTTATCCATGTTAAATTACTTATCATCCTTTTAAATTTTTGAACACAGAATAATTTTTGTTACTTTGCTTTTAAGACATGCTGGTTATGCAGTTATCTGAAATCCTAGAAGTATGCTTTAAAGAAACACATTAAAAATATCTATTATTCCAAGGTTTAAAAAATACACTTCACATTTAAAAGAGAGAATAACCTTTTATTCCAACACTAATGGATGAGAATTTTCCAGGGTGTTTTATACAAATACATTGGGTCAAAATTTATCCTGGATTGCAAGCAGGACTTAGCAAATGGTCTGAACAGTGATCTAGTTTCTTCCTAGGTACCTAATGAAAGGGAATGGGTGCCTTTGCCTATTATTCATCATGTTTTTGCCTGGAAAATAAGGCTCAAACTGTAAAGAATGAGCACTTGCATCAAAAGAAGCACAGATCCCAGAGACTATGATGAAGAGGTACTCTGGACCACAGCCACTGTAGGATAATGGGAGACTTTAGTTTATATGAGTGACCATTCATTTAAACTATAACCTCTACTATAGCTGAACTGAGTGATGGTGAAGAGAAAGAGTTAGGACAAAAAAGAAGCAAGACATTATAATACTTAAAACCTCAGGGGTCTCAGATATGAATCAAAATGATCATTATGATACTTGCCTACCACGAATAAGAGGCTGCCAGTTTTTTCAAAAATCACATTAATGTGGATCAGCTACAGTAATGGAACTGGTCAAATGTCTCCCATTCTATATAAGTGGAGATTATTATGTCCCCAAAGGTACATTACTTTGATTCTGATTCTTCTGATAGCTACGTAGTATCCCTACAGCCATTTCTATGAGCCAAGCGTCAAAGCAAAGTTAGTTCAAATCCAAGTATTCATTTTGCTCGCCAAAAAAATATGCGAGCAGATTTCTGAGTTCCAGGTTTGGAGGGAGAAAACACAGTGTTTATACAAAGAGTATAACCACTTTTTATCATTTACTTTATTTACTCAAATAATTGCTAACTATACTAAAGCACTCAATATGATGACTGTACCCTTCTTTCAGCCTATCTACTCTTGACAACGAATTACACATTGATTTCTACCCACCAATTTCTTTCCATTTTCTTGTATGACATAATCATTGTGACTAGTTGAAAATTTTAGGGCTAGATGGTGTTTTCCAGTGTAACGTTCAGTGTAATTTGATTCATCCTGGTTTTTCAGTTTCGCTATGCTCTTTTTGAATACACAATTCCAAAACCCAGAATTGTTTCTCCATGAGAAAGTGAAATTGTTTTTTGATGAGAAAGTAATAATTCGGTTACTCTTAAATTTTATAGCTGAATGTTACTTAATGGCAGAAAATTATATAACTCTACTACTTTTTCATCAGCCTTCCCACACTCACTAACATAAGATTAGCAATATCTTTTAAAAAGTGACCCATATGAAGTATTTAACTTTGACTCCCAAATTCTACTTTCACTGCCAAAAGAAAATGATTGGATAAGAGCCCAGAGATAAATGTGCAACATGTGTGTTGCAGTACTGTTCAAACCAATGAAAAACTGTACATTATGTAAATTCCCATTAGCATGGGGTATAAAAATTGTGTAGAAAAAAGTTTAAAAATAGCTAATGTACTTCAATTCTACTTTTGTAAAAAAATTTATATAAATATAGAAAACACAGAAAGCTATACAACACCATTAACAATGGTTACATTAAAGGGGAGTACAGACTACAATATATATTTTCTTCTTTATTCTTTTATTTCCTGAACTTTTGGCAATGAACATGTTATTTTTATAAACAATAAAATCAATAAAATAAATGGACCTAGTGTATGAATAGTAATATTCCAGTCAGAAAATTGTGAATTTTATGAAGTATCTAGTTAGGACTGTTTGTTATGGATGGAAAATTCCCACAAAAAAGAACAAAACCAGAAAGATAACACTATTTAAAACAGTAAAAGGTGGTGATGGGGAAATGACATCTGCTCTGTGCATTATACTTTTATATGATTATCAAAAGAAAAACAAAATTATTATTCAACTGTGCACAGTAAGTCAAGAACTACATTATCTGTTGTTTTTTTTTATTCAATGAACGATTTCAGTAGATACCTCACTTAAGTGTTAACTCAGGTTCATGTGGAAATTATTGAATAGGAATGAAGCTGGCTGAGTAATTCCGAGCCTATGTGTAACATTTTCCTTAATAACAGGTAGGTTTTAGCTATATCAGTCCCATCCCAGTACTTGTATACATATAAACAGCAACCAGACAACATGCCTCTCATGCGAATAATCCTTTTTTCCTTAGTCCTTTCTCAAGCTCCCTGACTTGGATCATTTCTTCATTACTTTCTATCTTTTCTACTGCATATTATTCTTAACAACTGTCCCCATTTATTGGGTTGTACCATGTTCTATTCAAGGGCAAATATGGAATGGTCTTAGAGCTCCAGGAAAAATAATTCTCAGCTCTGGTTCTGTGACACCTTCACATATCTTCGAACATATAATTAAGTGTAATGAACTACTGAAATAAATTTATTTCTCTTTAATTGTTATTAAGATATTTATGGTTGACAGATTATAGGGGGACATGAGTAGATGGTATGATGAAATGAGGCAGGTATACAGGTTACAACTTCAAGAAATTTGGGAGCCCCGTGTTCGGAGCTAAATGTAACAGTACATACACGTCAAAATAGATAAAATATATCAATGCGTGTTAATCATTTTTCAAGATTAGTTTTCCATTTCGTCATTTGAGTTTCTGGCTATGATTTTAAAGTATTAAGTGTGATAGACCTGAATTAAAAGCCATGTGAAGATACAACAGTAATATGAAAAATGATTGTAAAGTATTCTTTACATTGGGTGCAATGAAAGTCTTTCTGTACAAGGAGATACAGGGAGCTTTGAAAGAAGGAAGAAGGGAGGCTAATGGGATCCTAACATAGGAAGGAATTAAATAAGGTACAAAACTTTAAGAGATAATGGGTTTGGGATACATATGAAGAAAAACATTTTAATAATCAAAGACATCCAAAAAGGAATTGGCTGACTTGTGGAAAAGTGAACTCAACACCAAAAGAGACATTTAAATATTCTTGCACAGGCTAAAGGATTAGATTAGACTTCCAAAACCACAATACATTACAACTCTAATACGCAGAATGGGTAGGAAAGTGCAAATAGATGACAACAGATGAGCTTTAGTAAAAGGATGTGGTCCTGGCACATCTCTGATTACTTGTCCTCCATCTTTTCTTCCTCCTTACAACCAATAAATGCAGGTATTTCCTCTAGGCTAAGTGTTCTACCCTTAATATTTCATGCTGTCTTCTTACAATAATTTCTTCTCTTCCCAGAGCTTCCACTAACAACTTGCTGCATGAATCCCAAATCTTTCTAACCATCCCTGCTCCCTATCAAGAACTCGTGACATATTTCCAACAGTTCAGTTCATCCATACTAATAGCTACTGAATAATCAAGCACCAGTAATTCACTAAGCTAGATTCTTCCTACCTATATTACATTCCTTTCACTTATATTTTCATTCTTATGACAGCCCTAGGAAGTAAACAATTAAACCCATTTTACATGTGAAGAAACTGAAGCAAAAAGAGATTAAGTTTTCTTGGCCAAGATTACAAACATAGTAGTAGTGGTAGTTCAAACGAATGCAACACTTTAAAAACCAAACTTAGCTCCCTGTTCTCATTCAACAGCAATAACAAAAAGTTCCCTATCATCCTCTCAAGTTTTGAGTATGGAGTCACCTTTGACAGTTCCCCCTCTTTTTAATCCACATGTATCCTAAAGAATAGATTCTAGCAATTAATACTTCCTCTCACTGCCTTACTTCTGGCTTGGATACCTGACTGTTAGACTTAAAACAGAGTCCTACCGGCTCTTTCTACTCTGATCTTTTGCAGCTCCAAAATACTGCTACAGTACAGAAGTGTTCTTCCCCTCAAAACCTTTGAAAAGCTCTCCAAAGGCCTAACTAAAGAATCAATTCATCAAATAGGTCCTTCGCCAATATGGCCATAGCTGTCTCATATTATTTTTCTTTAATGTGGTTCTGAAACTTCAGAATGTGTTAGAATCTCCTGGAAACCCCAGAGTTTTTGATCCAGTAGGTCTGAGGTGGGGCCCTAGAATTTACATTTTTTTCCCACAAGTTCCCAAATGATGCTGATGCTACAGGTCTGGGAACCACATTTTAAGAACAGCTATACTAGACAACGACTGTCTTGAAGGCAGTGACTTGCTCATGTCTAGAATATTTTAATATGTTTTTAAGATTAGATATTATAACTTATAGAATCACTAAGTATTTATTACGTGCCATGTACTATGGATACAATGGTACTTGCAGTGCAACCTGTGACTCATTAAAAAGCATAATGGGGCTTCCCTGGTGGCGCAGTGGTTGAGAGTCCGCCTGTCAATGCAGGGGACACGGGTTCGTGCCCTGGTCCCAGAAGATCCCACGTGCTGCAGAGCGGCTAGGCCCGTGAGCCATGGCCGCTGAGCCTGCGCGTCCGGAGCCTGTGCTCCGCAACGGGAGAGGCCACAACGGTGAGAGGCCCGCGTATCAAAAAAAAAAAAAGAAAAAAAAAGCATAATGAACAGGCAAGAGATGAGCAGGTCAATGAACATTTACAATAAATTAAGAGAAGTACGTCAATAGAATGGATACAGACAGGGTGAAATGGGAGCCTCCCAAAGGGGCATCTAACCCATTCTTGAGGGTTCAGGGAAGGTTTCCTATTAGTCTAAGCTGAATTTCTTAGGAATTGGACACGTGAAGGTGATCTGGAGGTTGAGGGAGTGAAGAAAGCCGTGAGACAAGGTAAAACCAGTTTGAGCAACTTTCGGTAGTTCAGTATGGGTGGAAGAGTTGGTGAAGTTAGTATTATGTTCCCCTCGAACACTGTGCTTTTCTCCCTAGCTATATCCTTGCAAAAGCGTTCTTCCTTCTATTTGCAATTTTTCTCCCACCTATAAAATCTTACGTATCCATAATGGCACTTATTAAATGCAGTACCATCATAAAGCCTCTTACAGCTAGAACCTTACTTTCCTCATGTGATCTCATGGTACACTGTTTGTATCTCTCCAGTGGCATTTTTTTCATGCACTGCCTCTTATTAAAGTTACCTATTTTTCCTTACCCCCCCTTCATCTACCCTCACAAAACTTTTTGAGGGCTTTTTTTTTTAGGATAAAAACTGAGTCTTATTTGTCTGGATATACCTGCAATCAATGCCTTACAAATGGCAGAGACTTAATCAGTGTTTGTTGATAACTCAACTAGTGAAACGATATGGTGACATGAGAATGTAAATGTTTCAGAGACAATAAAGTGCCTTAAAACTCCAAAGGGAGTTTAGTTTTGTATGTAAAACCAAGATGTAGTTTTAAATTTTTCTCTAAATGTAATATACTTGATACTAAAGCTATAATAGACATTGTTTCCCTCAAATTACCAAATAAACTTTCTTATAAATGAACATTTGAAAAGAAACCAGTATTTATATCCTGGATACTTCAGACCTAAAGTCATAGTGATTTATGACAAGGAATATAACCGTGGATATAGTTGCTATTTGTCATAGAAAGATTCTGCTTTATTATTTTATAAACACTGTTAGGAAAGTTTTCTTTTAGAAAAATATTTTGTAGTGGTTGTACATAGTCCAAGTTTCTCTTTCTCAATATTTTAAGAGAATATTTCATTCACATTAAGTTCATGGATTGGAATGAACTTTAAAAACCCACTTATACATCTTACACAAAATATGCCTTATTATTAAAGATGACGTGCTTTTCACATACGCCGAACTACTAATATTACCTTCCTGATTGTCCAGGTAGCAAAAGTCAGTGTCCCTAAACAATGGCAAGTCTTACTAGTTAAATGTAATCCCCAACCTGGACATTGAAATGCATTTTATATACAACACAAATAGGATTAAAATTGTCCAAGACAGTTTTTAAGGTATCCCAAGAGTTAAAAGCCAGAGGCTCTGCTTTCTTGTAGATGGGGCTTGTAATTGCTTTGATCAGGCTGAAGAGGATACCAGGGGTTCTTGGGTTAACACAACATAAGTGGACAGGTCCTTGGACAATGGGTTGCCCAGATTAGATGCACAAAAGACTTTGGGGTTGGTGCTGAAGAGGTGATACTCTTCCTTTCCTCTTTGTACATAGAGGGAAGAAGTTGTCTCTGACCCCTTTAGGACTTTCTCTAGCCTATCTGATTTTGAAACAATAGCTGGTGAATTATTTGACCAACATATGAAAAGAATCTCTACTCTATGGTCCCAAGTAGGCAAAGTTAAAAAACAAAGGTAAGAATGTAAGCCTATCAATTTAGACCTTTACCTTTGTCACAACTGTATTTGGAGTTACAAGAAAACATCTCTACACATACAAGCAGGAAGATAGGACATTCTTAAAAGATTTTCAAAGTTATTATCCTTCAGAAGACAAAGTAACAGATCCATTCATTAACAATTACACACGCTCCTGTGTATACACTGGCTCTTACTAACAGTTTGTAATGTATAAATGATACCTCTTCACAAAGGAAATTTCAGAGACTTGAAGTGTGCCTATATGAATGTCTGATGATATGTCACACTATACCCAAACGTTCTTCTCTTTTTAAAAGCACTGAAGAGACTTAATCCAATATACAACCCATCACCCTGAGACTAACGACACTGTTTTTGCCAAATTTTTTGGTGCTGAGATATTTATCATAGTGATCTGTTCCCCTGCATTACTAAAACATTTTAAAACATTTCAGAAGTCATGAATTTTGATACACAATATCTTTCAAAGATCCTAGAACTACTAAATTTGAGTACCAATCTACAAACTTCACCTTCACCTAAATTTATTTTTTTCACATAATACTAATGATAAAGTCTTACAATATTAAACTATAGTATATTTGGAGATATCCTAATTTTGCTCTTCCACAATCATTCATTTACTGAATAGAAACAGAGAATTACCTACGGTTCAAATATAAAGAAATATAAGCTGAAAGGTATGCATTTGGTTAAGTAACTAAATGCAAAAAAACAAAGTGACCTTAAATTCCAACATGGAGTAATTTAAATAGGTATTTCAGAGTATTCAGAAATGACCCAAGGTGTTATCTATTTTAAATAAAACCTTAGTACTGATATTTTTTACAAACATGATTAGAAGAGACAATCTTGGGAGAACATGAAAGGAACAAACATTCGAAAAGAAGGAATATGGGAATTAAAAAGTTTTATTTTCATTAGAGGAAAAACTCCACAATTTTATGTCTTTATTCACTGAGTCACTCTTCACCTCACAGTCTCCTTAACTTTAAAAGGCACTTGTCCAGTGAAATAAGACTGCATACATCAAAGCATTTGTTTTTTATGTGGCTTAATTTTACTGTAAAAGTTGGACCGTGTTGAGCTGCTCACAATTTGAATTTACACATATGTTTTGGTAGTTAATATTTTCATGTGCGTTTCACAGACAGTCACATATATAATGTGTGTGTGTGTGTGTGTGTGTGTGTGTGTGTCTGTGTCTGTGTGTTATATTTAAAGAGAAAGCATAGAGAACACAGTTTCTCACTTCTGAAGATGGACAGGGAGTCCAAGAGAGAAAGCCAACTTGGAGACTACAAGAAGCTAGTACTTTGTTTCTCACCTATTGTACACCATCTTCCAGGAGTCCTTCTCTGTAACCAAGAAGTTCTGAGGGTTAAATCAGAATTTCTTGATTGGCTCATGAGAAAGTTCATGGGAGGAAGAAAATAAGAATCATAATTTTTTCCATTAAGTTCTACAAATCACCCACAATGTTTTCACCAAAGGTGATACATTTCCATAACCTATTACTTGCATTATCTCCTGTTACCTAACACTTATATTAACTGCAGCCTTTGTATTACTGGTATCTCTGCTTCTGTGGCAAGCTGATTTAAAAACTATGGGTATAGTTTAGCATCTTGAACCTACTGCTCTCTCCCCCTTCTTCCAGCTCAGTACACTATTTGGTAATATTTTGGCCTCTGAAGAGCAAAATTTTATTTGGGGGGCTTCATGGTTTACATTCGTATATGCTATAGAAAACTAAATTGAAGCTTATTTTATTTTTATTTCATTATCATTCATGGTATTCTTTAACTTCTCCAAAACATAAAATTGAGTGAGTCTGAGAGACTCTGCTAGGGAGACATGGAGAAGGAAGACAATCACATCACAGTGAAAGACTGTGGGGATGAATCTTTGGTCATATCACAGAACCTCATTCCCCCCAAAATCAGTAAGCTATTTCAAAAGAACCACAATAATACAGGTTTTTAACTAAAATTTTTATAAACATATTTGCATAGGTTAAATTTTAACACCATTTTGTATTTGCATATGTATGGAAATTATTACATTTCAGCCATTCCTTCCTATGTTTCATTTCTGTTCTCCTTGCAAAGACATTGGAAATACGTGTATTTTAAAATAAAAAGTCTTAGTCACCAAAGCTAAGGGATGAAACAAAGCATTGTTATCTAAAAATCTATAGATCCTATTTATAAGAATTCTGAGAAGAATAAAAAAAAGTCTATACTTATGAAAAAATTCAGCTTAAATTTAATTTAGGAATCTAAACGAAAAACATAATTAAAAGGAACCAAAGCCCTAGTATTCAAAAAGTAACATGTTTAAAAATCTACAGCTTTTCTATGAATAATTTTTATAATGTCATTTACTGGTAGACATTTAACAGATATGTGTATTTGAAAATACTAGCAAATATTGCAATAGATGACTATATTTATCAAAACAAAACCAAAGAATGTGTATATATGCATTTATAAAGCTAAATAAACAGCATTCTACATCTTTATTAATAAAACGTTTTAGTTTAAGAACTTCCATAATGGTTATAAATACTTTCACTATAGAAGTTATCTTTAGAAATCATTTTACCAGAAATGCAACAACTCAGACAAAAAAGGTAACTCAGTGTCAGCTCTAAATGGGGCCACAGGGAACTCTCTCTGCCATTTGTCTCAATTTTAAATTCCCCTTATTGCCCAGTATTAGAGTAATAAGATGAAAGGGAATGTGAAAGTGATCAGTGGTTACATTACCTAAAATTTCAGCCACGAAGCTGATCAGAATATTAATTTAGTGGATGAAACTTATATTTAAATCCCAGGGCTAAATAACCTGAAAAGAATATGAGACTTTTTAATTATCTCTTGAATTTCCTACTTTATGATGTTCTAATGTGTTTCCCTTTCATGCAATAATTTTTTATCTTCATTAGGCAGTTAACTGTTATCTACTAATGGCCCACCCCCACTACAGACAGAAAGTAAATCAGGGAATTGTGACTGGCCAACTTTTGCCTTTCTGATAGATGTAGGAAAAGGGATATAGTTATTGACACTGATATGCAAATGAGTTGCACACTTAATAAGCCAGAGTTGGTAAGAACATCAGCCAACAGATACATTTGAAACATACAAAATAATCACTTAATATGGAAACCTTCTAAAATTCCATGTAAAATAACTAAACCATATTAACTGTACGTTGACACTGAAAGATGTTTCTAATAATAAAAATAAATTAGCGTTAATCATGTTTAAAACCAATTAGTCTTTTCCTGGTGAAGCTAGTAAGAACTGCATAAATAAGAAAGAAATCAGGATGCAGAGATCTGCAGAAAAAATAAATTGGTTCACAGGAAGTTACCAATATTAAGGTATCATACAACTTATCTCCTTTATATAAAGACTTAAGATAATTTTAGTTTGATGACAGAAAAATCATAAAATATTATACTGGATAATAAAGTAATGAATTGATTTCTCTAGGGAAAATAAAATATATGACATATCAATATGTGGCAATTCAAAACCAATTTCCACACATCTCATCAAATCCATGATATTCAAGGTAAAATAAAAGAAAAAAAATCTACCACCATCTCATAAATGACATACTACATAAGGTAGAACCTGAAATAAAATATTACTATGAGTAACTGAAAACTATGATGCATTATTTCTTTCAATTTTTGTTAAGTGTCTCTTCATGATATTTCTCCCTTCCAAAAGAGAACAATTCATGTGCTCTGTTTTAGAATACCAATTTCTTAGAATCCTAACAGAGTTATTTTAGGATATTATCATAACCATTTATTAAGCAATATGTTAAACACCATGCTAACATATTTAATCTCTGTATTCCAGCAACATCTTGTGTTTACAGGAATAAGAAAGGAGGTGCACCGCAAATATTGCCATTTGAGGTCTCAGTTTTCAATATTTTGGTTATAAGGAATTATAAGATAAATACTTTCTCTTTTGAGAAAGGAGAACAGAAGAAAATAGGCAAGAATTTAAAAAAAAACGTGAAAGAGGTGAAGAATGGAGGAGAAATAGTCAAGTGAGAAGAGATGAGGATGGTAAAGGAAAGGAGAAGAAAACTGAATTAGAAGAAAAACCTAAAAAAATAAAGACAACAATTAAACAAATTAAAAAAGAGAGAGAAAAAGCACATCAGTGTTAGCCAATACTGTGGTACTGATTCCACTCAATGAGCCACTCCTTCCTTCCTGCTGAAGTCCAGGGGCAGGGCGGTAGGGTGAGAGGGAGGGAAAGGGAGAGCTGGGTTTTAATGGGTCACCACACTCTCCATCCATTCTGATTACGTTGGTTTCCCTTTCAAACAATACTTGCCTGTTGTTCTGGGGTTGAAGGAACAAGAGGGTGAAGAAAGAGTAAAAAATGAGAGACTAGAGTGAGAATAAGAGAGAATAAGGGAGATGCCATTGAGAGTTACATAAATGAAGTTAGAATGACCTTTTGAGATAACTCAATAGTCCTTTAACTTGTTCCCTTCTCCCCACCCCCTCTGCCATCACCTGCATTCTTGTTCAGCAACCATTTACCATTTGGGGGTAACAAAACACACTAGTTTACAGTGTTCATCTTCCATCTCTCACTGATCAATGTCTAACACCCTATTTGTTGTAGTCTATATTCTTCTTGACTATCCCAACCCAGTTATTTCCCAGTAGGATTTATAGCCCCATCTATTGAACCATTTCTTGCCATAATGTAGTCACCAGGTTCCAGAAGACCTTCCAAAATAATAGTGAATATGTTTTAGTATATACACAAAATAAAAGGAAAATTTTCCAAATGCTGGATTCAACCATCACATACCCCACTCTTTTCAACTGATATTCCTAAGAAGAAAATATCTGTTTTTAGTATGGATAGAATCTTTATAACACTTACACACCAAAAACAGCATTGACATGAAATTTTAACAGATTCATTAGGAATATGCCCAGATAGATTTAATAACTATAAGTAGTCTCATCAGCTAAAAAAAAAAAAGTGTTAAAAGTGCATCATGAGGGCAGAGCTGTTGGTTCAAACTATGCCGAGGTATCTCCCAGAGAGGAATGTAGTGGCAGATGAAGTGGAAAAAATCTTGGGAGATTCCAGCAGCCTTTGAGGAGTTGGATCTTCACTGGCAGGGAAGACATGCAATAGGACTCAGTCTGCTTTGCTTGGATGTTCATGATTTTTTCTTCTTCCTACCTGGCAGCCACAGTTTCTCAGCCACAGAAGTAGGTTGATTAGAAAAGCTTAAAAGCCACTTATAATAAAGAATATAGCAACGTGATAAAGGACATAAAACTTCCAGTTTCATTTCAAATAAGAAAATGTACTTTAAAAAAAAATGAGCAAACTAGAAACACACAAACACACACATCTAATTGGACATCTTGAAGATATACCATACTAGCAATTTCAAAAAATAGTATTTGAATTCATCTGTGATTATTTAACTTTCTCAGACTCTTAGGGAAAAATTTCATATTGCTTTTTTAGGTATTTTATAATAAGAAAAGTTATCAAATTTTATATTGTACATTACTACCTGTAGCAGTAGGAAATTTTAGAATTACAGAAAACTACTAACTGGGCTAATAACATTCAAAATATAAAACTGAACATTACTCTTTTCATTATTGAATCTAAATTGGTATAGAATAATATTGGCAAAATCTCACTATCCAGGTCAGTTAATTACTGGATTAAAATATCATTAAATATGTATTTCAAATGTATTAGGCCATACTTTAATGTAATTATTATATCATAACCAACCCCTAATGTCCCTGGTTATGAACGCAGGGACAGAAGGGGTAATTGCAGACTGCAAATAACTTATACTTGTTTCAGCTAATTTAACAACTTAGCAAACCTTTTGTAGTAATAAAACTCAGATAATGTCCATTTCTCCACCTCTGTATATTGTCTGGTAAGAAGTTAAAAGCACTGCACAGACCACAATGCAGGCAATAGCAAGAAAAAGAGGACAGAGTAGGGTGCATTTAACGAAAGGTACCATTCTTGCACAACTATGCCTCTACTTGAACACAAAGAAGACAATCTGGTAATTGATCACATTATTAAGGAAGGCTACTTTCATGGAATTCAACATAATTTCCTGACAGAGAATGTCTCTATTATCATCCAAAATCAATTTGTAGGTCGTAGTAGCAGTCTGTCAAGGAACTGGGCTCCAATTGGCCCAACTGTTGTAGTAGGTAAAAGGGAGGAAGGGAGGTTGGAAAGTTAGTTTCTGTTGAACTCCTAATGTGTGCCTGGCATTGTGTTTTACATATCTTGTCTATCTGAAGGAAAGGAGTGAGTGAAGAAGTGGCAGTCAAGTGAAATTTCAACCCCACTTCTAATTTCAGTTCAGCTGAACCTACCCCAGTTACGTAAATTCTCACTTCCTCTCTTCTTCTCTACCCTTGGCTCCATGTAATCTCTCCCTGAATCCTGGGGTTTACTTACAGGATTATTAGAATTCCTCCCCTTTTGTTTGATAATTTTATAATTTGACTTTGGGGAGGGAGTATAATAAAACTGAAGTAAGAGCATGGGCCTTGTAGTCAGTGAGCTTTGAGCTCATTCAATCTCCACTTACACCTTCTTCATAGGATTATTGTGAGGAGTAAATGACATAAAATATGTAAACTACTTAACACGATGCTTGGCACACTGTAAGAACACAGTAAGTGCTGGCTATGTTTATTATCATTAAAAAGGTAAAGTTAAATAGTTACCATGACTCACTTAAAACCGTAAGTCAGTTTCAGAGCAAAAACTGAAAGCAAGTTCTCCCAACCATCATTCTGTGTAGTTTTTAATATTTTAGAATATTCCTGTGATGCAAAGATGTGTTGACACATTCTCACAGTATATAAATATCACCAATCCATAGAGATTTTATTAGTTCACTTGAAGTCTTTTAAAGACTTTCATATACAATAGACATGAGAATCTTTGCTCCACAAAGAGTATCATTTTAACAATTTTTCATTAGAGACTAATCTCTATCCTCTTAGAATTGACCAACTGGAAATAGGCCCAACTATCCAACAGATGTCATATTTGTTAAGGTCACATTGTAGAAATGGAGGCAGCATGAACATTAGAAGAAGCAGCTGCTTTATCCCACTGCCCAAAATCCTCATCCTAGGGGACAAGAAACTTTACTCAAGACAATCGCTTTGTATAGTTTCTAGTAATGAGAACTTATCATCAAAATTGTCATAGTGTAGACAGGCTCTGTCGATTACCAATAGTCTCCATTAATTAGTATTAACTAACAATAATTAGTATTAACTTTACACCCACACATTTAATTTTCCAAACTTTCATTAACTTTTATTCACTTAGATAATGAACTCATTGAAGAAACATCAGAACTTTAATTATCAGTGTTCAGGAGCCTCTCCAAAATATGACAAACTTCTCAGTTTATTCAAAACCAAAATTGAAATAGCATCTGCCTTAATATCAGAATCACCAAGAAAGATCAGACTTTTCACATGAGTCTTCTTACCCCCAAAATACAGCCTTTCTTCTAGGACTAGAACATGCAAAACCAAATTTAGTTTAAAGGTACAACAGGAAATAATTACTCACTCTGAAGAGTTAGTGAGCCATAAGCAGAATATTTACCAGGAAAAAAAAAACACTTTCTTTTAAAATGAGGATTATTAATCAATAATCAGATTATTTAAATTTTAACTTCATTTTAAAAAAAACTTTATACTTTATTTTGGCAGAGATAGATCAACTGAGACAGAAAATAGTCCAAAGTGAAAATCAGATGATGTTCATTTTCTCAATCTAAGATTAAGAAAAATTGCCCTTGAAAATCTACCATAGGCACAGAATGCCATTGTCATTCTTAGCTAGAAAGGGAGTTGTGAGGTTCATAGAGCAAAAAAATTTTATGAACTTATTTAGTTAAGTGCCAATAGTTTTAAAACTTAAACTATAGTCCTCTTTTGGGAAATGAAAAGCCAATTCAGCTATTCCAATTTAAAATTTAAAAACTGACATTAAAATAAACCAATCTGCCAGACACTTTAATGAACAAATCAATGTTAAAGTAGATGAATGAATGTATGCTGTTACAAAACATATCTACTAGGTAATTTGATAATTTATAAAATGAAACTTAAAAGTTGTATCAAGAAAAGGTTGAATTTGTATGCACTGTCACTTTAATTTCTATTCCAAAATGATCACCCCAGTTCATAGGGTTATATTATCCTGCACCTGTCCATATAGAAATGTACATCTAAACTCAGCCACCACCAATATTTCCTCATGTTCGTTTAAAACTATGCCTTACATTTCTTCAGATAATTAAGAAAAATAGTCAGTTATTTTTAAAAAGGCTATTCAATTATTTTGTACACAAACAGGCCTTTCATTCCACTGGTATTCTTTCAAAGCTTTAGGCAATCTTTATATTAGTGTCTCCCACTGACTTGTAAGGTAATTATACATACCACAGTCTGATGATTAACTTGAATCACTTCATCACCAGCATGGATTTTCTTGCACCGATCTGCAGGTGACTAAATTTAACATAAAGGAAATGATAAAGAGCATAAATTTTATCAGTCATTTCTCCTCTATGGAAACACTACAGTAAGTTCACCCTTTTAAATTAGATCAAGAGTTAATTATAATCTTCAAGAAAATAAACTAGCAAAAATGGTTACTAATATTTGATATACTATTTGTATTCTATGTATAACTAATGACAGAAAGCAGGAATGTAAAACAATATATAGGTATTTATGTTGTAAAAGACCAGTATGTTTCTGACAGCATTAAGGGAAAATGATAACTGCACACTTTAAACAGACAACTCTCTCAGGCTCTATTGGGCAACTGGTTCAAAAATATATATGTTAAAACATTATCTTTTAAACATTGATCTTTTTCATTTAATACAAATAATTCACATTAACATCAGCAAACAAGTATTTTCAAGTACATGCTTATGATCAGCATCAAAGCTTTGTCAACTAATGATGAAATTGCTAATTTATTTCATCATTAATACCATCAATCCTGAATAAATGAGAAAAGCAAATTAAAAGATGGATTGCCACTAGTTAAAAGTTATATTATATAATATTCTCTCTCTAAGTATCTAACTACAAGAGAACCCTATTTCTTATGTTTCATACACTGTAACGTATAGGCAAATAAAATCACATTAAATAAACTAAAATGCCAGCATTTCTACAGGATGTAACAATTTTATCATTTTTTTCCTTTACTCCCCAAAGACATTAAAAACAAAAACAAGCAAAAAACAACTTTGGTAAGCTAATGTTGACAAGTTTTATGAAGTCTTTAGGAAACTAAAATGAGATTTAAGACAGAAATTTTATAATATTGTAGGTATGGATAATGAATTTAAAATTCTATTCTTTATTTTCCCTCTAGTGACTATCGATTATTGATTATGCATATTATTAGACGTTTTAATGATAATATGCATATGGACTTTTGAATATACAGAAAATGTGTTTTTATGAAAAAATATATTCGTGTATTCATATGTGTGTTAAGTTATCAAACACAACTATAAATACTGTAATATTACTCATTCGTATCTACTGAAAGGTAAAGAAGAATGATATGGTGATGCAATCTGCATAGTAAAATGCTACTTTTGAGACACTGGAATAGGATTTTCTTTAAAAGTGATTTCCAGTTCCTTTAGTTTTTATTCATTTCCAATTTCCAATTATTTCCAAAATAAATAAGTCTTAAAACAATCAAGTTAACGAATTAAAAAATTCCCAATAAAATTATTTGCTAGAGGCTGGAAACCGAGATTAGATGGTATCTCAGGGAATTCCAGTTACTGAAGTAATAACACAAGCATACAATTAAGAGGGTAGTTCATCCAGGATGTGAACCCAACTCTAAGAATAGTGTCATAACAAGAAAAAACAAGTATTTATTTTACAGCAACTACCAAATCAAACAAGTACCATGTAACATTTCTGAAAAGTTCCTAAACCGAGCTGTAACTATAGAGTCAGTTCCTGTGCTTTTGGCTCACAATTGATCTTTTAAAAGGACAGTATGAAAAAAAATCAAGCTAATGGCTCTAAGTCATGATGTAAAAGAAAATGATAGTTGGTACATAAAATTCAAAGAAACTGAAACAACTTTTTGCACAGATGAGTAAAAAAGGAAGTAATTCATACAAACTATAGACTTTCAGTGTTAAAAGAGCTATTTTATTCAAACCCCTCATTTTACATAGGAGAAAACTAAGAAACTAGGGCACAGCAAAGCAAAATAACTTACCCACTTAGTGAGCAGCTTTACTAAGACTCAACACAGATCTAATGATAAATGACTGAGGGTACCAAAAATAATAAAATATTTTCAAGAAAGAAGAATTAAATGATAACTCTTAATATATGGTTTATATCTGAACTACTCATAGAATTAATCTTTCTTTGGTCACTCATCCATTTATCAAATATTACTGAGTAATATAAGCAATGCATATAGCGCTCAAGTTTTTTTTAC
Organism: Globicephala melas; assembly: GCF_963455315.2. Classification (NCBI taxonomy): domain Eukaryota; kingdom Metazoa; phylum Chordata; class Mammalia; order Artiodactyla; family Delphinidae; genus Globicephala; species Globicephala melas. Next base: position 108,499,380 of record NC_083335.1, read on the forward strand.
AGACTCCATACAACATACAGAGATATGTTCCTATCAATTCTTCAAGATACAGTTAGTTCAAAATGACCATTTCTGTGATTCCTTCCCTGATTTCACTTGGCAATATTTACTATTTTTTCCTTTGTCTATCTATGCAAATTTCACTACCTGTTTACACAGATAAACCCCTACTTTTACTCCTTAGGGGCAGCAAGCTACTTTAACTTAAAAATTGTTTCAATACCTAGTCCTAAGCCTGGAACACAGCAGACATGAGGCAGAGGTTTGTTAAATGAACAAATGAATAAACAAAGTATCAGGGGAATGTACACACCAATGAGAATGATCAATCAGCGACAAGAGCATAGTTTATGCAGCATCTCACTGCATTTAAAAATTTTAAATAGTTGACAATATGCATATAACTGATATTCTGGATCCCATATAACTCTCTTATTTAATATCAATGTGAAGCCAGTAAAACAATCCAACTGCAATGTATATTATGTTTCACCATTCACAAGAAACTAAGTGAAGTGGAGGGGGAAAAAAATCAATAAATGATTAAAGTAATAGGTGAATCAGGTGAAAAGAATGTTGTCTTTTTTAAAAGAAAATGCTGGTAAAATGTTGAGAACAATAATAACTTGAGATTAACTAATTCCACCTCAGCCTTCTTTGAAGGAACATGGTATAAACATGCAACTTGTCAGAATTTCTAAAAGAAAAAATTTCAAAGCTCAGAACCTGCTTAAGAGAGTGGGATGGAAATCTGGGACAACCAAATGCAGAAAAAATGACTTACTATGCAATTCAAATCTATTACACTGATCGTGTTAATGTCCAACACAATCACTTCACATTTCTGTAGCTCTTTCTTTATAGCATAGTATTTCATATTTATTAGCTTATTTGATTTTCACAACAACCTAGTGAGGTATGTAGTGCAGATGATATATTATTTGATATATTATTTCCAATTTACAGTTGAGGAAATTAAAGCAATGATAGGGTAAATGACTTGCCAAATATTACACTGCCATTAAAATGCAAAATTGGGTGTAGGGCCTAGGCCTAGGGACTCTGACCCACTGCTTGCAGTGGTTCTCAAACTGGAGCATGTCTCAGAACCACCTGTTAAAACAGAATCTCTTATTAAGAAACAGGCTGGTCTCCAGAGCTAATTCAGTGGGTTTGGGGTGGGGCATTCCCAAGGGAAGCTGATGCTTCTGGTCCAGGGACGGACCTCACTGTGAAAACACACTGATCTATACCATGCTGCCCCTCCACTGAATTAAGTTCAATTATACTTCAAGTATTCAGAAAGCCTGACTTATCTGATGTTTCTTTCTTACATGAGGTGAGTTTCCTAATAAAACTAAACTGTGTGACAGATGGAAGTGGATTCTTTTAGATGTCACAATAACTTGTCACGAATCAGAAAATACTTAACAAAGACAAATCTCTGGCTGTGAACAAAAAACATCCGATTTACTTCAGGTAAACAGCTATTCTAAACTAACTAAAATGACTGAAATTCTCCCAAAAAAGCACTTACTAACTAAATATGTCTTTTTAATTTTATACCCTAATCTGTCATGTCCTCAGAAGTCAACCTCAATTATGTGAGTTACATAAGTTGTTTAACAATAAAAGGAAAAACACACACCAAAATATGAAATGTTAGAATACTTACATTTTCTGTAGTTCCAGTAATTACATGGAGGCCATCATATGTTGATTTAATATACATACCCTAAGAAAAAGACAGCATAGAAAAATAAGTGAAGCAACTGAAATATTTTCAAGTATATTATAACCTCATTTACAAAAAAAAAAAAAAAAAAGCCCTATCAAATTAGAATTGCCATTGCCCCAGGGATGAATCCATGATCCAATAAGACTGTCTTTAAACTGGTAAGAAATTCCTCTTTGAATGTTCTGGCTTCTAAAGTTTGCCTGAAGAAGCCTGTACTCAGCATAATCAAATGATTTCTTGAAAAGTGAATTAACTGCCTATGAAACTTACAAAATGCAGCATGGTAATTCAATATCCTGAAGGAAGAACACACCTCACTCCCCTCAAAATCCATACTACATGTTCTGTGGCAAAATAAAAGTTACAATGGGAAATTCAAATATTGGGATGTTATTAGCTTATTATACTTGATTCATATTACAAAATAAAAAGTAGGTTTCTCCAGAGCCACTACAGAACTACTGGAGACAGAAGAATGATAAAATATTGTTTATGTAAAAATTTTTTTCCGTCCCTCTTTTGTGGTATCCTACATTTTCTGCCTTAATTTCTTATTGATGAAGTTTTAATAATTACATCCAATCATCTCTATATCAATCATTAAGAGGTGGAATTCCCTGGCGGTCCAGTGGTTAGGGCTCTGTGCTCACTGCTGAGGGCCCGGGCTTGATCCCTGGTCGGGGAACTAAGATCCTACAAGCCTCACAGTGTGGCCCCCACAAAATTTTTTTTAATTCTAAATAAAAATTAAAAAAAATAATTCGGGGGTAATGTGTGGCAACCCCTCCTCCCAACAAAGAAGGTGAGAGTCCATTTCCATTTAAATAAAGCGATTTTAGAGAAAGCTTCATTAAAGTTTAAAGATTATCCAGAAACCTTCAAATTGTGCAAGCTTTAAGAGCAAATGAAAGCTTTAAATTATGCATAGTGACAGAACCTTAAAAGAAAAAATATCACAAGAAAGTATTCACATTTTAAATATTGAAATATTTTCACTTAAGTAAATCAGAAAAAAAATGGATGATTCTGTGAATGGACTTTTTTCCTGTCTAAGGACGATTCTGTTACTTTAAATTCTCTTCGGGTAAAAATTAACTGAGTTTTACGTCAAAAGTGCTTTGCATCTCAAAATATTGACTTCAAAAATTAAAAAGTACTAATTTTAATAAAGTTGAAGTCTGAAACATAAGGCACTTAATAACTAACAACAATCATTTCAGAAAAAGCATATGTTTTAACAATTATATGAAGTAGACAATTACTATGTTAATTTCCTATAACTTTATGTCAATTATATATTTCTATACCTGAATATACATGTGTTTTCACTGAAAATAAGTAACAAATAAAAACAAGAATCAGTAAGTTCATGGCATGGAACTATTAAGAAGTCATTGAGTAGGTTTTAATTCTGAAAAGTCATTTTAGTAATGTCATATGTCTAAGATGTTGGTACCAATTAGAAAAATGGCTAAGCCTGGATCTCTGATGTGAAACAAAATGAATGTAATTTAAAAGATGTTAATTTATCTGTGAATTCTATTGTGCTAAGGACTGTTTTAAGTGTTTGACATTTATTTCACAATAGCCTGTGTGGTACAAACTGTCATTATCTCTGTTTCAGAAATAAGGAAACTGAGGAGTCTGCCAAAGGAGGTGAAGCCAGGTTTCAAGCCCAGGCAATCTGACTCCTAACCACACTCTCTACCATGAGGCTCCTAATTTACAGATTTATTAACAAGAGCGTTGTACACCTTCACTTTTCTTATTAGAACATAATATTTGGAAACTAGATATTGAGTCAAACATTCACTGTTTAACATCTATTCTAAAAAGACTAAGACCTCTCTAGCACACGTATACTACGTGCAAAGCGGTTATAAAGAGTAACTGGGTTTGATATTTTACAAATTTATTTAAATCACCCATCTCTTCTGACAATTATAAGCAAAAGCTTATTATATTATTCTCCACACTTCTTTCAACACTGTGCATTACTGATTATGAATTAAGGTGTTGGACAAGAGCTCTATATAATTTCTTAAATGATTGGGTCATAGAGAAAGTCTAGTCTCCTAAGATAAATGTTTAGAAAAGTCATTATATTCATTGGGATCATAAGAACTCATGAAGATAATCTAGTTATGACTAATGAAATAAAATTCCTATGTAATTACTGCACATACCAGGAACTTTTAAAATGGCAATTGTAAGATAAAGCAAGTATCTATTAGTTATAGGAAGAGGATTTCATCATTATTTATATATAATTAAATGTTATGTAATTTATACTAAAGCTAATTTTTTTCAGATAAACAAAAATATTTTTTAAATGCTTAAGTAAAGAAGGATAGAGCTATGTATAGAGTTCAGTTCTAGCAACTTCATAGCTATGAGCAATAAAATAGAAATAAAGCACATCTTTAAAATGCCACAAAGACTGAAGATATTTTGTTTTACGCAGTATTTTCATTTCTAACCTCAATAAACCATTAGTTGTAACTGCTTTTAATAATCAAGACTGACTTCTTCAGCTTTTTTATCTCCCTCTGGTAGCACTAATGAGAAAAATGGCCAAAAGTCAGGAACCAAAAGAAAGTAAGAGAAGAAACAAGTTGCTTGGATCAGTTTCAAACTAATCATCTTCTGAATAATGAAGAGTCCACAGAAATACATCTGATCACTTGGTCACCTCTGAGAAAGGGTCAAACAGCAGGAGGACATGTAATTCAAATGGCTCTTTTTCTGGAACTGAGATAAATCTGGTCTTCCATTTCATCAAAATCTTCATTCTTCCTTCTTGCATTTTTTTAAACCAATTAATTAATTCTGGAGCTGACTCCAACAGCTCCCTCTCTTCTGTTCAGCTTGCCAAAATGACATTTGCTTCACCGTCTCCAAATGTCGGTTAACCAACGGGAGCCAAAGCCACCTCACAGTCAAGGCAATGGAAGAAGGCATATTTGGAGATAGTCCAAGTGCCTAAACAGCAAAAGAACTCTCTGAGGCAAAGAGGCTTCCCCAAGGATGCTCCCCAAGCCCTTTCCTCTCTATTCAACCTCTCTTGGCTCTGATCTAGTTTTGATATGTTCCAATAGCTCTCATTTTCCTTCCTTTAACTTTCTGCTAATTATTGTTGTTTAAAAGCATTTTAGAAGCTAGTTTGATATATTTTAACCATTACTAAGAACATTTCCCACCATTCCTTATAATGCTCAGGACTGTCAAAACTAAGACATTCTACGAGATTTGACTAATTAGGTAGAAAGCTGATGAACAATCTATCCAGTTTATCAGTGCAAGAACAAAGCAGTTACCTTTTACCTATGTGAGATGTTCTGTTTTGAAAGAGCCAGAAGACTGTCTGCAGATGTTTTAAGCTGATTAAACTTCATTAAAGCTTGGTATTCTCCCACATCTTTCTATTTCTTTCCTTCATTTAAACACTTCCTATGGCTAAGCACATGCTAAATGCTACCAAAATCCTCAAATCTATTTCAAATGTGACGGACTAAACTTACTTAAAGGTGGCTGATTTTTAAAACGATGCCTTGAGTAACTCGTATAAAATTTCCATTTAGTCATCTCCCCTTTAACATGAATCACAAGAAATGGTTTTACACTTAACTCTTTTTATTAATATTCAACATGTTAGCCTTTTCTTTTCCTCCCTTGGAATTATTTTCCCAATGAAGTGTTGCTGATTGTCCTTTAAAATGGATTTCTCTAAGTAGTTCTAGTTTTAAAGTCATCCTCCTAAACGTCTCATACCTCCCTTTAGCAATCCCAAGTTTAAATGTGGGATAATGGAATAAACTTTGTTAAGTTGTACCTCATTTAGATTTACCTGGATTTAAACCCTGCCTCTACTGTATATTACCTCTATGTCATACACGGCAAACTGGTAAGGACCTGTGAGTAGGTAAGGATACCTACTCTATAGAGTTGTGAGGATGATACCCGGAAAATGGTAGGCACTCACTTGTTCTCTTTTCTCTACCAGCTGTCTGCCAGACTAACTGAATCAGGTGCTTAGCATTTTAAGTTCATGACTATTTCAAAGAGCAGACCCAGCTCTATGTACTTGAAATTTAAAAAATGAAAGATCTGTCCAGGGCTATACCTTCACTGAAAATGAAAATCAAGCTTTCATCTAGTCCATTAATGAGCAATGTGTTGACTCACTTCACATGGTTATTTTCCCCCCATTATTTCAGTGGTCATTAGAGGGAAAAAAACAGGCTCTTTTCTTAGAACAATACCATCCTCAGAACTGCAAACTCACAGAGCTAGAGGGAGCTTTAAAGAGGATCTAGTCCATCCCTTCCTACCCCCAACATTCTACAGATGGAAATATCAAGGCCAAGGAAGTTAAATTTACTCCCTCACCTGCCCCAGATCACACTCACAGCTCTATTTTATGTAAGTGATTTGTATCCAGGTTTTCTATCTCCTAATCTAATTAGTTCATAATTTCCCACTCTGCAAATCATGCTTAGAGAGATTTCTTTCCTTCAGAACTACTGCAAGGGTAGATATTGAAAGGAAAATCTTTAATACTATGGGTGGAAAGATGCTTTAAATAAAACTGGACGTTGTAAATGTGACCAAAAAGAATAGTAAGAATTTAAATCATAAATATTACTTCAAATAAGTTTATAAACATTAAAATAAAAATTTTAAACTAATCAAAGATATAACATAGATATAACACTTATAGGTTACAATGATGACATACTTTGTCTATGTCTGAGATGCTGAGTTCCATCTTTCCAGGAAAATACAGATAAAAGCCACAAAAAGACAAGGAGCTACAGTTACCCAAAAGTAATTTGTTAAGTAACAGGAGAAAAGTCACTCTATAGAATAGAGGGCTTCAAACCAAAAACTCACTGGTGACCAACAAAGGCTTTGCCCTCGGAAACAGTTATACACACACGCACACACACACACACACACACACACGCGTACGCACACACGCACACACACACACACATATAAGGCTGAAGAAGAAAGGCCACATAAAAAGTTAAACCTGCATAGAGATCTTTAAGAATATATTATCTGAATTAAGTTGTTAACACTAGTTTTCAAGATTCCTACTTTCTAAAACATCATTAATAGTATCCTTGGAAAATTCACCTCTAGGGAGAAAGTAGAAACGCTATAGCAACAAACTAACATGTAATAGTTGTGTAGTAGGTAAGATATTCTACAGCCAGTTTCTTGTTTTTTGTCTCTCCCTCATTAATATTAATATTATATGCTTTCTTTCTAGAGGCTCATTAAAGGAAAAGCTCTCCCTTGGGTTAAATTTAGAACCAATACAATTTTTAATCAGGTGAACAAAATATAGAAGATGATTATCTTTATTATGACATAATAAAAAATACATCTCATAGATGTTAGCCTAGTTTTAGCAATATCCACCTGCTTACTCACCCTTAAAAGAAAGAGTAGAATTATAAAGAATATCAGGTTTGTTTAGCTTACACAACCTAAGGGAAGAGAGACCTATTAAAACTGGAACAAACAAAAGCAAAATAAACAAAACACTCATTTTCATGGGCAGGTGGTTCTTATTATAAAACTCATAACTTAAACTTCCTTTAAACCTAAGGAACTTTAGTAGGGGGTGAAAATGTAACTAAAGCTAATTTATTTAGCAAAGTAAACAGGATAATTCAGAAATCACCATTTTAAATTCTCTTTCATTTTCATTTACCTTTATAAAACTTCTTATCATGACTGACTCCCACTACCTCAATTCCTCTAGGGAAAAAAACCCCCAAACCATTCAAAGTTTGTTAAAATTCATGGATTCTCATGTTTGGGGACTGCTCTGCCCATACCATTAGCTGTCTGTTGATGGGTGGTGGCTTTGATAAACATGGTATCTCTTACCAGCCCTTCACTTGGTTTGATGTTTGCCAGCTGAATCACTTCAAGGTGGGCAGACTGCGAAACTAGAGGATCTGATGACAGGGATATGATGTGGTCACAGACTCCAGAAAGAGTTTTACACTGAAAGCAAAAAAACAAAAAGCAAAAAAAATTTGGTAAATACATGTTGTAAGTAACATATAAATCACTTTTTATTATAACATTTTTTACAAGGAAAAATAAAAAACAGTAGAAGAAAGTAGTTTGCATTTTATTCTATGAAGTCTGTATGAAAAAGGTATTCAGGTTAAGAAATACCCACACATAAAGCACACCTATATTCTAAATTATGGATATAAGAACTACATATCAAAATATTCAAGAAAGTTATGGTTATGTTTTGTTTCTATTATTTGATTCATCAGACCTAAAATAAAACGATTATTTCTAAACAATCTTAGTAATCTGAAAACTTCTTGATGCCAACCGTTAGATGGAAGTGAATTCAATAAGTTCAAAAACCTTGATGGTTTTTACTTCATGATCAGAAAAGTTTAGAAAACAATCCAGCCAAAATCCAGGGAAGATGAATCTTCCAAATCTGCTCGGTGAACTCCTCCCACTCATTTGTCTAGACTCTCCTGCTCAAGGTTACCTTTCCAAGCTCCCCCTTACCTCCAGGCAAAGTTTGGCACTCCCTCAATCCTGCTTTCTCAATGTTCTATGAACAGTCTGAAATTGTATGATAACTTCATTCTGAAGCTCTCTAAGGCAGGGACCATGTCCTACTCATCTCTGACTTCTCTTCCTCCCCTACCCCTGGTAGACAGATCCTAGAACATATTAAGGCAATTAATATGAGTTGAATAAACTGAAGAGCAAATGAGCTTTAACAATTAGTAGACTCGCTTGATTGAGGACAGAAAGCTAGTGCTTTAGTTAGTATAAATCTATTCATGCTGATAGAGAATAATAGATTTAATGTATGTTACATCCATAATAGTATGGTTAAGACTGAGACATGGTAAAATCATGAAGAAAGTAGAACATAAGTGAATGAAGCTTGGAATATACTGTTCTAAAATGTTCTGGCCCTTGGATGCTTCACAGACTCTCATTTACTTACTGAAGCCTGGTTGTCCAACATTGGAAGTTGTTTTATTTTGTTTTTGTTTTCTTGCCTTTACTGTAGGAGGAGCTACAATTTTGCAGCACTCAAGGTGTCACCTTGTATTCATCTCCAACATGTTACATTTGTTCTTTGACCACTGCATTACTCTACTGTAAGGGAGAGAGTCCCCTCCTTCTGGTCAGGACTCTTTATTCGCTGCATTCTGTACATGGTCCATGGCCTCAGTCTTTGCTGGGCTCAGCTTCGTCACCCCACAGAAACTGCCAGGCTAAACTTCTCCCCCTTCTTGCAGTCCTGCTCTTTGCTTTTCACGGCTGCACTTTTATTGTGGCTATCAGCTCCTAAGGACAGACAGTGGACAGCATGCAAAGCACATGGGCTTGGTATGAAGATATGTAGGCAATCACCACACTGGCGTGTCTGTGAGCAAGTTGTTTTATATCCTTGAGGTTTAGTTTACACATGTAGAAAATGGGGTAATAAAGATTACTTTACATGGTTTGCATGACTAATCAGGATAATGTATATAAAAAAAAGTCTGATATGGTTCCTATCCAAAGAAGACACCAAATAAATGCTTATTCTCCCCTGTTGCTTTCCATAAGCTCAAAGGGCTCAGCTCTTACTCATGGGATGAATTATGTCATATTCTTAATGCCATGGCCTTGCTGACCATCTTACAATGACCAGTAATCACACTGCACGGTCATGATGGAGAGTTCACATCTCTTTACTCTCTCTGATATTCAAGTTTCAGTGCTCTCAAGAGATACAATGAAGGTAATTACCCTGAAGAGCTGCTAAGCAAAGTGCCAACAGGAAGACCACCTCTCAGAAATAGGGAACCTTACAGGGCCAGCCTCATGGGCATGTGACCTGTGCACAAGGGCCTGCATTTAGCATTATGCTTTGCTGGTGCCATTTTGGAATTCTTAATTGTTTTTGAACAAGGGGCTCCATATTTTCATTTTGCACTCCCATATTATATAGCCCATCCTGGGACCCCAGTCTCTGTGTGTGTGTGTGGTTTTATTTTTATTTCTCTTGAAAATATTCATCAGCAGCCACGGGGGAAAAGACAGAATGGCAGCACTTTACAAAATCTGGCTACAGTTCAAATTGCTACTGTTTGGCAAGAAGAAAAACAATTTGGGGCAGATTTAAATCTTTTAACTATTCTTTTCCTTCCATATGTGGTTTCATTTTCATTCTTATTTTCTCTTTATCTCAAGGGGGTGGAAAACAATGCTAATGTGAAGGGTTTCTATATAGGATACTTAAATTGCATGATAATCTGAAAATTAGTAAATCAGTATGCTAAAAAGAACGCTTTGTGGTTTCTACAAACTGGGGCATATTTCAAAAGAGTCCAACGTATAAATAAATAGGAAGGTAATGGATATACAAAAATGGCTCAACATGTGTGCATTACAACACTCAGGGCCTCATATAACATGCTGGTAATGAGCAATAGTAGCTCTCCTATTCAAGCACTGGAAGCACTTAAAAGTGGAGTAGAAGGAAGAAAGGCAGAAATACTACATTGTAGGTGTTTTTACAAAAAAAAAACCAATTAAATCTACTGTATTAAGTCGCAAATCATTTTTCCAGATTTCTCTTCTTGAGTAATTTTGTTTGCCAAATGTCTGCTATGTGCTAAGTCTGACAGGAATACGAAAGATGAGCAAAACACTGACTTTACCAGCGAAGCTATCAGGATTTAATAGATTAAAGATTTATAATAGAAAAAATAATAGAAAGACTTAGAAAAGAAACTCCATTAGAACCTTGCTGCCCGTTTTAGAGATAATGTACCAGAATCTTTATACTGTAGCAATTTGGCACTTGGCTAAATAAGCCAATTAGAAGGGGTATAAAATGGCCTGGCTTTAAATGCTAATTCTATACTCATTACTGTATCATACATCAAGCCACTGCAGGAAACCACATTAAGGGTACTACAGCAAAGTTCCAGGGAAGTTATTTATTTTTATTTATTTATTTACTTATTTATTGAACTTGAAGTAGGGTTTAGAACTTCTTTTTCTTTTTTTATACAATTTTTAAGGGTTACTTTCCACTTACAGTTATTACAGAACATTGGCTATATTCCCCTTGTTGTACAATACATCCTTAAGCCTATCTTACACCCAATAGTTTGTACCTCCCACTCCCCTACCCCTATACTGCCCCTCCCTCTTCCACTGGTAACCACTACTTTGTTCTATATATCTGTGAGTTGGCTTCTTTTTTGTTATATTCACTGGTGTGAATGAAAAATGTTGCCTGCCATATCAGCAAAAAAAGGATGCTGAGGCCACCAAGCCAACAGCCACTACTGCTGCCCCCCAACAGTGAGCCCTGAGGGAACTCAGAATGGAGACAAATGGGCTGCCCACTACCAAGCCCTCAGCCACTGCAGCCATCCTCAAAGGTGCACCCTGAGGTGACTTAGGATGGGAAAGAACAGGATACTGGCCTTATTAGATAGCTAAGGTGCATATCAAAAGAATGATTTCAATGAGCCGAGGCTCTTATATCTTCCCGTACATAGAAAAGTACTAAATTCATTAACTTGAGATGTCTGGTTTTCTTAATTAACATATTTTTATGTTCCCACTACCTGGTCTTTGTTGCAAAAACCCATGTATACCCTGGCCCCTCCCTTACCTCTTCGGAACAGTCCCTCAGAGATATCTGAAAGGCTGCCTCTAGGGCTTGAGTCCTCAGAAACTCTGCCAAATAAACATAATTCTCAGCTTTTAGATTGTGTATTTTTTTCAGCTGACACTAGTTTGTTGTATTTCTTAGATTCCACATATAAGTGACATCGTAGAGTATTTCTTTCTCTGTCCAACTTATTTCATTTAGCACAATGCCTTCCATATCCTTGTAAAAAGTGAATTTTTTCCTTCAGTGAATTTGTGATATTATGTTGTTTTAAAACACAGTATTATCTATTGCTACCTAATAGTCCAGAAAAAGAAATTAACTATAATATAGCAAGAAAAATATATTCTTTATTATTAAAAGTTAACATCAACATTATACCATGTGTCCTGCACAACGCTAAATAGTTCATTATTTCATGTATCCTTTTAACAACTTCCTGAAGTAGGTAGTAGTATAGCCAGTTTAGCAGATGAGAAAGCAAGGCTAAATAAATAGACAAAGGTCATTGCCTTGGCCCAAAAAAAACCCCAAAAGCCAACTTGAATCCTTAATCATTATGCTTACCATCTCTTACTTCGATCCTTGAATCTCCATTTGTTTCTGATCAATTTCATTTTTGTATTGTTTAAAAGCTATGTCAGTATTAAATGGATGTTGTATAACATGTTTAAACTACACAGTATAATGAAATATAAGGTGAGCCTGCAAGTGTTCTTGCAATTTAGAATACAGTTTAGATAAGGACTAGTAGATCTGAGACTATGAAAGACACAGCTCTCTGGGAAAATTTGGAATTTTAGCAGCAAAAGGACAACTCTTTTCTAGCGAGAAGATAACTGGTAACCACTTGTATAAAGGGGATTCTTCTGCTATTTTTGCAATATAAATACCAAAGGGTTTTAAATTCTATTTATCTTTAGTTCTAAAAGCAGAAGGAAATTTTTAAATTTTAAATTAAAGTCTAGTAAATAATATGTCTTTAGTAAAGTTAAAGGGAACATAAAATGGCAATGAGTATTATAACTGATCCTCTGGATTCTGTTTATACTACCCAAAATGGTGACAAAGGATTTGTGACTGAATAGCAGTTAACAGAGGGCTAGCTATGACTTAAGAAACTTTTAAAACAAAAGAGTGTCATGGGCTGGATTTAATGGTATTGTCTTTTTTTCCTCTCCAGTTGTTTATATTAATTTCAAATATGAATTAACATTAATTATAGAGCATATTCTCAGGAAGAAATGGGACGTTTTCATACTCTGTTCTGTATACATACTATATTTTATATAGGTTTGCATACAGTGTATGGCTGGTTCACCCAAATCTAAAAGTTCTTAAGGGGAAAAAAGATCTGAATATAGCACGGTTAGTATAAAATAAACAGCGGTTTTTAAAAAGTCGTGAAAGCAACATTTTAGTCACTGTGAAGATACGAAAAACCGCAACCTTACGTTAATATACTAACCAATTAGCAGATAGCATTATTTCATTATCTCTGAACAGCATTCTTTCATTATCACTGAATTTATTATACACTTTTTAGATTAATATGTGAAGTTTTAGCTTTTGTATTTTAAAAAGGAAATGTAGAAAGCATTCTAAGTACAGACAATAGTGAAAAGCTAAGGAGTAGGTAAGAAGTCTTAAGTTAGCCTCTTAGCCTCAGAGAACACTCAGCCAGACATGATTGAGCTACTTAAAGTATTTTTATTTACGTTTTTCTAAATAAGTGGAATACTGGTTATTCTTCTGAGTATACTGGAGGAAATGAATAGAAATATCTTTAGATTTAAAAATCAGACATTCATTTGACGAAGGAAAGAACCTCAGGTTCATAAGCTTAACGAAAGGTTTTACAAAAGGAAATTTCTACTTTCAGATATACACATACATAAAAGGGACAAGAGTATAAAACCAAGATGAACTGAGGAAACAATAAACAGATGAATATGCATTTTAAGATGGCAAGAATGATGTGAAAGCTACAATTTAAGTATAGCTTAAATAATCCAGGTTTCTTATCAGTAACCTGGAAAACAATAACAAAAGTTTCATTTTGATAAATAGTGTGTACATATTAAAATAGTTATTGATATAAATAATAGTTCAATTAAAATAGTCCAGAGGACAGAGCATATTTTATTGTTTGGTTTATATATTAGTATAATTCAGTATTATAAATCACACAACTCTGTGCCAACTGAGCAGGATATTTGCATCATCTTTGGTGAACAAGAGAAGCTTTGTTTTTATAAAATAGTGCAAATTTATTCCATATTAAATAGTGAGAACTCTAAATTATATAAGCCTCATTCAGAAATACAGTATTTGTAGTACTTGCCAGATCTCTGTTGAGCTAGTAATTTTGCATTTCTAATTATAATGGTACCCTAAACCTACTGTATAGCACAGGGAGCTCCACTCAATGTTCTATTATGACCTAAATGGGAAAAAGAATAGATAAATGTATAACTGAATCACTTTGCTGTACATCCGAAATTAACACAACATTGTAAATCAACTATACTGCAACATAAAATAAAAATTTAAAAAAAAGACACAGGAGTGAACAATCACAGGTAAATTTGAAAGGGTAAAATTGATAAAGAGAATTTAAATTGATGTTAAAAAGTATTAATCTACATACATATTCCCCAACACAGGAAGAATTTCTTGCTCATATGAGTAAAGAGAATTGAATAGAAAGTTTTTTAAACTTAAAAAACTAATACAACAGAATAAAATTTCAACTTTAAACCCATGTAAAAATTATATTTGTACACAGCAAAGATTAAAGAGTTTCAAATAGCTTCAGAAAGCAACTATATTTGCAAATAAATAATAAAGGTCATATGAACTTTGTTCCAACAAGGCCTGGAAAAGTCTGCAATCCCTTTAGCTTTCAAACTCTGATGGTGGGGAAAAAACACAACAAAACAATTAGCAAAACGGAAAGAAATCACCATCACCACTGCTTCATTAAGCCATGCATTCATTCAACAATCACTGGGTATCTACTCCATGATTCAAATGCCACTGCTATGCTCAAGGATTTCTCAACCTGGGACAGTGTTTCCAGTGATGTATTTGGCTTTGTCCTTAACATCACTGACATTAACCATGCTGTCCTTGTGTTCCTGATCACGGAAAAGAAGCAATAACACTTTAAAATAATAATCATCTAAGAATGATGAAGTCAGTACGAAACAGTGAGAGAACATCAGTCCCAAATGTGCACCTACATTGATGAGCAAGAAGTGGACGCATGACACTTCCAACTTCCAACTACCTTCCTGAGACATCCTGGTCTGAATTAAAGGTGGGACAAGAGCCTCCATTGCTCCTTTGATTTCTGATAGGGAAACAGTCAGCTGGAAACCAGAACTGGATCTGGGAAAATCTCCACCCTATTTGCCTGCTCTCTCAGGGGCAGGAAGCAGAGCCAGGCAGGCTTGCAGGGAGTCCCCAGACAGATGAGAGGAGTACTCATTCTTGGGCACACTACTTTCCAGGCTCAAGATTAACAAGGGTCTGGACATATTAGTGGCTCGAATAAGATGTAGGTTATTAGGAAGATGATTTAATTTTACTTTAGATTCAAACAGCAAGAGTGAAGCTGTTCATTATGATTGGATGAGCTTCTGGAAAATCCAGGCACTATATATACAGCTTATGGGCAAATAGGGAACAAATAGCAGAGACCTGGGAGCAATGTCTTTACATATAGTAGAGAAATTCAAAGTTTCCGTATATGATTTTATGGAGAAAAGAGCTAATTGCATTGTACCAGTTATTAGTTTACTGGTTCTCAGCTCCAAATTCACCCTTCAGTGTTTCCTCTATGATGACAGGCAGGTCTCTTCAAATATATCTACTTCACAGTAAGGACAGTGTTAAGTTTGTGCCAGTAGAGGGTGCTGGAGGGATACTGCAGGGAGAAGGAGGCTTCTCTTCCCTTTGGGCAGTGTTTTGCTTTTTCTTGCTTCTGCTACAAGGTCCATCAGTGACACACGTGTGTGGGGACATCCATGATGCCCAGACTATGCAGTCCCTCAGTGACCTCACAGCCTCAGTCTGGGCTCAGTGACCACCATCCTGTGGCCCTCTCAGCCTCATACCCACGTCAGCACCCTACTCTCTCTGTGAGCTCTCCTACCAGCATCACTTGCCTGTATCCTGGAAGGTTGTTTCCTGCTTGTCTGGGCCAGCTCTGGTTTAGGCAACTCAATGAAGCCGCAACCTGACTGTTCTAATGATTTCTGACCCTCAGTGTGGGGGAAGGTGTCCACCTCAATCTGTCCTTCCTTGGGTACTCTCCCCCAGTCCTAGGGCATGCTTTAGAGTCTCTTTACATCTATATCGGTACTCTTCTATCACAGTTTAGTAATTATTTAGATTAAACTTCCCTTGTTTAAGTTATCGTGTGATATCCATCTCCAGACTGATTCAATTATCTTTTTGAAGAAATCTTTACATTTATAGTAACAATAACTATAGTTTTTAAAAATCCATAGTGTCTTTGATCACATAAAGAATGGTCTTAGATTAAGATAGTCCTTCAATTTCTCTCTCTCTCTCTTTTTTTTTTTCTGGTACACGGGCCTCTCACTGTTGTGGCCTCTCCCGTTGCGGAGCACAGGCTCCAGACGCGCAGGCTCAGCGGCCATGGCTCACGGGCCCAGCCGCTCCGCGGCATGTGGGATCCTCCCAGACTGGGGCACGAACCCGTGTCCCCTGCATTGGCAGGCGGACTCCCAACCACTGTGCCAACAGGGAAGCCCCAAATTTCTCTCTTTTATGTGGTCATACTGTTTTCTACTGATCCTGTGAGTTAGTCACCAAAGATTTGTGGCATTTAGACCTTTGAAATCACAGACACTCCAATCCCCCAGCGTAATCAGAAAGGCTAATTTAGTTTGTTCACAGCTAGTAAGTGCCAGAATGGGGTCAGGACACAAAATCTTTTTAACTCTCAAATTGCTGCTCTTTCTATTACATTACTCAGCCTCACTTGACTCAACAACTAAAATGAACACTCTTTGAGAGTGAGGATTGTACACTCTGAGTCAATCTGAATATGAAAGCATTTTACAATGCATAATGTTTTCAGCAAATGTGATATTAGCAAAAACATCCATAATATACCAACTTACATACTGTATCCAAATCATAAAGACACACTAAAAAGACAGTGAAAACAGATTATTTTGATTTTTTTATGTGTGGTTACATTCCCATTAGTATACACACATTTTTTTTTGTCCCATAAAAGACAAACAACTTCTAACTCCATCATACTCTATCTGGATGTCTTCATTCCCGCACAAGACATCAGTTGTGGAGAACTTAATTTACAGTTAAAAAATTTATAAAGCAATAAAGCACCAAACTGCCAAAACCTGAAGATAATCTAATACGACACTCAAGAAATCAAGGCCTATTTCGGTAATAGAGTTAGCGTGCTTCTTCACATTGACCACAAAGACAGTGAAGGGGGCCAAAATAGAAGGGTCACATTAACTTTCAAACAAAGAAGCATCCTAATGCTTTATATCTACAAAACTCAGTATTACAATTCATGTTTTAATGAGACTGACCATAATTTGTATGTTCAAATGCTACAGTTACAACCAAAATGTCAACCATACAAAAACATTCAGTTTGCAATGGCCCAAGATCACAGCTTTAAGAGAAGAGTCTATAATTGGCAAAGCTGCCATTTCACAGCTTCAGGGACCAAAATAAGATTATTTTTATAAAGTAATTAGACCGCCACTGTTTTCAAGAAATCTCTAAAGATAAAATATTAATATGATGACTTTTATTATGGGGCATGCTGCTGCCCTAGTACTTACATCCGCAAGGTTTTGGAAGATTAGAAGAGGGAAACTATGCTTACATAAATGATATGATATAGATGGTGGGGCAAAGTCTAAAATGACCTTTTAATTTTCTCCTCCAGGCTCTTCTCTTAACCTAACTGTTGGTTCTACGCGGTTTTAGCCATTTCTAGTCTAGATAGCAGAGAAAGAACAATAATCTCAACCCAAATGGAGCTTCAGAGTAAAGAACGCATACACTTAAAGGAAGGAAAAAAGTACACACAAAATTTTCATGAAATGAAACAAATAGTTAACAAGCCAAAACAAGCCTAATTCATGATCAAACCTAAATAAATAATGAAAAAAATAGCTTGGAGAGAAAAGAAAGAAGAGAGAAGAGAGAAGAGAGAGCATTCATGAAAATACCCTGTAAACTGTAAAGTACTACACAACGAAAAGATAGTGTTAACACTAAAATAATAAAATAGGCATTTACTTTATTTATTCCTCTCATTATTTTTATAAAAACGATGAGGGTAAAATGCTAGCACAAAGCAAGTGCCATATACAAGATCACACTGTTGGTTAATGTAAAAGGTGTATTTGAGTTCAGTACAATCTGATTTAAACAATGTGACTTTAATGATCAATGCCTGGCCTGGGATTTCCATGAGCTTATCAAAGCTGACAAGTGTTCGCGGTTCACCAGCGAGAGCAGCAGAGCTGTGACAAGCAGAATAAGTCTGCTAAAGCACAAGGTCTGAAATGGCTTCTCGGGAATGCTTCTGTCTCCAGATTCAAAGATTGTAGTGAAAGGTGGCAGTAAGGGGAAAGTAGGGTAGAGAACTGAAGAGAACTCCAGATTCCCTGCATCTGATTTCCTGTATAAAACAAGGATCTGTGCAGAGCAAAAACAGATGGGCTCCAGCATGCCAGGGAACACGAAATCAGCGACAAAGCCTAACTGAGAGGGAAATATCAAATCAAGAGAGGTGAAATATATTCCTCTTTATCATCAGGTGACAAGCACTCAGATATATAGTACATTGATATCTGCATTTCCTTTTGTCCTTTACGGTCACACTCTGCCATCTGTCCCATTATATTTAATGGCAAATTCCAAGGAAACCCAAGCTGCCCAGTCTCCTTTTATTCATTCTCACATTTCATATTGATGGACATCTCTGTCTACCACTGAAACCAACCAACCCTCTTTTCTACCCAGCTTTTTGGTCCTCAGAGTCTACTACTTTCTCATAAACAACTCTCTCCAATTTTAAAGATAAAAAAGCTGAACAGGAAATGTAACCTATGGATTGTCCAAGTTTCTTTTGACTATTTCATTATGTAGAGAATAAAACTATCCATTCAAGGCCATCAGGATTATAAACATAATAAATTTTACTTTTATAATGAAAAATTATAAAAGTAACATAAACTAACTGAAGAAACTTGGGAGGACATTTGAAATGAACAAACAAAAAACATCAGCTATCATCTTACCAAATAAACACAGTAAATATTAATATTGAATATTTTCTTTTTCAATTTTCAATGGTGATTTATTCTGTGTTTATAATGCTTTGAATCTGGTTTTTACTTAACATTATCATTTAGAATGTTTCCATTAATATTGTCACAAAATATTTTTGGTATATTCATAAATTTATTTATGGATAATTTATTCATAAATCATATATTCACAAATACAACTTCAAATAGTATTAAATAGAATATTTAATCCTGTGAATACACCATAGTTTACTGAAGCATTAACCTATTATTGCCTATTTTTCATTATTACATATAATTCTGCTATAAACTCTTTCTACAGAAAACGCTATTATGTTTTAGAATTTATTTTTAGACTAGATTCCCAAGATAGTATAGGAATATGGACTCTGGGGCCAGACCAACTGTGTCACTTGGCAAAAGTCATCTAACCTCTTTATGCTTCCGTTTCCTCATCTGTAAAATGGAGATGATAGTAATAATACCTACCTCATAAGGTTGTTATGAGGACCAAATGAGTTAGTTTATACCGAGCATTTAAAATAGTGCCTAAGGCATATGTTAAACACTACATAAATGTTAGTACAGTATTAATGTTTTTGAGCCTTGAAATTGACTAAAACTTAAAAAGGTTTTATGAACGTACATGCCTAGCAATACGGTGTGTCCATTCTAATTTCATCAGATTCTCACCAGCATTTGGATATTTTTAGTGTGTGTTAGTGTGTGTATGTGTATTTGTGTTTATGAATCGATCGGTGAAAATTTGTATTTCATTAGTTTTACAGGAAATCCTTGTTTTCTGAGGATAACTGCCACTGGAAAGTAATGGTAGTCTTCGTGGTTTAATTTAGAAATACAGAGCTTGTCTCTTTAAAAAATATATAAATTCAATGATATTTGCATTATATTTTTGATTTATCATTAAAAACCCTCATTTAAAAAATAGTAGTTAGAACTCATATACTTTTTTATTTCTCTCCATCTGTTATAGACTCAAAGTTTGTATCCCCCCCAAATTCATATGCTGAAACCTAATCCCCAGTGTGATGGTATTTGCAAGTGGAGCCTTTGAGAGGTAACTGGGTCATGAGTTTGAAGCCTTCTTGAATGGGATTAGAGTCGTTATAAAAGAAACCCCACAGAGCTCCCCTTGCCTCTTCCACCGTGTGAAGACCCTCTATGAATCAGGGAACAGGCCCTCACTAGACACCAAATCTACTGGTGCCCTGATCTTGGACAGCCTAGCCTCCAGAAGAGTGAAAAATGTTTGTTGTTTAAGCCACCCAGTCTACTGTATTTTTGTTAAAGCAGCGGGAACGAACTAAGACACCATCTCATCTGGTTTTGTTGTTCACCTTCAGGCCTTTGCTACCTTCCTATCCTGGAATTCAACTTTTGTTTCATTTATTTGGTAAACATATTCAAGTATACTTTTCAAAATGGTCCTTTACTGATCTTGCTGATCTAAAAATATCTTTTTATTGCTTTCACTTGTGAATGATAATTTAGTTAGATATAAACAGTTTTGCTTCAAAGGCTTATGGATTTTGTTCCATTGTCTTCTGGCAGTTAGTGTTTCAGAGTAAATATGTGAATACACTCTAAAATTTGTTTCTTTGAAGTCAAAACCTCACATCTCTCTCTTGCCACTGGTTGAATGAATGTAAAGTTGCTTCTTGCCATAGAAATTGTAAAATGTTACAGAAAATATCTTGAAATTTTTCTTTTTTTAAATTGAAGTATAGTTGATTTACAATGATGTGTTAGTTTCAGGTGTACAGCAGAGTGATTCAGCTATACACACATTTATATCTATTTTTTTTCAGATTCTTTTCCCTTATAGGTTATTACAAAATATTGAGTATAGTTCTCTGTGCTATACAGGAGGTCCTTGTTGGTTACCTATTTTATATACAGTAGTGTGTATATGTTAATCCCAAACTCCTAATTTATCCTTCCCCCTACCTTTCCCCTTTGGTAACCGTAAGTTTGTTTTCTATGTCTGTGGTTCTATTTCTGTTTTGTATATAAGTTCATTTGTTGTTGAAGCTGTTATCTTTCCAACACATTTTCTGACTTTGTTGAGTAATCCAAATTTCCCTATTTCTATTTCTAAATTATTCTATTATATCTTTGTTTCCTATTACTTTCTTTCTTAGAAACTAACAATTAATTGAAGGTGGGTTATCCATAATCTATACTCCATAGCTATTATCTTCTCTCATTTTTTGTCTTTTCAGTAATTTACTAAATAACTGAGCATCATTAAAGTTTATCTTGTGTCTCACTGTTTCAATTTTCTTCAATATCGAGTCTGCTTTTTGCTGCTTTCAGCATGGTTTAATTTCTTTTTCCATGTTCTGAGTTTTAGAGACTGTTTTCTTAGTCCATATTATGCTCAGTTTACAGTGGCCTTACCTTCTTTATAGCATGGTATTCTATTTTAATAAAACAATGTTCTTTTAGTTCTTATTGAGAATATTAAATAGATGTTCTTAATAAACTTACTTCATGGGGAAAGATTTTCTTCTAATATATGAGAGGATACTTCCTCTTCTCTTTCCCATTCTTTTTCTTTACTCATCTTTAAATAGAGATCTATGTCAGGAAAAGACACACCTTACAACTTTCCTGAGCTATCTCAGTTTGCCCAGGTACTGAAGAACACTCTGATGCTTGTACTGCCTCTGGAATTCCTAGGATAGAGCAGGTTTTCATAAGTGATAAGTTCTCCTTCCTCTTGACAAATGCCTCCCTTACCTTCCAGACAAAATAAAGATATTGGGTCTGGTCTGAGGCGGTTTATGTTCTAGTGCATATCTCAAGCTACTGTAATCTCTACTAGGTTATATGAGTACACATACTCACCTTACATATTAAGAACAAAGTCTCTTACAAATATTGAATCATTATGTTGTATACCTGGAACTAACATAATTTTATCTTAGTAAATTTTTTTTAATTGTTAAAATTTACCTTAAAAAAGAGCAAAAGCTCAAAAAATGTTAAATCACTTGACTAAGGTCACTGAGATAGAAAGTGATAGAACTAGGATTCAGACACAGATTTTTAGACTCCAAGTGATTTCTTCTATATTACAGGAAACCTAGAAAGAGACTTTTCTGAAAATTTTGTTTTAAAGAAAGTATTCCATTGTAAAGTTAACTATGCTTCAAAAATAAATAGATAAATAAATAAAGTATCCCAGCATTACATACCAAGTGGAATACTATACTATTTTATTATTTTTAAAAAATAATTCTTACTGTTAGAAAAGTAATACACAAGTATACAACCTTCTAGTGAAGGCTGGGCCATCCTTGCGTAAAAAGGCCAGGAAGGGCAGTAGAATAATAACATGAAAATACAAGCGCTTTCTGAGCTGAATTGATTGGTTAATGCAATCCACTGTCTCAATCATTATCAGACAAGATCTTTAAATTCTCACTAGCTGAAATGCAAAATCGCCGAAGTAAATATATTGCATTTATTTCTAAACTTCTTCAATGTTATTTATGCTGTCACTCATATCTAATAGAGGTGAAGTTATTAGGGCAGATGAGCATTAACCAAGAAATGGATTAACAAAGAAAAGCAGCAGCAAGGGCTTCCCTGGTGGCGCAGTGGTTAAGAATCTGCCTGCCAACGCAGGGGACACGGGTTCAAGCCCTGGTCCGGGAAGATCCCACATGCTGTGGAGCAACTAAGCCTGTGCGCCACTACTGAGCCTGTGCTCTAGGGCCCGTGAGCCACAACTACTGAGCCCACATGCCACAACTACTGAAGCCCGCGCGCCTAGAGCCCATACTCTGCAACAAGAGAAGCCACCGCAATCAGAAGCCCGTGCACCTCAACGAAGAGTAGCCCCTGCTCATCACAACTAGAGAAAGCCAGTGTGTAGCAATGAAGACCCAATGCAGCCAAAGGTAAATAAATACAATAAATAAATTTATTAAAAAAAAGAAAACCAGCAAACTTCATTAAGAAGAAAGAAGATGCCTTTCTACAAAGTATAATGTACTCATAACTCAGTATTTCTAGTAATAAAATGAAACACATGCAAAGTCATGAATTGATTCAATAAATATGGCCAAGTTAAAATTTAGAAGGTTGGTGAACACAGAATCAGAGTAAAGGCAGTTTGATTATTTTATGAAGTACTTCATCCAAATGACAACAGAGGTAAATTATCTCTGTTATACAGCCAAATACTTTGATCTCTTTTTGTCACAGGTCAAGAGTGAAAAATTCTTATTTCAAATTTCCTTTTCTCTAGATTCTTTATTGCATTTTAACCTTGCTACATACTACAATCTTAAAGTACTGTGTCATATTTTTCTATTAAGTTACAATAGAATGGTTATAACTAATATAACCTGTTACGTTTTGATCTTTTTGTACTTTTCCTATAAAATATACAGGGCTCACTTTTTTATAGGCTGTAGCTTTTTACTTAATAGCTAGTTAAACAAAGGAATACATATTTTGTAATGAAGGTGAAAATAAATCCAAGTATACTTACCACATGAAGAATTTTATTTTCTGTTTCATATACAGTACAATCCTAAAAATAAGAAACATATACATTAATTTTAAAAAATCAAGCATTCCTTTTAACTAATATATTCACATTGGTTAGCTCTGATGGTCAGTTACAGGGATTTTAATTTTTGCTTAGCTGTGTTTTCTAATTTTACTAATTTTAAACACACATAATAAAGGATAATATACATTGAATAGATATAAAAACAAATATTGGAAAAATTACTATAATCATTTCCTGTCTAAACTTTTACATGTGATAAATGTATTTTGTTGAAATATTTCCAACATTTCAAATACTGATTTATTATAGATTGGAACATTAAGAAAAACACTAGTACTTATTTCAATAGTCATATCAAAAATCTCAAAAATACTTTGCTGCAAGATATTAAATACACTTTTATTATGCACTTAAAATTGATATATGCTACTAATGAATATCAAGTTTATAGTTCTTGCCTAAATTTGAGTTCCTGAAATTACAAAAAAATTATTTTTAAAAATTCACCATTGTCTTTTTATCTGCAATTGCTAGACTTACAATAAGCAGTAATATAGCAAAATGATCTTTGCTTAGAAACTTCGTGTTTCTATGGTTCAGTTTACTCAAGGACTTTATAAAATGGGCATGATATTATAAGTAAACCAATAAGGATGTGTGAGAATCAAATGAGGAAATGAAATAAATGGCTTAGCACTATCTGGCATACAGTAAATGATAAAAACATTTTAAGTATGAATTATTGTTGCTCTGTATCATTTAAAAATTTTAAACTAATTACTTTTATGTTAAAATATAAAGTTAACTAATTATTATTTGGCTATCTAACTTTGAAAAAAATATCCATATTCCACAACACTGCATATTTCGAGGAATGAGAATCCACGTCATTTTTTCCCCTGAATTTAATTTTGACACAAAGGAATCTTACTCAACATAGCTTTTGGTAATGCCACTTCACCACAATACCTTGTCAGAAGAAGTACATATTCTTATCGGGCCAAAAATTTTAAAGTTAAATTTGGCCTAATTCATTTCACAAACTAATAGAAATACTTAAGGATTGGGCCTTGCCATTCTGTACCAAAGGAGAAGTTTGCTGCAAACACCATCATATCTGTGTCTATATACTCATATAAAGTCAACTCTTAATAATTAACTATGAATTATGTGTACAGAGGAGCCAAGGTATAGATAAAACATTTATATTTGGAAAGTGCATTTGTACTTACATCTGAATTTGGAAGAGTCCAATTTTACAGAATTAACTTCAAACACAATTACACTGGGAAGAGACGATTTGGGAAAAGCTGGGAAGTTGCCCAGTTTCCCCATGCTGCCTCTACAGCTAGCTTCAGCTGTAATGGATGCAAGTTTCATTAATTACCTACCTTCCTAGAATCAGAGGATATGATTAAATGTTCAAACTTCAAAGGGATTCTTCTCAAGGAAAAAAGTAAATATGATCTAAATGAATATTCTGCTAGTGATAGAATAATCACACAGAGTAACTATTTCAAGTCTCTTTAAAATATACTCTACTTGTACATCCCTAGTATGATATAAGAAAAAGAACTGTTAACCAAAATCTTATACTATTTTCAGTAACCATATTGTTGGTTTGGTAGTAGTGTTGTTATTCTGTTACTGTTTTGTTGAAACTGTTGTGTGTGTTTTATAGGATGAAGCAATTGAACAGTTATATGACAGTATCATTCTATCACTCTTGGTGACATTGGTAAGTAATTTTAGCATGGGAGAAAGCAGATACATATATAAGAAGTTAAGTAAAAACCTCAGAGTCTCTTGATGTATTATGTATGTATGTATGTTTGTATGCTTCTCTTAGCTCTGTCCACTGAAAAAGCATAGAAACAATGACCAATTTAGTAATAAACGAACTCCCCACAATTGGTGGTCTTCAAATACCATTTCCCAAGCCTTCCTGGAAAATGGCTAATACCAGATCTGGGATAGGAACTGTACAAGAGGAGCATGGATTATATTGTGACACAAGATAGAAAGAAGCTATTAAAGACTACGAGTATTGTGTCAGTAGGACTCAGAAGCCAACATGAAGAGATTCTCACTGGCCAGAGATGGAACAATTTGAGCATCTAAAAGGATAACTGTAATGGATGGAAACAGTAAATATTACTAAATATTAAGTATATTAATATGTTTGAAGCTAGATTTTACATATACTAAATGTATCTAAATATATTTAGTAACAGTTTAATAATATTGAATATATTAAACCAATTGGATAATGTATAATAGATGTACTTTTCCTCTTGATTCAGCAAATATTAATCATCTGTGTTAAGGATGTAAGGATGAATAAAACATGGCTTAGAGAAGTGCAGTTTAAGGAGATAGGCATTCACACAAATAAGTTAAAATATGTAGAATTCTAGTCTTCATGCAGTTTTACGTTTCAATAACTTTAGAAGTATAAATGCCATGAAGTTATACAAATCAACATATGAAAGGTCAATTATTTAAAATTTAAAAATATTAATATATTTCTTATTAAAATTCAACAAAACCACTGTATTGGGCTATACATTGTGCAAGTCAAATTTCAAACTTTGTAAAAACTTTCATCAGCTGCTCCTCCTCAGTGACTAAAAGGATTACATTTGTGATCCTGGCCTTAGTATTATTCAAAGAATGAAGCACTGATGCATACTGAGATGACCCCACAAGATAAAGTCTAAGGGAGCTACATCCGGTGACTAAGGTGGCCGAGTATTTCCATGGGTCTAAAAAACTGTCACACACAAATATTAAAATTAAAAACTTACCATTTGATATAAAACTAAATGATTGTAAAAGAAATTGAAATAATTAAAATTCAAATGATGTCTGCACCATATTTATATATGTGAAGTTATTAAAGCTTAAATATGCACTAAGACTTTTGGGACACCAATAATTACTATAATAAAGGCAGGATCATGGGGCTGGGGAAGTAGAGGAGGAAACAACTTTAACTTTGCCTTAAAAAAATCAGGAAAGGTGGCTTTTAATTGGGTCTTAGAAAAAAGTAGGTCCTTTAGGCAAAGAAAATAAAGGCATTACTGCAAAAGCAATGAAAGTACACCCAAACACAGTTAAGCTACTGCAGTGATTTTTCAGATTTTACTTCTGTATACATGTGAGAATCACTTGGGGGGAGTGGGTTAAAATGCTGATCCCTAGGTCCATCCCCAGAAATAGAGATTCAGTAGATCCAGAGTACGGGTCCTCAAGATGATTTTGATAAAGATAATATTTTGAGAAATACGTATTCTATTTCATAGGATATCATGTGATAGAAGAATACCAAACCAAATCAAACCAAAAATGATCAAATATATAGAATCCATAAAACAGTAAACTGCTTTAAAAACAGCTAGCTAGCTCACTCTAAACAGTTCTCAGCTTCTCAGAGCTTTGTGTTTTGGTTACACGTTCCCCCAATTTATTGATTGGTTTTTCTTTTTTCCTGCTAGTAAACTTATTTCTCTTTAAATAGCTTACTACTTTGAATACTGCTTCTACTTGTCTGTATCTCTACCTTCTTTCAGCCAGAATGCCTCTTCATTATTGAAAACCAAAGGCTTTCACAAAGGTTGAGACACAGCATAAAAAAAACAAAACAATAAAGCAGAACAACACAAAAAGCACATATTAACCTGCTGCTTTATATTAGGGAGAAGAATAGAAACTAAATGACTATGTTCTATTTAGTTAAGCTATAATTTCTTGGAGTTCATTTTATCGTGCTAAATATTTATACAGCCCTAGGTACTTTGAGGGAGTCATCTTATCAGTAAGTTATTTTATTTCCATCAAATTGTGATTTTAAAGTATTTGCTTCTGAAGTGTGGGTTTTGTTACCACTTAGGGCCAAATCTTTCCCCAAAAGGTCATACCCCCAAGTTTTAAAAATAAAATCGCACTGCATAGGGAGAAATCTCCATTTTATGAACTTATTCATACTATGGAAAGGCACACCTCTGACGTTCTAGTTATTTTTAGGTTAGGATTAAATTTAGATTTTTAAAATTGGATTTAGAGCTATGCCACTATATACTCCCAGGAATTTTCTTCAGTAGCTCATGCTGTCTTTTACTGTACATGCAAAATAACACTTGCATTTCTTCTTTATCCTTTTTACATATAATGCTTATACAAACCATGTGATGCACATTTAAATGCCCCAAATTCCTAATATGACAATATTCATAAAAAAGAGGAGTGTTTCTTTAGTTTTGATCCCTTTTTTTCTTAGCAAAATAAGATCACCCACACAGGATCATAATCAGTTACCCTTTCTGTGAAACAATGATCCAGTTGCTATACTGAGCAGAATACATTAAAAAATTCCATGAAATATTTTACCATAAATGTTGAATACTTTGTCATCTGGGGATTAGGATGCTCAGTACAAGTAATATTTCTCATCAACTGTGTATTATAGATAGTCACAAGAACAGTACAGAAGTTATTAATATTGAATACATAAAGAGAGAGTGAAGAGAAATAGTGTATATCTCTAATGTTATATACTATTCCATGGAACTTTATAACTATAAATGCTATAAATTTTCATCTGTATCTTTTCAGTACATATATTATAGTACATTTATACAAATAATATAAAAAATATTGCTTTGCTTACAATTTTTTTTTCGCATCTTCTAAATGCAATTCACTGTCAGGGACTATTGCGTGATCAAAGATAAATTAAACTTGGTCCTTGGCCATTATTTCATCATTTAGTAGAGAAGTAGGTGAAACTACTCAAATAATAATACAACGTAAACAAGATAAATGCTAACAGAAGATCCCCCTAAAAAGGAGATAAATCCTTACTTGTTAACTCTGGAATGACCTTCTGGAAGAGATGATATTTTAGCTGGTCTTAAATAGCTTTTAAATCTGGAAATTGGGGGTTCATGAGGAAAGATCGTTCCAAATTATGTGAACACACTGAACAAGGGCACAATCAGGAGTAAACAGACCAATTAGGCTAGAGTGTAAGGTATGTGGGGTGAGTGCAGTGAGAAAGAAAGCTTAGAAAAACATGTCATATTGTGGAGAGCTACTAATGATAGGCTGGAGGAATTTTGTTGTTTTAAAGGGAATAAAAGCTTTATTTTTGTATAACAATCTATTTTGAAGACCCATTCTATTAGGGTAGCAAAGACTTAACTCAGTCGATTGACAATTTCTTGTGACTTTCATTTGGGTGAGGTTGAAGTCAGGGTAGCTTACCTAGTGCCATGGTTGGTGTTAAACAGCAATGTGAATGATAAGCGTGTGTGTGTGTGTGTGTGTGTGTGTGTGTGTGTGTGTGTGTGCTGGGGGGATACAGGGGTGAGGTGGGGTGGGGTGGGAGCAGAGTTCAAACTCTATGGTCTAGCTTAACAACTCAAATAGACATCTCTTGTTCCTTTTCTCATAGTTCCTTTCCTCTTGTTCCTTTCCTTTAGTTACAGGAGTAACTTTGGTGCCAGGTCTCAGATGGAAGAGACCTGGAAAGTTGTGTACCTTTCTAGACATACCAAGTAGACATTTCAACTCTAGGGAGGATGAATAAGTATGCTCTTGACTCTGCTACAAGGGAGGGCTCACGGATGTGTGAGTATGGGAAGTATGTGATCAAACGTATGTTTTATGAAAATGATGAGGAAGAAGGCATGGATTCGGAAGGGAGAAAGGCTGGAGGCAGGGAGGTCAGTCGGAATAATTTTTCAATAGAAAATGTGATATGTAATTAGGACTTGAACTGATGTTATGATGGTGGAAGGGGAGATGAGGAGAGGTGGATGACATACATGTAGCCAGGAATGAGTGAACTGGGCGACTGATTCATTAGATACAGAGAATAATGGGGAGAGGAAAGTTAAACATTACCCCAGGGCTAATGGATGAATAACACTGTAGAGATGATAGGAGGAGAGAATTTAGGGAGAATAAAATAATTCTATTTTGGGCATATAAAATTAGAAGTTGCTGAGAGGACATATACAAAGCTGTCCAGCAAGTAGCTGAAAAAGCTGAAGTGGATCTAGAATACAACCAGATCTGGGAAATATTTACATTAAACAGACAATTAAAGGTACAAGAAAAACAAACAACAATGAATTCATCAAAAAAGAATATGTGTAGTGAGAAGATAGCTAAGGACAAGATCAGACAATGCTTATGTTTAAGAGCCAGATGGAGGAAGAGTTAGTTGTGTGGTCAGGAGTAAATGGAGAAAGTGGTGTTACAGAGACATATCTAATACAACTTACGTGATAATAGAGTTATAATAATATATTCTATGTCTGTGCTATCTAATTCAATAGTCATTAGACATGTGTGGCTATTAAGCACTTGAAATGTGGCTAGTGCAAATGAGGAACTGAATTTATAATTTTACTTAATTTTAATTAAATTTACATTTCAACTACTACATGCAAGGAATTCCCAGGCAGTACAGTGGTTAGGACTCTGCCCTTTCACTGCTGTGGCCCAGGTTCAATCCCTGGTCGGGGAACTAAGACCCCGCAAGACGCGAGGTGCGGCCAAAAAAACCCCCCAAAATTGCCACATGCAGCTAGTGGTTACCATGTTAGACAGCAGTGCAGGTCTAGAGAAATATACTATAGTCCATCCAACAGTTGGAGAAGCCATTTACCAAGAAACAAATAACAGTAAAAGCAATATCTGGGAAGAAAACATAAAGGGATTTAATTCCCAGTCATTAACCAGATCCTTCAGGTTTTTTTCCTTCAGCAAAGGGCAGATTCCAGTCTACTATGACATCTACAGTAGCCACACAGTACAATGACACCAATTCTCTTTGTAAGGTAATATATGGAAAAGCATGAAAATGAATCCAAAGTACCCATCACATAGCTTTGTGGGCACAGAGAAAGCAGTGCCAGTGATAAAAGATTTGCAATGGATGAAAGATAAAAGTCCAAACTAAATTAAGATTCATCAGAGACAGAAAGCTGACTGAGTGTCCCGAGTACAAAGAAGAATGTCCACAGTGAATAGACAGGCATCGAAATCCTTCCTGAACGTGTTATCAAAACGCCATAGTTTCATTCTAATTTCAGATAAATGTCATTGGCAAACAAGGCAGAGGTACAATAACCCCACAACTACCTCCTTGGCAATCCCTTCACCGTTGTGACTGACTCAATGACCACATACTTGTTAGTCTTTCTGATGTGATTTTGGAATGAGAAGAAGAATGTTCATGAAGGATGGTATCTGTTGAAATTTTAAAATGACCAGTTTTTAAAAGAATTGGCTAAGATTTTCATTAGGTTAAATAAGGTTACAAGTTGTAACATAAAAAGTGCAATTAACAAAGAATGGGAGGAGAATGTGTGGGTGGGCACGACCTCAGAGGCCATCCTAGACTTTCTGTTGGTGAACATAACCATATTCTTCTGCATCTTGGATCATATTCCTTTTCAAAATACTGCTCCAGTTCTCCCCCAGGAGGTCATCTAAAATGAAACCCCATTTGACTCTAATCACTCTCGCCTTCCACTTGACAATGAAAGACTAATGTTCCAACAGTTGAAAGGGTGTGGAAACTAATCTTTTAGCATATAGAGACTTGGGGGTACAAGCAGAAGTGAGTCTGATTGTGTTTTTCAGCATCTAAGTGGCTCTCCAACAAATCCAAAATCCACTGAGGCTTTTCAAGATTGAACTGTCAAAAGGCATAAAAAGTAAAAATGTCAAGTCAATGTACCATTGACTAGAAAACTCATTAGAGTGAGATTGTGATCCTGTAACTTTAATAGCTTTGTTTTGACAACTTGAAGGGGCAGTGAATGAGTTAATCCCCATTATGAACCAAGTTTGTTTATTCTGCATGTCTTGAGTCAAGACCTAAATGATTTTGAATGGCCAATCAGATAACTACTAACTGTACATATTTTATGTTTCCATCAGTAATCTATATGTTAGTCTTAGTCTTTCCCATTAGATTGTCAATATTTTCAAAGAAGGAATCTTATATTCAACTGCACTGTCTCTTTAATTTCTCAAGGTGCTCTGACACTCTATAAATAAAATGTTAATTTATCAGTTATGATTATTTTCTTCCATTAATTCTCTATTTTCATATTCCACAGTAAATATTTAACACTGGTTTTATAGGTTACGTGTAAAAAAATGAAACTTTTAAAGCCATATTTTTAAAACAAAACTAACTGCTATACAAACTAGTACAGTACACTTAGTCTCTTCATACTATTTTGTACAAAAATAGAGTTTCACAGTTTTAAAATAACTTTAAACATGAGTTTGGTTTTAAACTTTAATCTGCATGATCTCAGCAGATATTTTCAACAAAAATAATTGGGCCTTTCTCAGCATGAAGATTCATATTATGCAAAAGATATCAAGAATTTTATATTCATTCAATGAAGCTAAAATTTCTTTGTAAGTCTCTCTAGCTTCCACATGTTCAAGTTACTTACTGTAATGACCATCTAACATATCACAATGAAAAGAAAATCTATAGGGTCTAAAATTGGGAGACAATTTTTCCCTTGTGACAAATTCAACTAAAGAGTTCTAGCAAAGATAAATACCACACCCCATTACAAATAAACATATAAATTAAACATTAATTCTTCAATTCAACATCATACACTTGGCTGCCAGAAAATAAATGGAAGTTATAGTATATGTGAAACAAATTCTAAGTATTAGTTTACAAAATTCCTTAAGCTCATGTATCTTTGTCCTTTTTATCTACTTAGAATGCACTTTCTTGGACAAAATGAAACCATTTCTTTTCAGTAACTGTGTCCAACATATGAAAAAGTGCCACTTACCTGGGCACTCAATAAATATTTATAGATCACTGATGATGATATTTAAATCCTAGACAATACTAAACTGTCCGAGTAATACTATTAGCTCAAATCTAGGCTTAACGTGGTACACCTTCACAATAGATATTACACAAAATCAGTATCCATTTAGTGTTTCCTAGTCATAACACTGAATGATTATAAGGCAGAATTTTATGCTTTGAAAAAATTCGAGAAGTCTCCCCCTCCCACCAAACCTACCACCCCATATTCCAGTAGATTATACTTAAAATACCAAGAGACACACACATGCATACAAACACACCATTGAGGGAAAATAAGAAATTCTTCAAATTCAACCTTTACCAAGCTGTTTTCTTGATATTTAAAATTTCGGCACCTAATTTTATTGTCTCTTTCCTTATATTCAAATAAACATTGTTGTCCTTAAAATTCTGGTATAATGCTATATTGGAATGTTTTAGAGATTCATTACTGTAGCAGATTTGTATTATGATTTCTAAATATATACTTTCTTTTTTTAAGGGAAAAGTAAACTTCCCGGAGCCACTGATGTTGGCCATGGATCTATGACTTACTTTGTTCAACAAAATGTGAGCCGAAGTGCTATGTCTTATTTCCACGCAGAAACTTTAAGAACCAGTACATAGTTCACCATGCTCTCTTTTCCCTCTGCCAGCAGTGTTCAAGAAGAGGCTACTCTGAGCTTTGAAGTGAAGAGGATGTGGAGAACAGCTATAGCAACCCAGGATGGACATGGAACATGACCACTGGACATGAGTATTATTAAAAGCCACTAACATTTTCTGGTTGTTAGTACAGCATAATCTAGCTTACTTTGACTGATACAATCCTCCATAAAAGAGGGAAATACAGAACACTCAAGCAAATGAAGACCTAACCAACGCAGAGTTTAATGCAGTAACTACTCTATGAATTTTACATACCATACCTCTTCATTTCAGGAAATATGAGGTGCTATATCACTCCTCACACAATGTAATTCACAATTAACCTCAGACTACATTCTGCTACCTTCATGCAAATCTAGTCTTTTCCCATCTTGTATTTTAGAGAATTTTTGCCTCATTTTTTTAAGTTTGATTCATGCTCACTTGCATAATTACTTAATTCTGACCAGTTCTTCAACCTGCCACTATCAATTACAATTTCAATCCATTATTTCACTTGTGTTAGGGCCTAATTTCATCTGAATTACCTATCTGATGTTGGTGGTTATTCTGACCCAACCCAAGAGGCCTGGGTTATTAAAAACTACTTCAGCAGCAGGGCAAAATGCCTCAGAAAATCAGTGCCTATAACTAGTAGCTCTATATTTTCTTTGATTTGCTGCATTCATCTTATGTAAGTATGAAAATCTATGTCATAGATTTCGTGTAATGATTCAATGATATAATCCATGTAAGTCATAATATAATTCATAATAAATGCTAAAAATGTTATTATTATTCCTTCTTGTTTTAGTAACTCTAGTTCCTGCCTCTGTCTGTTGACACCACATTAGTTTCTAGCACTGGTTCCCCCCTTATTACAAATGCACAATGACCATTTTTGTTAATAACTTATATTTGATGTTTCAAAGGACAAGTCTAATCCCTTTGGATATGCATGTACGGCACAGATAGACTATGAGTTGATAACTACAGTTGTAAATTCAAAACTTTAACTAGTCTCTTTTATAAAAGTGTGGGCTCTGGGTTGATATCACCTACCAATAGTTGAACCTCCTGATCCATAGTTCTCAGTCATTCATACTGTGCTGTGATGAAGTCCAGGGAATATGCATGTTTAGCAAGCCTCCCTGGGTGAATCATGGTCCATGGACCAACCATTGGTAAACACTGTTCTTGATCACATACATTTTCTTCCCACCTCACGTTCATCTCATACTAAACCAGTAAAGTGTGACTATATCACGGTTGTTATCAACTTTGGCTCCACATTAGAATCAACTGAGGCATCATTTAAAAAATACTGATTACAACCCCACCACAGAGAGTCTAATTTAATAGGTCTTGGATGGGACCCAGATATCAGTGTTTTTAAATAAAGAGTTCTTTACTTGATTCTAAGATGAGGCCAAACTTGAGAAACAATGAGCAAGAAGTATGAAAACCATGTCAAAGCACCTGGATCTGAGTCCTGGCCATGTCACTAACTGACTATGTCACGGTCCCTCTCTAAAATTCCATTTACTCATTTACAAAATTGGGATGACATCTGGTCTACCTACTTCACCTGATTATTGTGAGGAACAAATCTGATAACATGTTGTAAAAGCATTTTGCCAACCTCAAAATAGTAATGATACTATCGCCTGCCTATTACACTTTATATAGCCCTTTTTTTCTTGCTAATACTTTTTAAATGTCATAAGGAATAGGATTTATACAGATGATGTGGTTTGAGGGAGGGGTTAAAAAGATGAACAGAAGAGCCAAGGGCCAAATACATTTCAATTTTAAAAGGCAGTTCAGAATCTTTGTGGGGAGACAGGGCAGGAGAACATTTGTGCAGACAGTTTAAATGGGAGGAAACAGGAGGCCTAGTGAGATATTTAGTGGTGTGAGGAGGGCTGTGGAAAACAGTGAGACACTGAAAAGGAAATTAATAGTTATGGTATTAATAACTGCTGAATAGTGCTAGGGTAGACATTTCAAAAGGCATTAAAAACTTTGCAGATAGCACTTAAATAAGAGCAAGATACACAAGAAAATATTTGCAGAACCAGAACCAATAAAGTTACCTAATCAAACCTTTTGATTTTTCCCTTTAGGTACTTTGATAACTCCTGCTATGGCACTGCATAGTCCAGTAACATCATGTTCTATATTCCTTTAGGGCTCAGGTTTCTAAATTTGCTATCAGATCAAAATTGGAATTTTTAAGCTACAAAAGCATTCTAAATGCTACTCAGAAATGCACACATGGATTTATTTGGTTGGGGAGGGTGGGAAGCAGACTGGACAGTACTAGGAACCTTTTTTAGCTCCAAAACCAGCCCTCCCCTCCAAGCTTCTGATCCTCTCCACAATAATTCCTTTCCCCTCCCCTCCCCAATTCACTAGCTCATTACCAGTTTCACAAGGAGACTGGTGCCATCACCACTGTCTCTCCCAATTCATCTCCCTGGAGTTACAAGCATTAAAATGAGAAGAAATAGGAAGAAGCAGCCTTAAAATGTTAAGGACTAATTTTGTATCTGTAATAATCATGATATACCTGGATTTTATCAACTCTGTTTAGTTCTCTCTCAGGTTTTCATCAGCATCAGAATCAGTTACAGCAGCTACATTTAAAATCCTGTAACCCCTTTTTACGTGAAATTTTACGGGGAAAATTAATCCTTTCATTCTTTCAACAGACATTTATTTGCCAGGCACTGGAGACACAGAGGTGCAAAAGGCAGACAACTTGCATTCACCACTGCAAATCTTTTCTTAAATGGATTAGTATTACTTTTGGCTTGATTCTTTAAAAAGAATCATCGCAATACATTACAAATGGGAGCATATCAGGGATTCTCTTCTGAAAAACTGACCACCTACAAGGGTTAAGAATCACCTAACCCATCTTTCTACATCTGTTTCCTTATATATAATATAGCAATAATGGTAAAAGTTCTATCTTCTTGGAGTCTTTGTGAGAAAATTTTAAAAGCCTCTCAAAAGGTGAACTGCATAATAAGACAAAATATAGTAATTCAGAAGGTGGGAAGACAATGAAAGTACATTACATAAATAAGCAATAAAAACTTTGGGAACAGGATGTGGTACATTTGTAAAGACGAGCATGTGTATACTGTATAAGCCAGCAATTACTCTCCTACATACATAACTAAATATAAGTATATATCCAAATATTCATGGTCAGGAGAATGGATACACATTGGAGTATATACACACAATTAAGTATTATATGAAGTGAAAGTGAATGAACTACAGTGACTAAACAAAACATGAATGAGTTCAGAAATACATCAAGTGAAAAAAGTAATATGCAGAGTGATACTATTTTTATAAAGCACAAAGACAAGCATAACTAAATGAGATGTTTAGAAAATGTATGCAACTATTTTATGAAAAAAAAAAAAAAAACACCCTGAGAAGAGGCAGGGTAATGAGATGGGGAGGAGCACAGTTATAACTAAGACAATGTTGGTAATGTTCTAGTTAGTAAATTAAATGGCCAATTTATGAGTATCTGATTATTCTTATGCTTCAAAACATATATATGACATGCATTCTTTTTGTGTATATATATATAATATTACATAAATTTAGAAATGTAATAGTGACAAAACAGATGTCTGAGAAACAGTATCCTGTCATTTGCTATCTAAAAGAATTTAATTAGTATACTACACCACACATCTAGTTCTTCTGTTATTATTAATGGTGATACTATCTACATCTTTAAAAGTGTTTTGGTAAGATGCTCAGATAACATGCAATATAGTCTAGGTTTGTAAAAGAATAAACCTATAAAAACAGCCTATTTCATTTTCATATAATACATAGTAAGTTTTAAAGTTATTTTTCACAAAAAAAGTGTCAGAAAGATGCTTTCCTAAAGTCTTATTATTATGTAATAATTTCATCACTCTTCTTTACCTTTCAGTCTGAGCCTTCAGAAAATTTGCAGCTACCAATAATCATGTTTTTTTTTAACATCAAGAATGAGGATTTCTCTTTCTCTCTGTTTGTGTATTTATATCTATTCAGATTATAATGCTATATTCTAGGCCTTCAAAGGGATACAGACATATATACACAGCATAATCTCAGCTTTGCAAATTCTATATGTTTTTTTGTTTGTTTGTTTTTTTGCGGTACGCGGGCCTCTCACTGTTGTGGCCTCTCCCGTTGCGGAGCACAGGCTCCAGACGCGCAGGCTCAGTGGCTATGGCCCAGGGGTCCAGCCGCTCTGCGGCATGTGGGATCCTCCCGGACTGGGGCACGAACCCGTGTCCCCCGCCTCGGCAGGCGGACTCCCAACCACTGCGCCACCAGGGAAGCCCTCTATATGTTTTTAGTTTTATATTTGTCTTCAGAAAAATCGTCCTCAAGCTATCTGGGTACTGTGCCTAATAGTTCTATATCTAACTCCTGATTCATTACGTTAGGATTATAAAGAAAAGTTTAAAAAGATAATGGCTTTGCTTATTCATCATCAACCGAAACAACTGAAGAAAACTTAAAGGACTGAGTATTGAACTAAAATATATTGCTTAAATATAAAATAAAAAAAACAGTATCTTTCATATTGCCTTCAACAGGTATGCTAAGTAATGTAATTCATACTGTTTAAAAATTACATATAAAGTTTGTCCTCGTTTTTGGTCTGAAATGTACCAGTTTCAAATCCCAAGAGCCCAAGTCCATTTTTCAGGTCACCTAGAATGTCTGATTCAGGAAGGCTTAAACACTAACCCTGAAAATACAGCAAAAATAATATTTAA
Organism: Globicephala melas; assembly: GCF_963455315.2. Taxonomy (NCBI): domain Eukaryota; kingdom Metazoa; phylum Chordata; class Mammalia; order Artiodactyla; family Delphinidae; genus Globicephala; species Globicephala melas. Next base: position 108,537,017 of record NC_083335.1, read on the forward strand.
AGCTGTGTTTGAGATGAATGATAGACTATCCTGGCTGAGCTTTCATATGGTTTAATACTTACTACATGAACCACAGAATATAGCCTGCCTACCCCAGTATAATTTATATCCCCATTTTAGAACTTTACATGTACTTCACTACTACTTGAATCTTAATATCCCTATTACAACACACATTCTGTAAGACTGACTATTAATTATACACTAGCCTTTTACCTTTACAAGTTTTGAGTTTTCCATTTTCAACTCTAGGTTGCTTGAATATGTTGATAGGGATGGCAAATTCACAAGTAACCAAAATTAATTTCTGTATTCCATTTGAACATGGACATTTCAAAATATCATCCAGAATATGAAACATATATAGTTACCAATTTGCCTTAAATTCTAAAATCATCCGAAATTAAACCAAAATTCTTTATAAAAAATCACTCACTGTAGAAACAGGTCTTTCTTCATTGCCCCTCAGTACCAAAAGTAAGCAGAGAATCACTCCTTTAAATTTTGCGTGAAACAACAAACTAACTGAGAGAGTTTCCAAAGACCTTTTGCTATACAAGGTAACTAAAATTGCCATTTATTAAGCACCCACTAAAATGCCAGATCATGAACTAGATCAATTTCCAATATTCACATAAATTCACCTACAATAATCCAACAAGGTGGTTGGTGATCCACTTTACAAATAAAGACACAGTTATCAGAGATATGAAGTAATCTGTCCAAGTTCATACAGTTTGTAAAGAGCAGAGCCATAATGAATTCAGATCTACTTTATATCAAAGCTCACTAACCTATTTTGCCATAAAAGGTAAGAGTAAATAATATAAAGTGTCAACTAGGAAGGTAAAGGACATAATATTCATATAGATAAAACATAATAAAGTAAAATATGATAGTACTGTCAATAAACTCATAGGCCAAATTTTCTTGCTTAAATCCTTAATAAAACACAAAAAAATCATTTCTAAGGCTATTTTTACAAAATTGTGTAATCTTTTATTTTAATTTTTTGCTATTTATAAATACATGCCCTAACAATTTAAACCACAAATACCAGTTCAATCAAGTCCTAAAAAAGCTCTTATTTTCTCTTGGGTATTTACCTTGAGTAAATAACAACCCAATTAAGATAAAACAGGTTAGATCAAATTCAAGCAGGAATATTTTTTTAAAAGGGTTATATACTCAATATGTTCACTTACATTTTTATTTAAAAATGTATATTTAAAGAATAACTCATAAATAGTTTACTTTTACTGATATGTATTTAAAATGGTGTAAAGGTAACAAAAATGAGTAGAAAGCACACACACACATAATTTAGAGGAAGATGTCCATCAAAAAGAACCATTTCCACTATTGACCTTTGAAGACTATTTTTTCCATTTTCTTGAACAAAGAGTTAGAAAGGAACAAAATACATCAGACAGGTAAATATGGAAAAAAAAATCAAACAAATGAACTGTCATAAAATCAGAATAACAACTTAAGTAAAGATATTTATTAGAGGAAAGACCAAAGCAGTGGCACAGTTGTTTCTGGTGCTTAAGTTGGGATGACAGTAACTAGTCTTCTTTATGGTTTTCTGTATTTTTTAAATTAATGAGTATTATTATTTTATAAACTTTTTTAAAGGACAAAAGACCTAATAATTATGCAGTAAAATTAAAAAATTATGGCACAATACTAAATGAAAAAGACCATTTTGAAAATATATATGTGTATATGGATGAAAACAGACAAAATGGCAAGTAAAACAAGCAAAATGATAACAGGCATTTTCTTTGGGTGGAAAGATTACAAGCAATGTTTTTTTTCTTTTCATTACTCTAAATTTTTCTATAAAGCATATTACACTGCTTTTATAATATAAAAAATATAGAAATTAGAGGAGTATAGAGTGTGCTACATACAAACCTTTACACAGATGGCATACAACATCAACGGAACGAATACAAGCTAGGACCATAAAAGCTCCCTTTCAACATCTAAAAAAACTTCCAGTTCTCAGTGAAGATTCTCTCAGTTAAGATGTTTTGAACAGTACATGCTATTTCTTCAAATTTTAGAGGATGGGAAAGGAAACTGTTGACCATGCAGTAGGTAAAAAAGCACATATTTAAAATAGATTGATGTTTTTAGAGAGGTTTCTAAAATTTCTCTTTTCTTTGTATTTTTTCTTCTCAAAAATTATTTACAACCATCTTAGGTGAAAGACTATTGACCTTTTTTTTTTTTTCTAACTTCAAGCTGGGAATGGTAAGGGAAAGAAGTATGTTTCAAACACTATCCAGAAAATCAGTGATACTCAAGGACATGGAAAAATGAGTCTTAAAAGGATGAAAAACAAGCAAGCCCATGAGAAAACACAAGAACATTTTATAATATATAATTTAGAAGGGACCATTTCAGGTAAGAGTATATCAGCAGAACTTGAATTTTAAAACGAAGTCTTCATTTTACAATTGCATGTGAATCTACAACTATCTCAAAATAAAAAGTTTACTTACAAATTAAATTAAAATTTTTTTTAAATAAACAAAAAAGGAAGTTTTCACTCTGCATTTAACAGTTCAAAATCTGATTTAGAATGTTTCACATGTTGAAATTTTTCTCTCAGTATCTCCTTCACTGTATATGTAGCTGAAGAAAACTAACACCAAATGGAGAAAAAAATCTGTATATTTATTATTTAAAACAAACTTGTTATTCTAGTTCTTTGTATCAAGTCTTTTTCTCATCCATTTTATAATTAATAATACTTTACTTTTGTTTTTCACTTCACATTTGTGAACCATTTTTAATACATCTAATTTGATTCTCACAATAATAGATAGAATTATTTCTGTTTATAGATGGTTTGTCCAAGGTGAAATGCTCATGAAACAACAGGGCTAAGCCTCAAATCTCCCAATACTCATTGTCCCCACCCTCCGTCCCTTGCCCCAAGTATTCTAAGTTCCACCAAAGTTTCACCTGGCAAACCGATACTTTTGCACCCATTTCTTAACTAGTGACAATCTAATTAATCATTTTTTGTGTTTGAACTAGAAAAAATTTTAAATGGTGCAGTAGAATAATTTTAGGTTAAGCTGATACTCATTAGGGTAGGCATCATGGCAATTATTTCAATGCTGACAAGAAGTGCGTGGGTACCTGTCTCATTTTTCTGTTTCAGGTGCTGACAGTGCTCTAAATATCTGAAGCTTCAGTTCTTTGTGAGAATTCTTCCCATTTAAGATTTTAAAACCAGTTTCCCTTTTTTCTCAAATGTGTTATTATATCTTATGTGGGGAAGAGGTGTTGGGGGGAAGAATCTCTTTAAAAGACTTCAACTATAACTGTCTAAACCCATCACATCTGAAAATAAGAAAAACAGATACAGTAAGATTAAATAAATTCTTCCAAACAGAGCTTGTTAAAAGAAATTTCTCTTTCTCCTCTAATGTTTGCATTACTTTAAATATAAGTAGCCAATATCAAGAAGCACTTTCCACTTACTTCATAGTACCACTCCTTTGTGTTAAGAAGGGAAAAGAAAAGCTATTTGTGACAGTTTATTTTTAGATATTGATCATCTCATCTTGCTCAAAGGGAATAAAAATAATTAAAGTTGAGTGAAAATAATTTGAAGTACAGCATATTTCAAAGTATAACTATCATCATAACTGTTCAGATGAGATTTCTTGAAAGCCTGGTAATAAATGCATGCCCTAGATATTTTTTTTTAAATCTACACTTTGCTTATTCAAGTTGGCCTCTTTTACTGGCAGCTTAAGTTTAATTCTGTCTTTAGATACTGCATACAATTCCAAGTGAATGAGATGATTAGTGTGTATTTAATGGCTGAATGAGACCATTAGATGGACACTGACTGTTTGTAAACTACGTAATTTATTTTAAAATATAATAAGTATTCATCTATGCTGTGCTCTTTCATCAAACTGAAAGTAGTATTTCTTCAATGTACATAGCATTCATTTTGTTTTTCTGATAACTCAAATTCATTTTAGAAAATCTGAAAAATACAGAAACATAGTCTAAATAAACTAAAATCACCTGTAGTTTCATCATCAAGAAGCAAACACTTAACTGTTTTATTTCATCATTTTAATTACCATCCTCATTCCTATTGCCAAGATAGGGAGCAACAGACCACAGAGCCCAGAAAGACTTGGTATCAAAGATATGACATCACACAACAGTAGAAAAATAATAGATTATTTAAGAGATGATTTACAAATATTCATATCATGCCTACAATTAAGTTTCCTCTAAAAAAATATATTTTGTTAGTGTTATATAACAGCATAGTGTTTCAGAAGTTTCGTTCACTTTCATTCTAGCACTGGAAAATGGTTATCAGGATCAATATTTTTATTTTAATTAATGAATAAACTGAGATGTAAAGTGATGGGTGTCTCTGGATATCTCTGGGGTTCTTCATATGAGTAGCAGAGACAGAACTGCAGCTTTTACACTGGAGTTGAAATAAAAATAAGTAATGATTTAAGCATTTAATTCTAGATTTTTCTGGAAGAGTATAAATGAGTATGTGCTAACTACATGGGATAACTGGGGCTCAGGTCAATTTATTTTAACAAGTAAGTAATGAGCACAACATTGTTCCTGTTTTCAAGAAGATAACAGTCTAATGGAAGTCAGATAATTATGATTCACAGCAGAATATAACTGACAAGATGTAAAATGCATGTAAAGTAAGTTTAAGGGATTTCTACCTTTGCTCATACAACAAGCAATTGTAGCTGATAAGTCAACAAAGGGGACAAACTGTAATCATAAAAAATAATTAATACAGAAAAAGGAACAAAGACCAGATTGGAGACATAGAAGACAAAGAGCAAGGTGGTATATTTAATTTAATCGCAACTACATCAACCATGGTTGATTAAATATAAATGGTCAAAGTAGTGGGTATACAAACAATTATGAGAAATAGTAAAAGTTTCATGAGTGGGGTGGCATTTCCTAGAGGCCTTAAAGGATGGGACATAATTTTGACAGGCAGTGATAAAAAGATATATGGGACATGTTCTGAGGAGGCCTCACAACATAAAAAGATGAAACTGCAAGATCTATTTTACCAACAATAACTCATCTACATGAACTGGAGTACAATTAAGATACAAAGGAGTACTAGAAGATAAAATTGAAATTATGTTAGAACCTTACTTGGAGTCCTTTGAATTCCAAAGAGGAATTTGTAATCAATTTGGAAATTAGGGGAAAATCGCTGAAAGCGACAGAATTGGAGCTGGGCTTTGGGATGACTAGTCTGAAAGTGATCCATTCTATACTTATAAGTAGATTAAATCAGAATGTCATGAAGATGTATTTTATTTTATTTATTTTTTTGGTGGTACGCGGGCCTCTCACTGTTGTGGCCTCTCCCGTTGCGGAGCACAGGCTCCAGACGCGCAGGCTCAGCGGCCATGGCTCATGGGCGTAGCCGCTCCGCGGCATGTGGGATCTTCCCGACCGGGACACGAACCCGTGTCCCCTGCATCGGCAGGCGGACTCTCAACCACTGCGCCACCAGGGAAGCCCTGAAGATGTATTTTATTGAGAGAAATTTACAACTAATATTTCCTTTAAGGTACCACATAAAAGACCTCGTTAAAGTAAGTGAATTAAGATATCAAGTCAGGTAACATGTTGGGAGGGGGTAGGCAAGGCAAGAACCAAGAACACCCATATACAGAGAAGTTTCTGTTTGGAAGCATCTTAAAGGTGACACATGGAACAGGACATGTGATGGGAAAATGAGAGTGAGGTAGAAGGAACTGTGAGAAATGTCATGAGCTACTGAACTTTAAAAAAAAATAGAAATGGGTAATGTTTCTGCTACCCAAGAAGGGCAAGACATTCTCTTCAAAAGAAGGGCAAGAAGAAGGGCAAGGCATCCTCTTCCCAAGAAGGGCAAGGCATCCTCTTCAAAACAGAGTGTACAGTGGTCAAGGGTACAGAAAGTCCTTCTACGTCCTCTGTATACTTGGAGTATTTCAATTACTTGGTCAAGACAGAATGTACTTAAAGTTCAATCTGTAAAAGTATCTCTCTCTCTCTTCTACCTAATGTTTCCTGATCTGTAAATAGCAAAACTTAAACCCATTATGCCTTGACGTAAGATTCCTAAAGAGAATGTTGAGCCAAACAGTGCAGCTGTTAAAAGGTCCTGTTATGAGCATGAACAAGCCTCTGAGGGCAATATCAGAATGGCATATGTCTTCTATGAAGTAGAGGTCTATAGCAGGTGTTCATACGTTCTGGAAACAAAAACTGCATCACTTGTTACTTAGATGGTAGGTTCTTAAAATAGCAGAATGGGTGGGTTAGTCCTATCTTACACAAACTGCACTTCCACCCCTGCACATGCCTCTACAGGAAATTTTAAGTCACTGAAAATCATTTCAGCCATTCGTAATGTAACATTTGAAGGTTAGCGTGACAGAGGTATGCTCTGGAACCTGTGAGTTCTAAACATAGAAAACTTTCCACTTTTGACTTCACTCTACAGTAAAAGTTAAAAGAAAGGTAATTTTTTTAAAAGATCACTTTGTTTATCTACTTTTGATATGGGAAAACATTAAGTATGAATGAATTCAGTGAAAATAAATACACCTGATTCTCCTTCAAGATTTTCAAGAAAACTTATCAGAGTTGCCATTTAGAATTGCAGTCTTTGTTTACCAGGCAACAAAGAGTGGGCCAATTACTCAAAAGTTAACCTTAAACTGGCCATCCAGATCCAGATGTTTAAAGGAGACACAAGAAATTAAAAACATCCACTTTCTGTCATAATTATGCATGGAAATGACATTATTTTAGAAGGTGACATCAGATGGATTGTATTCTCATAGAATGGATAATACGTATGAGTTTCTCATGTTTAAAAAGTTGAAAAATAAACTCAATTCTCCCATTTAATTCCACAGTATTTCAATTATTTTGGGTCTCACGTATAAATGAAAACCTTAAGTAATACATAAAATAGTTATCACAGATCTTGTCATGTAGCGGATAATAATAGTTATTGTATTATTATGACTGTTGGCATATAGATTGCTACTGAACACATATCCAACGTACCATGAATGATTATCATACAAATACTGTGTAGTAGGTACCCTTAAAGCAGAGAAAACTTCTTTCTCTCATGGTAAAAGGGAAGAAACTAATAGTCTATTATCCACATCTCAAATCTCTGGTCAAGTTTAATGGCTTTAAAAAAAACAGCTTTAGAAACATATTTTTGAAGAAATGTCACTGACAATACAGATCTACAAGAAAACTTACCCATAGATTATATTACTGTTCTTTCATTCCTATGCCCTAGAACAGTGTATGAGAATCAGAATCACCTGGAAAACTAGTAAGCATGCAGATTCCTGGGCACTCCCCACAGTACATTTGGAGTGTGTGCCAAGAATCTGAATTTCTAACAAGTTTCTGTGTGATGATAATGCTACTGGCCCACGAACCACACTGGACTAGCATAGCCCTAGAACATGAGTCAGCAAACTGTGGCCCAGGGCTAAATTCAACCTGCTGCTTGTTTTTGTAAAACAAGTTTTATTGGCACATCACCATGTCCATTGATTTCACTTACACATTGTCTGCGGCTGCTTTTGCAGTTGAATACTTGGATCAAACATCATATAGCCTATATCATTAAAGCCTACAAAACCTTACATACTTAAAATTTGGCCTTTCACAGAAAACGTTTGCTGACCTTTGCCCTAAAATGCCACTCTTCTCCCTAATATCCAGTTGAAATCTTTGACATTCAGAAATAAAATTTACTGATAACAAATATGAAGACATGTAGTGAGACAACAGCATTTCAAGGCTGATAAAATGTTTATCATCTTCATCCATGTTTGTGACTAACAGCAGTGAGTTACTTTCTTACTGCTGTGATATAATCCTGATGAATGTCTGCTGTATTCCACAATTAAAAGTCATAAACTTACTCTCCTTTCTATAAACCTGCAGTTTCACAGAAATGGTGCTAATAAAATCTATACGGTACAACAGAAACTATACTGAAACATTTAAGATTGTATTAAAAATTTTTCTTATTTGAGAAAATACAGGCAATATAAGAAAATTATCCCTCGTCATAAAGGACAGGGAGTAGAAGGATAAATTAAATCATGAATTTCCCCAATAATCTTCTGCATCATCACATTTTATCCTCTGCTTTCCCTATTTCTGCATCACTGGATAGTTTAACAAAAAATGGCACCCTGAGAAAGTACCAGCAGTAGCAGCAATAGGTTGACATGAGGCTTACACAGAGTGGTGGTCGCTAGCCTCACACCTCTCAGATGTGTTTTATTATTAGATTTAAACAAATTTTTGCAGGATATGTACTAGTCAATTCACTCCTCTACCACTTCTCCATGTTATGCCAGGACATTTATATCAGCTGCTGCACTACTGAACACGTTTGATTTGGAGTCCCTGGCTTAAATAATATTCAAAGTAAAAAAAACTGGGTCATGTAAATAGATCATTTAAATGATTAAGGTGATAATTAAAGGCTATTATGTATATTTGTTTGTATGTATACCTATATAAATGAAACTATAGTCGTACTAATAAGGAACTAATGGTGTCTTAGAGCAAAAGTCTCAGATTGTTATTCAAATGTATTAATTTAATTTTGTGAAAGGCCATACAGTTTAGTCATCCCCACTAAAAGTGTGAGAGTAACCTACTTATTTATTATAAAGCTGTCTCTGGAGGTTCAGATCACTTTTACATCTGCTGATAAATAAAACTCTTGTTTACTGGGCTATATGCACAGTTTTCCAATGAATTATGTATTTGGTTTCTTTTGAACCATTTGTCTTTGAATGAGAAAAATCCCAAACCAGTATTTTATAATCTCTTGGTAAATACAAGTACTTCTCATTGTTAGAATATGAGATAGCTAATAAATTAACTGAAGAAAAATTTCCAGCTAATACCTGTTGCACGATTGTTGTTAATTCCAAGCAGAGCTGTATGACATTATTCCTTGTAACTGAATAGTCTGTGACAGCAGCAAATGGTGATCTATAAAGAAAAAAGGAAAACGGTGATTAATAGGAACAGCTTTTGAAAGTTCCCCAAATACAATAGCCTAAAATAAGATTTTGAGTAATATGAAATGAATTGTTCTGAAGTTTACATAGTGATAAACAATATTCGGAACATATTTAAGGAAGAAAATCGAGGGAAGTGCTTGGAAGAGAATTCAAGAAAAATGTTTGCTTTCCATCAAATTTCTCTTTTTTTAGTGCTTAATATTTAAAAGTTCTTTTGTACTTCTTACGAGGTCTTTTCACTACATCTAAAATAAAACAACACCAAAAAGGCATGCTTTAGCAAAGACATTTTAGTTTATTTTCAAATGAAAGTAAGATTTTGAGTCCAGTGGCTTCTTGAAATAGTCACAATTCAGAGCTAGTCTAAAGACAGCTATCACCTACCGAGGACTTAACTATATGCCAGTTACTTTTCTAAATGCTTTACATGTACCAACTAATTTTCACAACTCTTATAAGACAGGCACTATTATCATTCCCATTTTACATATAAGAAATGTGAGGCAGAGAAAGGTTAAGTGAAAACTAGTAAATGGTGGAGCTAGTATTCAAACCCAGGAAGTCTGACTCCAGACTCCACAGCCCAGAGTTAAACACTAATATACCTACCTACTCTATGAACTTAAGTAGGTTTTTATTTGTACCAAATCAATTACTTACATCACTTCACATCCCTTTTCAAACAACTTGGCATGTAAATAATATATATTGGTATGAGGTTTATATTTTCAAGAATGTTATAGACAGCAGCAGTCTTCCCAAGCAAGTGTTTTGCCACCAAATGAATTCAGTGCCTTTCCATTAGTCCTTATCCTCTCTCTTGTCTAAGAATGCCAGTCAGGTTTTTGTGGGGCCAAAGCTTATATGATTTGGGAGGCCCAGTTTAAAGAAAACAAAATCACAAATAGAAAAGAAGGTATGGGGGTAAATATTTAGTCAGATTACTAGAACTTTAGTGCTTTGGATCTCTCTACTGATAACTCTTAAGGCAATTTACTATAAATGATTATATAAGACTGCTTCCTGGTTACAAACTGAATTTGTCTCTCTTCTAGAAAACTCTACAACTCAAGCACCTCCCATTGTCACAGAGGTCCACAGGAGAGGCCCTTTATTGGTTACATTTTTTAAAAAACGTATTTTTCACTTATGTATTTTGGCCATTCTAATAGCTATGTAGAGGCTTATCACAGATTTAACTTGCATTTCCCCAAAGTTATATGTATTTGCTCTATCTATATATTATCTATATTTAATCGTTAACTATATTTCCCTAATAATTTTCTAACTGGTTGTGCTGACTTGTGCATATTTGCTATCCATATATAATCTTTAGTGAAATGTCTGCTCAAGCCCTTTGCCCATTCTTTATTTAGATTTTTGGCATTACTATTGAGTTTAGAGACTTCTCAGTATTTTCTGTATGCAAGTCCTTTGTTGAATAGGTAACCTGTAAAATTTCTTCTCAGTCTATGGCTTCTCTTTCCATCCTTCAACAGAATCTTTAGCAGGTCAAAAGTTTTTTATTTTAATGAGGTCAAATTTATCGATAATTTCTTTTCTGGATTGTACCTTTAGCCTTACATCTAAGAAATCTTCACCTGACTCTAACTCAAGTTTTCTTCTAAAAGTTTTTTATTTTACTTTTAGATCTATGACCCATTTTTAACTCAATTTTTGTATAAGGTGTGAGGTTTGGGTCGAGGTTCACTTTTTTCCCTCTGCCTATCCAAGTGTTCCAACACCATTTGTTGAAAAACTAACCATTCTCCACTGAATTGCTTTTGCTCCTTTGTCAAAAACTGGCTAACCATATGCATAAAGTTCTGGACTCTCTGTGTCTATCTTGCCACCAATACCAGTTTTGATTACTGAAGTTATATACTTAAAATAGTATTAAAAAACTTCAAAATTGATGAAGTATTATGGTCCCTTTATTTTTTAATACAAATTTTAGAATCATACTGTCTGTGGCTATAAAAAAATCCTGCTGTAATTTTTATGTGAATTTTATTAAACCTACAGGAAGATTTAAGAATTGACATCTACTAAGTTGAGTCTTCCAATCCATGAACACAGTATGTCTCTCCATTTATTTAGGTCTTGTTTGATTTTATACATCAGTGTTTTATAGTTTTCACATACAAATCCTGTCGATATTTTGCCAAATTTATATGTAGGCATCTCATTAATTCTAGAGCAACTGTAAATTATACCATGTTTTTACTTTTTGTTTCCAACTGTACATTGCTAGTATACAAGAATGTGATAAATTTTTCTGTGTAGACTTCATATTCTACAACCTTGTCAAATTCACTTACTAGTTCAAAAAGATGTTTTGTAGCTATCTTGGAATATTCTACACACAGACATATATTATCTGCAAATAGGAAAAGTTTTAATTTTTCCTTTCTAATCTCTAGACCTTTTACTTCCTTTTCTGGCCTACTGTATTGGATATAACAGGAGGGATGAGCGTGGACAGCCTTGCCTTATTCCCAATCTTAGGAGGAAAGCATTGTCTTTCACAGTACAAGGTCAGCTGTTGCTTTTTATATATGCTTCATATCAAGTTGAGATATTACTACTCTATTCCTACTTTGCTGAGAATTTTTCTCATGATCGGGTATAGGATTCTACTGAATGCTTTTTTTTTTACATTAACTGATATGATTATATGATTTTTATTCTACAGCACATTAACATGGTAGACTATATTGATTTATTTTCAAGTACTGAAGCAGCCTTGCTTGCCTAGAATGAATCCCACTTAGTCAAGGTGCACAGTTCTATTTATATGTGGTTGGACTTGGATTGCCAATATTTCGTGGAGGATTATAACATGTAAGTTTGTACTATCTTTGCCGGGTATTGGAATCAGGATAATGATTGTACCATAAAATGAGATGGGATGGATTACCTCTATGTCTATTTTCTGAAATAGACTGTGTAGAATTGGTGTTATTTTTTCTTTAAACATAGAATTCACCAGTGACATCATCTAGGCCTGGACCTTTTTTCCCCTACTCCAAAGAGTTTCTAAGTACAATTCAATTTCTTTAATAGTTACAGGATTATTCAGAGAATCTATTTCATCTTGGGTAAGTTTTGGTAGTTTCTGTGTTTTTGAAGGAATTGGTTCATTTCATCTAAGCTGTCAAATGTATGTATAAAGAATTATTTGTAGTATTCCTTTATTATCCGTTTAATTTTGATTGACTTCTCAACATAGTGTGGTCCCGTTTTCAGTTTCATTGATTTCTGTTCATTTATCATTACTATTTGCTCCCTTTTGCTCCTTTGGGCTTATTTTCTACTTTCTTTTTTCTTTAATTTTATTTTTTTAAGAATACTTAGCATGAGATCTAACCTCTTAACAAAAATTTAACTGTAAAAGACGATACTATTAATTATAGGTACAGTGTTCTACAGCAGATCTCTAGAACTTTTTCATCTTGCTTAACTAAAACTTTATGCCCATGCTTGTTGATTAGCAATTATTTTTCTACTTTCTTGAGATGAGAGCTTAGATAATTGATTTGAGACCTTTCTTTTGTTCTGATATAAGCATTCAGTGCTTACAAATTTTCCTTTCAGAATTGCTTTAGCTGCGTGCCTCAAAAACTATGACTTGCTCTAATTTTCATTCTGTTCAATGTATTTCTTTTTATTTCCCTTGAGATTTCCTCTTTTATCCATGAAGTGTGTTGTTTGATTTCTAGTTTGACTCCATTATGGTTAAAGAAGAGATTCTAACTGATTTAAACTATTTTAAATGTGTTGAAGTTTGTTTTATGATGCAGATATGGTGTACCTTCATGAATGTTCCATGGGCACTTGAAAAGAATTTGTATTCTACTGTTGTTGGATGAAATGCTCTCAAAATGTCAAGTATATCTTGTTATCTGGTGTTGTTCAGCTCTTCTAATCCTTACTTTCTGTTTTGAGAGAGGAGATGAGGTATCCAATTGTAATTGTGGATCTGTCTATTTCTTCTTTTAGTTCTGTCATTTTTTGCTTCAAGTACTTTGAAATTATTGTGTGGTATATACATCTTAGCAGTTTCTGTTTCTTGTTTTTTGAATTGTCTATAGGCTCATCTGTTGCATTTTGGTGTTCTTCGTTTTTAATTTAAATGTAATATTCACATAGTACACATTAACCCCCTGCTTCTCATAACTGTTTGTAGCAAGTATTTTCCCCCGTTTGTCATCTGTCTTATACATAGTCATGTTTTTCAATTTTATGTAGTCAAACAGCATATTTCTTTGCATTTTATTCCATATTTTAAAATACTTAATAAGTCTACATCTAGAAATCATTTTTTGTCTATATTTTCTCCAGTTTTCTTATGGATTTATTTTTCCCTCTTAAATAAATGATAGGCCTAAAATTACTTTAGTGAACAGGTAGTGTTCTATCATTATTTATTCTCCAAAGGCTTAATCAAGTACCCCAATTCCACTTATCAAATGACCCTTTCTTTTTCCAGGGGTTTGAACATATTGTTTTCTAAATGATTCTATGTATTGCAGTCTATTATGCGCTGTCTTCCACTACTGTTTATTCCTATTCCGAAATGGTATATTTTTCAACATAGTTTACTAAAACAGGAGTCATTAAGAATTTAAATAATGATAATTAGAACAAAATGTATGTAATTAATTAATCTGAAGTCATTGCATAGGTATATCTAAATTTATTAAAACTCATTAAACTTAAAATGGATAAATTTTATAGAATGTAAATTAGGCTTCAATAAAACTATTTTTAAAAAGATGTTACGATACAAGCACTTCTAGGAAAACATCATTTAAAAAAACCACCCCAAGACCATTTTTTTTGCTGCATTGAAGCATAAAAATTGGCATTTTAATTAAGAATTCAAAAATGCTTCTGGCATGATTAGAAAGAGCTTGGGTTCCTAGTTTTGCAAAGGTCAAAGTCTGTTAATAAAATCTAAAAGCTTCATTCAAAAGTGATGAGATGAAGTACAGCATGATTTTCCCCATAAAATCTTAAAAAAAGACTCATTTGATTTTGAAAATGTACCAAAAGAAAAATCTATTTGATAACAGAATGCCTGTAGCAGACTGAATTCTAAGGTGTGTTTTCCACTTTCCTGAGCACTCATATTTCAAGTGGGACAAGCTTCTCGCTCAAGATTAACTGTCAAGAAAAACTGGAAAAAAAATCTAAGATATACCTAGGAAAACATGCATTTTATCTTGTAGTGAATTCCCCTAAAGTTTTCATTTTAAAGGCAAATCATATACAACCACACAAGAACCATTCTTAGCAAGCACATCTTAATGTTTGGGATGATGATAAATAAAAGAAGGCTGACAGGTTCCAATCTTTGTCAGTTACCAAAGATGAACACTCAATCATGACTAATGAAATAAAGAAATGGATCTCTATAGAATAGCTGAACATGATCAACTTGAAAACAAAACAAAATTAAGAGAGGAATTTGTTCCTCAGTCTAAAGAAACCCCAAGTTAGAGCACAGGCTACTTAGAAAAAAACACGTGGCTGACTCGACGTAAAGAAAATAAAATTCATGGCAGGAAAAATTTTTGATGCCAGAAAGTTAAAAAAAAATAAATAAAATCTTTGGCTCATTAATAAATGGCCATTACAGGAACCATCCTACTTAGATCTTAAAAGTTACACAACTATCCTCAAATCATCATATGGATAATAAAATGCTTATACTTCTTTCTAGTGCAAAAGTTATTGACCCTATAAAAATTATTTGTTGTACATTCTTTTCAAACAAAAGCATTTATGGAAAGGTTATTAATGGTTCAGAAATCCTAAACAAATTAGAAGCTAACAAGAGAAGCTAACAAGAAAAACTAAGGAGTTAATTAGGAAATCTGGAAGGCCTTACTGTTTCTCAGGTTGGCACTGCTGAGCCTGAGGGGCATTCTATGAACAATAGCCTTGCTAACATCACTGCTCATTTCTGGAACAAGAGGTGCCAAGTTGGAGCACTGAGCACACAAGAGGAAATAAGACCAAACAACAACGAGCCACAGCATTTGGTAGTGTTTGGGGTAGATTTCTTTGTCTCTGTAATTTTTCCCTGGTATAGAAATAATTTTTGTCCTATAGTTTCATATCATAGAAGAAGAAATTAGTTCAACCACTTTCGTAGATAAAGCAAAAGATTTCAAAGAATACATTTTTTCCCTTGGCATACTAACCCTTATGCCTTAAACATTTAAAAGGTTTTCAGTGATATAAAAAGACATCTCATTGATCCTTTCAAAACAGAATGATCTTAAAATGTATTTCAGAAACAATTAGAAATAGGTATTAATGCTAAAAATGAGAGAAAATAATAAATTTTCATTATAAATAGCAAAATAAACTTTTTCTATACATAATACTTTTGAATATTTTTTAATGATGTTACTGTACAACATGGTACATACAGCGATCTGGAAACCTCCAAGTATAGATTGATTTGAAAAAGCCATATAAAATTGTAAGAAAGATGAGGTGTGAAAAACAGCAGGATGTAGGTTAAAAATAGACAAGTAAACCATGAATTGAAAATAAACAGTAAAGCTACCAACTGTGATTCACCTCTGAGGCTTTTCCTCTGGGAAAGTCTGTTGTTTCACTCAAGTCAATATTTAAAATACGAAGAAAAAGGGGATTTCTGTTAGCCTTAGATTTTATTTTCTTTAAGAAATGTAAGGAGCTAATTTTTGAAAATAAATGTTACTTAAATGGAAGCTCCACTGAAATTGCAGTTTTTGTGATTTGTAAACATTTTCCCTAGCACCTTAATGCTTTTGCCTTAAACGTTCAAAAGGTTTTCAATGATATTAAGAGATATCTCATTGATGTCTTCAAAGTAAAATGAGAAATAAACTTTCTATAAAAAAATTCTATATAGCAATTTGAAGTATCAAGGCCAGAAAAAAGAAAAATGGTATTCTTGTTTAGCATTTGAGGAGAAACACCAAAGTACAAATAAATGTTTATATATGCCGCATTCCTAAGAATCGCTTCCTCAAAATCCTTAAGAACTGGTCCACATTCAAAAGGAGACGTAGTATGACAAAGGAACATGATAAAAGAGAAACAAGAAGGGCTTTGGTATCACAACAAAAATAGATTCAAGTTATAATTTTCACACTAGTGAACAACTTCAGGCAAATTACTTCATGTTTCATATGTAAAATGGGGATAATGATACCCGCTTCGTGAGAATTCAATAAGTCAATACATGAAAAGCATCTAGTTCAGTATGGAGCTAAAGTAAACATTTTATCCTATTCTTTCTTTTCCTTTCTCCCTTCAAGTGACATAAAATAAAAATTGCAATAAACTCATCATATTGCTGTGCATGCAAGTTCTCCCCAAAATGTAAAAAAAAATTAATGCCAAAAAGTCAGATTTTTAAAAAATTAAGCCAGTTGTTTGGCATCAAAATAACCATAGTTACCTGAGAGAATTTTTCATTTTTCAACTAAAGAATTATACTATATTGTACACTAAAGGAATAAACTAAGGTTAAAGATCCAATGCTTGGCAATATTCAATTGCAGTGACCATTTTAAACCCTCCAAATGAAAGGCAATCTACCATGACAAATCAAGATATTAAAAGTTTTTGGTCAACATAATTTCTATGGAACTTTTATAATTAAGTACTTAAGTTCTAAGTTCTTCAAAACAAAAATAAAAAAGACAAGATACATTCTTACCTTATATAAAGAAAGCACAAAAACAGATTAGTTTTGGTCTAGAACTTGGTATTAACTAAATTTAGTCAGAGAAGAGGTAGGGAGTTAAATCATGATTCTACAAGTCACCAACAAACTTTGTTAGTGTTTATTCTTTGAAATTATGTAAAGGGAAATAAGATGAATATATTCCTCATATGGCTTTGGTGAACAAGGTCAATGATTTATAGAATATTAGTGCTTAGAAGAGAACTTCAAATTCTGCAGGTCTTACATCCTTATTCTAAAAAGAAAATAAAAACAGAGGTTAAGGTTCAAGGTTACCCAGGGCCAGAGGCAGAGCTGAAACTCAACTCTCTCTTAGCCCTTTGTTCTTTTATACTATTTCACGATGTATTTCGGCAGGGATTCACAACAGAGTCATGGAGAATACTGCTCTTTTGGCTTTTCTAGCATTGATTAATGTGTTTTGCTTCCTGTGTAGTTTGCAGAACACACTGAAACAAGAGGGCATTTGGAATGTTGGCTTGTGCTCTTGCTGCTACCTAGAAAACATTTTTTCTTTGAAAGGAATAAAAATATAACTTAAATACACATCCACTAACAATCTCTAATAAAAGTCTGGGCTACTTGTCAGGAAAACAAACAGCATAAACATTTTACTTGGCACAGTTATAGATAAAATCCTATTACATTTAAATTGATTTTGGGACCTTTTGAAATTTATATTAGCCAAGGAGTAGTTAAGATATTCATACAATCCATGGAAGAGAAGGAAGCAAAGTAAGTTCCCAGATATAGAAGTACCCCTCATCATTTGCCTTTCCTCTTTTCCAACACCTCTAAAAGATGCAGTCTATGAAAAGTAGAAGTTAATATTATACAAAACTATCCTGAACTACAAACCATTTCACAGAAAAATTTCTTCAAAGAGGAGTTATCACTTACCTTTAACTCACAATCAACCCAAGAATTCCAGTTTTCATTAATTCTAAGTAAAAACACTAAACTGTTGTTGGTAAGATCACATATATCCTGATTCCCTAATTTACTACACACTTTCAGCCCTACCGTGCCTAACCTGTCAGCAGCATTTGACTCTACTGACCACTTCCTTTTTTTTCCTAAAACCCCTTATTCCCATCTTAAACGTTCTCACCACATACACAAAAAAGGTAATTATGCGAGGTGATAGATTATATTAACTAATCTTATCATGGTAATCATTTTGCAATGTATATGTGTATCAAATCATCACGTTGTACACTTTAAACTTACACAATGTTATATATCACTCATATCTCAATAAAGTTGGAAAAAAATAAAATAATACTAAAATATCAACACTGCCCCCCCACCCGCCCACCAAAAAACTCTTTACTCCCTTTGCTACCGTGACACCACTCTCAACTAATTCTATCCTATGGAGTCTGGTTATGTCTTCTTATTTTTTTCCATAAGCTGAACTTCTAATCATCCTTCAGTTCTTGGTGGTCTGCAGAGGTCATTCCTTTTCTCAGTTCTC
Source organism: Globicephala melas (assembly GCF_963455315.2). Taxonomy (NCBI): domain Eukaryota; kingdom Metazoa; phylum Chordata; class Mammalia; order Artiodactyla; family Delphinidae; genus Globicephala; species Globicephala melas. Next base: position 108,555,366 of record NC_083335.1, read on the forward strand.
TTCATTCACTCAGAAAAATTTATTGAGCACCCACTATAGGGCAGGAACTCTTCTAGATAATTGTGATAGCAGTGAACAAAGCAGATGAAAATCCATGCTCTCCAGAAGCATACATTATATATAGAGCAGTCAGACAAAAACAATAATAACACATAAGTAAATTACATACTGTGTTAGAAGGGTTTGTGTTATGGAAAGCAAATAGAGCAGGATAAGAGGAATTCATTCTAAAAGTCTCCTTACACCACCATATTAATGCATTCAGGACTTTAACTACCACCTATATTTTAACTATTCCCAAATCTCTATCCACCGTATATCTTTTCTGAGCAGCAATACTCTAAAGACCTTTTCACAATCTATCATGGCCAACACTCAACACTTGTCCTCCACCATAACCTGTTCCTCCTGTTTTGATAATGGCATCACCATCCATTGGGTCAGCCAAGTCAGATACCTCTTATTCACCTTAGGTGTCTCCTTTTCCTTAGTCTCTCTGTCTAACAGTCTTCTATCCTCACTGCTGCTTCTCTAATTAAACATCTCAGTAAATAGCAATGGAGAGAATCAACTCTGTAGTCAGGCGCCTGGAATGAACCCTGGCTCCACCACTTATTTCCTATTTGGTTTTGAACTTAACTTCTGCCTCTGTATGTGCTAGTTTTCCTATCTGTAAAATGAAGACAACTCTCCTAGGTTGGCTTTGAGTGTGGCTGGTAGCATCAGAATCACCAATAGTAGCAGCAGCATGATAACAGTTGGCACTCCATACTGGCAGGTTCCATTCCATGGATTCAACCAACCTCGGATTGAAATATTTGAAAAAAAATTCCAGAGAGTTCAAAAAAGCAAAATTTGAATTTGTTGTACAAGGCAATTATTTACATAGCATTTACACTGTATTAGGTATTATAAGTAATCTACAGATAATTTAAAACATAAAGGAGGATGTGCGTAGGTTACATGCAAATACTGTCATTTTATATAAGGGACTTGAGAATCCTCAGGTTTTGGTATCTGAGGGGGGGCTGGGCAGGTAATGAGGGACAAATATTCCTGAAACAACCTCTTAACTGGTTTCCCTTCTTCCAGCCTTATTCTTTCCCTAATCTTTCCCAACATTATAGCGCAAGTAATCTTCAAAATTCAAAGGTCTGAACACAACAGTGACCCTAAACAGCTCCCCATTGCCTTCAGCATAAAGTCCAAATGCCTTAAAATGACAAAGAATTCTTTTTCTCCTTCTTCTTTCCTTTTTAAAACTAAAGCTGTTAAAGCATAATCATTATAGACAAGCCAGCCTGGAGCTGAACTTTCCTGAGAAAAATCTTCAAAATATAAACTTCAGTTTCTTTTTAAAATTTACAGTCTCAGCAGAAGATTTTAAAGTTATCACAAAGTTGTCTCTTTTCCTTCTAAGTACATATTTTATTTTTATGATCAAAATGTTAAATGGCCTTTGATTTAATGATCACCATAGGTAGTATGTTATAACACAAAATAAGCATTGTGAGAACCTTTGCAGCAATGGAAGCCAAACAGATGATTTAAATTATTTCCTTCAGACTTTTTGTCACATTTTCTCTTTTGATGAAACAAACGCAAAATACCATTGATTGAATGCAGGGATTACTATGTATGTGTGTGTACGCTCATGTATGTTTGTAGATGAACTGGCATTTACTAAGGACATCTTATTAGATGATAAAAATAATGCCACCATAAAAAATTATATAATACAATAAAATCAGAAACTACTATATAGTGTTCTAGAAGCCATTATGTGATTTTATAAACAGCCATACCTGCCATTAAGAAGTAAAAACATTCTCTAATCATTCTATTTATTTACTGATTTAACAAGTACTAGTGTAAAAAGAAAATAATGAAATTTACCAAATATAAATATCAAGGCTGAGCTAATTTACAATTATAGGACAGGTGATAGTTATAAGAAGATATAACTAAAATCAAATATATTTTCTATAAGTTTCTGATTACTGAGAAGCCTCCTGAAACAAGTATATTACGTTACTTAAGGATAAGCCATATTTTAAATATATTTACTTACTGACCATTATACTACTTGTAGAATTTACATGTTTAAACAGCAATTATTTCATACAATGGATAAATGTGGTTTAAACAATTATGAGAATTTTCATGATGTCATAATATAAGAGAAATATGCTGTCTGCCGATTAATTATCAGAGCTAATAATTACAGCTTAGTGTTCAGATTTGGATTTAGTATTGTCATGTTATATGTTATTAGTAATATATATAAATTTAGACAATATAGAATTAAGTAAAATTACCTTAACTTTTACCTTAGACATACAAATACTTTGTTTTTAATATAAAGTCTCATATTTTTAAAAAGCCAAAATATAATACAGTTGAACTTCAAACAAAGAGAGGATTAGGGGTGCCAACCCCACAGTCGAAAAGTCATGTGTAACTTTATAGTCAGCCCTCCATATCCACAGATTCAACCAATGGATGATTATGTTCATATAGTAACGTGGTGCGTATTTATTGAAAAAACTCTGTATATAAGCGGACCCATGCAGTTCAAACCCATGTTGTTCAAGGGTCACTGCGTATATATGTGTATATATATATGTATATGTATGTAAATTCTACTGACATTTATTCAAGAAAGAATTCTAGTAAAATTCTATATATCAGAATTTCTTATAAGAGACAAAATGTTTTTTAAGATTTGATTATTTAACCATCATAACACAGCACATGTCCCCTACAAAAAAATTTTCAAAAATGAAAGAGCTTATTTAGTATTTTTTAAATAGTTGTAATGTTTTACCATTAAAATGTTTAATCACATATACAATTTTAATCTAACTTTTTTCATTTTATATTATGAAAACTTTTATGTGTTCCAAGACAAATGAAACTTAACTAAATTAGCAAAAAAAGGACCAAAATTGTTTTTATAATATCCAAAATTGACTGTGCAATGTGAATAATAATAATAAATAAAGCAAAGGTAATGAGACATACAGTGCATGCTATGAAAGTGTCAGTGTCTAATTACCCATTTAAAACAATAAATAGAATACTGATGGTCACTTCCTTAAATATGACCAATGAATGAAAAGAATACAGAAAATCAGGAGACAAGGTAGTATTATAAATCTTGTTATGACAGCCAAAAATGATTTTCCTTATAGAGCAGCAAATGTATTTTGAAACTGTCAGGGACTAATTATTGATTAGCTACTTGGATATAAAATTTTGCAAACAGTTAGTATCTCTTTGATGATATGCTTATATTGTGGTAAATCATAATTAGGCATTTGTTAATATTCCTCGTACTTATCTAATCCTTTCACAAGAAAAAAATGAAATAACGTTATATTCACACTGATGCCTGAGGAGGATAACTTATGAAACACGTGAAAGATTTTACCTGTCCAACCAGGCAAGCAGACTCTTGGCTGCTCCAATCAGATCCACAACCGAAGTCAGAAAATCATTTGGCAATTTTCGGCTGGTTCTCCCATCATAATGGCCACTCCTTCTCCTCCCTGTTATAAAATTCTGTAGATTTTTGGCAGATGCATTCAACTTGTGAGAAAGGGTTTTTAGATTTTCTGTTTCCAAGCCATAATTCTGAAATATAAAAAGACAGAGAACAAATATACTTAAAGTCAATATTTTATTCATTCGTTAAAACATTTACTGAGTACTTTACTATATGTACAGGCAGTGGAACAAATATTAAGAGTTACACATAAATAAGATAGGATTCCTGGCCTAGCAGAACCCATAGTCAAATGAGGATTTGGGGAAACGTCAGATAAACAAATTACAAGAAAATGTGTAAGTGCTAATATGAACATGGAAAGATGAGGGCATTCTATCTTGGAATTATGCCACCCAAGACAGAGAGATTATAAGGACTCATAAGCAGTTTCTTTTTTAACCCAAACCTAAGTTCATTTACTTGTGAAATTCATTATTATCAACAATTATTTTTGAGTATCTATTCTATTAGCATATGCATAGTCATGAATGTAGGCAAAATTCTGCTTCCCCCAAATGAGAAAATAAGTACAATCCAACAATAAAATGAAATAGCAAAAAATAAATCACATACAATATAACTTTTCTTCTGTGTCCTCTTCATAATGACTCACATAAGAAGTTTCTTTTATGATATGGTATACCAGGAAAACCTCTGCATCCTCAGGGAAACCAATATACTTTCTCCTTTTTATAATACAAATTATAAAACTAAACTTATTTATAATTTTGTCATGGTTGCATTAGCTCACAGTCAAATATGAAGCACATCTAAAGAAATCATAATGACTTTTTGGTAAGTATAATTGTTCTTCTTTTCCTTGGTCTCACTTTTCAATTTCTATTAATATATATTATTTCACCCTAAATGTTTTATCTATAAATTATTGCAAAAAGGATTTATATGAATAAATACAAATAAACTTTTTTTACCATATGCAATAGGAAAATATTGTCGGATCCCCTCAAATAAACTTTAGGGAAAGATTTCACAAGTCACAATTAATTTTAAAACAGATAATTGTGAGTTGTTAACCTGATCAGAGGATGACCTTGATCAAAGTACTTAGCAGCATGTACGTTACCGTCATGTGTAAAATTAAAAGTATTATTAACTTACAGAAAAGCATAAAACCCAAAGAATGTTAGATAGCCTCTGAGGCCCAAATAAATTCTAAGTTTGATTTATCCCCTCCTTTTACAGTTAAGTAAAGTGAGACACAGGGAGATATTTTGATTTGCTTAGAGCTCAGAGCTTAGAGTAGACAGAAATCAGAATGGGACTACAAGCCCCCAGGCCACCTGTGAGGAAATACCTCTACCCCCACTCCTTAGCACCAATAATCAATCTATTCCTGTTCAAGCAGAGTAGTAGAAACAAGTGAAACAAAATGGAAGAAAATACTGGGGGAAATGAAAAAGGGAAGAAAATGGCACAATGAATTTAGCTATATTTTCAAGTCAACAATCACTGGGTAGCTAGTTTATATGAAATTTAGGTTTATTCTTTCTATTTAAGAAAAGAAATAACTTAGAGGAGAAAAAAGGAGGGTGTAGAGGAAGATTTGGATGCATAAACATTAATAGCAAGTTATGTATGTTACCACTAAAGATTTAATAGTGATAAAAATCTGATTGTTCTTTGCTGAGAATTTACATTTTTACTAAAAGAACACTGTTTTGGAGCCACGGATTTGTTTTTTAAAAAACATAGTATATTATATATTCACCGCTACATTTGAATTGCAATAGTCTCTCAAGTTAAAAGGTTTGGTTTACACAAATAAAACAACATTCTATTCAAATTATATTGCATCTGAGCATGGATTATTTGTGAAACATTTGGGAGATTTTATCCAGCACGTATCCTCTTATAAGAGATATTCTCTAATGACTAGATAATGACTAGATAACTTATATCAACTAAACTGAAAATGATACTTCTGAAGTACTTGAAAGTATTTTCAGAAGTTTTTCCCCGTGTTAAAGCATTTTCCCTTAAGTACAACAGTGTCTGCCCTTTTCATTTTTGTGTATTAATGATTTTAATGAGAAAATATTTGTTTACAAACAAATTATAAAAATTTCTCAGAGAAACTCAAATTTAAATAGTTTATTAGTGAGGAACCTAATCAATCAACCTGGTAACATAACTTGCACTCTGTAGCCAGTAGCCCCGACAAAAGATTCATTTAAATTATCTCTTCTTATATTACCATCTCAAATATTTTATTAGAAAAGGTAAAAATGATTTTAAAAGAATACAGATCTTCTCATAAAAATCTGAAGGCAAAGTAAAAATACTTTGAAGATTCCAAAATTTAAGATAGCATTACATAAAAAAAAATACAACTCAAGAATTAGAGAATAGAAAAATCTTCTGGACAAAACCTGGTAAGATACCCTGAGGTCTCCTAACTTGGAAGCCTACTAAATAAATATCCTATATGGAGGAATTTCAGGTAAAAAATACAGGCCACAGAGGAATCCAGTAGCGAGAAGAGACAAAAAATGCGTAGGAGAGGAAATTCTTAAAACTTATTCTAGTTAACAAATATAACTAGTTAAATCAATAATTCAAAAGCATTTAAGAATTCTAGAAGAGTACAAAAATAGGTTAGAAGCTTCTCTGTATATAACAGTGTCTGTGTGACACTATTTGAACAAAAGAGATGGATTAGTTGATCTCTCAAGTTAATTTTCATCATCACAGTTCTCAGTTCTAAGTAGCTCAAAATCAATTACTGACAACACAGATATCTTTTTGCGTTTTCCTGCATGAAAGTGGACGGTTTGTTGTGACTCACTAAGTCACCAGTAAATCACACTCCCCTGCCTACCATGTAAAGAAGCAACAAGTATATGAACCACCCCTTTGCTTTGGGCCAAAGGTATGCAGATGAGAAGTACTGTCTCAACTTCTTAAAAATGCAGCTTTATTCACTACAGACTTGCTTTTTACTGGATATGCATGGGACAACTAGGCATTACTATTGGTACAGAAAGGACTACATCAAGTAAACAAAAGCTTGGACATGAAATGTACTTAGCGATTTTCTTTATCCTATATGTTACCTATGTGGTCAGTAACATTCATGCCAGGAACCAGGTGTGACTCCACACTAATTCAATATAGCCAGTCTAATCTTAAGGAACTGATGCTAAGTTTCTACTGTTCTTCTCTCAGTTATACGCATGCAAAAGCACATGAAAGAAAGAAACAACATTTGAGAAAATCGAGCTGGCTCCCTCACTAGTGGCAAATTCTCACTAAACACTTAACTGGAAATATTGGCACCATGTATTTTACAATGTCAATGCTATTTTATTCAGAGCTCTTAATTTGAATGCATCATGTAGCAGGTGTTTAGGTTTTATAATACTTTGCTTTATAAATATGTGTGAGTCCTAAAAAGATTGCTTTAATGAATTTTTTTTAGAAATGAATTATTTTGAGATGAATGAACCAAGCAATTATGTTGCAAAGAAACAAATCCTAGCAATGGCAGGCATCAATTTTTTCCTACAAAATACCTATTACATGAAAAGTATATGAAGAATGAAATGCAAACTGTTCTTATCCTGTCATAAATGATTCACTTGTACTTCTCAATAAAAGGTGCACTGTCAAAACATAAATTAAGGGCTATACATTAAACTATATGTATTTTATTTATGCTTTACTATTTTAGTTAATACAAGGTGCTCTCTATTGAAGCACACCAAATGGTAGCATAACAGCTTGAAAGAGTTAATATAACTCCAAATCATGAAAAGCTTATTTCTTTCTAGGATAACATGGTACAAACAGTATAGTTGGTGCTTAATAAATATATGTTGCATGAATGAACAAGTTACTAAATAAACCTTTGATTTTCAACAGCTGCCATAACATTTATTCCCCATCAGGACTAATTTCAAGACAAGGCAGATGAAAATATTCCACTGCTCAAGAAAAACAAAGGAATTTGGTAATTTTTCTGTGTCTTCCTTATTTTAGGAACAGAAACTTCAGAGTCTGAGGCTGTGTCGGCAAGAGAAAAAAATTACAGTTCTCTGGAGAAAGGCAGATAACTTCATTCAGTAAGATAACATTAATTGAATATCCTCTACTTGCTAATCACTAGGCAGAAAGTATATCAAGGACCAAAAAACCTAACCAAAGAATTATAATGTGATACAAAGTGTAAGGTGACATTCTTCCCATCACTTCCTACTCTGCAGCAGCTAAATCAAAATTCTTATTTTTCTCTGATCACTGCATACTCTTTCACAATTCTGTCTTTACACATATTTTTTCTGCCAGATAACTTTTCTCCAACTTTTTTATCTGGCAAACATCTACGCATCCTGCAAGTCCCAATGCAAATCCCACTTACAGTTCCTGGATCCCTCAGTAGTGTTCACCATCTCCTTCTGCACTCCCCTGGGATTTTAAAAATAAATCTATATTATCTTTTAATGACTGTTGTCTTTACTGGACTGTATACATCTTAAGAGCACAGACTATGCCTTTTTAATCTTTGTATTCCCTGTGGTAGCACTGTATGAGCATGAATATATAATTGTTAAAAGAAGAAATAAATACAGTAGATGTAGGAAAAAGTAGAAGAGTCAGTAGAGACATTACAGTTTTGAAGAGACAAAACATAGTTCCCCATTGCCGACAGCACAACTCCTGATGCTCAGCTTGCTGAAGAGGGATGTCACCTCCTGATTTTATAACGGCATGTAGAAGTAAATCAGAATTCACTGCTTGGAAATTTGCTTTATATTCACTGGAAAACATCTGGTGCATAAACTGTAAGATATGTGCACTTTTAACATGTTGATGTATAGCCATTAGGAAGCAGTGAAAAGGAAGTTTAATATTTGACCTCCTTGGGGAATAAACATAGAAAGAATGAATTTAATGTTTTGATTTACTTTTTCCCCAAGAAAATGATGCAACACTATGCTGCTTAAACCCAGAACTGCATGGCAGTGGTCTGTATCTCTGATACCATCCTTTTAAGTAAGTCTAGGTCAGCAGAGCTTATCTCAGGCCAAACTCCAAAGTCTACAGGTCTAGACTATCTGTAGGTAGTACCGTAATCACCAATCTTACTTCCTTCTTCAAAGTGGCAGAGTGGAGCTCAGCATGTGAGTGGTTCATCTAAGAGAAGCCCTGCTTATGACACATACACTCTAGACTTCAAGCTGTGACACACTCAACTTTACTATTATAGAAGATGTGGCAAATAGGGGACTGCTAGGTCAGATACCCATCTCCAAGCCACTTATATTGTACCTTCATAGCGATTCTGACTCATATTTGGAGACCAGTATGCAAAAACACTGTGGACTCTTACCTTACCCTGAGTACTAGCTTTTATTTCAGGCATGATTTCTGCAATCTGATTCAGATAAGGGAGAGTGCAAGTGCATGCTCTGGTCTGAATTAATTTCTTTTATCTCAGGAATAAGGAAACAAGAAGATCCCCAAATTATCATGTGAAAAATATGTCAAGTCTCTTTCATCACCACTTTCAAAAAACGTTTATTCAGCATCTACTATTGCCAGGCATTTGTGCTACACACTAGGTGTTCAATAAGCAATGTCACTTTTCCCACATAGCTTGTAGTCTAGCAGAAGAAACAGACATTAAACTAATAAATACACACACAAGTATATAATTATGAAATGAGATGAGGGTTAAGAAAGAGAGGAAGAGTGGGGGGCCAATTTTAGACCAGGCCAGGGTGAGGGAGTGATCAGGGAATATCTCTGAGGAAAGGACAATTAAGGTTAGACTGAAATGTGTAAGTGGGAGGTACTATTCAACCAATCTGGTTTCAGATTCTTTAAAAACTATTTTCAATCAGTTCTTTTCCCCTTGCTTATTCTATTGGCTTTTAGTGAAATTTGATGACATTATTGGTGTTCCTTAATGAAAATAACAGTTCCCATTGCTTCTGTGACAACTCTTTCATAGTTGTCTTCATGCTTCTCTGACTACTCCATAAGTCTCCTCTGAAGGCTACCCTTCTTCCTTCCCAGCTGGAGTGTCAAGTTGTGTCCTTTGTTCTTTATATTCTACAGGCCCTTCCTGGGTGATCTCTCTATCTATGGATTCAATCCCTATATACTTGAGACTCCCAAATCTCTATCTTCAGCCACTTCTTAGCTCTAAATTCAGAAATTCAATTGTCTGATGAGTATTTCTTTCTGGATAACACAGAGATGCCTCAAATTCAACAAATCCAAAACTCAATTTATATTCCCTCCTAAATCTATTCTTGCTGCTATTGCCTATCTTCATTATTGGAAGATCTTCTACTCTATCTCTGCAGCGAATAAGATGGAATCTTCCTCAACTTCCTTTATCTCACTCACTACTCCTAGTCACCAGATCTTCTGTATTCCTGTTGCACATCCTTAGTTTAAGCCCTATTCATAGCCTAAGTAGATTATTTTAAACACCTCCTAATTGTTCCCCTGTCTTCACTCTATGTCCAGTCCACTCCACCCTTTTCACCACCATCAGTTACCTTTTTAAAGCAAGTATTTGATCATTCTTGCATAGTCCTCCAGTGCCCAGATGAAGAAGTACTCACCTCTTATCAGGATATTAAGGTACTTTACAGTCTGGCCCTATTCTATCTTTTAAAGCCTAATTTTAGGCCACTATTTCCCACTTATTTTTGGTGGGAAAATAGTTTATCATTTTTCATACACACCAGGCATGCTCCTTATTCTGTGTGCCTGTGTATGTGCTGTTTTATCTACCTGGAAATTCCTTCCCTCTGTTCCTCCACCTCTTAGAACACATGCTCGTCCTCCACTAGGCGGTTAAAGATCACCTCTTTTGCAATATGAACCCATTTATCTTAGTCAAAACTTCTGTGCCCCTAATACTCAGCTCATACTTTTATTTTAGTAATTATACTATAATATTGTGATTATTTATATGTCACTCTCCCCCCACTAGGCTTTTCAAGATGGCAGGAACTAGAACTTACATCTGTCACACACAGTGCTGACTGTACTGATTCCTGAATTACGTTTAATTATCTACACATTTATTATTAATCATCATCATCTTAATAATAGTGACTACTTAGTGAATGCCTACTGTGTGCCAGGCACAGAATTAGGCACTATTCAAACACTATCTCCTTTGCTTTTCACACCAATACCAAGAGGTAGTTAATATTATCTCTATTTTTTAAAAAAGAACTAAGGCTATGGTGAAATGACTTGCACACAAATGTCAGTAATTGACTGAGTCAAATTTCAATCCCATATTATTATAAGACTCATGTTCTTTTTCACTGTGGCTCTAGCCCCAGTCATGTTAGTGTCATCTTACCTAACATGGGAAAAAAAAGTCTATGTTCCTCTCAGAATATCTAATGTACTATCAGAATCTTGCAGGATTCTTTTCACATTGATTTCCCTTGTCTGACAAGGCACTGCTCTTTTAACACACAAAAGTAGACATATAATGTACAATATTCAATTTTCATTGATGTATACACAAAGAACACTAAAATAATTTAATTATTTTAAGGATGGTTTTTCTAAAATAGGATTACTTAATATTTGGGATACTAAAGCAAAACTTTTAGAAGGAAATGAACTTTATAACTGATTGTATGCAATCGTACATCCCAAATGCTTCTGTGAAAACTCCCTTGGTGAGTTTTCAAGTAGTTTTTCCAGTAGTTAAATAAAATGTCACCAATTGAGTTAATAAGCCCCTTTAATTTGTAATTTGGGCCTGCATAGTGCATCAAATTCAATGAAGGAGGAAAATATCACCACATCCAGTTGGCTGATAATGAGGGGATCTTTTTTTTCTGCTTGAAGGAGAAGAAACGAAAAAAATTTTAAAGGAAAGAAAACAGGAAAGAAAAGCAAAGTTTCCCTTCCCACCAGTTTTATGATGTCCTTACCAGTGCACACAGAAGGTCAACTGCTTCCAAGATCAGTTCCTGATGGCCAATGCGGCTGACCCCCAGATCCTCTAGCTCCTGATGTGTAATGCGCAGCAGCTGGTCTCCACTGATCTTCTCCCTCTCAAAGTTCTTAATATACTGCTGCAAACAGTCATCAAGACCTGCAAAAGAAAAATACGGAAGACCAGAATGAAGAAAAAAAGAGAGTTGAACCAAACAAATTAAAAATAATAATAAAACAAGCATTAACTCCTACCCAGTCACAAGTTAAGTCCATTTCAGCTCTGGACTAGTTCAATCATCCACCTTTCCTCAACCTATATATGGGCTTCACTGGGGAAAAAAAAATCACTTCCTCATATCCCAGCTGTTAGGGTCCTATTTGAATTTTCCTCAGCAGCTACTGCAAGTCTTTACCTCTCTTCTCAGCAGTTCTCTTCGCTGCCTGTTTCTCAAAATGTGCTAATGGGCAGGTTCTCCTACTTCCAAATTTATCTGCACCCCACTCCTCCTTCCTTCTTTCAGAGGGAGAGGTACCCTTCTTTCTATACAAGGCTAATCAATCTTCCTCTGCTCTGGAATCTTCTGCCACCTTAACACTACTTGAACAATTAAAAAATTAAATGCTCTATTTCAACCATTTCTTTCTTATTGACTCCTTTGTTCAAACCTCTGCCATCTTAAAAAAACAAAATAAAACAAAAACATTTCCTTGATTTCCTTGATCCTGTGTTCGCCACCAGTCTGTTACTCCCTTCAGAACCAAACCCCTTACACCTTTATTTCCTCACCTATAATGCACTCCTTAATCCACCATTATTTGGAATTTACCCAGATCCAAAAATGGAAATCCACAGTGGATACGTTTTTCAAGATTATTCAGGGCACTTCATAAGTGATTGGCCAGGCTACAGATTGGGTGGCTTCAATCACCTATGAAATGACCTGATATAAATGATGAACTAGACTAACAAGATTACTTCTCTCCACATTTTTAAGTAAGGAATACCAAGAAAATGAGGCAATCACGAAATCTAAAAGGTCTTGATTATATGTCAAGGAGGGAGACGAAAGGCCATAATGGGCAACGATCCAGTTGAAATAATGACAGAGCGGAAATGATAAGCAAGTAGAGAAAGCAGAGACAAGGTTACAACAATTGTGCAAAGGGAAGCAAAGTCCCATAACAGAAATTATGTAGCCACTGAGAGAAGAAAAGAGACACTCCTAAAAGCCACCTGGTTCCTGATAGGATAGTTTAGTACCAGGCCACACATGTCCTTATTGTCTTCTCAAACTTTCTTGAAGTAACTTGAGTTACCCTGCAGTCTCTCTACACTACCTTTCTTTCACCTTCCATTGGTATATGCACATCACTCTTTCCTGGTTCTCTCTGTCCAAGGATGTTTTCTCCAACTGTCCTAAAATATTGTTGCTCTCCACTCCAGGGACCCATTCCTGACCCCCTTACCTCTCCTCTTTACATTCTAACTGAACAATCTCATCCATGCCCATGTCTTCAACTGCAATCTAATACCTCATACTTCCATTTCAGATCTCTCTCATGAATGCCAGACCTACAAATCTACACATCGTAACATGCCACAACACAACTCATTTTCCCCTCCAGAGGAGTCTCTGCTGCATTCACTGTCTCAATGAATGGCACCACCATCTATCCCAGTATAAAGACTAAATACATGGGAACCATCTTAGATTTATCTATCTTCCTTATATCCCTGCATCCAACCAATCTCCATGTCTGAACAATTGGTCCTCCGAAACATCATTTATTTCCTCTCGTTCTCCACTGCCATCTTTCTAAATCAGGCCACAAACAGTTGGCCTAAAACAGTTTTACAGTTTTCCTGCTGCTAGTCATTATCCTCTCCATCTTCCCCAACATAAAAATTCCGATATCATTCTCTACCTCAAAAATGTTCACACAGCAAGATCCTTTTTGACCCACCTCCTAGAGAAATGGAAACAAAAACAAAAATAAACAAATGGGACCTAATGAAACTTAAAAGCTTTTGCACAGCAAAGGAAACCATAAACAACATGAAAAGACAACCCTCAGAATGGGAGAAAATATCTGCAAATGAATCAAGTGACAAAGGATTAATCTCCAAAATATACAAGCAGCTCATGCAGCTCAATATCAAAAAAACAAACAACCCAATCCAAAAATGGGCAGAAGACCTAAATAGACATTCCTCCAAAGAAGATATACAGACTGCCAACAAACACATGAAAGGATGCTCAACATCATTAATTATTAGAGAAATGCAAATCAAAACTACAATGAGGTATCAACTCACACTGGTCAGAATGGCCATCATCAAAAAAATCTACAAACATTAAAATCTGGAGAGGGTGTGGAGAAAAGGGAACCCTCTTGCACTGTTGGTGAGAATGTAAATTGATATAGCCACTATGGAGAACAGTACGGAGGTTCCTTAAAAAACTAAAAATAGAACTACCATACAACCCAGCAATCCCACTACTGGGCATATACCCTGAGAAAACCATAATTCAAAAAGAGTCAAGTACCACTATGTTCATTGCAGCTCTATTTACAATAGCAAGGACATGGAAGCAACCTAAGTGTCCATCAACGGATGAATGGATAAAGAAGATGTGGCACATATATACAATGGAATATTACTCAGCCATAGAAAGAAACGAAATTGAGTTATTTGTAGTGAGGTGGATGGACCTAGAGTCTGTCATACAGAGTGAAGTAAGTCAGAAAGAGAAAAACAAATATAGTATGCTAACACATATATATGAAATCTAAAAAAAAATGGTTCTGAAGAACCTAGGGGGAGGACAGGAATAAAGACACAGATGTAGAGAATGGACTTGAGGACACGGGGAGGGGTAAGGGTAAGCTGGGGCGAAGTGAGAGAGTGGCATGGACATGGACATATATACACTACCAAATGTAAAATAGATAGCTAGTGGGAAGCAGCCGCATAGCACAGGGAAATCAGCTTGCTGCTTTGTGACCACCCAGAAGGGTGAGATAGGGTGGGATGGAGACGCAAGAGGGAGGAGATATGGGGATATATGTACATGTATAGCTGATTCACTTCGTTATAAAGCAGAAACTAACCATTGTAAAGCAATTATACTCCAAAAAAGATGTTAAAAAATGTTCATTGTTTCCTCATATTTATGACAGAACAAAATCTGAACTACTTTATATAGTGTTCAAGGCCCTCCCTGACCTGGACCTTGCCTTCCTATACAGACTCATTTCAGACACCGTCCACACTTCCCAATCTACCACTCTACAGACCTCCATCACAACAATGCCCACATTATAATTCTTTGTTCCCATGTCTGTGTGCCCAACAAATAGACTGGAAATTCCTTGAAGCTGGGCACTGTGTCTTCTGAATTTGGAGAACCCAGGGCTTAGAGCACAGTGACTGACACAGACTAATGCTCAATAAGTGTAAACTGAATAAATTAATAGACATTTAATTTTATGCTATATAACCTGGTCAGAGCAAAAAGGGAACTATTTTTTCTTTTTTTAAAAAATTTCTTTGGAGTATAGTTAATTTACAATGTTGTGCTAGTTTCAGGAAAAAAGGAACATTTTAAATAAGAGCTAAATCTAAAATTAGAGGGGCAAAAGAACGTTTGGTACATGGCATTTTGAAGCACTCATGTCTTGATACACTGCAGAATAATATGAGATAGACTTATTATTTTGAGTTGATTTTTCTTACAATTCCTCTATGTAAAGGAATGATAAAGGATTTCCTAGGGCATCAAAGACAGCATCATTATTAAGGTTACAGACCAAGTCACATACTAACTGGCCGGGTAGAAATAAGGAAGAGAGACTTATCCTGTATCACATTAATTGCTGCCTAATTTAATTATCAAGGTATATTAGCCCATAATATAGGAAGTATCTTGGCTCCTCTATTTAAAATGTAAAATATATGGCAAATATGCAGCTAGGGTATTATAATACAATCACAATAATGTCACTTTATGTCAATATATGTATTTATGAACCATATGAACCATATATATATTTTTTTCTCAACTGAATTATAAGTAACCAATGACCTTATAATATTTTAGAGTTGTTGTTTTGACTGAAAGGTCAAAAGCAACACCTCACATCTGTGTATGGAGAAAATATGGTCCAGAAAGAGTAACCTACAAAAATCACAAAAATGAATACATTACAAAATTGGGCTAAAGGTCTGAACCTCATGATTCTAGGATCTATGCAACACATATGTGATCATTTAAACTCCCATCACTCATACACTGTTTTATTTAAAGTAGAACTATACCATTTTCAAGAAGGAGAAGTTCTTTAGTGATTATGTGTCTAGTCTTCAACACTGTAACATTTATTAAGTAGATAAAATGAGAACTAATATATACCAGATTTTTAAAATATTATTATCCATCCCATTTTCCTAAGATTTTAAGCTTTAATGTTGCATGAATTCTTTCCTTAGGTACCACCAAATTTTACCCTCTCTTGTTGATGTTCTAAATAATTATAAGTAAAATTTATAACATCCACATACAAATTCCTACCTATTTGTTCTTAAGAAAATGAACAGAAAATGTGTTGATCCATACTTTAAACCACACAAATTTACCTTGAAGACAATCATGCACTTTCGTCAACTGAAATATTAAACAAACTATACACTAAAACAATCAAAAGGAAGGCTTGGAATCATTACTATGACATGTCTCTTTCTCAGTAAATTATACTGCTTTCTTCCATCTGCAGGGAAAGGAATGAACATAATCAAAGCTCTAGAAAGAGGTTCCAAAAATAATGAAACATTTACAAAATGATGATGATATCTGAGAGATAGCCTAAGGATGTATAAATTTTCAGTAAACCAATGATATTACAGAAGATGGAGTAAAATAAATACATAAATCCATTATAATGTGGCAGTAGAGTAGAATATACAAATTATTATATTTAACATTCAAAATCTTAAAAACCCACTTAAAATTGACGTTAGAGGATGACTCTATCCCGACTCCAGGAAATTTTACTTTCTACATCATTTTATACACAACACGTGCTCTCATCTAAAAACAGAACACTCTCTGATGTTTATAGCAAAAAAAAAGGTAATTTCTTTAGAGTTCTATTGCCACTCATGATTCACTGTGAAGAACAAAGATTGACATATGAAGGTTTGTGAGGACCTATGTCCCACTTCTGCAAAATAAGGTTAGGAAGTTATTAAGACAAACATGCATCAGTCCAATATCCTTTTGCTTACTCTAATACATGAATGATAATTCAAGGCAGAATATTTTACTTTTAATCTAGTTTTCGGCCCCCTCGTTTCACTGACACTGCTTTTTGCTAAGATCAACAATGATGGGTAACACCTGATTCAATTGCCCCATTTCCAGTCTCAATCTTCCTATAAGCAACTTAGTTCTTTATTTCTACCACCATTTTTCCAGTCTCAGAGCCATTTATGATGACTTCCCAGTTTAATCCCTTATCTTGTCACTTAGTGAGAAACATAATTTATTCATTCAAAATAGCTCTTGCTCTGTCCTTTCATTTCTGATCACACTGTCACCAGCTTACTCATGCTGTATATAGCCTGCCCTGATTCCCAGTTGCTCCCCCGGCATCAGTCTGTCCAGTCTATCACAGTCAGATCTCTAAAAACACTCTTCGATCAAGCCATTTCCTGATTCAAAAACTTCAAGAACCCCTCCTGCCAAAAGGTTAAAATTCAAAGATCTTTAAAAAAATTTTTAACTATTAAAACTTTTTTTTTGGTCCTGGATGTTATTTTGTTAATTGCAACATCTACTATAGACAATACAAGCATTTTCTATAATATAAACAGCCAGAAAGCTCATATGACCATCTTTTTCTTCTACACATAGGATAGTATAAAATGATAAATGATCTAGCAAAAGATAATTCACATTTAAGATCTTGTGGTACCTCCTAAATCATCTAAAAAGGATGAAATTATATTCAGTAGTGTTTCAGCACTAAGAGAATTTTACTGTATTCTAAAAACAAACTACAACAATATATAGGCTACTTAACAGATACCTAGCATATCTAATAAATCAAATTCCTGGAGCATTCTAGAAACATGAGATTTTGCTCTAGAACCCATGCAGATAAAATTTGTTTTAACAATTCCCATATAGTTCTGGGATGATATAGCCATGTAAATTCTTGATCAAATTCAGCAATAAGCTGGCCATCACTCTTACTTAGTAAGTAAAGGTGTATTTACTCTTTGCTCTGCTTTTTACTATATTCAAATTTATATTTTGTTCAACCAAAAAAAATAAGAAAAACTTTTCTTCAAAAGCATTTATGCCACTAGATAATTCTAAATTCCAACAAAAATTATGCAATATCTGCTTTAACAAATGGGAAATAATGTGAACAAGAATAACAAACTGTGGAGCAACCATACCATGGAATACCACTTAGCAATTAAAAAGGAACTACTGACATACACAATAATTTGGATGGAGCTCAGAGTATTATGCTGAATGAAAATGACCAATCTGAAAGGGGTTACTGAATGATCCAATTTATATTACGTAGTGAAAAAGACAAAACTATTGCAGCAGAAAACAGATCAGTGGTTGCCAAGGATTGGGAATATGAAGAGGTTGTGACTATAAAGCAGCAAGGAGGGAGTTTTCTGGGGTGAAGAAACAGTTTTGTGTCTCAATTGTGGTGTTGGTAACGTAAATCTATACACATATTAAAACTCATACCAAAAAAAAACCTCATACAACTGTAATGCCCCCAAAGTCAATTTTACTCTGCTAATTTAAAAAATTAAAATTAAAAAAATTATAAATGAACTACAGGTTATATAACATTTGGAAAACACTATTAAACTAAAATTTCAGTTGAAGAAATTTCCCTTCTGATATCATTTTATCATAGTGTCTGATATAAAAGACCCAGACCAGGGAATAATGTTTCCAGCAATCCATTCAGCCACTATTTAGTAAGTACCTGCTACTAACTTTGGGGCAGTGTGCATTCATGCATTTAACTACCTTTGAAAAGACTCCATGCTGCTAATTGGCAGAGCTGAGAGACTATAAACAGAATTCTCTCTAAGAAGCTGTATATGATGTAGGGTGTGCAGACTGATGCAGTAGAAAATCAATCAGTGCCTGTGGTCTTTAGAAGACTTCTTAGATGGCCAAGCCCCACTATACTGATCATCACCATTTCTACTCTTCTCCTCAAACCTAACTTTTTTCTCGAAAAACTTAATGTTGTCTTTAAGACAGAGACTAAAAAACAAATCTTGACTGGGTGACTGGATGGTAATATGTCAATTGTTCCATTTTGCAAAACAATTCAGCCTTTTTACAATCTGTTTCTGGTTCTTCATTTTAAACCAGAGCAGGTTTTAAAGGCCAGGCAACTTTAAAAGGAATTTCAGAGAAATATCTGCTTTAAAACTCCCCTCTAGGGACTTCCCTGGTGGCACAGTGGTTAAAAATCCGCCTGCCAATGCAGGGGACAGGAGTTTGATCCCTGGTCTGGGAAGATCCCACATGCCACGGAGCAACTAAGCCCGCATGCCGCAACTACTGAGCCCCATGCTGCAACTACTGAAGCCCGCACTCCTAGAGCCTGTGCTGCGCAACAAGAGAAGCCACCGCAGTGAGAAGCCACGCACCGCAACGAAGAGTATCCCCTGCTCGCCGCAACTAGAGAAAGCCTGTGCACAGTGACGGAGACCCACCGCAGCCAAAACCAAAACAAAACAAAACAAAAAAACTCCCCTCTCCTAGAAAACGACCAAAAGAAAGCAAAAGTAAGAAAGAAAACTTTGTCAGCACTGAAACTAGGAGACAGTGCCAAACATATAATAGACAGACTAAAGATTTAATATTAAAAAAATAAAAACTAGGTACTAGAAGAAAACTGGGCTCTGTATCAAACCAAAGCCAGAAACAGTAAAGAACATGACATAGATTTGAGTATACAAAAATTAGGTTTTTGTTACGACATATCAAACCAGAACATTCACAAAAGAAGTACTTAAAATATCTCCAGTGATTTATTACATCAAGGCCAACTAAAGAGGGCAAAGAAAGCCGCAGACATGCTATCAAGTTGCTTAAAACTGCTCAATTTTAAAATACTGAGATATGGTAATCTGAGATAGCAACCTTAAAATGCACATTACACAAAGCAATGTTTGAATGGTTTCATAATTTTGTAATTTTTAAAGTTTTTGATTCAGAACATGGTAAATCCGCTGGACAAGCAGTTTTTCTCAAAGTGATTTTTCAGAAGCTTACACAAACTTTTAAATGCTCTTAAGTAAAGATGAAATAAACTGTTAGAGTATTATACAATTATTCTGCACTTCCATGTTTTAATTTTTAAAACAAAGTCTAAAATGATTTTAAAGACATGTTCAATAAAGACTGCCTGCTACTGTCATGGAGCTTAGAGCTATTACATACTTAGGAATTCATATACAATATTTTTCAAGGATCACACTTAGTCCCCCAAATTAATAGGCAGTTTCAGAGACAGTTTTAGCTAAAACTGAAACTGTTTTTCTGTTTTCAAGCCTTCATAGTCCTTACTAAAAATATTTTATTAACAGAAAACAACTTTAATATGAATCACAGGGAGACACAGCATAAGAAATTAGTTGCAAACCTAGAGATTAGTAACGTCTTTCATTTTATAACCTTGTAGGTAAACATTTGTTGTCTGTTTATTTAAGGAAGCTTAAGGACATCTAAGCCTTTCATCTTTTATTCTGGCATTCAATGACCTCCAAATTCAGGTCCCAACCTATCTTTCTAACATTATCTCTCATACATTCATATATCCTACATTGCAGATAACTTGAACAACTCAACTGCTTCCTTCATGGGATCCCAGTTACCCAGAATATCCTCTTCTACATATTTAGTTGCTGAAATCCTGTCAGGTCTTGATCATCGAATCAGATGGATCCCTCTTCTCTTAATATCTTTGGATTTTACACTATGGTACTTATTAGCCATGCTATTTTTTACAACCTCCTTATTAGTGTCTTATTCTCCCAATAGATTATAGAGTCCTGAAGGGTAGCATCACTGACTTCACACAACACTGAGCACAGCGGGCACCTGATACATATTCAGTCATTCCTTCATTTAATCAATATTTACCGAAGTGATTACTATGTGCTAGGCACTAGGAATCAATGCCAGGCAAAAACTGACATGGCTATTGACTTTATGAAGTTTATAGTATAATACTGAAGACAAACATTAATCATTTAATTGCCAAAATAGATGTATAAATACAAGCTGTGATAACTACTACGAGGGAAAAAATACACTGTACCGTGAGAAACAAAAATGGAGACTTACCCTAAGCTGAGGTAGAAGTCAGGAATGGCTTCCTTGATGAATCAATGACTGTACTATGATCTATAAGCTTAAACACTGTTAACTAGGCAAAGGGGAGGAAGAGAGGGGACGGTGTAGGCAAAAGAAAGACATATGCAAAGACTCTGTGCTACAAAAGGAACACGTATATTAAAAAAACTGGAACAGGTTTGTGTGACTGAAATTCAGAGATGAGGAAGAGAATGGAGCAGCATGGGGTTCAAGAGATGAGCCAGAGCAAGATGATGCAGGGTCTTGTAGGCCATATTCAGAATCCTGATCATGACTCTAAGAGCAATGAGAAGGTACTGAAGGGTCTAAAACAGGCAGCATTAAAAGTGTTTTGTGTTTTGTGAACATTACTGCAGCTGTAGTATGATAAACAAATTGGAGGCTGCCAAGAGGGAGGCAGGTTGGGTGACATTTGAAATAATCTAAGTATGAAATGCTAGTAATTTGTCCTAGGATGATGGCAAGAAAGGAAGAGACAGATTGGAAAGAAGATAAAATGTGCAGGACTTGGTGCTGGAGTGGATGTGTGAGGTAGAGCAGGCCACAAGAAGTAAGATGATGTCTACTTTTCTGGATTACAGAAATGGATAAATGGTGACATTATTCACAGACAATGGAAACACCAAAGGAGAAGCCATTTAGAGTAGCTGGCTCTGTTCTGGACGTGTTGGGATTACAGTTCCTTTCAGACAGCCAGGTAGCAAAGAAGAGTAGTCAGTCAGAAATAAAGGTCCCCTCTGGAGATATATATTTGAAAGTCATTGGTATATAGGTAGAAAATTGGCTAACTAGGGAAAATGAATAGAGTGAAATGAAGATTTAGAACAAAACTAAATGTAAAAGCAAAAAAAAAAAAAAAAAAAAAACTGAAGAAGTACAGCCAGAGAGGAATGGTAAAAAATGAGAAAAGTGTGGTGTCATGAAGGCGAACGGAAGAAAAAAAAATGTTTCAAGACTAGCAGTTACAGGACTGTGGTAAGAGAAAACTCTGGGTCACACCTGCCACAACTACTGAAGCCCAGGCGCCTAGAGCCCGTGCTCCACAACAAGAGAAGCCACTGCAATGAGAAGCCCGCGCACCACAACGAAGAGTAGCTCCCGCTCGCCGCAACTAGAGAAAGCCTGCGCAGCAACGAAGACCCAACACAGCCAAAAATAAATAAATATATTAAAAAAAAGAGAAAACTCTGGGTCAGGCGGCCAGAATTCAAAGCCCACTCTGAATTTGACAATAAGGAGATTATCAGGGACTTTAACCAGAATATCACAATAGTAAAAACAGAAACCAGCCAGAGCATGGAGATGAGGGGTGAGAAAGTAGAGGCCTTGCATATAGAATATTCCTTTACGAGAGTATATGATACTGGTGAGGATGGAGAGTTGATAAGGAGGTACCATGTCGAGCAAAGGGGCTATTGTTATACCAAGTTTAGACATGAAAGAACTAAAGAATATATGGTGAAAGGACCTAAAGGTGAATAATGTTACCATTTATCCATTTGCAAGATTAGGTAACTCCCTAAGTGTACACAGTAACTGACCAGCAAAGCAAGGACTAAAACCTAGTCCCAGAGGATTCGGAAGTCCAGTCTGTTTTGACTACATCAGATCATTTCAAGATTGAGAAAAACAGACCTCAACAATAATCTGTATGCTTGCAAAAAGAAAGAGGTATAAATGGAGCTAGATAGAAACATACGGTTATTAAAATGAAGAAAGGATAACATAGGACAGTGGCTAATAAAATCATATTCTTCCAGAAGTACATGAAAAAATTATTTAAAACTACCAAGGATGAATTCCATGTAAGTATACTCTGATGAATCGAACATCATAGGGTACCTGGTTGCCATTTGATCTGAAGCTGCATTCAAATGAATGAAAGGAGAAACACTGCCAAGTTTTTAGATATCACTGAAACCAATACAATACATGCTGACTTGAGAACTCCTCTTCCTTATATTCTGCAATGTCATCCTTCAGTCACCCTCCTTCTACAAACAAGCAGTTCCTCTACGACAAATAGTACATGATTTCTTTTCACAAGGATTCCCAAGAAAACCAAATAAAATAGAAAAAGTAAGGTCAATTTTCTTCTGCGTCTGTTCTCATTTACTCTGTCCTAATTTCTTTTAGAAAATGCTAAGCTGGCAATAGTTTTCCATTATTTCCAAATGGAAGAGTTGGTGCTGATAAACAGTAATACCTTCCATTAATTTTTGTGCTGTGTGCCAAGCACTGTTTTAAGGACTTCACAAACATTTTCTCATTTAATTTGTAGGACAATCTTATGAAGTACATATCATTATCTTGATTTTACAGATAAGAAAATTGAGATTTAGAGATCATGCCCTGGATCCCACAGCTTAATAAACAGTAAGGTTAAGTCTAAAACCAAGTCCATCTGACACCAAATCTCTACCTTTAAAGCCTATGCTAAATTAGAAGGAATTAGGATTGTGCCCAAAGTGATCGCCTGTACCATACCAGAAAGACATTATGCCAAAAATATTCTTTCCATTTTCCATTTAAAACTTTAAAGACATTGTTTTAAAATCCATTTACTTAAATTTTACTTTGTATCAAAAGGGGTTTAAGTATGTCGTTTACACACACACACACGCATACAATTCAGCAGGATAACACAAATTAAAAGTAGATGATAGACATTTCTCCAAAGAAGATATACAGATTGCCAACAAACACATGAAAGAATGCTCAACATCATTAATCATTAGAGAAATGCAAATCAAAACTACAATGAGATATCATCTCACACCGGTCAGAATGGCCATCATCAAAAAATCTAGAAACAATAAATGCTGGAGAGGGTGTGGAGAAAAGGGAACCCTCTTGCACTGTTGGTGGGAATGTAAATTGATACAGCCACTATGGAGAACAGTATGGAGGTTCCTTAAAAAACTAAAAGTAGAACTACCATTCGACCCAGCAATCCCACTACTGGGCATATACCCTGAGAAAACCATAATTCAAACAGAGTCATGTACCACAATGTTCATTGCAGCTCTATTTACAATAGCAAGGACATGGAAGCAACCTAAGTGTCCATCATCAGATGAATGGATAAAGAAGATGTGGCACATATATACAATGGAATATTACTCAGCCATAAAAAGAAACGAAATTGAGATATTTGTAGTGAGATGGATGAACCTAGAGTGTGTCATACAGAGTAAAGTAAGTCAAAAAGAGAAAAATAAATACTGTATGCTAACACATATATATGGAATCTAAGAAAAAAAAAAGGTCATGAAGAACCTAGGTGTAAGATGGGAATAAAGACACAGACCTACTAGAGAATGGACTTGAGGATATGGGGAGGGGGAAGGGTAAGCTGTGACAAAGTGAGAGAGTGGCATGGACATATATACACTACCAAACGTAAAATACATAGCTAGTGGGAAGCAGCCGCATAGCACAGGGAGATCAGCTCGGTGCTTTGTGACCACCTAGAGGGGTGGGATAGGGAGGGTGGGAGGGAGGGAGACGCAAGAGCGAAGAGATATGGGAACATATGTATATGTATAACTGATTCACTTTGTTATAAAGCAGAAACTAACACACCATTGTAAAACAATTATACTCCAATAAAGATGTTTAAAAAAAAAAGTAGATGAGAAAAATATGGTTGAGGGAAAATACAATTAGTCATAAAATGGGAGCCAGAAATAATGGTAATACAAAAACTTCATACCAATGAAAAATATTAGACTTGCTAAAGTGTGGGAGGAGCTCGAACACTGCCTGTATATTGCCTAGAACCTAATAAAGAGGAAAACAGGATCAGGTACACAGTTAAAAATATTCATTAGATAAAAGCAAGCCAGTTTCTCAGGGAAGTCCGTCTATTCCTGATACTAAAGCTAAAAAAATATTTCCCACTGGAAGAAATCCTTGTGTGATGTAATGAATACCCCCTTCAATAAACTCCTTCAATGAATACAACTACAGGTTCCAACTGGAGTCTCTTACAGCAATGTTGAAATACATTTTTCCAAAAATTGTATTGTACACCAAACAGTAACTGATTATCATGAAGACAGAAAAATATTTATATTTACTGGCTTTAAAGATGTTACAACTTCTCAACAGAACTTCTAATTCTAAGGAGAAAATAGCTATCAGAGTTTCTCTTTTAAAATGGTAAAAACATGAATAGGTGAGTTGGAGTTGAATCATCTTCAGAAACCTGATAGTTTGTCACCAGGTGCCTAAAATGTTTTGGGATACATACTATATATTCATTTAATGACAACTGAAAATGAAAAACTCCTACTGTCAGACTTCTTATCTCGAAAAGCATGTTTACAGATTTTGACTTAAAAAAGTACAAGTCACAGGCAACAAAAGAAAAAACAAAATTGGACTTCATCAAAACTAAAAACTTTTGTCCATTAAAGGACACTATAAACAAGAGTGAAAAGGCAACCACGGAATGGGAGAAAATAATTGCAAATCACAAATCTGGCAATGGATTAATATCCAGAATAGAAAAAGAACTCTCCTGTAACTCAACAACAGAAGGACAACTTGATTAAAGAACGGCAAAAGGCTGAAAAGACATTTCTCCAAAGAAGATATATACAATGACGCCCAATAAGCACATTAAAAGATGTTCAAAATCACTGATCACTAGGGAAATGCAAGTCAAAATCATAATGAGATACTACCTCACACCCATTAGGATGGCTATGATCCAAAAAAACAAAACAAACAAACAAAAATACAAAATAACAAGTGTTGGCAAGGATGTGGATAAACTGGAACCCTTGTACACTGTTGATGGGAATGTAAAATGGTGCAACCGCTATGGAAAACAGTACAATAGTTACTCAAAGAATGAAAAAAAAGAACTACCATATGATCCAACAATTCCACTTCTGGATATATATCCCAAAGAATTGAAAGCAAGGTCTCAAAAAGATATCTGTATACCCATGTTCATAGCAGCATTATTCATAATAATCAAAAGGTGGAAGCACCACAAGTGTCCATCAAGAGATGAACAGACAAACCACAGAACATTTTTCAGTCTTAAAAAAAAAGGAAGGAAAATAGGACTTCCCTGGCAGTGCGGTGGTTAAGACTGTGCTTCCAATGCAGGGGATGCGGGTTCAATTCCTGGCTGGGGAACTAAGATCCCGCATGCTGCGGGATCTTTTTTTTGGCATGGCCAAAAGAATTTTTTAAATTAATTTAAAAAAAGGAAGGAAATACTGAAACATGCTACAACATGGATGACCACTGAGGACATTATGCTAAGTGAAATAAACCAGTCACAAAAGGACAAATACTATATAATTCCACTTATATGAGGTACCTAGAGTAGTGGAATTCATAAAGACAGAAAGTAGAATGATGGTTGCCAGGGGCTGAGAGAAGGAGTTAGTGTTTAATGGGTACAGATTTTTAGTTTTGCAGGATGAAGAGTTCTGTGGATAGACAGTAGTGATGGTAGCATAACAACATGAATGAACATAACATCACTGAAATGTACATTTAAATATGGCTAAGATAGTAAATTTGATGTCATATGTATTCTATAATTTAAAAAATTTTAATGATAAAAATGGTAAATTTTACATTATGTATATATAAAAAAGTACATGTCAACTAACAAATTAACCTTAGCCTAAATTTGCTACTTTCGAATTTTAATTAGACTTAAGCATTTGGGGAGGCATATGGGTTTATGAAAGCCACACCTGTAAGTTACTATTTTCTATTTGATTACTAATGGTATGTCCCTGTGTAATCAGATTTCTCTAACAGAAAGACAATTTTTCTTTTCGTTGACTACAAAGAAACCATCAAAGGCAATGATTTACTAAATTCAGTGAATCTTACATGGAACTCCTCAGTATATCTCAACCAAGCTAATTAATCGTGAAAAAATATTTAGCCTAATCACAGTGGGATTTAATACAGCTGCTATCATTTTTTTACTATTTTCATTTAATGTCTAAACAATATTGTTGAATGTGAAGACATGCCACAAAGTTTCAGCAATGTGTGGATTTTGAATTTTATAAAAAACTGTACATTAGCTATACCAAGGGGGAAAATGAATTTTGTATCCAAATGCCATCCAGATAAATGTTGAAGGAACAGTAGCACAAAGGATTAATCAGTCATCTTTGAGTGCTGGGAGAGACTTCCTTCTCTAGGGAGGACATGTCCATGGGCAGCTGTGTGTGTGTGTGTGTGTGTGTGTGTGTGTGTGTGTGTGTGTGTGTGTGTGTGTGTGTTGGGGGGTTGCACAGTGTTGATGTGGGGACAACCCTGAGTCATGCCATTGAAAAGGGCAAATCTTGTTGATCCAACTTTACTTCTGGAGAGACATCTAATCTTGGTTTCTCTCAGCCCCAGGCTTCCCTTAATACTCTTGATTTCTTCAGATTTAAATCAGGTTCCTAAATCAATAACTGTTCCTTTTACTTCCACCATAGCACAGACCTCTATATGATCTTCCTCTGACCAATCAGCTTGCTGAGCTAGGAATATCTCCCTTCCTGTCCCCAATATTAGGATCCCTCCCAAGTGCTTTTCCAATTCCTGATACCAACTTTCATTTATTTATTGAACAATTTATTTATTGAACAATATCTATTGAATATTTATCAAATGCCTAGTTATGATCTAGCTATTATTCTAGGGAGTATGAATAAAAGGTAAGCAGAAACAGACATGGTCTCTTCCTTCATGGAGCTAACAGTTTAATGGGAAAGAAGCACATTATGTAAAGAATCACACAGCAACCTTGACAAGTAAATCAAAGGGAAGGAAAGGTATGTCTGCATGGTGCTCCAAAAGCCTGTAATAGGGGGATATGACCAAATTTGACACTCAAGGTAGGTTTTCTGGGAGAAGTGTGGCAAGAAGTGAGGTCTAGAGGAGTGTGAGTCAGTTAGGCAAAGGGGGAGGGAAGAGCATTAGACTCTGGAAACAGCAAAGACCCAGGGGTGGGAGACAGGATGGAGAGTGTGAAGCACTGAAAGAAGGCCAGCATGACTAAAAGTTGCATTCAGACGTGTGTTCTCAAAAGCTCCCTCTGGCTTCAATGTGTAGCACAGTGACTTGTGGCCAGTTCACCTTTTGCCAAGAAAAGATCATCTTTGGCAGGAACTCATCTTCCTGCTCAGTACCTTCACTTCATTGGTTATTCCAGCTATGCGTGGAATACAGCTTTCCCAAACATGTCCTTTCTTTGGCTGTTTTATTCCTCCATGCTATCTACATCCCCCCACTACCACCTAGTCTCCTGGTAACAGAAGGTAAGGAAAAAACCTACAAGTAGAACCTATTCCATGTTATTTATAATTATATCTATGGTCTCCTGAATAACAAATCAAAATCAATGGAAAAAAAATATGATAAAAGGTAGAAACATCTTTTAAAGTGTTGATTCGAGAAAAACAATATGGTAACAGGGAAGTAAAAAACTGCCTTTAGAAGTTACAGCTGATCATTTTAATCCAGACATATGCAGCTCATTAATTCTGACTGAAATAACTTCCACAAAAGAAAACTCTAGCATAAAAGTTACTGCAGAAACAAAGGGTACCATCCACTGGTAAACCTAATCTCAATACATCTCCTATGGTCCTTCCCTAATTACAAAACAAATCTTATTCAGCATTCCAAATCCACTGTTTGGAGCCTCCTCCTCTGGTAAACACACACACACACACACACACACACACACACACACGTTTCTCCACGATAAACTAATGTCAGCATTATTAACTATTCAATAATTTG
The DNA here is from genome assembly GCF_963455315.2 of Globicephala melas. Lineage (NCBI taxonomy): Eukaryota > Metazoa > Chordata > Mammalia > Artiodactyla > Delphinidae > Globicephala > Globicephala melas. Next base: position 108,584,076 of record NC_083335.1, read on the forward strand.
ACAAGGCCAAGCCAAAATGAAACCTTTGGTGTTTTAAAATTTTTATGACTCCTAAAACAAGTTCTAAAGTATTAGACCCAGTTTAATTTTCAGTCAACATTTACCTTCCATCTAATTCTTATATCACTTAGTTTTACTGAATATTAAAATGAAAATAAAGCTATGACTTTTGGTCTTTTAACACAAAGTTAAAGTGTATTCATAAGGATTTATTTTCAAGATAAAAAGAATCCTACATTTATCCCACAGTCATTTCTGGGTTATCTAATAAAAACGTTAAGTGCTGATACTGAATTTTATATTTGTTTTCCTTCATGTATCAGAATCAATACATAATATCATACAATTATATTGCAAGCCAAATTATTTTTATTAGCCTATGATGTACATTTTACTTTGCCTAGGAAAACAGGCTATTTGGAGGGGCTGATTTTTTTCCCTAAAATTCATAAGACCTCCTCAAAATAATTCTAATAATTATAACTCAAAACAATGTCAGTTTTCCATTGCTTCTCAAGCTTCATGTGCATACAGAAGATCTAGGGATCTGATTAAACTATAGATTCTGATTCAGTTGGTATAGGGTGGGGCCTGAGATTTTGTATTTCTAACTAGCTCCCAAGTAACAATGGCCATTACTACAGCAAAGCTTGTCAGAGGCAAAAAGAGATGATTTTTTTCAACAAGTGATGAGGTCATTATCAAATAGGACAATAATGATGACCGGTAATACACATAAACAGACACAAGTAGGCTTATGTTGCTAAATATCTAGTCATGTCATTTACAGGTTTACCAGTCCTAATTAGGAAATATATTTATAATGATACCCAAGGATCAACAAATATTTGCCATAAATTTATAAACCACAAGGGAACAAATTTCTCATACTGTAACTCAGGCAAATTATTTTAACCAAGTGGAAAGAAAAAAAGCTATTCAAAACTAATTGTAGGGCTTCCCTGGTGGCGCAGTGGTTGAGAGTCCGCCTGCTGATGCAGGGGACACAGGTTCGTGCCCCGGTCCGGGAGGATCCCACATGCCACGGAGTGACTGCGCCCGTGAGCCATGGCCGCTGAGCCTGTGCGTCCAGAGCCTGTGCTCCACAACGGGAGAGGCCACAACAGTGAGAGGCCCGCGTACCGCAAAGAAAACCAAAAAACAAAAAACTAATTGTAATTATGCTTGTTTGAATAGATCCCTAATTGCATGTTTTAAGGATAGGTATTTAGAAAATGTCCTAATTTTCCAAAACATGAAGTCTATGGAGAAACTCACAGCCTAAATGAGCACATTAGTCTCATCCTTCACAATATTATCATCAATCATAAAAGAGTGCAGTGGAAGTTCTTCAAAAAAATGAAAAGAAACCACAAACATACGAACTTATGTTCCTTATTGCTACCAAACCCAAGTTTGTGTGTCAGAGTTTGGAGCAGAGAAAGGTTTATTGCAGGGCCAAGCTTGGAGCAGAGAAAGGTTTATTGCAGGGCCGAGCAAGGAGAACGGGCGGCTTGTGCTCAAAAACCCAAACTCCCAGATGGTTTTCAGGGAGAAGTATTTATAGGCAAAATTTGGGGTGAGGGCTGTAGGGTGTGTAACTTTCTTCTGATTGGTTGGTGGTAAGGTAACAGGGAGGTGCTCCAGGAATCTTGTGCTCAGCCTGAAGTTACCATCCTCCACCTGGGTGGAGGCCTTAGTTCCTGCAGAAGAACTCAGAGATATAAGGCTATGTTTTCCCCTTGAGGAGGAACCAGGACCCAGCTTTCATTGCTGCACTATAGTTTCTTGACTGCTCCTCCTTTGTTTCTGCATTCCCTCACTTCCCTGATTAACAACCATTTGAATCTGCCCTTTGGAACTCAGGGAAGGTCTTAGGAGGCTGAATGCAGCCTATTTCCTACAAATAAGAAATGAGGGACATGGAAAGGATTTGTACTTGGGAGGGCCCCACAGGGTCCTGATCAGTTTCATTATTATTAAGCATTTCTCAAAGAGCTCCTAGAATATGAGAATCTTCTAATATTTCTCATAATTCCTCTCTGCTCAGTAAAATTCTCTTTCACAGTGATAGCATTCTACTGCAATCACCATCAGTTAGGGAAGTGGGGTTCCTCCTTTCTCCAAACTGGAAAACAGTGTCAGTGAGCACTTCATTCCTTCCAGATGCCAAATTCCTACCCAGGAACCAGAATCAGAAATACCACGAAATTAGAAAGGAAGGAGGAACAAGTTCTACAGAGATGTATATGAATGAAAGGAGCGAGGGGAGCAAGGAGAGAGGGAGGCAGAGAAGAGAGGTGGGAGAGAGGGGAGGAGGGAGAGACAGACGGAGGACATCAGAGACTTGGCTAAATACTGTGTCAGAGAAACAATTTGATAGACCCGCTTTTTTTTTTTTTGCTTAATCTTGCCCTCACTCCTTACTGCAGAGACAACACTGCTTCTCTAGTCACAAATTAACCTCCATCACATCTGTTTCTTAGCAGATGGAGATGGCAAGTACTTGACAGGAATTTAAGAATTAACTTTTAGATGACATTTGCAAAGTTCCAAGTCAAAATTTAATCCTAGATTCATATTGTTGGCAACCCAACAGTTAATGGAGCTTAATGGTCTCATGATTCTTTTGATTAAATTACTGCTCACAAGCCTAGTTTCATAGACAGCAGTTTATAAGAGAAAGATATATGGACATCATTTCACTCAGTTCTCACAATTTAAAAACTGTCTAACATGTAATTTAACTTAAGATCACTAGATACTGATGTCATATGAGAACATAATTTTTTAAAAATTACCTCCACAAGATACAAAGAATAAACAATCAGCTCTTCCAGGGAAAGGAGACTAAGGAAGAAGGGGAAAAAAACAAATGTGAGGGCTGGGAGAGGTTAGGGCAAGGGCAAAGACCCAACACATGTAATGACTTTATATTATGCAAAGCACTACCCAAAAACTTCTGAGCTTGGTCCAACAAGAGCGTATTCACACACTCTCCTATGAGACTTTGGTCACTGCCTGAAAGCAGCTGTGCAAACAATCTTTTAGCAAGCTTTTATTTCAATTCAATCCCAAATCTCTACATTGGTTAATTTCAATAAAAAGACCCTGAGGGATGCAAGCTTTGCATACATATAAATATGCTACCATTGACTGCAGCACAGGCCTATACTCAAGACAGCTATAAATCAACCTGTGAAACAAACCAAGCGCTTACCAAGAATCATCTTGAGCAGCCACAAACTATTTCCTGCACTCTTTTGCAAATGCTATAAATATAAAAAGTAAAACTAACTGTGATAAGCATTACAAACAACCCCAGTGAAAGCTACAGAAATACTGGCAGACATTTCTAAATGTATATAAGAAAAATTAATATTGTCTTTCTATTTTAATTTTATAGTTGAGTCAAAACTGCTCCTTTCTTGAAGGCAATAGTTCACTGCTCATAACTTTTAACAGCAGACTGTGGAATTCAAGGTATTTTTCCAGAAATGGAAAAAAATTTGAAGGAACCTAGGGTGAATATGAATTTTTCATTTCAAGAAAGAAAATACAAGTTGTACTAAAATATGTAACAATGCATGAAAAGCTACAATTACTTTTTGTCAGCAGCCGCCCAGGAAACATGTTCTTTGGTTATAGCATCACAGATTAAAAGTCATTTAGAAAGAGTGTGATTTATTCGATAATGATAAAGGCAACTTTAAGTTCTTGTTAAAGTTTTGGACACTTCTAGTTATGAACAAAGCATTCTGATCCTGACCTCCCAGTGTTATTCAACCAAAAAAAGGTAAAGAATTCAAAATAAAACCTTGCATTTCTATCCCAAACTGAGTCATGTCAAAAGCTGATTTCATTACTTTTCATAGCAATCCCAAACCTTGTCAGAAAGGAGGAGAAAAACAACCAAAATGATTTCTGCTTGAATAGGAGAGACATGCAGTTGGTGATTATCTTGTAAGGATACAACAAGAAAAAGGGAAAAAAATGATTTAAAAGACTACCATAGGAAACAGAATAGAGCTAATCTGGAGAAACTGGTCCTCTCTGGAAGGAAACATGGCCCAGGTGCTTTACTATGGTATCTTCTCTTCAACACATACAGTGCATTCCTGTCTTGAGGTTAACTTTAACTAGTTTAACCTTGGGCAGCTAATGAATACCTAAATTAGGGGCATTTCTTCTGGAATAAGATTTATTTCTTTTTTTTAAAAAAAGAAATTTATTTATTTATTTTTATTTTTGGCTGCATTGGGTCTTTGTTGCTGTGCACAGGCTTTCTCTGGTTGCAGTGAGCGGGGGCTACTCTTCGTTGCAGTGTGCGGGGCTCTCATTGCAGTGGCTTCTCTTGTTGTGGAGCACAGGCTCTAGGTGCACGGGCTTCAGTAGTTGTGGCACACAGGCTCAGTAGTTTTGGCATGCGAGCTCTAGAGCACAGGCTCAGTAGTTGTGGCACACGGCCTCAGTAGTTGTGGCGCACGGGCCTAGTTGCTCTGCAGCATGTGGGATCTTCCCGGAGCAGGGCTAGAACCCATGTCCCCTGCATTGGCAGGCGGATTCTTAACCACTGTGCCACCAGGGAAAGCTCCTGGAATAAGATTTATTTCTTTATCCTTCATTTCCACCTTCAAATAATTTTAAGAGTACAACATTAACTACAGGTTTACATTTGCTTCAAAATATCTTACAGCTGTTAGGTTTATTTTAAAAATAATAAAGTTCTAACAATGTTCCACAATTAAAAGCTCTGTCAGAGTCTGTCAAATAGGAACAGTAGTGTTACTCGGCGACTAAGACCTAGTAAAGCCACAAAATCAAAAGTATTACAATGAGGAGCAGAACCAATGAAACTTTTCAATTTATGGTTCTTATACATTTTGATCTTTAAGAAAGAAAAAGAGCAGAACACAGACAACACTTACTTTCAGTTTTTTAAAAATAGGCCTTACATTAGCAACAGATTAATATTCCTTGCATATGTGGAAGACCTCAAGAAGACTGTACCCTTGTATTTCAAATCGTTATCTCTACAAACTGAAGAGAGACATGACACTGACTCTCCTACTCCCATTTCTTCTAGTCTTGACAGGAAGGAATGAAGGTGAAGATCAGAAACAATGGAATACTCTTTGGCCCAACAGGGAGTGGTCCAATAGTCTCACCTCTTCACTTCTTTATTCTCAGAGGCTTGCTTTATGCATTTCCAGAGGAATACAAAAAAGTTTTCAGGAAATGTCTACATAATAATGGGTGCAGAGGCCCTAATGGTTCAATAATTAAAATGTTAATGGTATCATCAGTACATATAAATAAGCTGAAATAAACTCAAAAGAGAATTAATTTTACAGCTAAAACCATATTTTTATAACATATGAAAACAAGTTACTTGATAAACTTGATAAGTTACTAAGTGAAAATATGTAAAAATCATCCTCAACATAAACTTGCTTCCTAGAAGATAGGAAGCTAAATCCTTAAGCCTCAGAGACCACTAATGATCATTTCCTTAAACTAACTTTTCTAAACCAACTGTTACGACTTATATACATATGGGATATTTATTTTTAATGACAAATTTTAATTATAAATTTAAAGGTTAATATATCAATTTACCAGACCTTACTAAATGCAGAGACACATTTAGAACAATTCAGAATCATATGATCAACATAAAAGTTAAACTTAAGAAGCATTCTCAGTAAGGTCAAGAATATTCAACACTGAGCAGTAGCTCTAGCCAACACAAAAAGGTAAAAAAAAGTAGAAGTTACGGATATTAAGAGAAAAAACTATCAACATACATATGCATAATATGATTGTCTACTTAGAAAATTCAAGAAAATCAACTGAAAAACTATTAGAATAAGCAAGTTTATTAAAGTGGCCAAAAACAAGAGCAGTACACAATAACTTCCCTATACACAGCAAAACCAATTAGAAAATGTAATGAAAGAAATTCCATTCACAATAGGAATAAAAGCAAACTACCGACGAAAAAAAACTAACAAAAAATGTAGCAGACACTTATTTTTTAAAAAGCTTTCAAATTTCACTGAAGGATATAAGAGAAGATTCAAGTAAATAAAGAAGACACACACACATTCCCGGATAAAAAGACCCAATAGAGGATGGATATCAATTTTCCACAAATTAACTTATAAATTCAATGCAATCTCAATCAAAATCCTAATGCGATGTTTGTTTGACTTAACAAACTGAACCCAAATTTTCATATGAAAAGAAAAATAAGCAATAACCAAGAAATATTTGAAACAGCATAACATGGTGGTGGGGGGAGGCCTTGTCATTCAGATAATAAACACTCTGTAAAGCAACATTAATTCAAAACTGCACTGAATAGAAAATAGATAAATGAACCCAAAAAGGAGAATCCAGAAACAAACCTATCCATGTGAATTTTAGTTTACATGATTGAGGTTTACCAATTGATTCTTTCAACTAATTAAGCTATTCTTGAAATCTAGTTTACTTTATGTACATATTGCTGCATGTTTCTATTTATGAATATAGAAGTTGCAATGGAAGATACAATGTGGAATAGTATGTTACATAATGCTATTTTCTGGAAGCAGGTTTTTTTTTTTAAATGCTCCAGTTTACCCTTTGTTCTGACAAGTAGCATGTGGTCTAAGTGAAATATATAGCACCTGTATAAAGAACGGAAACTTTTATACTGGAGTCAACATAATAACCCTTATGTAGGATTAAGATTATACATTTAACTCCATATACTTAGTAAGACCGGCTATGGGACTATATGCTATTTTTCTATTTCCAGAACAGAAGGTATTTAATATATGTTTGCATAATAAATATCTTTTCCTTTATTTTAAAATTCAACAGATTTAAAGTTAGTTTTGTGAGGCTTTTTAAACTTTTATGAGATTTACTCCTTCTAAAAATCTTTATTTAGTGAACTATCACCAGTTAACTCATTTTTCTCTATAACCGAACTTTACACTCATCAGTCATAGTCACAAGTAGAATTTAACATTCTTTCCCTGTCTCACCGTCTTGGAATCTGAGTTGTCACTGATATTTTATAGTTAGGTAAGTTCATACTAAAGTTCATGGGAAAAAAATTGAGGGCAGAATTGCTAATGTATATAAACATATCATGATCATTGGGAGTGAATCTATTCTTAAATAATACCAGTATGAATTCATAGTTTTGACAGTGATGTTTTTAAAAAGAGAATACATATACTGGGAGGTAAGATTGAGAGTACAGGAAAACTGATTTTCCCTATGCCTGTTATCTGCAAATGACCATATTTGCAAAATGAGGTAAAGAATGTTCCATTTTAAAAGGAAATTTTTCTATTGTATGGATATTTTCTTTAAAAATGTAGACCGCGGTTAAAATCCGGTTTTTCTAGTACTCTTGTAGTTTCATTTTTTACATTTAGCTCTGTAAACCATTTGGAGGGTATTTTGTGTATGGTAGGAGTTATGGCTCTAATTTTACCTTTATCACATAATAAATTTCTGTATGTGCTGGGGTCTAGTTCTGGGCTTTCCATTCTATTCCACTGGTATATTTGCCTGTCTATGGGCCAACACCATGCTGTTTTTATTATAGAAGCTTTATAATGTTTTAATATCTCATAAAGCTAATCCCACTTTATAGTTTTTCTTTTTCTGTGTTTTCCCAGCTCTTCTTTTTTTTTATACGTTTATAGGTTTGATGATTGATATACTCAATCATGAGCTTAAGGATTCAACAGATTAGTTTAAGAATTATGCCCTAAACATAATTAGGATGGTAAACCAAGTACAAAAAATTAAATTATGTCCAATAAATATAAAAATTTCACTGCCTACTATTTTAACATGATCTTTTGTTTTGCATAAATATTTAAGAGCTAACTAAATGTCAACTACTTTCATGTTCCAGAATACTAAAAAATGTATTTTCATTTGTAAGATGTAGTATAATCTATGTAATCATTTGCCATTTAAATTTCAGATTAGTTGCTAGAGTAGAAATGGAAAAATCATAAACATAAGTTTTCTTTAAAATTATTAAACCTGTTACGTATCATCATAAATCTAAACATAGCCTTTGGCATAAGCATTTACATTACCTAACCAAATATGAACATAAACTAAATCATTCTAAAATATTAATGATTTATTCTAATATTCTCATTTTTTTAGATAAGCAAAACCAGGAATTTTATGAAGTTTCCCCTTACTTGCTCTAGGTTTCAACTGCATGTCCTTACTTATCCAAGGACACCACATACAGTTGTGTAGGTTGTGCACTATATGCTTGCACAACCATACAGAGGATAGTAAAAAGCTACACAAGTGAATCTGGTAGCCCTGTTTTTGTGCTTATTGCTATCAGAGTAGAAAACCACTCCTTCAAAATCAGCAGGGTGTCTGAGAATTCAATTCAACTCAATTCTGACACTATCAGAGGCTAATAGCAAGCCCAGGTTGTTACTTGTGCTTCTGAGCGACCAGCTACAAAAAGGGAGTGTTGAACGATCCCCTCTAACTCAGGATGCCAACCACAAGTCCAGATTGTACTGAAATAGAGTAAGACCCTGCAGGGCCCTCCCACCCAAGCACAAAAGCCCCTCTTTGTCTCCCGTTTCTTGCTTGTAGAAAAAGGCTTTAGTCTCATGGGCCTTCCCTGAATTCCAAAGAGCAGGCTCAAACAGTTACTAATTAAGGAAGTGAGGGAATGCAGAAACACAGGAAAAGCTGTCAAGCAAGAAGATAATAATAGCTTAAACAATAGTTCAGAGATATAACAGGGTCCTAGTTCCTCCTCAAGGGATATACATAATAATCAGACACAAATCTTTTGAGTTGTTCTGCAGAAACTAAGACACTCCCCCACCCCCACCCCACACCAGGTAGAAGATGGTGACTACATGCTAACCACAAACACATAGGCCTCAGACTTGTTGGAACTAGAAGGCTGATGATTAAGATTCCTGAAACATCACCCTGTTACCTCACCACTAACCCATCAGAAGAAAGTCATACACCCTACAACCCTCAACCTAAATGTTGCCTTTAAAAACCCTTCCCTGAAAGCCAACAGGGAGTTCGGGTCTTTTGAGCATGAGCTGTTCATTCTTCTTGCTTGGCGCCCTTTCAATAAATGCTGTACTTTCCTTCACTACAACTCGGTGACAGTAGATTGGCTTTGCTGTGTGGTGGGAGAGTGGATCCAGGTTCCTTTTGGTAACATTACCTCTACTTCTGATCAAATGGCTATGAATCAAAAGTTCCTACAACCCCCTCCTCAGGTTCCATTAATTTGCTTGAACAGCTCGCATAACTTAGAGAAACATTTCACCTACCAGACTACCATTACTATAAAAGGATATAACTCAAGAATGGCCAAATTGAAGAGATGCATAGGGCAAGATATGGGGAAAGGGCGAGGAGCTTCCAAGCTCTCTCTGCGTAGGCCATTCTCCCCAGATCTCCAAGTATTCACCAACCTGAAAGTTCTCTGAACCCTGTACTTTTGGGGTTTTATGGAGGCTTCACTACATAGGCATGACTGATTAAAACACTGGCCATTGATGATTGAACTCTCAAAAGCCTTTATCTTCCCCAGGGGTTGGGGGGGTAGGACTAAAAATTCCAACCCTCTACATATGGTTGGCTCCACTGGCAAGGAGCCCACATCCTTAGGTGTAGTCCAAATTCCACCTCATTAACATAAGACACCTTTATTGATCTCTTCACTTAGGAAATTCCAAGACTTTTAGGAGCTCTGGGACAGAAACTAAGGAAGAGGAAATATATATTTCTTATTATATATCACACTCCCGGAACCCACAAGCAATATTTTTCTGGTTTTGAAAAAGGCCAAAATGAATGATCTCTGAGCCAGATCTTAGTAGTTCATGCCATCACCATTTTGGTTAAGTGTTTGCAGAGTTAGATAAATATCAAAAAATAGGAATATATATTATTTCCAATTTTAAAACCCTCTATTTTTAACCACATAATATAGAAAGTCAAAAGGTTGCTGTCTATACTTAAAATTTTACTGGACTAACCTTTTAGTGGACTATCCAACCTTCTTACTTTTTCCTGATCATTTCTTAACCCAGTTTTCTAAGCTCATTCATTCTAATGCTATTAGTATCGCAAACATCCTCACTTATAATAGAACTCCTAATTTAGCAAATCACTGCTCAGAAAAGATACAACGTGGCCAAAAGGAACAAGCTTGAACAAGGTATAGCTGTAGATTTAAATTCCAGAGTGTTCTTAAAAAGAAGGACTAAAAGATTTAAAAATGTATTTGCATACTTCTACCACTGCAAAACACTTGTAAAGAACTAAGGAAGAAAGGAGTGACTAAAACACATAAAAGTTTTTAAATGTTCTTTCATCCACTCTTTCTTCTCAATCATAATGAATCCTTCAAATTCAGGCCTAGTTTGCCCAAAAATAACTAAGAAAATGTATTCATGTTAAAGTATTTTCTTTATATATTTTGATCTTTTTTTATATATAAATGTATTTATTTTGGGCTGCATTGGGTCTTTGTTGCTATGTGCGAGCTTTCTCTAGCTGCGGCGAGCGGGGGCTACTCTTTGTTTCGGTGCGCGGGCTTCTCATTGCAGTGGCTTCTCTTGTTGCAGAGCATGGGCTCCAGGTGCGCAGGCTTCAGTAGTTGTGGCATGCAGGCTCAGTAGTTGTGGCATGCGGGCTCACTAGTTGTGGCTTGCGGGCTTAGTTGCTCCATGGCATGTGGGATCTTCCCGGACCAGGGCTTGAACCTGGGTCCCCTGCATTGGCAGGTGGATTCTTAACCACTGCGCCACCAGGGAAGTCCCTTGATCTGGGTTTTTATTCAGGCAACAATCTTTGAACTTTCAGTTCATAAAAGGAAAGCTTTCAATAAAATGTTTAATTTACACAAACAGATAAAAAGAAAGTCTCTGCTCCTGAAATTAAATAAAATTTATCTTTCTTAAGTCTTAAAAGAGAGGAAGAAAAATATTCCTGGCCCTGTAGCTAAATTTAAATATGAAACAGAAGTTTAAGAGCAGTAGTTGTCTTAGATCAGGTTTTAATAGCTTGGGTGATTTTACTCATTAGTTCATTCACAAATACTTATTGTACGAATGTGCCAGATACAACTCTTAAAGTCTTCTGAAACTCAGACATTGCTAAGTCTGATTAAAATATTATATATAACCAAATGAAAATATGTAGACGTCTACATTTCAGAAGTATGATTTTTTTCATGGTTAGAACAGGATTATTCAACTATATTAAGGCATGAGCCACATAATCAGAAATTTTTGTATGAGTAGGCCATGTTGAGTTGAATGGTCCATTCCTGGCAAAGAGTCTTGATTGTGACTCAAATGTAAACTAAGTGCTTATGGAATCTTTATGTCTATTTTTATTTTCTCAGTAATCTTTTCTTTTTTTCCAGTTTCATTATACTTATAATTCATTTATAATTTCAGTAGAGTTAAATTGGAGTGGCTCAAAAAAATACCTGACTATTTACATTCAGCATCAATTACAGTAATTAATTATTTGTAGGCTAGCGTCATGACTTTGTATTGCTAGTGGTAACAATAATAACCAATACTTTTCCAGCTCCTACTATGATCTTTGCATACATTATCACCCCCTGACTACAACCCTCTTTTATAGGTGGTGTTAGTGGTGGAAATAATAATAGCCAATGTTTATTTAGAACTTACTAAGTACCAATGACTGAGGTATATCATTTGCATAGATTACTTTATTTAAACCTCAATGCTCTTTAAGGTAGGTGGTGTTATTTCCTCATTTTAAAAAGGAGAAAGAGGTTATTATGTGCCCAGATCCATACAACCAATAAGTAGCAAAACTGGGATTTGAATCTAGGTATATTTAGCCTCAAAGCCTACATTTTTGCCACTGTAATATAGTGACTACCGGAGTAGACTGTATAATACAGTGACCACTGGAGCAGATTATTGGAGGTGTTTATACGATGGTGATGGTGGACAGGCCTGATGGGAGTTTAAATTAATGTGATTAAATAGTAAAAAACATTCTAACAAGACTTAAAATTAGAATGGGGGCATTCTGATCACTTAAGGAAAAAAATAACAACTATCCCAAAAGGTTTTCATGTTAGACTCCAATGTTCAGAGCAACTTTTAAAAATACGTAATTATGTAGCAACACATGTTGTATTTTACTATTAAAAAACTCAACAACCCACATATAAATAAAAATATTACCCAACCCACAGAATTAGTTCTGATATAATTAGCAAATTACGTGTTTCAAGTAAGATTACAAAAAGAGAGAGAAAAATGTCTCTAAAACAAATTTCCTTTTATTTGAAGGATATACGTACAATTAACTTCCATATAAAAAATATAAGGTGCAACTTGAGGATGTACATTAAAAAAGAAAGAAGGCATTCAGTTAAAGGTTTTGTTTGTTTTTATAAGGTCCTTATTTTAGTCATGCTGACACTAATAATGATATTAGTAAAATACTCTAAAATAGCATTTATGCTTTAAGGTTGTCTATTTGAGTAGGTGGAAGTGAGCAGTTTCTGGTTCCAAACTTTATTGGTATTTATGAAGGTAATCAACCAAGTTTTCTACTATTGTATTACTGTTCTGCATAATTGCATAAATACTTTAGATATACATATAAATTAGAAGTCCAGCAAATGTCTAGGCTAAATTAACAGCTGTGTATCTATGACAGACATATAGGAAAAAACATTAAGGTCATATTCCAGTGTTATCTGGGCTGCTGAGATGGGTTAACACACTAAAAAAAATATAGGAACAAGACCCAATTCTTTAGCTCTTCACTATACAAGGTGCTTTAGTTTTACCATTTCAAGTTATAATATAAATTTTGTTAAAACACAATTACAAATTTGTTGAACAAGCATAAGTAAATTAAGAATTCAAAGCTGTTGGTTCAAAATAAGTCACAGACTTCAGCTTTTACACTCCTTAACATTAATTTTTCCTAGGACTTAGACATTTGAGAAACATTTCAGTTACACCATGTGCCAGTCTGCCATTTGTCATGGAACATGAAGAGCCCAGGTGGCTGCCAATGATACGTACTTTTCCGACTGGCCCCAGAAGTATGACTCAGTGCTTGTCCTGAGGTGACCACACTTCTTATAGTGGCAGGAAAAGTGTTATTATTCCATCTTTGACAGCAGCTATCAGAAAATGTGCATAATGCCACAGTTCATTCTCAAGTGATTAAGTTACATAATTTTGCCTTTCTTAAAAGGATGACAAAGCTTGAAAAATAGAATACCTAAAAATTAACATGTAAAAGAAAGTAATTCCTAAAGGACAGTAAACACCACTAGAAATTTAGAATAGAAAACACAATGGCATTTCAGTGGTGAAAGAGAAAGTACCTTACATTTTCATCTAGTTATTGAATACGCAACAGCACACCTAATACAAGAGACCTACACACATTTTAAACTTGAAAAAAATCCATTAATATGTTTGTTTCCATTTTGTTAAATACTTTTATTTAGTCACTTCTCCCTATTTGGCATTCATATATTTATTAAAAAATAATTGCCGAAATCTCACTATGGTCATGAAATTTACTTACCTTATCAAACCACTGATAACTACAGATGTCACACTGTGAAGTTACTCTAGATTTTAAATAAGTAAATATTCTTTGAAATCAGGGACTCCAACTTGTTGAGGCTTTAACACAGATATAGGAATGTTGGAAAGAGAAAGGAGGAATGAGAACAGTATAAATGATGCAATATCTACTACATAGAAGAAGGAAGCAATGTTTAAAATAGGCATCAAGGAGGACATCACAATAAATAAACTCTATGAACTAATCTTAAAATAACTCAGTGGCCTTGATCATTCAAATACACTTTTTTTGATGTATCAAAGACAGCTATTTGTATTTGGTTGGGACCAATTTATTTCAATACACTAATTCTAGTAGTATGAATGAGGTTACTTAAGTTATATAGTTAAAGAATACAGGGTCAAAAATTATTCCACATTTAGAGTTTTAGGTACATGTATACCGTTCATAGTTAAAATGGAAAATTATTAAAAATACACAGTGAAATGTAATAGACTATTCAGCATAGCAAACCATTTACAGCTCTAAACAGACCACAAAATCTACTGTGTGTCCAGATTTGGATTTAATCCTGTTGCACTTGACTATACTAACAAACTGCAAAGCCTTAGAAAATGGCATTTAAAATCACTGGGTCATAGCACACAGAGATTAGAAGACCATCAGGAGAAGTTTTTCTAGCAGTTAATAGCATTTTAACTCCCTGTAAATGGGGTTTGGCATTCTATGAATCTTACATTCGATTATGATAAAACAAAACCTAAACTGAACATTCTTAATGAGGGGATTATTCTATGAAGTAGGCTTGTTGCATGTGTTAATCAAGACGTGTTCTAGCTTTGACACCAGTGATCAAAAGAATTCATTCTCTTTTGTTCCTAACAGAGCTGTCCTTATAACAATGAAAAGATCTATGCATCATACTCTTTCTGAGCTGTCTTTTTGTAATTTTGGTAATAGAAAGATATGTGAATCTAGACAAGTCCTTTAACCAACCTGAGCTCGGTTGGTTACATGAAACATGATGATGGCAGAGGACCAAGAGATTTCTGTAAGTTCTTTCTTATCAATTCATCTATCTATCAATTCATCTCACAGAGAACAAGAGTGTCAGTGTAACAAACTAAGAATGTTCTTTTATTTTTTTTATTTTTTTTTTGCGGTACGCGGGCCTCTCACTGTTGTGGCCTCTCCCGTTGCGGAGCACAGGCTCCGGACGCGCAGGCTCAGCGGCCATGGCTCACGGGCCCAGCCGCTCCGCGGCATTTGGGATCTTCCCGGACCGGGGCATGAACCCATGTCCCCTGCATCGGCAGGCGGACTCTCAACCACTGCGCCACCAGGGAAGCCCAGCATGTTCTTTTATAAAAGAAATGTTACACACTGTTTTAACTAATGATGTGTTTCAATAAAGGGACATTTAAGTACTGTACTTGAGTTTACTTTGAATTTGCCTATCAGATATAATTAAAACCATAAATGTTAAAGGTTTATAAAAATACCTGTAAATTTTGCTAAGAATTTAAGGGATGTACTTGTACTACATTCATTAATACAAATCTGTTTGATGCATTTGCACATATCTAGAAATCACTTAATAGAACATTACACAGACCCTGATTTTAAAGGGATGATTAAAAAATGAACACCAAGAACAAAAAGCATTGTTTTTTTTCCCAGATATTCCATGTCAACTTGCACATACCACATATTCTAATTTACTTTTTCCTTGGTCTTATGAGTACATTAGTAATTCATATTTTTATTTTTATACAGTAGGACTTGTCAGCTACCTTAAAAATTTTTTAAATATTACCAAGTAGGTAGAGAAAGAATGTGAGGAGTTAGACTATGCAAGGGACCAGGAGGTATCTGCTCCTTGCTAAACTTGGGAGTTACAGTTTTCAGTAGTGAACGATTATAGAAAAGGGGAAAAAGGAGAGAGATTTGTTACCTAGTATATTAGGAATTTGCTAACCAGAATTTGTCAAAGTAATCTGGCACTGATGGCACAGACTTGAAGGATTCAGATCCACCTACAATATCAAAAATACACCTTCTGCTTTTGTTACATAACAAGTCTTTATGTAAAGTACATGAAGTTTTATGCATGACATTCAATTTATAGAACAGAAAAAAATTAAACCTTCTAAAAATTCATAAGTCCCAACTGTCACTAAAGTAGATATAAAGAAAATCAAGAATGCTCGTCATTCATTGCTTCTAAACCAAATATGAGAAGGAATTAAAAATTTAGAATCAGAGAATCTTAAGAGTTTTAAAGGAGAACGTGTTACCCAATTTTTTTTAAAGAAAACCAGAAGTCCAAATTATTTACCCTAGGTAACTCTGACAGAAGTATAGCTGTCTCAACCACATGATCTCACTTTTTAAAAGACATTCATTTAATTTAAAATTTACATGGTTTTAAAAAATGAGTTATAAATGGCTCAGGGGTGACCAAAAAAATCCAAATGATCTTCAAAGTTTGAATGAAAGAATAAAATATGGCATATTATTGTCCTCTGTCATTTATCATACAAAATCAAAAAGATGGAGGAAAAGTAGCAATAAAATTATGGAGAAAAATATTTCTCAAAAGCTTTAAAGTCAACATTGTTATTACACTGATTAAAAGGAGGCTCGTAATCAATTTCTGTATTTTAAAAATTCTTCTAAACCAAATTTTATATATGAGTTGACATCATTTACATGAGTGCACCAATGCTAGATATATGGAGCATTTTTCCAAGGAAAACACAACTGCAGATGTGAAACATAAGAAGAAAAACAAAACTGCTTGTAATTTAAAAAAAAATCTAGCATACTAACACTGGGAAAATACACTTTCCAACAACCATTCCATAATATAAAATACAGGAACTAATTTGTAGTCTTAATGCTTCTCAATTGTCCTCAATCCAAATACCACTTGTGACACATGAATGAGAAAAGGCATTGTTTTGCCAGTGATTCCCCCTTGTTTTCAGTGATCCAAGCTCAAATGAATTGGTTCATTTGTTTCTTACAATTGACTGTTTCTCCTATGAAAAGTCAATACATTCTTACCACTTAAATGGAGCTCTAGTGCTCATAAGTGCCTGTTATTTTCATTGCACAGATTCAGTATTTAATAATTTTGATCACCTTGTATATGCCTGTGTTGATAAAACTCTTATATTCCAATCTTCTGACAATGGCTGAAAAATGAAATTTCAATGGTCATAAACCTTTTGGTAAAATAAAGATGAGAAGTATGAGGAACCATGATATGCAAGGACTACTACTGAGATGAGGCTCATACTGGTTGAGACTTAGCCAGGGATAGTGGAGCATCAACAGCAATGCCTTTAGGACTTTTGTACTGGGTTTCCTGCCAGGAAGAGTGAGATATACCATTCTAATAATTAGGCTGAATTACTTAAGTGATCATTTGACTCACATAAGGAAAAAACTGGAGAGAAAGGCTCCAATAAAGCTGTTAGAGAAGTGGCTACACACAAGACAAAGAAGCTAGTAAGAGGAAAAGCGTTTCCGAGACCCAGCCACCTGAAATCCATACTCCAAATACATTTTAAAATCAGTATAATCTTCTTTGTCTTAAGGCAAACATATGTGAGCTATAGCCAGCAATTTATTTCTAAACTGGAATACTTAAAAATTCTTTTCCATAAATCTCATTTAAAAATCCTGTTCAGTAATTAATAATAAACTATTTTTGCCAGTGTCAAAATGTTACTCCATTTCTACTCGGACTACATGTTGACTATTCTTCAGAATTCCCTATAAAGCATATTTTCCTTACCCTCATTTTCCGATAAAGAAACAGAAGGCTTGAGAAATGAAGAGGCGAGTTAAACACACACGACGGGACAGAATTTAGGTTGGGTCACAACTGGAGAGATTTCCAGTTCCAACTCAGTACTACAAATAATTTGTATTGTCTTCTACATACAGTGCTTCCTACTAGATATTTGTCCCTTTAATCTTTTTTTTTTTATTCATCTGTATGAAATGTAGAGATGCGGAAAGAGAGGGGTACAGTAGGGGAGTGAGTCCTTTGGCATGGCTACAGGTAATAAAGATGTTTTCAGCAGCCTTGAAAGGCATCATCTGGCATTTTTATTGGGGAAAGTAGAATATTAAATTCATGGCAGCCTACAAGACAGTGGCTACTATACAACGATTACTCTTAATTAACTTCTCTGAAGAACTCATGGCCATCTGCACTCTGAAAAAGCTTCCAAGTCTACTTCTCGCCATCTGTATTTCATAAGTCATGTAAATCACACAATTCGCTTCTAACATTCTGTTTTTAATTATTATGAGACTGTATTACCATAATAGCTAGTCATCCTAAATCTGTGTACTTTTGTTATGAAAAGTATCATTGGAAAGTTGTGAAAACAATTTCAATCTAAATGTTGCCCACCTACCTTGGGATAGATTCTATCCTGGGATAGATATGGGAGAATCTTGGAAAGTCAACCCATTTTTTCCAGTCACATATTCAAAGACAGCTTCAAATCCTTGATATTTAATGTACAAGCTACACAGACTTTTTTTTAAAGATTTCTTTAAATTCAAAACATTCTTACCTTACTAAAACATATCAAAGCAGAAGAAAACAAAATTAACTCTCCTTCATTCTTGTGAGCATACCTTAAGAAATGCCTTGTACAAAAAACAGAAGTATTTCACAGAGAACACGTTAATGCATATCCAGGCTGATACTCAGAGCATGAAGTCAGGACAAGCCAGGAAGGCAATTCTAAGACATTCACATCAATATCAGCAGAATTTCACACTTTCATAGAAGTGGATTAATAACAAAGAATCAAGTAAGATGAAATTGTGATCCATATAACATTTCAGTTTATTGTGGCAAGAAAAAAAACCCTGATTATCAGGTTAATGCGTTAAATTCCCAGTCACAATTTTATCTACTTATTACCAGAGGCTGTTCCTTTTAGAATTTTCACACCAGTAAACTAGAAAACAAGGAAGATAATAATAAGGAAGACACAGGAATAAAGTGCAAATATTAAAGTAGTTCTGTTTTGAAATCAAATATAATTTCTTAGAGATGTGACCAAAGGAGGTGTTAAGTTACAGCCACTCTCATACCCAGAACTCAACTACTAAACACACTACATGACCCCGTAATACAATGAAAATAAGGTGTTACATTTAGTGACAAAAAGAAAAATGCTGACTGTCTCGTAGAAAAGCAATGAGAAAAGTTCATTTGGTTATATTCCATTTCAACATATCTGCCCTAGGCAAATATCTTGCCTACGTAAATATGCATGCATATTTATATACATGTTTATATATTCAGCCTAAAATCAATTATTATAAACCACATTTATTTGCTCAAAAATGTTCATGCCTTGTTTAACATTCCTACACAGTGTCTGCAGGAAAAAGAAACTACAATTAGAAAAATTGCTGGGAATCAGGCTTTGTTAACAAGGTTTAGAATAGCACACTCTTCTGTCCAAGAGTTTACCTGCCAATCTGTTAGCAGTGAAGTAAAATACGTAGGGAGATGGAGCTAAATTTTGGTGGTCTCCACCCTATCCCATGTACATTCAGTTTCCTTTTCTTAAACACATTTCCTGATTAGCAAAAAGTTAAAAACAAAAGCTAATCAAGTAAAAAGATGAACTTCAGTTGAAGGGAAACCAGGTATGACATTCACTCAAAAAATTATTTTTTCACATGTAGAAGAGCATGAGGTTTACACAGGAGCCAAGAGGTAAGGCAGAGGTTCTTGCTGCCAGGCCAGGGTCAATGTTGTCCCTTGGGTGCATTTTGAGTATTGTGGGGAGTTTCAGGTTATCACAATGATCAGGTTACTGAATGATTGCTAGACCAACGAATGCAACAGTCCCACACTTAAGAACTGCCTGTATCCCACATGACTTTTTTTGTTTACATTTGAAAGAGTTTATTATTAACACTTACAAAAGGGCAAACCTAAGTTATTTCACATGAGATATTGCTTACATTTTGGTATAACCGAATTTGAAAATAAATTTAACTCTATTTTATTTAAATAAATATTTCAGAATAGTTTTAGGTCTACAGAAAAGTTGCAAAAATAGTACAAAGTTCTTGCATACCTGTCATCCATATTCTATTATTAACAGCTCACATTACTGCGACACATTTGTCACAACTAAGGAACAGCACTGGTATATCACTATTAACTAAACTCCACACCTCATTTTGATTACACTAGTTTTTTCCTATCAGACTTCTTCTATCTCAGAATCCTATCCAGGACACCATAATACAAATAGTCCTCATGTCTCCTTAGCCTCCTATGGTCTGTGTTTCTCACATTTTCCTTGTTTCTGATGACCTTGACAGTTTTGAAGGAGTAGTGGTCAGGTATTTTGTAAAATGTCCATAAATTTGGATTTGTCTAATGTTTTTCTCCTGGTTAGACTGGAATTATGGGTTTGGGGGAGGAAGACCACAGAGGTGAAGTGCCATTCTCACCACATCATATCAAGGGTACACGCGATCAACATGACTTATCACTGATGATGCAAACCTTGATCACCTGGCTGACGCAGTGTTCACTAGGTTCCTCCAATGAAGTTATATTTCCCCTTCCCACACTCTACTCTTTGGAAACAGGTCACTAAGTTCAACCCACAATCAAAAAGCGGGGAGTTAAGTGTCACTTCCTTGAGATGGGAGTATCTACGTAAAATATTTGGAATTATCTTTATGGGAGATTTTTCTCTCCTCCCTCACTTCTTTCTTTATTCAGACATTTATTTACATCAGTATGGACTCTATTTATTTTATGCACTGAATTAAAATCCAATACTATTTTTGTTGCTCAAATTGTTCCAGCTTCGGCCACTGAAAGCTCTTTCAGAATGGCTTCCAAGTCTGTGACGTGCCCTCATCATTGTGTTTTCTGAGCACTTCCTTACTTTCTGGCACAAGATGCTCCAGACTCATCTTAAATTTTCCCTTCTCAGCTCTAGAATCTGCCATTTCTCCAAAAAGCTGAGGTTCCTTTTAATATGACTTTTAAATGTTCAACAGGAATTATTAGAGTGACATATCAAATGAGTCTAGCCTGTTACTTGTTCTAATACTCATTTTTATTCCAGTGTCTATCAATTCATCTGCTCTTCCATTTTCTTGTACTTATAGAATGACTTCTGAACTTACTGCTTGCTTGTCTTAAATCCAGGTATGCTCATTATAAGTAGGCAAACATATCAATTATAGTTTTTTACAGTACAGTCATTTTAAGCACCTACATACAACAGAAACTGATTTTATTTTTTAATTATTTTCCCTTTTTATTACAATAAAGGCATTACAGTGAATTTTTTAATAATATGAGGTAGGTTTTATTATATATGAATTTTATTTCAAGAGACATTAAATAATGTCTGTCATGTAAAGCGAGTACTGAGTCCAAAAGGATTGATGTAGGAAAAAAAATAAGGTAGACTACAATGTGTGGGCTTTATTTGGATCCTGATTTAAGGAAAAAAGAAACTGTAAAACTGTTTATGACATTTATGAAACTAGAAATTTAAACTAGATATTTAATATTAAGAAATGAATTTTGGTGTAATAATAGTGTTGTAGGGGTGAGTGTGTGTGTATATATTTTTAAATTCTTATTTTTTAGAGATACATAACCAGCCTTAATTTTTTGTGATCTTATTACTGGTACATCAGTAGGAAGAAAAATGTTAGTAGATCCCTAAGTATTATTTTGCTGTATTTATTTTATTTTTTTAATTTATTTTTTATATAGCAGGTTCTTATTAGTTATCTATTTTATACATGTTAGTGTATACATGTCAATCCCAATCTCCCAATTCATCCCACCACCACCACCACCACCCCTGCCATTTTTCCCCCTTGGTGTCCATACGTTTTTTCTCTACATGTGTCTCTATTTTTGCCCTACAAACCGGTATTTATTTTCTCTGTGTGTGCTGGTCACAACTGTAAAAACAAGCTGGCAAAACAGTCTCATATGAAAAAAAAAACCCTCAAAATTAGAAACCATTTTGTTTAAATATTAAATTAGACACATCTTAAAATTAATGTAGATGGAGATTCATTATGTTACCACATTTAAAAGTCTATCTCTTACCAGACCACTTATCAACACAGGATGCCAACAACTTTTTCAAAAAAAGTGACAAAATTCTCAAAAACATGCCCAAACAAAATTAATTTTAATTTGTATGGATTTTGAAAAATAATGAGCACATTAGGAGAGAAAAAGTGCTTTACAGAATCAAATGGACAATGCTAAGGCAACTTCAAAATAGTTGGTAATTACCACAGTTCACAGTTGATGTTATTTTTTAAATGTCTATTGTCCTGGCTGTTGTAGCTTTCATAAAAAATGAGAGATTTCAAATCATTCTCTCCACAACCAAAGAACAATTAAGTTGTTTTCACTTATTTTAAAACTTCCAGCCTAAAACAAACTCACCTCAAGTCTATTAAAGGAAAATAAGGAGAAACAGAAAATATCACCTTTGTGTTTTTACTCTGAACAAATCTTACTTTAAGTTTCAAAAATACATGCCAGAATATATATTTTAGATACACAGGCAAAACCATGTGTATCATTTTAAAACATAATGTGGATGTAACTGTATCTATCATTACCATTTTACAAGTACTCAATTGATCAAACATCTCTAGCTCAACTTGACCACTCTGTATCTTACGATTTTACAATAGTTTTCTGACAGATAATGATTAAATTTTCTCCAGCATATATGTTTTTTGTGTGATTCACTATGCTATCGTTTCATATCACAATTTGGTCTACAAAAAAAGAATTTCCAAACAAAACAAAATAACTTGGGTAGAACGATTACCATTTACTAGGTAGGTAAGGGTTTCCAAGCTATAGAAATGTACTGAATAAAGTCTGCTGTTCAAAGAAACACTAATGAAATGTATTGCAATAGATAGCAATGCTAACCACTACTTGGTAAATATAAACAACAGAATATAATCAAGGCCCTTACAGGTGTACCTCATTTTATTGCACTTCACTTTATTGTGCTTCACAGACATTTTGTTGTTTTACAAATTGAAGGTTTGTGGCAACCCTGCATTGAGCAAGTCTATCGGTGACATTTTTCCAAAAGCGTTTGTTCACTTCATGTCTCTGTGTCACCTTTTGGTAATTTTTGTAGTAGTTCAAACTTTTTCATAATTATATTTGTAATATAACCTGTGATCAGTGATCTTTGATGTTACTACTGCAGCTTGCTGAAGGCTTAGATGATAGTTTGCATATTTTAGCAATAAAGTATTTTTTAATTAAGGTATATACACTTTTTTAGATATAATGCTATTGTATACTTAATAGACTACAGTAGAGTGTAAACACAACTTTTATATGCACTGGGAAACCAAAAAATTCATGTGACTCACTTTATTGCAATATTTGCTTTACTCCCGTGGCCTGGAACAAAACCCACAATATCTCCAAGGTATGCCTGTATTTGTAGTAAAATGTAATGCTCCTTAGGAACATCTATTATCAGGCACCACTACTTTTGGGGGGGAGGGTATTTTTAAATTTATAAGTGCATATTAACTATATTTTTTAAATACTCTAGATGTTTATTCATACTTATGGAAGTATCAGTTCTTTTACAAATTTAAAAAAATTTTTTTATTGAAGTATAGTTGATTTACAATGCTATATTAGTTTCAGGTGTACAACACAGTGATTCAGTATTTTTACAGATTATACTCCATTTAGAGGAATTATAAAATAATGGTTATATTCTCTGTGCTGTACATTACATCCTTGTAGCTTATTTTAACTTAAACATAGTAGTTTGTACTTCTTAATCCCCTTCCCCTTCCCCATCGGTACCTCCCCCGACCCCTCTCCCCACTGGTAACCCCTAGTTTGTTCTCTGTATCTATGAGTTTGTTTCTGTTTTGTCATACTCTTTCATTTAGTTTTTAAATTCCACATATAAGTGAAAACATACACTTTAAAGTAAGTCATTCTCTGTCTGACTTACTTCACTAAGCATAATACCCTCTTAGGTCTATTCATACTGCTGCAAATGGAAAAATTTCATTCTTTTTTATGGCTGAGTAATATTCCTGTGTGTGTGTGTGTGTGTGTGTGTGTGTGTATACCACATCTTCTTTATCTATTCATCTGTTGACAGACACTTAGGGTGCTTCAATATCTTGGCTACTGTAAACAATGCTGCTATGAACGCTGGGGTGCATGTATCTTTTCTAATTAGTGTTTTCATTTTCTTCAGATATATACCCAAGAATGGAATTGCTGGATCATATGGTAGTTCTAGCTATTTAATTTTTTGAGGAATCTCCATACGGTTTTACATAGTGCCTGTGCCAATCTACATTCCCACCATGAATGAACTAAGGTTGCCTTTTCTCCACATCCTTGCCAACATTTATTATTTGTGGTATTTTTGATGACAGCCATTCTGACGGTGTGAGGTGATATCTCATTGGGGTTTTGATTTGCATTTCCCTGAAGCTTAGTGATGTTGAGCATCTTTTCATGAGGCACCATGTACTTTTATTAGCAATCCTTTGAGAACAAAACATCTCAGAACTGGGCTGGTTAGTAGTAGTAGCCTAAAGTAGATCTTTTGCCTAGGTCTACACTCAGAAGAGGAGAGCATCAAACTCTTGGAGTTCACTTCAAAATAAGAAAGATGAGGGGCTTCCCTGGGCGCCCAGTGGTTAAGACTCTGTGCTTCCACTGCAGAGGGCACGGGTTTGACCCCTGGTCAGGGAACTAAGATCCTCATGCCGTGCAGCATGGTCAAAAAAAAAATGTCACCAATACTATAGTTGTATGTGGCATTTTTGTCACTGGCTAAAGTTCTATTTTGAGTGGAAACGCTTTATCACCAACCAACAACACACACAACACACAACACACACACACACACACACACACCCCTATAGAGGTCAAAAGAACCCAATGACCACACCCCACCTTACCACACACTTAAGAAAGTAGGTCTGACAGAGAGGACATCAACATCTTTGCAAATGTTCCCAGGATTCCTCTCATGTCACATCTATCCCTGGTAGAAAGGCAAGGTAATCATATTATGTTTTAGAACCAGTTAGAAATTCATTCAAATTCTGCTTCTTCCACTTAATATTTATTCATTCTTGAAAATATTTATTGAACACCTGCTTGATAAATATTTTGGTATACAGGACAAGTGATTCAATGTTTCTAAGAAAAAGTTTCTGCATCTGTAAAACAGGGATAATTCCAACCTTTCAGGGCTAGGATAAGTATAAGATGACGCAGGGAAAGCACCTAGCACAGTACACGGTATATAGTAAGCAGTCAATAAATATTATCTATTAATAGTTCTGCCTCTGAAGATTACCAATAGAATGAAACTTCTTCATAATTAAAAAAAAGCTGACCTTTATCATGCACTTGCTGTGTGCTAGGCATCGTTTTAAGCATACCATAACCCTATGAGGTAGGTAATATTATCACCCCTATTTTACAAAAATGAGAAAACCTGGCAAGTTACTTCAACCCTCCCTCACTAAGATCACACAGCTAGGAAGTAATGGAGCCTGGATATAACTAACACAGGCATCTGATTTCAAAGTACTCTTTATTATATACTAAATGGTGCCAATTTTTAAAAGGTAGAAAATTCAGAAACTTTTAAAAAGTCAAGTCTTAAGATAATTACGTATAAACTTGAACTATGTTCTTCATCCATGGAAGTGTAAATCCAATCCAGTAGGCAGAAAAGAAAAAAGAGTTAATGTTCAACCTAATTCCATCACTGAACAGCTGTACATCTCTGTTGAGCTGCTTAACTTCTGTAACTTACCTGTTAAAGGGTGTTAACAACTGTCCCTTATTTCACTTTTAAGTACTACTACTACTAATAGATGTGAAATGCATGAGACCTTTATAACATGGGCTAATGAGGGGAAGAACCAAGCTGTACTACAGGATGTTTGCAAAAATATTCCAAAAAGTCAAAAAACTGATTCCAACCAAGTATGTAGAAATCCTAACTAAAAATATAACTCATTTCTAGCTTGCATATTTTCACTATGGAAATGGCTCCTGGCAAAGTATGATACTTAAAAACATCACATCCTCCAGGATCAAACAATTTCTTTCCAATCTTAATTACACTATTAGATTGATCAGCAAGCCCTTTCTTCACATATCAAAAGTAAAGTTCAATAGGAACCTACTCAAATTATCACAAATCCCAAATAAACAATCTGAATTAGCATGTTTTTACCATAAATAGACTTAAAACATTATGTCTAGGGACAGATTAGAAAGAAAAATTATCTAGCTCTAAACATTCCATAGAATGAGCTGCTCTCTGCTTGTCACAATTCAACATCAAATTGAAAGTCTCTGGTCTGACAGCTGTTGGGCAAGGTAGCAGCCTTCTAGATAAGCAAACCTGTCATTAATTTAATGCAACATTGGTGCCAACAGAGACGGTCGCAAAACTCACCATGTCACCAATGCAGAGGGAAATGGGGAAGGAGCACCTGCCTTGCCATCCATATGTGGGCTCGTACCACACTCAACTTGGTTTCCACACAGGCTCTGGCAGGCAGGGAGAAAAACTAGCAACTGGACTCTAATGTCTATTTTGAGCACCAGTAGCAACAACTCTACAATTCTTTCTCTTTTATATATATTTTTAATAGCCCAGTACCTCGTTTACATAGCCAAAATATAAGTGAATTACACAAACTTAAAATATGAATTTTCTGCTCAGCCAGGTGAAAAAAAACACAAGTCGCCAGGAGTATCAAACATTTTGAAAATAATATGGATAGCTGAAATAAACTCCCACATACACATATAAAACATACCAAAATTATAACAAGAATTCCGCTAATGCTGTTGAAATTACTCATTGAGCATAATTACTTAAAACAAGTATTTCAAAGGTTTTTTATTAATAAATTAATTAGAAGTCTAACATCTTGCTAAAAAATAGATTATTTTGTAATCTTTGTGTAAACAAGTTGGAAAAAGTAAAATCCAGGATCTAAGTCAGCCTTCCATTGATTTCTTCTAGACAAAAACCATGTTGCAAGCCCATTTTAAAAATAGCAGATATGGCTGAAACAAAATAAAAAGTTCAAACAAACAAGAGGATATTGGGTAACACTTTAAAAGCAAGTAACAACGCAGTTTCTTCCTATCATCTTATCAGAAGACTATCCAACCTACCTAATAAAACTAATTTCTGGGGCTTCCCTGGTGGCGCAGTGGTTGAGAGTCCGCCTGCCGATGCAGGGGACACGGGTTCATGTCCCGGTCCGGAAAGATCTCACATGCCATGGAGCGGCTGGGCCCATGAGCCATGGCCGCTGAGCCTGCGTGTCCGGAGCCTGTGCTCCGCAACGGGAGAGGCCACAACAGTGAGAGGTCCGCGTATCGCAAAAAAAAAAAAAACTAATTTCCAAGAACATTAATGTCAAGTAAATATAAAACAGACAAGTATGCTACATTTGATATTAGTTATGTAACAGTGTTCTTACTGTGGCAAACTAGAATACATTAATGCCATTGTGAGTTTTGGTTTATTTAATAAATCTTGGTTTTTAAAACAATTTTATGTTGTGACAAAATATTCAATAGATGAACACAGAAAACTAAAACAGCAGTTATTGTACTTTAGTAAAATTTAAAATTCAATGAATTTATGCAAATACCCACAACCCTTTCTTTTCTGAAATTGAAAGAATAAGATAATGAAAGCTTCTATTAGAATTAATGATTGTAATTTAAATTGGAATTGAACAAGAAATTAAATACATCTTTCAAGTTAAAAAAAATACTAGCATGTTTAATGGTTATTTGTAATTCAAACCAGGGCACAATTGCAATCCACTGATTTGCAGTACTAGCTAGAACATTTAAGCCCGAAGGTGTTGTTTTATTAAGAGTTAACAGACAGGCAAAGTTATGTTAAAGTCTTAAAAATTTCACTTATTCTGATTTATGTTTTAACAATTCTAAATTTAGGGGGAGGGGCACACTTTATTAGAAAAATCTCTATAACGTGCCTACTAGTAGCATGTAATTCACAAAAAATCCACATGAGGCACCTGTATTCAACAAGTTATGCTTTACAGTAACTATCTACATAGGTTCTTAATGAGTGCTCTTCAAAAATTAGTCCAAATAAATTTATATTTGGTTTAAAAAATTAAAATTTATTTTTGAAAATCAGAGTGAGATGAAGTTATATAACAAATGCTGATTTAAGATGCATCTTTAAATATCTTAATTTTATTCCTATTAATAAAAATGTAGATTCAACATTAAATATAATGAGAAGATAATGGTTCTCATTAAGCTAACGGGCTTTTTTTTTTTCATTTTATCCTCTATATTAACAAATAAAGGGCATTTTCTTCTCACAACAGAAAAATATATTTAAATTTCTTATATGAACTTTATTTTCTTTACTTTTTTAAGAGGAAAAATGTAAGGCATTTTTTTCAATTTCATTCTACCATGCATTCCAAAATATATGGTGTTCTTTTTTTTTTTTTTTTTTTTTTTGTGGTACGGGGGCCTCTCACTGTTGTGGCCTCTCCCGTTGCGGAGCACAGGCTCCAGACGCGCACGCTCAGCGGCCATGGGTCACGGGCCCAGCCGCTCCGCGGCATGTGGGATCTTCCCAGACCGGGGCACGAACCCGTGTCCCCTGAATTGGCAGGCGGACTCTCAACCACTGCGCCACCAGGGAAGCCCATATGATGTTCTTTTAAAAACACCAAAATGAAGAAACAATCAGAAAATTTGTATGAAAGAAAATACTTAAGAAAAGGGGTATGTTTTAATTTTTTAAGAAGTTTGCCTATTGTGTTGGCCTATGAAATGACATCAGCAAATAATATTTATAGCATAAACACGGAAGTGTTATAGATTCACTGAAATTATTAACGTTTCTTAACGAAATGAATCCACACCATGATTTAGATCATTGAATTGGCTAGACAGCAACACAACTATGAAAAATGGACAAAGCAACCCTACTTACACTGTATTCTGGCACACAGTATACAACTCGTCTCTGAAGTATCCATTAGGGCATTATAAGGGACTTTACGTGCATCGTCATTTAGGAAAGCAGATTTGTCGACAGACCAGTAATCTGTGAATAAATTTATTTATTCCTTTACTCAACAAATATTTCCTAAGCTCCTACTTTTCACCAGATACTTTCTTATGCACTGTTATGCAAAAAGGTGGGTTCCCTGCCCTCATCAAATAATCATACAAATAAAGGTAAAAAATAAAACTGGCAAATGGAACAAAGAAGATATACACGGTACCAAGAGAGTGCATAACTGAGGATTTGATGTGATATGGCGATTCAGGAAGGCTTTTCTGAGGCAGAGGAGGGAAGGCTTGAGATCTGAAGGATGAGCAGGATTTAACTGGGTGAAGCAAAAGTGCAAAGGCTCAAGGGCTGGGTAAACAGGACTGAAAGAAGGCCCGAGTAGCTAGTGCTAGCAATGAGGTTTACCTCACAGGCAACAGCCAAACCTTCCAGGGTCTTATAGGCCATTTTAAGGACTTTATCCTAAAAACAGTGAGAAACCATTAAATTTTTTAAGCTGATGGGGAAGATAGGATTAGATGGGAATCATTCTCAAGAAGTTCATCCTGACTACAGGTTTATGGATCAAACAAAGTAAGATCCTGTAATTATCATGACCTTGACTGAAAAGATAATATTTTATCCTTTGCAAGAGGAGAAAAAGAGGAAGCAGAGTACATAAATTTTACCTTTTCTAAACCCAACCACCACTTCTCAAACTTTTCCACTGATGTATCCTTAACTGTTGAACAGAGTGTACTCATAACCCTGGGAGGTCTGGGAAACGCAGCTTTAAAACAGCCTGCTGCAAGGCTAAAATTCCTGTTAAGCCTCTGGCCTCATCTTTAAAATCATGCCAATTTTGCTTTCTATACCATGAATATAATATCTATGTTTATTTTAATATAAAAATAATATTTTAAAATACTTAGCAAAAATCAACTTTTTGGCTTTTGATCATTTGGCTTTCACAACCACAGAAATGTACCATTTTGGGTAGCACAGGCCTATGCTATGCGTGAAAACTGAATTCACTCACTGAATGCTATTCAAAACAAAGAGCCTATTCTTGAGCCAGACACTAATCCATGACAAACTCATAAACATAAAGCTTTAGACTCCATTTTGTTTTTCAAATTACTTACCCTCCCTTTCCCCCACCTTTAAATTAGTACTGATGATCCATCCTTCTAGGACTCTTTATAGAAGCTAATGCTTCATCTTTCACAATAAGCCTTGTGTGTGAGGGAAGTCACATAGAACGCTAAAAGTCATTAAGAAAATGTTAGGTCCTAATCTGAGGTCACTCTGCTATGAATGAAAATGATAATTTATCATTGCTTTAAGAACAACATCAACATTTAAAAGCCAATCTGCATTCTTCATGTAAGAATTTGGATCAGTAAAATTCTAAATATCCAACAACATAATGTTAATGATGTAATTAATATTCAAAATAACTCATTTTAACATTATTTCCAAATTATTCCTGAGAAACAGAAATGGGCTTATTTTTGGCAGCCGAAGTTTTATAATGTGGTATTTATTTAAACTCAGGACATGATGAGAGTTTTATTGTCTTTGTGAAATGCAGATTTGTTCTTGTACTTTTGTGCCACCTACTCATGCTCCTCCCTCACTTTCCCTGTACTGCCCACCTTTCTCTTTCAACCAGACAAACGTAGACTCAACGCCTCTGGTTAATCGCCCCATCTCAACTCTAGAGTCTCTTGCTGTGCTTCTACATTTAGAATACATCCCTCTTAGAATATACCTTAATTAAATAAACTGCTTAAACAGTTGCTCAAACCTTCCCCATGGATTCCTTCCTGACTTACTAAAATCATCATCTTCTCTTTCCATTGGTGCTTGTATACATATGCAAACTCTTAAAATTTACCAAATGTACTAGTTGGTACCTGTCTCTGTCTTGGCATAGGTTTGCCAATGTCACTGCCAACCCATACAGAGACTAATTTCTCCAAAGCAGGGAATTATTTAAATTCATCCATCAAAGCACCTTCCATGCTGAAGTACTAAGTAAATATCTAAGAACTAGAATACATCTACATAAATAAACTCTTTTTTTTCCTACTATGCACTATATCATGTGTGTTACCTTAAGGAGCAAATGTTAATGACACTACAAACAAAACGTTTCTTGTGAACTAAACTCTACATATCAAAAAGGTAAATTTCCTCTTTGTATAAAATGACAAGAATTCCTGTTCCAAAAATGTCAAATCCAAAGTAGGTGATTGTTGGTTACTATCTAGTCACGCTGCAATTGAGAAAAAACCTAATTTTTCAAAAAGAGGTAATAGCACCAATTTAAACATTTAGCATATTTTTTTTCCCTTACGGTGTATACTTCTCAAGTTCCTGCCACAAAATTATTTCTGATCTCTCTCTCAAAACAGTTGAACTCAAAATTTTGACATTTTCCTTCACCTGATTAAGATAAATTTCATCTTCAGCTCTGGGTCCTATGAGGGGGAAAAAAAATTACTAAAGGGCATTGTACCTGTCAAAACTGCTTTCCGTTATGGGACACATTTTCCTCTAGAGCATGTAAACTTTTACACTAAATAGATCTTATTTCATCACTGCATTTTCCTCTTTTTAGGGTTGTATGCAAAACGTTGGCTTTATCTTTGTTTTTTAATACCTAAAATAATGTATTTCATTTTCAGTCCTCAAGAAGGCTGAGTCATCAGGACAGAAATTAGAAGTCAGTGAATGCTTCTTAAAGAAAATGGTTTATAGTAAATAGGAAAGACCAGAGCAGTTAATTGTGGGATGGCTTCAGAGGCTATCTTAAAAATTTAGATGATTTTAGGAATCATAATAACATAAGAGTGCATGGAGCTAAGTCACAGAGACCATAAGAGAAGATCAGCAAAGCGGGGCCTGTCCGTTGACTCTGAAAACAATAATCCATTTCATTTGATCCAGAAAGGGATTAAAGATCACTGGAAAAAATGTCAGAAAGGGAGCTGGCCCTGGAAAATAACTTTATCTTAGTCATCTGGATATTTTGAAAGAATTTCAAAAGGCAGAAAAGGTGTGAGAAAAAAACTGGAATTATTGGGTGTGACGTGGACAAGGAAAATTAATGATAAAATTAATAATAGGGGCCCAAACGTGTTCAAAGGTTTTTGTTGTATTTCAGAAGGCAAAAAAAGTAGACTCAAGCAACTGCAGATTATGAAATATTTCCAGGCCCTGCAAGTGAACAGACAGGAGCTGAGAAATAATGTATTTTAGAGTAACAGACTGAGCAAAAATTAGAAACAGTTATTGGCCTACTTTTCTACCTATAGCTTTTCCCAATAACTGCTTTGCTTTTATTCACTGTAAAAAGGTTTATGTTTTAAAATTTTGTCAAAACTACAGGAGGACTGAATGTAATTTCCAACTGAAAAAGGTTAGTTGCAAGCACTAAATGATGAGTATTTGATTTTCTCAAAAAATATTTTTATAAAATTAATTTTTAAAATTAATTTTGAAGGCTATGAGACATTTCCTAATAGCCTGAAGTACTATCAGGATAATGTGGGATATAAATGCTTATTCTACTGACTCATGAGGAGTTCATATATTTACTGGAACTAACATTGACACTGTGTCACATCAAATTTCTATTGTCAGGAGAAAATTCAATGAGTATTGGATTTCACAAATAGTGGAGTTAGGGGTGAGCAAAAAAATAGGAAGTATTTCCTCATACTGTTTTTTAATAATAATTAACATAAATTTAATACTTACGTGTCCCTCAAATATATTTTAATAAAAAGTAATAAATTAAAGTGAATTGCAGTGTATATATGGTCCTTCATAATTAATCTTGAATATATTCTACCAAAGTTTAATAATCTTGTCAGCCAGGGGTTTTTCCCTTCATTTCCCTCTCTGCTGACTGAGTTTCTATTGCACTTCTATAAATTGTCTGGAAGCATTAAACATATGGCCATGCTATTCTTATATGCTTAATGGTTCCTTTTCTGTTTAGTGAAGGAAAAAAATACCCTAGAAAGAGCATAAAGCATATACCTTACTAAAGAGAGTTATAACTATCTACGATTGTGACTAGGTGAAAGCATATGCCATATATATGCTTTAAATGTTAAGGATGATGAAACTGTCACATTAGGAGCATGTTTTAAAGAACTCCCACAATGCTGCAGTTGTTCAAAAGTCCTGTTCATCCTTTGGTACTGCCTTTATAACACTATACATTATACAACACTAAATGAGGTTTGGCCATTCCAAAGCTACAGCCTAAATTAATTGACTTTTAAACATTAGCGCATCTGAAGAAAGGGTGAAAAGTATTTTTAAGTGTATTTTGTAAAGTTTATTTGGGGAAAAGGGTGGGGGGGATTAATTAAGCTAATAGTGTACGTTACCTTAATTAAGTTAATTAATTTGAGGAAATGCTTGTTTCATCTTAGTATTTTTTTAAACCTTATTTTCTGATAATATCTCAAATCAAATTTATATGAAGATTATGGAAATTTCAGCAGTAAGCAGTTTGGGACTTGAAATATACAGATAATGACATCAGTTATTCTCTTCCAGTCTAATGTATACAAAGATACACAAATTCTGTCTTCTCAAATAGCTCTAAGATGCATCACCAACAGGTATGAAAATAAGTTATTCAACTTAAATATAACAATCACTTAAAATCACAGCTAATGATGTAAGCCCAACTCCAAAGAAGCTGCATTTTAGGCTGGAGAGATTTTTAAAGGACTAGTGTACTGAGAAACTAAAAATGTGTGTCAGAATATGTACATCATATGTTCTACATGCTTCAGTGGACCTAAAGTGTAGAGAGTGGGGAAAGTGCAAGAATGTACTGGGAGGGTGGGAGGTGAAGAAGATGGAGTATGCAGCACTCACTACAAGCATCATGGGAATTTGTGAGAGGTAGTCTCTGAAGGTAATCTGACTCCCAAGGAGCCAAGATAGCTTTTCTTTGAGTATTTCAGTAACAAGACTCAAACTGAAGTAATCTTTTAGGCAAATTCAAAGAAAGGGTTTTAATTAAGCAGTCTTGCTTTTCGCATGTGCTCTGGCTCTTTCTTCCATGACTGAGAAACACAGAAGTTAGATGTTTGTCTGCATCTGACAATCCGAAGGGGGGAAAAATTGGTGGGAATCTAGGAGAGCAGAATTTCAATAGCAATATGAAAACAGAAGAAGAAACAGAAAAAAATAATGAGCCACTGCAGGACTTTGTCTTAGTCATGGCACCCATGGCACCTTAGCACAATGCACCGCACACAGGGGGGCAGTCGATAAATAATGAATTCGATTTAATTCAGTACACTCTCATTTGTACTGCGCTTTGCAGTTACAAAGCACTTTCCACATATTAGAAAAGAAAAACGAAATAAATGAAGAATAAAGGGGCAAGTAAGGGAATAAAAGGAAAGCAAATGGATAAAGGAAAATCCACAAGACAAGCAAGAGGCTGAAAAGGCTCGGGGGAAAAAGAAAAAAAAATTGAGTTTCCCTCTGTTGCTCTCAATCACTTCCAATCACGCTACTTTCGTTCTAAAGTACCTGGAGCTTAGAAAGTCTGACTGCTAAGCAAGCCCTAAGAAGGGGCTCCCTCATCTTTGAAACTGCATTTGCAAATGATAAGCCTTTGGGCCCTGACTAATCCACCCAGAGTTTGTGCCTAGGAATAACCACAAGCAAAACTCTTAACATCTCCCAAGTGCGGCGAGGAATCCTTTTTTGTCCATCCCCTCCATCCCCTGTCAGCATTCCCCAAATCTTAGGAATCTTGGGGATGGGAGGGGGCGCAGTGGTCTTGAGGAGAGGGTCCTCTAACTCAGACAACAGACAACAGAGGGAGATAGTGAGGCAGGAAAGCCCAGGGACAGAGAAAAAGCCCACGTTTGAGATTAAGAGGGCGAATGTCTTTAAGTATGGTTATTAGAAATTGCCCAGGGGAAAAAAGGGGAGAGTCTTCAAGATGGAATAAATGAGGGGACACTTGAATGTGCATCACTTTACACCTGGGGTCGAGCCCCCAATAAAAAGCTTTAAGATTCAAAGCCTCAAGCCGCCAGAAGAGGAGGAGGCAAAGGACGCGGGGGGATGCACAGGAGGAGCCACAGATACCAGCGCAGATGCTGTCCCAGGGGAAGCATGTTTTCCTCTCCCCCAAAGCAGCGCATCCCCCGAGCATCCTCAGCCCAACCTGGCGAAGAGGGGGAGCTCTCCGGATCCAAACCCCGGCGGCCGCGTCCTGACACCATTATGTGGGCTTAAAAGTTGCAGGGAGAGTTGGCGCAAGAAAAGGCACTTGGCAGGGGCGGCCGCCAAGGGGGCGTCAGGATTCCCAGGAACAAAGGGGCCGGGGAACGGGCGACCGTCCCTGGGGGCTCCTCCCTGAGGGGAGAAGGCAGGGTCGACACGTCCTCCCGGCCTGGGGGCACCAAGGGGAGCTAGGAGCCGGAAAGACTGACAGGGATTCCGCCGTCCGGCTCCCAGCCTCCCATCGGGTCGCCCCGGCCACCCCCGCGCTCTCCGCGCCCCTCTCCGGATGGGAAGCCACTGGCTGGAGACAATAGGAGACCAGGATCCCGAGCCCCAGTCAGCCCTGGAGGTCCCCCGCTGCCCTCGGCGCCCCACGATCAGCCGGCTGCAGCCCCGATGGCGGGCTCGGCCGCGGCGGGCGCCCCTTCCCTCCCGTGCGCCGGGACCCCGAGCCCCAGGGCCGCCTCGCCCTCCGCACAGCGGGCATTACCTTTCATCCAGTCCACTACTTGACTCGGAGACCATTTGCTCACCGGTTCCATGATCAGAGCCATGAGCACAGGGTCGGTTCCGCGCGGGGCGCGGAGCTCGGAGCTCAGACACAAAACGAACTCAGCAGCCCGAGCCGCCCTCAGGTGGGGTCCCTCGCTGGCTGCTGCCTCGCTGGGCGGGCGGCGCGGAGAAAGCGGCTTTTGTGTGTCGAGTCTCGCGGCTGCAGCGGTGGGAGCGGTGACGGAGAGGGAAAGGCGCCGGGGTCGCGGCTCCGCGCCGGGTCTGCTCGCTCCCCGCTGAGGCGGCGGCTGCTGCCGTGGCTCCGCAACTCCGCTCGGGTCTCCGTCCCTCCGGGGTTTCAGTTCATGGCTTGTACTGCCGAGGGTCGCAGCGCTAATGGAAGGAGCTGCCGCCACACGCCCGCAGCCAACTTGCCCGTTCGCCTCGTGCGCGAGAGTGAAGCCCCCGGCACGACCAGCAGCCCGGCGGAAATGACGAGGGGCCTCCTGCCACCCAAAATATCTCTCCGCAGCCCTCGGGTGCGGGGCGCGCGCACCACGAGCCCCCCGCCCGCTCGCTGCCGCGCGGTCCCGCCCCCGGGGCCGACGGCAGCCGCGCCAGGCGCGTGCGCGTGCGCGCGCCGGCACGAGGCCCGATGCCGGGGTCCGCCTGTCAGTCAGGCAGGTGCGGGCGGCTCGTAGCGTCGCGTTCCCGCCCAGCGGGCCGCCCCGGGACGGAGGCGGGCGAGGAGCGCGTGCGCGGCGGCGGCGGCCGTGGCGGCGGCCCGGGTTCCAACCTCGGGTCGGTCGGTCAGCCAGTCAGCCAGTCAGTCAGTCAGTCAGGTGCCGGCGGCGGGAGTGCGGCTCCGAAGGGCCTCTGAGCGGACGTGGCGGCGGCGGGACGGGCTGCCCACCAGTTGAGCGCCGAATGCTGAGGCAGCTGAGGAGGTACCTGCGGCCCCGCCGCCGAGGGGTGGGGGACGCCGCTGAGTTCGGGGGTTACAGCGGGAGCCCGGGCTTTCCTCGCTCCCGCCCTCCCCGCTGCTGAGTGGGCTCCCGAGGTGATTCCCCAGCCCCGCGTACGCCCGCGGAGACGGAGGCGTGGAATGCCGCGGACGGGGACCGGGCTCCGCCAGCCAGAAACGCAGCGATGACGAGGCAGGAGGGCCGGTGCTGTCGGACCGCCCCCGGTGCTGCACCGGCCCTGGGAAGTCAGGCGCGGAGCCTGGAGCCTTCGAGCGCCGGCCGTGGCGATTCCGAGGGAGGTTCGGCCCCACGTGCCTTTTGAAGGGCTTGGTGTCTGGTTTTCGGCCAACTCCTCCGACGCTCAGAGCACCGAGTACCCATTTTAGAGGATGTCCTTTTGTTTTCAGATATTCTTGTGTAAGAACTGAAGGGTAACACTGGGCTTGAAAATGAGTGACAGAGTGTAAACAACATGGTTCTTCAAAACTCCTGTTCTTCCGAAATCTTACACAGGCTCCTGTGCAGTCCTTAGTAAAACAGTTTACCTAATGAGGCTCGACTTAAACGACAAATAATTCAAACTAGAACGTTTGGACGCAAAGTCTCTGCCACCGTTGTAGGTGTTTTCTCTTTGTCATTCTTAAATAGTTCCACTGAGTAAAAGAGAAACTCATTTTATTTCTATAACCATTGCAATAATGGCAATAGGTTTTGCCAGTTCTTGCAGTAACCCATTTTCTCTAGTTCAATTGCATGAGATGCAGAGCTGCCACTTTTCTCAACTAACATGAGTTGACATCACCCCCACCTGCCCCCTCCCCCGCCACAAAGAGCTGAAACCACAGTAAAAATATTTTTGATCATTTCAGGCTAGTGATACACAACAAGTAAAACTTAAGATGGCCTGTCTGTAGGCTTGTTATTTATTTTTCTAATAATACAAACTTAAAAGTATATGAGAGGGCTTCCCTGGTGGCGCAGTGGTTGAGAGTCCGCCTGCCGATGCAGGGGACACGGGTTCGTGCCCCGGTCCGGGAGGATCCCACATGCTACGGAGTGACTGGGCCCGTGAGCCATGGCCACTGAGCCTGCGCGTCCGCAGCCTGTGCTCTGCAACGGGAGAGGCCAAAACAGTGAGAGGCCCACGTACCACAACAACAACAAAAAAAGTATATGAGAGAATTTGGAAAGAAATGTAGATTATCTAGACAAGTCTACACTCAGACGGTACAGGTATAGCACTTTCCTTTCATAATCCAGACCGTGGTTGTGATTTACAGTTTTTTTCTTGGCTGACCAGGTATGAAAGGTATTGTATTTTAGAGTGCCTACATTCCAGTGTTCTCGGAACATTGCATCAATATTTCTAGAAAAGATCATTTCCAGCATCAGTACTTTATGGAGTAGCTTTATGTTCAGAAACGGAATGGAATGGATGCATTGTGAATCATTAGATGTTACAGTCACAGGGAGATGTTAAAAGTAATTTGATCAAAATAATACTGCTAATAATAACAATGAACATTTACTGAGCACTGTGCTAAGTACTTTACATATATTTTATCCTCAAAACAGCTCTATCATTAGCCACGTTTTACAGATGAGAAACTCTTGGCTATCACATTTACTTCCTATCCCCAGAGC
The DNA here is from genome assembly GCF_963455315.2 of Globicephala melas. Lineage (NCBI taxonomy): Eukaryota > Metazoa > Chordata > Mammalia > Artiodactyla > Delphinidae > Globicephala > Globicephala melas. The sequence continues at coordinate 108,622,249 of NC_083335.1, forward strand.
CTATTACACATAGTTCAATAAATGTTGAATAAATTAATGAATAAAGCTTACAGATGTTAAGTAATTTGTCTGAGCTCATGACGCATGATTGTAGTACCAAGTTAAGGTGATTCCAGAATATGACTTTTAAAACTAGTAAAACGGTTTGTATCAGTGTTCCAAACTGAACAGTACTTTGGAAGGGGAAGGTCTATTGAATGTTAACTGAATATGTCTCATCAGAAAGTTAACTACAAAGGAGGCTAAGAGTCACCGTGAGTGTTCCTGCACGGTACCAACTGTGAGAATATAGGAAATGAAGAAATTTGGCTGAAACACCAAACAGTATATCCTGACTGTGCTTGTATGACAAGCAACCAGACTACATCATATTGTAAGCAAGCTTAAAGTGAGATATTGTTTGCATAATGAATGGAGTATCAAAACAAATGCCGAACACCAGGATGCAGTAAAAATAAAAGATACGTATTTCATGAAAAACCAGTACCAAAGAAGATGGAATAAAAGGTCCTAGAGAAAGAGGATTTTGAGAATTACGTCACAGAATTAAGTTGTACATGTTCTCCTCCTATATATGTTACAGTAAGGAATTTATTTAATATAATCACCTGAGATAACTATTAGAAAAGTAATTGTAAAAACTAGGAATGACTTAGCCAAAATGTGAGTGTGGGGTTATACTGTCTAATAGCATTCACCAAGGCCTTAGGTATTTTTCCCAAGTCGTCCTTCCTGAGGTTTCCCCTACAAAACATCAAAAATTTGCCTTAGATTTTGACAGCATAATAGGCATTAATTATTTCACTTAGTTTGTTAAGAACACAGCTGACTTCACTCAGATAGTCTTGATTTGGGGAGAAGAAAAATAAAATGATTAAATCATCTTTGCGTTCACTCTTTTATTCTTAACTCCAAATGCCTCAGCTAAATCCTGCATTTTTCTTTCCGCAACTTTTCAAATAAACTAGCTTTTATATTTTTTTGCCTATTATTCACAGTGTTAATGTCTTGCCCCATTTTTGTTAGTATAGCGTTATTACATACAAACTTCAACCTCTTAGTTTTGCCTTCTCTTAATGAACAAATCTCAAAGATTAGGGGAAAAGGTATGTTATCATAAACTACATATCAAAACATTGCACTAAATGATATGTGACACATACTTCAACAGTCTAGATATAAAAGCCAAACTGATTCTTTGGAAGGAGACTTGGATTCTTTTTGGAAGCAGGCAAAGGAGAAATATTAAACTGATTAATTGGAGACATAGAACTCGTGAGATGTTTGCAACCATATCAAAATAAACCACTTTAACGAGCCACAACTACTGAGCCTGCATGCCACAACTACTGAAGCCCACGTGCCTAGAGCCCGTGCTCCATAGCAAGAGAAGCCACTGCAATGAGAAGCCCGCGCACCGCAACAAAGAGTAGTCCACGCTTGCCGCAACTAGAGAAAGCCCACCCGCAGCAATGAAGACCCAACGCAGCCAAATAATTAATTAATTAATTAAAAAACATAAACCACTTTAAATCATCGTTTAATCCAATTGTTACAGTTTTGTCTTTTTTGTCTTTTAGACTCTCTAGAGTTCAATAAAAAATTAAAATCTCTTGACCAAAATATTTTCAGTTAAGATTTTGTATATGTAATGAGCCTAAGTACTTCAGATATGAAATTTACAAAGGTTCTCTGACTAGAATCTAGGTGCTCAATGGATCTGACTCTTAGGGATGAGGGCAGATGGGGGAGGAGCCTAAAGCCTTTTTCTCTTTGGGGCCAAAGACAGGAGTAAATAATGTGAATGTTTCTTCTGGAGCTGCAAGTTAAAGATTTCTAACCTCCACATTTCTAACCTAGGTTATTTTTATAGGGGCCTTAATCTTCACTTCCTATTCTTCTGCTAAGAAGCTTGCTCAGCATCAGACCTCAGACTTGCCAGGCAAGACATATTTTAATGTTTTTTAGTTATTTAACATTTAGACAAAATGTCTTGCAGAGCCCTTTCTGGTGGTTTTCCCAGTTTGCTTAGATTGTGTTTTTTCTATAGCTCTCTGTTTAATGTTTAGATTTCTTGCTTTTTTAATGATTAATATATTATCAGGAATTTTTTTCTCTCTTTTATCTTTCATTTTTGAATGATTAGTGAGAAGTGACAACACAGAACAGCTGTGTGGGTCGTCCCTGTCCTAAAAGAGAGGAAGGGATGGGAGCCCTCTTTTTTCCACTTAGTTTTGCCCAATCCTTTCCTATAATTCTAAAAGCACGTGTTCTGTGCTGGCCCAGTTGTATACCTTGATCAGAAAAATTAGCTAGGCAATTCTGATGAGACTAGTAGTGATTAAACAAGATACAAGTTATTCTTAGGAACAATATATAAAACTTGCTCCAGAGAAAGTTAAGCAAAATTTCTGGAACAATGTTTTTATTTTCTTGTAGTATAATTCAACTAATAGCTATGAGTAAAGAACTAAAGCCTCATAGCAATCTGTCTATGCCTCCAATAGTCAGAGAAGCAAGTAGGAAGAGATCTTTAACTATAAATGGGCCTTCAAGTGTGCTTCTCTGGGCCAAACCTCCCTTTAGATTATCAGGGAGAAGCACCCTGAGACTATAATTAAATTAGTAGAATCCTTTCTTTGCTGTTCTGCCTCAAGGGTAAATTGTATTAAATCAAGCCATGTCCTTTCCAGACCAAGATTCATAGCAGTCATCTCTGAGAGAAGAAAAATTGGCTGGAGTTGAAGTTATCCCAATAGGGGTTTTTTTTAGGGCTCTTTCCAGGTATTCCCTGCTGTTAGATTTTTATTAATCACAATCTAATAAAAATCCCAGAGCCCACCTAAGATTAGGAAACCTAGTTTTCTTAACTAGCCCTAGCCCATCAGGGAAGTTTCTGGTGCATTTAGCAGCCATTAATGAAAAGCATATAAACTTACTGTTAAATAAACATTTTTTGAACACTACCAATGTGGTGGCCCAAGTTGTATCCTTTAATCAGAAAAATGAGCTTGATTTTGTGAATGCAAAGATGACCAAGATGCTCATAGACTGGTAGGGGAAACAGAAACAATCACAATTAATGTAATAGGATAATGTGATAAGTGCAATGATAGATGTGCCCTGTACTATGCACAGAAGGGTACCTAACAACTAGGAGGAAGACTATATGTGTGAGCAGTTATAGAGCACTATGTAGAGGTGCCTGGATGGCTAGAGTTGAAAAGCAAAGCAAGAGGTAATGGGAGATGAGGTGGGAGGGGCGGGCAATAGCCAGATCAGGGGGAAAAATTCAAACTAAAAAGTAACCTAAAAAGATAGAGCCATATAAGGATTTTAAGCAATAAAGTGACTTGGTCATATTTATATATTTATGTTTTATATTGGCTGGCAGCCATGGAGAGCACAGATTTGAGAGGGACAGGATGGAGGGAGAAGTCAGTTTGAAGGATGTGGCAATAGACCAATGAAGAGATGTCTTGGGTCAGAAATAGATCAGTGAAGGTGAGGATGGAGAGAAGGGGATGAATTTAATAAATATTCAGGAGAACTTGGTGACTGATTAGATATGAAAGGTTAGGAAAAGAGCAATATCAAGAATGATTTGCATGATTCTAGCTTTAGTGAATGGGTAAATTATTTCTTCTCCATCTAAAATAAAAAGTAAAAGTGGATTTGGAAGAGGGAAGTGATCTGAGATATTCTGTTGTGGACACTCTAAACATGAGATACCCATGGGAGAGCTGAGAAGGGTTTTCCAGTAGGCAGTTTCTGCATTCACATATAAGGGCTGAAGATACAGACTTGAAAGTCACTACTAAAACAAGAATATGAATGAGGACCAGGAGAGCGTGAGATGCCCATGGAGGAAGCCCACAGAAGAGAAAGAGAAAATAAAAAAATTGTAAGGAGAACCAAGAGAATGCAATGTCATGGAAACCCAATGAAAAAAGAGTTTCAGATAGAAAAGAGTGCAAAATTGTGTGAAATGCAAAAATGATGTTCCAGTAAGAACTGAGAAGAAAAATCTGGTGTTTTTGTCAGTTTAGGTATCCCTCGTGGCCTTATCGATATCTGTGGAAGAACTGGATGTCAAAATGGGAAGGCTTGGAATATATGCCATCAACTTTTTCACAAGTTGGTTTTCCTTCTTCCTCATAACCCACCTAGGTGTATATCTTATTCAGATGGCTCCATGATGAATGGTAACAATTCTTCAGTTTACCACTACCACTTGCAATACTATTTTCTGATGAAATCCCAGGAGCTATTGATGATCCCTACCCTTATCTGATTATACTTTCACCACTTATAGAATAATGGCCCTTTTAACTAGGCTGACTTTGAAATCCTCACCTCCTCATCAGATTATAGGAGAACAGCTTTACCATGGCACTCTGGTCATCTTGCACATCTCTGCATAGGCTGTGTATGCAAGGCTCAACCACAGTCTGACACATGTCATGGCATAATGCCCTGTGATCTTTCCTGGAACATGGCAAGATGATCCTGTGAGGAGCTATCCCAAGTCCATTTCTTATCTGCCACCCTGGTTCCAGTGAGGCGTGGGACTTGCCATCTCACAGCAGCTTCAGGTACAGCTTCAGACTAAAGAACCGTTCACCTATAGTTTAGAGTTGGCTCCTCAATGACAGAGTGACCCACCAATTGTATCATCTGTCATCTGGCCCCTCCAGTTTGGTATCATCCTGTGGGACTAGGGACATGGGGAGTTGACACCATGCTGATATTGTGTTGCTGTCTGTGTAAATAATAAACTTTCCAAATTCATTTGGGGTCGTTTTTGCCTTACAGCCTGAATCTATGGAGGTGTGATAAACTAATCTAGCAGCTGCCACCATGCTGCTGCTTAGGTACTGCTTGACCACTTGGCACAGATCTGATCTCGGAAGTCCATAAATACTCCCAAAAAGAGTGAGTTCTGCTAAACCTCTGCCTGGATAAACTAGGGCAGTCCAGCCCTGGCCTAGTAAATCAGCAGCAACAGCAGCAGCAGGAGCTGGATTTCAAATTTGAAAAGACTGCATTTGCTTCAATCACTGGGGCTCCCTAAAATAACCCCATAACTAATGAAAGAAAAACCCTGTGTTAATATTGCAGGATAAAAACAAAACCCTGATCTAAACCCTTTCTTCTGAGCTTTAACATTATTTATTTACAAAACATCTAGCTCTTAGGGAATTCCCTCACATTCAAGATGTTAGGTCCATTTTCATCTGAACATTTAGCAGTCTTATTTGTAGTTGCAAATGTGAACTGGCAAAATTGGTGCTAGATAAGTTCAGAGGTTCTATTTATAAATTAATACAGATCTATAAATCAAAAATTTTAAACATAAAAAGTACTTAAGGTAGGAGACAAATTGTTTGATCCTTGGCTAATAATTGACAGACTACAGAGGAATAAAGATGGGGAGTGGGAAAAGAAGATTTCTTTCTTTTTCCATAGATATTGTCATTTTTTCTCAAATGGGTCTTATTTACTTCTAGGAAGATTGGAAAATTAAGGATGCTCATACCAAGTGGAAAAAATCATTTATTCCCACTGACCAAGAACTGTATCCAGAAAGAGAGAGAGGCATGTAAGTTTGTCACTGCTTTTGATATTTTCTTGATTTTGAAAGGAAACTTAGTTATTTGGGTCATCTAAGTAATGAAAATATTTTGGTTTGTTTAGTGTCTCTTAGGAACTATTTCAAGTACTTTGTAGCACATTGCAGAAGCTATCATTTATTGATTTTTCATCATGAGCATCTACTCGGTATAGGCCATGTGCTAAGGAATATAGATACAAAAATGAGTAAAACATGGTAGCTGTCCTTGAATCCTATAAACAAAGCATACAAATAGATAGTTTTGACATAAGGTAGCAAGCAAAATGACAGAGACAAACAAAAGTATTTTTGGTGTATTTCACAATATGAAAATATGAATGCATACCAAATAAATAAGCATCTTTCTAGATTATAAAATGGCAATGTAATTTGTACATTGTATAATGTTTTGTCTCCATTCATTCATTCAGCAGACATTTATTAAATGGTTACTGTGTACCAGGGACTTGGCTAAGCACCATGGATAAACTAGTAAATATAATGAATATGGCTACTGAGCCTGTGAAGTTTACAATCTAGTGGAAAACATACAATACACTAGTAAGCAAACAAAATATGTATATATAAATGCAAATCATGAAAAATACTGGCATGAAATGTACAAAGTGTAGTGATAGAGAACAACTGCAGCAAGGGAGAGAGGAAACTCCTTACAGTGATCAGAGAAGACTTCCCTGAGTAGGTGACTTTTAGGCACAGTGTTGAGATATACAAAAAATACAGGCAGGCCAAGATCAGAAATAACTCATTCAAGGGAGAAGTAAAAGCATTTGTAAAGTCCCTGGGGCAATAAAGAGTTTGATGTGATTGAGGAACAGAAAGGAAGTCAGCATGAATCATAGTGAATGGGCGAGGGCATGAAAGAGGCTAGAGAAATAGGCTGGAGTTGGAAAAAACGGTCTTCTAAGTCCATGTGGTAACTAGCTTGGAGTGCAGTGAAAAACCTTTAAGACTTGTAAGCAGGTCAGAAACATGATCTGATTTATGTTTATAATTTAAGGAGGGGCGCTTCCACTTACAGAAAGACCAAGGAGAGGTACATTTCCCTAGTCCTCCCACTAAATACAACTAAAAACCCTGGACAGTATATATAAAACAAACATAAGAAGACTTTGAAAGGTAAGGAGAAGAAAGAAGACAAGCAAGGGAACTCAGACCCAAGGAATGACTCAGTGGTGAGTTCCCCAGGTTGTTTATTTTTTGTTCATCTCAGACTTAGAGCTGAAGAAGCTAGCAACCTGGAAACACCAAAGGCACAGACAAAAGAGTCCCAAGAAAAGCCTGAGTTCTCTAGTTAAATGACCAGGAAAGGGGCAGCCTAGGAAGGCAGAAAACATTGAGACAGTAACCACTCTACTCCAGCCAAACACCACACGGAAAACTGAACCCCACCCCCACCTTTGCCAGCAAAGGCAAAGTAGGGCACCTAGACTTCTTTAAATTTGCCAGGGTATAGCAAGGCACTCCAACACCCCTGCCATGGTGGTTTCAGAGAATGCCAAAGTGGAACTGGGTCTTCCATCCTTGCCAGGCAGTAATGATCTCCCCCACACCACTTCCAGTGTCAGAGGAACATGGATTGCTTCTTCCACCCAGCAGTAACAGAGTATCCCCTTCTCTGCTGTAGTGGTGTTGGAGGAGTCCTTATGGAGAGTAAAGACTTTGATCACTGCCCAGCAGTAATGATACCACCTCACATCCCATGATGTCAGCAGAGTCCAAGTGGTGAGCTTAAGTAATGAAACACTTCTACCCCTCCCAGCCTGGGAGATATTCGTGGAAGTCTGTAGGAAAGTCAGAACTCCAACCATGGCCCAACAGTAATGAGAAGCCCCACTTTCAGGTGTCAGTGAAGGCTGAGTGGGGAGCTTGGACTTTTATGACACCTGGCTGAAAGAGGGACACACCCCTGCTTCCTCTTTTGGAGTGGTGTCACAACTAAAAACAAAGGTTTATATAAGATCCAGAGGCCCATAACATAATGCCCAAAATGTCCAGATTTCAATTGAAATTCACCTGTCATACTAAGACCCATTAAAATCTCCAAATGAATGGAAAAAGACAATCAATAACTGGCAACAACAAGATAACGGAAATGTGAGAATTACCTGACAAAGATTTTAAAGCAGCCATCATTAAAAAGCTTCAATAAACAATTAAAAACACACTTGAAATATATGAAAAAATAGAAAAGCTCAGCAAAGAAATAGAAGACAAAAAAGAAGCAAATGAAATTTAAGAACTCAAGAATACAATAACTGGAATAAAAATTCAATGTAGAGGTGAAACAGCAAAATGGAGGTGACTCAGGAAAGAATCAATGAATTGAAAGATAGTATAGGGGCTTCCCTGGTGGCGCAGTGGTTAAGAATCTGCCTGCCAATGCAGGGGACATGGGTTCGGTCCCTGATCTGGGAAGATCCCACATGCCGCAGAGCAACTAAGCCTGTGCGCCACAACTACTGAGCCTGTGCTCTAGAGCCCGTGAGCCACAACTACTGAGCCCATGCACCGCAACTACTGAAGCCCCTGTACCTAGAGCCTGTGCTCCGAAACAAGAGAAGCCACCACAATGAGAAGCCCGCGCACCACAATGAAGAGTAGCCCCTGCTCACCACAAGTAGAGAAAGCCTGCATGCAGCAACAGAGACCCAACACAGGCAAAAATAATAATCAAAATAAAAAGAAAGATAGTATAATAGAAATTACCAAATCTGAACAACGAAGAGGAAATAGACTTAAACAAAACAAAAAAAGAACAGAGCCTCAGGGACCTGTGGCACAAAAACAAAAGATCTAACATTCATGTCATTGGAGTCCTGTAGGAAAGGAGAAAAAGGGCAGTACTGAAAAAGGACTCAAAGAAATAATGGCTGAAAACTTCCCCAAAGTGGCAAAAGACATAAACCTACAGATTCAAGAGGCTGAATGAATTCCAAACAAGATATCCAAACAAATTCAAACCAAGGCATGTCATGCTCAAATTTCTGAAAACTAAAGCAAAACAAAAGAAAACAAAAATCTTGAAAGCAGTCAGACAGAAACAAGACCTTACCTATAGGGAAAAATAATTTGAACGACAGTTGATTTCTCATCAGAAACCATGGAATCCAGAAGGATGTAAGCAAGATTGCAAACTAGGAAGCTTCAAGTTCTTGTTCCCCAATGGAAACATTAAAAAATAAAAAAGCAAAAAAACAAAAACAAATTTACATGCAAGAAAATGAATTTGGACCCTTGCCTTACACCATATACAAAAAGTAACTCAAAATGGATCCAAGACATAAATGTAAGAGCTAAAAGTATAAAACTCTTTGAAGAAAACACTGGAGACAATCTCCATGACATTGAATTTGGCAGTGATTTCTTATATATGACAAAAAATGCCCAGGCAATGAGAGAAAAAATAGTTAAATTGAGCTTAGTCAAAATTAAAAATTTTGTGTGTTTAAGGACATTATCAAGAAAGTAAAAAGACAACCCACAGAATGGAAGAAAATATTTACAAATCATATATCCAATCAGGAATTAACATCCAGAGTATTAAAGATCTCCTACAACCTAAGAACAAAAAAATAAGCAAGCCATCTAAAAAAATGGCAAAGGACTTGAATAGACATTTCTCCCAAGAAGATATACAAATGGCCAAAAAGCACATGAAGAAAACATTCAGCATCACTAATCATTAAGGAAATGCAAATGAAAACTACAGTGAGGTAGTACTTAACACTCATTTAGTTGGCTACTATAAAAAACCAGAAAATAACAAGTGTTGGTGAGGATATGGAGAAATTGGAACACTTGTACATTGCTTCTGGGAATGTAAAATGGTGTAGCTACTGTAGAAAATGGTTTGGCAGTTCCTCAAAAAATTAAAAAGGATCACCATATGATTTAGCAATTCTACTTATAGGTATATATCCAAATGAATTTGAAAGCAGGGACTCAATCAGATACTTGTACAGCAATGTTCATAGCAACATTATTCACAATAGCTAAAAGGTGTAAATACCCCAAATGTTGATCAACAGATGAATTTATAAACAAATGTGGTATATGCATACAATGAAATGTTATTTATCCTTAAAAAGGATTGGAGTTCTGATACATGCTACCACATGGATGAACCTTGAAAACCCTATGCTAAGTGAAATAAACCAGACACAAAAGGATGACTATTGTATAATTCCACTTATATGAAGTACCTAGAATATGCAGATTCACAGAGACAGAAAGGAGAATAGTGATTACTAGGGGCTGGGGCAGGGGAGAATGGGGAGTTATTGTTTAGTTGGTAAGTTTTGGAAATGGATAGTGGTGTTGGTTATACAACATTGTGAATGTACTTAATGCCACTGAATTTTACAGTTAAAAATGCTTAAAATGGTAAATTTTATGTTACGTGTATTTTATCACAATAAAAAAAATACTACAAAAAAATAAAAAAGGAAAACCATGGAGTCCAGAAAGAAGTGGCACAGCATCTTTCAAGCATTGAAAGAAAAGAACTGTCAACCCAGAATTTTATATTGAGCAAAAATATCCTCTAAGAATGAAGGGTAAATCAAGATATTCTTAGATGTAAGAAAACTAAGAAATTTTACCAGCAGATCTACCTTAAAAGAATGGCTAAAAGAAGTTCTCTAAACAAAAAGGAAATGATAAAAGAAGGAACGGTAGAACATCCAGAAGGAAGAAAGAACATGGTATGCAAAAATATGGGTAAATACAGTATAATATAGACTTTCCTTCGGGTTTTCTAAATTATGGCTGATGATTGAAGCAAAAATTATAACACTGTCTGCTATAGGGCATAGAGGATATATATAAGACTATTATAGTACAAATGAGGGAGTGTAAAATCATATAAAGAAAGGTAAGGTTTCTAAACTTCAATTGAACTGGTAAAATGATGATACCACTAGACTGTAATAAGTTATGTATATATAATGTAATACCTAGAACAATCACTAAAAAGCTATATGAGTTATACTCAAAAACTATCTATAAAATGAAATTCTAAAAATATTCAAGTAACCTACAGGAAGATAGGAACAAGAAAAAAGAAGTGAAAAACAGAACAAACAGGAAACAAGAATTAAAATGGCAGACTTAAGCTCCACCATAATGATAATTACCTTAAATTACCTTAAAGGATCTAAGTTCACCAATTAAAAGACAGATTAGCAGAGTGAATTTAAAAAAACATGCTGCAGCTAACAACAAGGTCCTACGGTATAGCACAGGGAACTATATTCAATATCCTGTGATAAACCAAAATGGAAAAGAATGAAAAAGGATGTATATATATATATATATATATAAATAAGTGGGTCACTTTGCTGTACAGCAGTAATTAACACATTGTAATTCAACTATACTTCAATTTTAAAAAATCCTATTCATTATCCTTCCCACTGAACCCTCATTCGCACAATAAAATAAAATATATCACAACCTGATTCTCAATGTCATAAAGCATATTATTCTACCTAATATTCTATATACTCCTGTTGAAGAAATAAAAATTTGTGGGGAAAAAACCATGATGAAACTATATGCTGTCTACAAGAAACTCCAAATATGACAGTATAGGCAAGTTGAAAGTAAAAGGATGGAAAAAGATATATTGACCAAATATTAATTAAAAATAAGCAAAAGTGCCATATTAATGTCAGATAAAGTAGACTTCAAGGAGGGAAGAAAACTAAGGGGGAAAAATGGAAGTGCTGAGACACTCCTTTTGCATAGCAAAGAGTCAAGAGTTACTTTATAGAGTTGATGAAAAGGAAATAAACAGTAAATATATTCCTTAAAGTTACAATGGTAAGAAATGTAGGAGCTGAAAATAATCACATTGGGGAGAATTAATGAAGCAGTAGATTTGGTATGAATTAGGTAAGTCCTCTTCTGCATTGGCAGAAAGTCCATGGATAGTGTCCTAAACAAATTTATTAATAGTGACAATTGGCTTAAATGAGTTAAAATGGGAATTCTTAAGAGTGGGGAAGATGACTATGGTTTGCTCATGTAAGTCCTTCTATACCATTAGATTATTAAGTCTTGTGCGTGTATTACTCTAGTAAACATTTAAAAATATTTTAGTTAAAACCAGAAGTGTCTACTGTGACTGACAAGAGCATAATGACTGAAATCCCTTGCATGGTGTTTGAAATCATTTACAGGCTGACCCCAGCCTAGTTTTACCTCTCTGTTTCTATCCATTCCCTAGAACACTTTGCATTAGCCACATCAGAAAACAAAGTCTTACTTCTCTTGTTAGCTCTTCAAGTACCCTTCTCACCCATCAAGACCCTACTGAAATGTAAATTCCTCCATGGAGCCTTTCTCAAATCAAGCAGGCTCCACCCCCAAGGGTAGAATTATTTTCTCCTTTCCAGCATGTTTTTTTTTTTAATTCCATTTTTATATGCAGTGGGTATACAATATACCTTTTGAGTTCTAATAAGTAAACAGAAACATAAATTCTGGGAATTCAAAATAGGAAGTATTTCACATATTCACAGGGAAAAAGTGAAAGGATTGTGCATGTAATAAGAAAATATAGGGGCAACCACATTAAAAAAGGGACATTTGTTAGTGGGAAAGTACAGTCTGTGCCCCTGGCAATTCTAATGGAGCACATTTCATGACAACTCCTCTTCTCTCCCTGACTTCATGAAGATTCACCATATGTCTTGTAAGTCAGAAACCTTATTTTTAGAGCAATATATTACTTCTAAGCTTGACTTCAAGCCACACATCTTTTCTACTTAGAAGAGATATACTGTTTCCAATGTCAAATAATTATGTTAACCCAATTTTAATGGGATTTGGAATGTGATAGAAGAAACAGGAATCAGTTGATAATGAGAATCTGACAGCATTTTCTTGCTTCCCAAGCAAATAACTTTCTGCAAAAGTCCTGTTTGAAGGCATAATTACCAAGCTTTTGTCCATTGGCATGTGGCTACTTTTAATATTCTATGAAAACAGTCTTATTTTGTGGTTTATTTCATGGCAGATTATGGCCATTCAGTAAAAGGGTACATTATTATTTATTTTCCTTTGAATGTGTCCAGATTTTTAAATTGTTGTCAAGGACTGGTTGTTCTGATGCAATGACTCTTATGGTACCATATGTCCGGAAATTTTGAAACAATGATTTAAGGATTTACATATGCTTAGTTATTAATCTGAATGTGTAATTTCAAAAGGCAAAGTTAAGGATGTTTTCAGTAGCAAACCTTAGTTTTCACTGAAGTATGTGTCCTCATCAAAACTATAGAGCAGCTACTTAATTATATTATTACAACTTATATGAAAATATATTTCATATAAAATTACTCATCCATAAAAAGAAACGAAATTGAGTTATTTGTAGTGAGGTGGATGGACCTAGAGTCTGTCATACAGAGTGAAGTAAGTCAGAAAGAGAAAAACAAATACCGTATGCTAACACACATATATGGAATCTAAGAAAAAAAAAAAAGATCATGAAGAACCTAGGGGTAAGACGGGAATAAAGACACAGACCTACTAAAGCATGGACTTGAGGATATGGGGAGGGGGAAGGGTAAGCTGTGACAAAGTGAGAGAGTGGCATGGACACATATACACTACCAAACGTATAATAGATAGCTAGTGGGAAGCAGCCGCATAGCACAGGGAGATCAGCTCGGTGCTTTGTGACCACCTAGAGGGGTGGGATAGGGAGGGTGGGAGGGAGGGAGACGCAAGAGGGAAGAGATATGGGAACATATGTATATGTATAACTGATTCACTTTGTTATAAAGCAGAAACTAACACACCACTGTCAAGCAATTATACTCCAATGAAGATGTTTAAAAAAATTATAAGAAAAATAAACTTGCCAGAACATGTAGAATTGCAAAGTGATATGGTGTACTTAGAAAGAGAGCTAAATTAGGAGTGAGAAGAGTTGGGCCTTCTGTCTAAACTTCAAGTTCAAGGCTCTGCAATACTGGGCAAATCATATAACCCCACTAATCCTCAGTGTTTTCATCTGCAATATGGGAATTCCCATTCTTAGAATTGTCATGAAGTGCAAATGAAAAAATGTATTCAAAATCACTGTAAACTTACAAATATAAGGTAATATTATTCAAATTGCATAGAATTTGTAGCACAGTCTTCTAAATATCTTCAAAACTGGCAACCTTTTTATCTTTAAGGATAACTTTGATAGTCAAAATTCATCTGAAGCCATGTCTGGTCAGTAAATTTGATGCTCCAATTAGCTAATACTGTTTTCGGTTAAGAAATAAAAAGAGCTATAAAATAGATATTTTTAAAAGCAGTCACATAAAATTACTGAAAGCAATGTTTTAAAAGTTCCCAAAATGTTTTGAATTATATCAACATCCCAAAGATGACTAGTTTGAAGCCTTAACACTAATTGATTGCATTTCTTTGGTTATGTTTCTTAAGAGAATATGTTTATCTGCTTTTTTTTTTTTTTTTCCGGGTACGCGGGCCTCTCACTGCTGTGGCCTCTCCTGTTGCGGAGCACAGGCTCCGGACGCGCAGGCTCAGCGGCCATGGCTCACGGACCCAGCCGCTCCGCGGCATGTGGGATCTTCCCAGACCGGGGCACGGACCCATGTCCCCTGCATCGGCAGGCGGACTCTCAACCACTGCGCCACCAGGGAAGCCCCATATCTGCTTTTTAATACTGTTTCTATATAAGCTCCTAGGTTATTTTATCTTAAGCCTACATGTTTGGTTTAGATACTACTCTACAAAAGTTTAAAGTAGAGCACAAGCTAATTAGGTAAATTTATGTTTGTAAAATGAGACATATGAAATATTCAGTTATTCTTGTGTGGCTATGGAAAGGTAAATAAAAGGTCAGCTCCTATAAACTATTCCTTTTGTCAGGATTGTGAGTAAAGATAGGAAGGGGAAGGGAGAAAAATGTTTGCACTACTAAAGTACCACTTCACTATCAACATATTTAATGAGTACCTGAATAAAACAAAACCGGCTTAAAAAATTAAACCTTGCCTTTGTTTTCCATTTATGGAAATACCCTTTCTGCAGGCTAGATGAAGGTAAACTGTGGTTCAGTGTTCTCCCTCCCAACCTAGGTACCTGTAGTTCCTACATAGCATTGTCAGAATCCTCACATGGCAGGGGGAAACAAAGGTCATAGAATTATTATATGTATTTTTCTCAAAAAAAAATACTGTGCCATGGGGAATTCCCTGGCGGTCCAGTGGTTAGGACTCCACGCTTCCACTGCAGAGGGCATGGGTTCCATTCCTCTTCAGGGAACTAAGATCCCGCAAGCCTCGGTACAGCCAAAACAAACAAACACAAAACAAAACAAAACAAAACAAAAACAAAAGCTGTGCCATGCTTAGAAAATATAGAACCTCATTTCCTTAATGGCACAACTTCTGGTATGCATAATCTCATGGAAAAAGAAAGACTGATTGCATGCAAAATTTATACCTGAACAGGGAGATGAAGTTGTAGCTAATTGGGAAGGAGATTAGAAAGATGATGGAATTAATAACTAAATCCAACATTTAGTTTAAAAACACTATTCAGAAATTATATTAGGTACCCAATGTGATCTTGCTTTAGGGGTAGGGACATTGTTTTCCTATATGCAGTGAGTTTCTCTTGTATCATGGCTTTTTAATATTGTATTGATTATTCAATTTTTCTTGGTCCATTAGAACATAAATATGTAAAAATAGCAGGCTATTAAGTCTTTTTCAAAAACTGTTAGTATAATCAGAAGTGTTCTGTTAACATGGAGTGTACCTCATTTTTAGTACGAAAAATATACTTGGGGTCTGATGGGATCTTATGGAGGTTTGGTTCAACAGCCATGTAAAAATGAAAACTCTGTTAATACTAATTTACCTGTTTTAGTAAATCACACAAAAGAAGCAACCTAAAGCAACCATTGATACAAAGATTTCCTGTATGCATTTGATACAGATGACTCCAACTGATACCTGCCATTTATACAATTGTATTTTGCATTCACTTTGAATAGATCAAAGAATTAAATAATTTGCTTACACTTTAGTTGTGCTTCTTAGAAATCAGTTTCTGCAGATTAACGTAGCTGCCATTATCACTGTAGGGGAGACAAAATAATTTTTCCTCTACCCTTCTGAGTTCTTAGCTGAGACCTCAATAATCAAAGATGGGTTAACTAGAGAGGTGGCTTTAGAATTCAGGATTAGACACCACCTTAATAGGGAAAGGGGAGGCGGGTAGTAGGCCTCTTAGGGGAGATAAAATGATTTTTAGGGAAGATGAATGGGGGCTTTAAAAGAAGAGATGGGAGGTATGATAGTTTGTGACAAAGTTTGTCTGGGTGTGATGTGTACTTCTAGACTCTCCTGTGTTAGGAGTCAACCCTCTTTGGTTGATGAAACTCCTAGGGAGGGGATTTATGATAACTGAATTCCTTTAGGAGGATTTATCTCCTGTTTTCAAGTGACTTCAGCTCAAAATAATCAATATACCAAGCAGCATATTTTGGGGTGGCATATTTTGCTACCTTTCATTACCTTACGTGTTATCCTACAGTCAAGGCCTGGAAGAAATATATTAAGATTGGTAGAGAGAATCAAAAGTTCAAGGTAAGTGGAACTTGTGTCACTTTCTCCATAAACTGTTAGAAAAATATTCTCAAGCAAGGAAATTTATGACAATTTGACTTTGATGTTCTACTTTAATGATCTTTCTTTTCCCAAATGAGTGTAGTCAAAGCCTGTTTCCAAAATTCACCAGTACCTAATGACTTCCTCAGACATTGACATCAGCTAAGCTCTACCATCAAATAGTTTGGAAGGAGGACCAATATGATCAGTGGTAATTTGAATAGGGATGGGCTGATTTAGCACATCAAAACACTTTTGGTTGCATAGATTTGTGATCAAATGCAGTGAATCCTCATGCCTCAGATCTAAGCAACATATGTGGCCAAAACATTTTGCTGTTCAAGAGAAATGAGTTAGTATAGTGACATACCAGAATCATGAGCAAAAGAAGGTTTGATTGTTTCAGAAGAAAAGCTTATTGCCATAGCATCAGCATTCAAGAAAAATTTGTAACCATCTATAGAGATACATAGAAGACTTTTCAAGAAAAAGTAAGCAAAATCATTGAAGTAGAAGGCAAGCCTCCTAGAAAGTTGTTTGCTACGATGAAACCAAATGCAAGGTTTCATTAAGATAGAAGAAATCACCATGCAATCTGCTCCTCCCCCAGTATTTATCACAAATAGACTTTTGGGGAGGCGTTTGTACACATATAATGATCAGTGAAAATGTTCATAACAGCCAACCCAAATTTTCAATTCAGTTTAAAGGTGTTGGAGAAATGAAGAATGTCTGCAGTTATCTAATGAGTACATATTTCTCAGACTGCAAATTAGTTGTGATGGCAATGTGGGATCCTGGACAGGATCCTGGAACAGAAAAAAGACATTAGTGGAAAAAAATTGGTGAATTTAGAATAAAGTCTGTAGTTTAGTTAATAATATTGTATCAATGTTGATTTCCTGTTCTTGATAGTTAAACTATGGTTATAATATTAGGGGAAGCAGGGTGAGGGATAAGGCATATAAGAGAAATCTCCCTGTACTACTTTTGCAACTTTTCTGTAAGTTTGACACAGGCACATACAGAAGGAGAAGATTTACTTTTTATATAACTAAATGTAATCTGTAACTCAAGTGCCCAGAAAATTTTATCTAGTGACAGAAAAATTATCTGTGTCTCAGAAAGTTTTATTTGGTCACAACCAGGTAAAGTTGGTCACCTTTAACATTTTTCTTAAAGAAATTCATGGGTTTTGCCTTCTCCCCTTCCCCAAGGTAGATGTAAAGCTGGAAGGAAGCTTAAACAAATATTTAAAAGTTTCCATAAAGTAGGCGCATCTACTTGTTATGTTTGATTTGGTTGTGTCCTAAACTGACGTCCTCTGTAATGTGACTTCTCCTATCTAATCCTTGGGCCTATCCCTGGCATGCTGACATCTGCTAAAGTAAAACTATATACCTGTCTTGATCTCAGCTGTACATTCCTCTAGTTTAGTGGTCATTAGTAACACCTGCAGATCTCTCATAGGCTCATTAACTATTTCCCTTCATAGCTACTCTAACTCTCCAGGACTTTCAGATGCCACCCCACTGGAAATTCATTGGGTTTTCACTGGCCCTTTCCAATCTGGGCAAACAATAGCTATTGCACTTTTAATAATTTGAAGGACTTTTCTTAAAGGTTTGCCATCTCCTTGGTCTTTACCCAGGATTCTTTATACCGTCTCACATACTCACTTTTAGAGCAGCCCTCCCTTCCTCCACTACACCTGGCTCTCTTGTTTCCTCTCTTCAGATTTTCCTCCCTGCTTTGCCCTACATCGCTAAGGCTTTTATTTAATCTGGGGGAGTAGAAAACTTACTTAGCCAGTACACTTCCTATGTCTTTTAGTCTTATATATAGATCTTGAGTTTTTTTGAAGTACAATTTAAATACAGCTAAATACTCTGTGTGTACTGTTCAGTTTTGACAAATGCATAAACTTTATAACCCATACCATTATTAAGACCCAGGACATTCTCATCACAGTTCCCTTATGCCCCACCTCAGTGAATGTCCCCCACAACAACCATGATCTGATTTCTGTCATCATAGGTTATTAGTTTTGTCCATTCTAGAATTTCATGTAAATGAAATTATGCAATGTATACTTTTTGTATCTTGCTTCTTTTTACTCAGTATAATGTTTTTGAGATTCATCCATATTGACACATGGATCTATAGTTCATTCTTTTTTGTTTCTGAAAAATCCCTGAAAAGAAATGTTAAGAATCAAGTTTTTATACATTCTGTTTAATTTTAATTACTTAATACATGATTTTAAAGGCATAGTTTTGCCCTATGTATTTAGCTGATCAATTTTGGTCTGTGGTAAGTAATTTAAATCTAAGAATTAAATTCTATCCTGTAATTTTGTACATACAGGAAACTAGGATGGACTTTTGATGGTTCAACATGTGACCATTGTCTAGGAACCAATTAAAGACTAAATATTGCCTTCATCATAATCTTTAAATATTTCTGGAACATTGAGAAATAAAGAAGGCTTTAAGCAGTTGTCAGATGACATATAGAGGAATAGCATGTTGATGTCAGCTGAAGCAAAATATTGGGAGCCACTTGGCTGAGCAGCTGCTCTCATACTAATATATCCCACATATAAGTATTAAAATGGTTACCAGTAAAGTTTTACATACTTGTATTTGAGAAGACTGCAGCTTCACTGGAAGACTCTAGGTTTACTAGATTCTTCAGTACCTTCTAGCCTTCACTTATATATCCTAATAACATTAAATATCAAAGCCTTTAGTACACATTTCAGGTTCTCCACAAAACTGGCGAATTTTAAAGCCTATTATTAAATTTTAAAAATTGGTGGTCAATAAACTGTCTTTCCTCCTTCATAGAAAAAAAATGTTCAGGCCATTATGTGAAGTTTTCCTAAATGTCCATCCTAACCCTAATTAGTAGATTAAAGGTCAAAACACAAATCAACCTCCAGATATATACAGGAAAAAATTTTGTTAAAATTAAATATTCAATCCCTATTTTTAAAGAATTCTAGTAAGGTACAAACAGAAGACATTGTCTTCTTTAAATAACTTTTGGGGAGACCTCTGGTTCTAGCCCCATTCCTTCCAGGTTCTCCCTCTTACAACTAAAAAATCCTGGACATAACATAACAAACAATCATAGACTCTGAAAGGTAAAAAGAAGGCTGACAGTCTAGGTAATTTTTTTTTAATTTATTTTAATTTTGGCTGCATTGGGTCTTTGTTGCTGTGCGCAGGCATTCTTTAGTTGTGGTGAGCGGGGGCTACTCTTCATTGCAGTGCACGGGCTTCTCATTGTGGTGGCTTCTCTTGTTGCAGAGCACGGGCTCTAGGCACGCAGGCTTCAGTAGTTGTGGCACGTGGGCTCTAGAGTGCAGGCTCAATAGTTGTGGCACACGGGCTTAGTTGCTTTGCAGCATGTGGGATCTTCCTGGACCAGGGCTCGAACCCATGTAACCTGCATTGGCAGGTGGATTCCTAACCACTGTACCACCAAGGAAGCCCCAGTCTAGGTAACTTTTGACTTGAGGAAAGACACAGTGATGAGTTCCCTGGGTTTCCTTGTTGTCTCCCAGATATTCTTTTTTTTTTTAAACTTCTAATTTTATATTGGGGTATAGCCAATTAACAATGTTGTAATATTTTCAGGTGCACAACAAAGCGAATCAGCTATACATATACGTGTATCCATTCTCCCCCAAACTCCCCTACCATCCAGGCTGAGACAGGGTATGGCAGAAGCCTCCCACCCAGAACTACCAACAGGCAAAGACAAAACAAAGTTGCAAGAAAAGCCAATTCCCACTTTCTAGCCAAAGTACCAGGAAAAGTGTGGCCTAAGAACAGAAAACCTTTTTGGCAAGACCCACCCTATACCAGAGAAACAACATGGGGAAAAGTATGTCTCAGTTATAGTCCTCTTGGCGCAAATAAGTGGCACTCTGATTTCTCCACTAGGTGGTGTTAGCAAGTGGGGATCTGAAGCAGACAATTGTCTGATTCTCCTGTAGAGGTAGTAACGATTGGACCAAGTGGGCAGTTGATTGTCCATCCCCTGCCTGATGGAAGCAGATGGTGCTCTGATTCCCCTACCAAGGTACTATTAGTGGGGCTGAGTGGGGAGCAGATCTTTCATTCCCCACCTGGCAGAATCAGGCAGTGTTCAGACTCCTCCAACAGGGTAGTTTCAGTGGGGTTCAGAGGTGAGCTGAGCCTTCAGTTGTACCTAGCAGCAATGAGATTTAACAAGGTAGTGGGAGGTGGAGCTATAGCCCCTCTCCAATGTCAAAGGACTCAGTGGGAAACTAAGCTTCTACCTCTTCTGGGATCAATGAGACTAAATAAATGGTGCAAGTCAAGCCTAGTAAGCACCCTGCTTTCCAACTACTCTGGTGTCAACAAGGCCAGTGCCAAGTTGAACTTCCAAACTCACCCAGTAACAATGGGACTGAATGATGTGGTGGTAAGCAAGTCTAGACAACACTTCTGTCCCCTCACTGATGGTGTCAAAGGGGCCTAGTAGGAAGCTGAGCCTCTACACCCACCTGACAGTATCCTAGTTTCACCAGGAAGAGGTCAGCAGGACTGAAGGAAGAGCTGACCTTCCACCCCACCTATCTGTAATGAGACAGTTTGAGTCATTGCCCCATTTTTGCCGAGGTAGTGTTGGCAGGAACCAGCAGGAAACATAACACACACTCCACCTGGTGTGGGAGCTACACCTCAACAGGTGGACTGCCTGATCAAATAAAGATTAAATAGGATCCACAGTCTCATAATACAATTTCTAAAATGTTGAAGATATAATAAAAAGTCACTCAGCACAGTAAGAACCAGAAAAATCAAACATGAATGAGAAAAGACAATTAATAGATGTCAACATCAAAAGGACTCAGATGTTGGAATTATCTGACAGAATTTTTAAAGCAGCTATCACAAAGATGATTTAATGAACAATTATGAATTTTCTTGAAAAAGTAAAAATCTCACCAAAAAAAAAAGAATCTATAACAAAGAATAAATGGTGAGGACAGAACTAAAAACACAATAATCAAAATGAAAAACTCACTCAGTAGCTCAATAGTAGAGTAGAGAAAATAGAGATAGAATAAATGAGCCAGGGTACAAATCAGTAGAATTTACCCAATCTGAAAATCAAAGAGAATAGATTGGAAAAAAATTGAACAGAGTCTCAGGGACCTCTGGGACAATAACAAAAGAGAACATTTGTATCATCAGACTTCCAAAAGGAGAGGAGAGAGACAGTGGGACTGAAATATCATTCCAAGGAATAATGGCTAAAAATGATACAAATATGGAAAAAGAAATAAACCTATAGGTCCAAGAAGCTGAACAAGTCTCAAATAAGATAAACTCAAAGAAGTCCATGCCATGACACATCATTATTAAACTTCTGAACACTAAAGACAAAGAAATAAATCTTGAAAGCAGCCAGAGAGAAATGCTGCATTACTTATAGGGAAACACCAATTGGTATGACAGCAGATTTCTCATCTGAAAATATGGAGATCAGGAGTAAGTGGCAGAACATTTTTCAAGCACTGAATTAAAAAGAATTGTCAACAGCAAGTTCTATATCTGACAGAAACATCCTTCTGCAATGAAGGGTCAATAAAGACATTCTGGGACAAAGGAAAACTAAGATTATTATTTTCTAGTAAAACTCCCATTAAAGAATGGCTGAAGTAACTTCTCTAATCAGAAAAGTAGTGATAACAGAAGGAGGCGTGGCATTTCAGAAAGGAAAGGAAATTGGAATGTGTAAATATAGGGGTAAATATAACAGATTATCCTACTTCTCATGAGTTTCTTAAATCATATTTGAAGGCCGAAGCAAAAATTATAACACCAGCTGCTTGGTTCTTAACATAAGTAGAGGACACACTTTTTAAAAATACGCTTTTTAAATGGTGAGCATAAAGAGTCCTAAATGGAAGTCATTTTTCTATACTTAACTCACAGTGGTAAAATGTTGAAACCAGTTCATTGTTATATCATATACATATATGTGTATTTTGTGTATATCTAGAACACTGCTAAGAAAACTACACAAAGAAATGTACTCAAAAACACTATACATTTATCAGGAGAGAATTCTTAAAAATGTTCAAATACGCCACCGAGAAATAAGAACAGATAAGAAGCAGAATGAGAAACAGAGAAAACAAATAATAAAATGGCCAAGTTAAGCCAAAACATATCAACAAATAACAAATGTAAATTGTCTATATACACCAATTAAAAAAGAGATTGGCAGGATGGCTAAAAATAATCCCCACAATTCACTTACAGTTTCTGGTCCAACATGTAAAGAGCTTGGAAGTTGTCATTCCCATCCTCACAAGAAAAAAGCTGAAGAAACTGAAAATTAACAACTCTTCTTAGATCTGTCAGCGAATTGAAGTCACAGGGGAAATCACAGCTACCTAAACTGGAGAGACAATTGAATACAGAGACTTGCACCTTACCAGGATCAGAAGCTGTAGCTGGAGCCTGGTAGGAACACATTGCTGGAGACTGAGCATGGACTAGCTTGAGAGATTAAAAACTCCTAGGGACTCAGCCTTAGGGGGACACCCATACTTCTGAGTTAAGTCTCCAGGAGCACCACCAGATTCTCAGGGTGAAGCTTGGAGAAAAATCCCCTCTTGCTTTTGGCAGGGGAAGGGGAAAAGTAATTGTTTTGAAATATGTGCAGGGCATTCTGTTCTTATTAACAAAGACCTGTTCTCAAGAGAAACTATTTTACCAGATACTAACCCACATGGATTTTACCA
The DNA here is from genome assembly GCF_963455315.2 of Globicephala melas. Lineage (NCBI taxonomy): Eukaryota > Metazoa > Chordata > Mammalia > Artiodactyla > Delphinidae > Globicephala > Globicephala melas. Next base: position 108,645,326 of record NC_083335.1, read on the forward strand.
GAGACTAACCAATGTGGAAGAAGGGAAATACCCATCTCCATCCTCCTTTAGCCTTCTTGTCTCACCTAAGGAAAGGAAAAAAGCTGAGAAGCACTCGCAAATGTTACAGCCCAGGGGCCCAGGACAAGTGAAAGATGAAGCTCCCTTGATAAGAATATATAATGCTTCTCCTTCTTCCACGTCTTTCCACAATATCAACAGGGCTTCTGTATAATAATAGGGAATTACAGCTGAAAGAACTGCAAGTCTCAGGCTGAAGTTCAGCAAGAGCTTCTAGGGAAACCCGAAGATAACAGAGAAGACAAAGACAAGGACACTAGAAGAAATCTTAGCTTCCCATACCTATAGTTACAACAAACAATAAACACAGCCTAACTCCTAGCCAGATAAACATAAAACCTCACACTAAAGGGCTGTTTATCTCATTTCCTTTCCTGATGCATCATGTCTGGCTTTCAACAACAACAACAAAATTACAAGGCATGCTAAAAGGCAAAACAAAACAAAACAAAAACCAAAACAAAACAAAACAAAAAAGCCATCTGAAGAATCAGTCCGAGCATCAGAACCAGACTCACATATGGCAGAGATTTTGGAATTATCACAGTGATAATTTAAAATAATGATCATTAACATCCTAAGGACTGTAATAGAAGATTGGATAAATGCAGAAACAAATAGGTAACGTAAGCAGAGAGATGGAAACTCTAAGAAAGGCTCAGAAGGAAATGCTAGAAATCACAAACACTGTACCAAAAATGAAGAATACCTTCCGTGGATTCATCAGTAGACTAGATATAGCTGAGAAAAGAATTAGTGAGCTTGAACATATGTTAATAGAAACTTCCCAAATGAATATAATGGGTGATTATAGCTTATGGATAAGTGAAGTGATAAGGGACGTCATAAGGGACAAGAGGGAGGAATTGGTAATATAAGGTACCCACACTACCTAAGAAGTGTATAGTGTTATTTGAAAGTGTACTTGGATTAATTGTAAGTGTATATTTCAAACTCTAAGACAACCGCTAACACTTAAAGGCTGAGACTGTCAAAGTGGATAAAATAATAAGACCTAGCTATAGCACAAAAGGCAGAAAGACGGAGCACAAAAGAGTGGAAGACGAAAATAGAAACAAAGAACAAGGGCAACAAATAGAAAACAGTAACAAATATGCTAGCTATTACTCTAACTATCTCAGTAATCACTTTGAACATCAACCGTCTAAATGCACCAATTAAAAGACAAAGATTGTCAGAGTGGATCAAAAAACAAGACCAAACTATATGTTGTCTACAAAAAACCCACTTGAAATATAAAGACACATATAGATTAATCTAAGTAAGTGGGTGTAGAAAGATGTACCATGCTAATACTAATCTAAAGAAAGCAGGAGTAGACATATTAATTTCAGAGTAGACTTCACAGTAAGGAAAGGTATCCGGGATAAAGAGGGACATTACATAATGATAAAAGGGTCCAATTTCCAAGAAGACACAATGATCCTTAACTTGTATGAACCTAACTCTCTCTAACAGTAGATGTGTGGCAAAAACTGATAGAACTGCAAGGAGAAGTAGGTGAATCCACTATTACAGTTGGATACTTCAACACCCCTCTATCAGAAATGGACAAATTTGGCAGGCATAAAATCAAGAAATAAAAGGCAATCCCAAGGAATCTACAAAACATCTCCTAGGGCTAATAAGTAAGTTCAGCAAGGTATAAGTTCACAGGCCACAAGATCTAGATAAATAATCAATCTCATTTCTCTATATTAACATGTGGAAACCAACATTAAAAATGTACCATTTGAAATTGCTCCAAAGAAAATGAAATACTTAGGAATACACTTCACGAAACATGTACAGGATCTGTGTACTGATAATTATAAAATGCTGCTGCCAGAAATTTAAAAAAGATCAAAATAAATGGAGGGATATACCATATACATGTATTGGAAAACTCAACATAATAAGGATTTCAGTTCTCCCTGAATTTATATATCGATTTAGTGTGACTCCTATCAAATTCCCGCAAATTTATATGTAGATACAGACAAGCTTACTCTAAAATTGATATGGATAGGAATAGACCCTGGAATACCTAAAACAATCTTGACAAGAAAAAATAAATTGGGAGGAATCACTCTACCCAATATTAAAACTTACCATATAGCTGCAATAATAAAGACAACATGGTATTGGTGGAGGGGTAGGCAAATAGGACAATGGAACAGAATAGAGAACCAAGAAATAGACCCACACTAATAAGCCCTACTGATTTTCGACAAAGATCCAAAAGCAATCCAATGGAGGAAAGATAGTCTTTAAACAAATGGTGCTGGAGCAATTGGAAATCCATACACCAAGAGGAAAAAACCCCTCAATCTTAAGCTCACACCTATGCAAAAGTGAACTCAAAATATGTGATGGACTTAAATATAAATTTTATAGCTATTAATCTTTTTAGAAAAATGTTAAAAGAAAATCTCTGGAATCTAGGGTAAGCAAGGAACTCTTGGACTTGATACCAAAAGCATGATACATAAAAGGTAAAATTGATAAGTTGGACCTCATCAATATTAAAAACTTTTCATCTGTGAAAGACAATGTGAAAAGGATGAAAAGACAAAGCTACAGACTGTGAGAATGTATCTGCAAAGCACATATCCAACAAAGGACTAATATCTAGAATGTAGAAAGAATTCGCAAAAGTAAAAAGTAAAAAAAACAAACAAACAATACAATTAGAATATGAGCAAAGACATGAAGAGACCAAGGAAAATACACAGAAGACAAATAAGGAATAAAAAGATGCTCAATATCATTAGTCATCAGAGGAGGGCAAGTTAAACCACAATGATATACCACTACACACTTATCAGAATGGCTACAATAAAAAATAGTGACAGCACCAAATGCTGGAGAGGTTACAGAGAAACTGATCACTTTCATCTTGATGGTGGGAGTATAAAATAGTATAGCCACTCTGGAAAACAGTTTTTCAGTCGCTTATAAAACTAAACATTCAATTACCATACAATCCAGCAAATTCCCTCTTGGTCATTTACCCTAGAGATATGAGAACTTGTGCTTACACAAAAACCTGTACATAAATATTCATAGCAGCTTCATTCATAATAGCCAGAAATTGGAAACAGCCCAGTTGTTTTTCATAACTGAATGATAGAACAAACTGTGGTACATACATGCCACAGTGTACTAGGCAGCAATAAAAAAGAAAGAATTATTAATACATGTGACAACTGGATGAATTTCCAGGTGATTATACTGAGTGAAAAAATCCAGTCCCAAAAGTTTAGATACTATATGATTCCATTTATATAACATTTTTGAAATGACAATATTAGAAATGGAGAATGGATTAGTGGTTGACAGGTGTTAGAGGACAGTGAGGGTAGGTGGGTATATTTATAAAAGGGCCACAACAGTCCTTCTGTTAATCACACTGTTCAGTGTCTTGATTGTGGTGGTGGATACATAAACTTATGCATGTGATAAAACTGTATAGCCCTAAATACACACACATGCACACAAATAAGTACACATAAAACTCTAAATCTTTTTTTTTTTTTTTTTTTTTTTTGCGGTACGCGGGCCTCTCACTGTTGTGGCCTCTCCCGTTGCGGAGCACAGGCTCCGGACGCGCAGGCTCAGCGGCCATGGCTCACGGGCGTAGCCGCTCCGTGTCATGTGGGATCTTCCCAGACTGGGGCACGAACCCGTGTCCCCTGCATCGGCAGGCGGACTCTCAACCACTGGGCCACCAGGGAAGCCCCAAAACTCTAAATCTTAATAATATCAGTGTGTTGCATTAAGGTCAATGTACTGGTTGTACTATTGTACTATAGTTTTGTAAAATGTTACCATTGCATGAAACTAAATAGAGTACACGGGAGCTCTCTGTATTACTTCTTACAACTCTATGTGAATCTACAATTATCTTAATAAAAAATTCACTTAAAAAACATGATATCAGGGCTTCCCTGGTGGCGCAGTGGTTGAGAGTCCGCCTGCCGATGCAGAGGACACGGGTTCATGCCCCGGTCCAGGAAGATCCCACATGCCGCGGAGCGGCTGGGCCCGTGAGCCATGGCCACTGAGCCTGCGTGTCCGGAGTCTGTGCTCCGCAACGGGAGAGGCCACAACAGTGAGAGGCCCGCGTACTGCAAAAAGAAAACAACAAAAAAAAACCCCCAAAAAACACATGATATCATTTATAATCACTCCAAAGAAAATTAAATACTTAGGAATACACTAATAAATCAACACATGATGCCTAGAGCAAATGGACATATGTAGACCCCGCCAAAAAATGAAACTTGACCTAAACCACACACTTTATACAAAATTCAACTCAAAAAGAATGAAAGACTTAAATGTAAAATGTAAAACTATAAAATTTTCAGGAAGAAATAAGGGAAAATCTTCAGAATCTAAGCTGAGGCAACGATTTCTTAGACATGATACCAAAAGGCTCATAAAAGGAAAAATTGACCTCATTAAAATCATTTGCTCTGTGAAACACTATATTAAGAAGATGAAAGCTGGGATGAAGTGAGAGAGTAGCATGGACATACATGTACTACCAAATGTAAAATAGATAGCTAGTGGGAAGCAGCTGCATCACACAGGGAGATCAGTTCGGTGCTTTGTGACCACCTAGAGGGATGGGATAGGGAGGGTGGGAGGGAGACACAAGAGGGAGGGGATATGGGGATATATGTATATGTATAGCTGATTCACTTTGTTATACAGCAGAAACTAACACAACATTGTAAAGCAATTATACTCCAATAAAGATGTTAAAAAAAAGGATGAAAATACAAGCTACTAACTAGGAGAAAACATTGCAAACCACATATGTGACAAAGAACTAGTATACAGAATATATTAAGAACTCTCAAAAATCAACAATAAAAAATTAGAGAAAGGGCAAAAGGCAGAAACAGACATTTCCCTGAAGAGGATATACAGATAGCAAATAACACATGAAAAGGTGCTCAAAATCCTTAACCATTAGGGAAATGCAAATTAAAACCACAATGAGATATTGCACACCTATCAGAATTGCTAAAATTAAGAATGACGACACCAAATGCTGGCAAGGATGTGGAGAAACTGGATTATTCATAGATTACTGGTGGGAATGTAAAATGGTACAGCCACTCTGTAAAACTGCTTTGTAGTTTCTTACAAAATTAAACATGAAACTGCCATGCAACTCAGCAATTGTCCTCTTGGGCATTTATCCCAGAAAAATAAAAACTTAACATTCACACAAAATTCCATACATGAATGTTCATAGCAACATTTTTATAATAGCAAAAACTAGAAAAAACCCCAAATATAAATATACTATTTCTACTGGGAAAAATATAAATATATCAGATACCAAATATAAATATACTATATTTAAAAAATCTGCAAAAGAAAGGTGAAAGGATGGAAAAAGGTATACCATGTAAACATTAGTAAAAAGAAAACTGGAGTGGTTATATTAATATCTCACAAAGTAGACTTTAGAAAAAGGAAAATTACCAGGCATAAAAGAGGGACATTATTTAATAATGAAAGGCTTAGTTACCAAAAAGTCATAACAATCCTAAACATGTATGCAACTAACCACAGAACTTAAAAATACATGAAGCAAAAAATGAGAGAAAGGAGAAAGAAAAATCTACAATTATACTTGAGGTCTTCAGTACACCTCTCAGTGATCAGTAGAACAAGTAGACAGGAAATCAGCAAAGATATAGAAGATTTGAATGACAGTATCAATGAACTTCACCTAATTTACATTTATACACTACTATATACAACAGCAGAATAGAAATTCTTTATAAATGTACATGAACATTCATTAAGATAGACATTATTCTGGACAATAAAAACACCTTAACAAATTTAAAAATGATACAGCAATTATACTCCAATAAAGATGTTTAAAAAAATGGTACAAAATATATTCTCTAACCGTAATGAAATTAAACTAGGCATCAATAACTCTCTAAAGAATCAAACTCTCTAAAGAATTAAAAATTGTATACAAATGAACCTATTTACAAAACAGAAATAGAGTCACAGATGTAGAAAACAAATTTATGGTTACCAAGGGGGAAGTGGAGGAGGGATAAATTCGGAGATTGGGATTGACATATACACACTACTATATATAAAGTAGATAACTAATAAGAACCTACTGTATAGCACAGGGAACTCTATTCAGTCCTCTGTAATGACCTATATGGGAATAGAATCTAAAAAAAGGGTGGATATATGTATATGTATAACTGATTCACTTTGCTATACAGCAGAAACTAACACAAGATTGTAAATCAACTATACTCCAATAAAAATTAATTTAAAGAACTAAAAATTTTAAAATAGACTTCTAAATAACCCATGGATCAAAGAGTAATTCTCAACATAAATCAAGAAATTATTTTCAACTGAATGAAAATATAACACTTCAAAGTTTGTGGGAAATAGTGCATAGAAAGAGATGTTTGGCATTAAATGAAAGGTCTCAAAAAATTTAAGCTTCCAAAATAAAAAACACGAAAAATAAGAAAATTAAGCCCAAAGCCAGCAGACAACAGAAAAGAATAAAGAGCAAAAATGAATGAAATTGAAATATCAAAATAATAGAAAAAAAACAATGAAACCAATACTGACTCATTGAAAAGATCAATAAAATTGATAATCCTCCAGCCAGACTGAACAATAAAGGAAAGACAATCAGGAATTACCATCAGGAATAAAAGAAGGAGCATCATTACAGACCTTACAGACATTAAAAGGATAATAAGGGAATACTACAAAAAACTTTATGTCCATAAATTTGACAAATTAGATTTAATGAACAGATTCCTAGAAAGACACAAAACTCATTCATAAAATACAAAATGGGTAACCTGTTACAGCTCTATATCTGTTTTTAAAAATTGAATTTATAGCTATCAGTGTTCCACCGAGGAAAACTCCAGGCTCAAATGGTTTCACTGTTGAATTTTACCAAATATTTGAGAAAGTAATAACACCAATGCTACAGTTATTCCAGAAAATAGAAGAGGAGTTTACACATTCCAACTAACCTTATGAAGCCAGCATTATCCTGATATCAAACACAAAGATATTACAGGAAAAGAAAACCACATACCAATATCCCTTATGAAAATAGATGCAAAAATCCTCTTCTAAATGTTAGCAATATATAAAAAGGATAATCTATCATGGCCAACTGGGGTTTACCCAGGAATGTAAGACTGGTTCAACATTCAGGAAGCTTTGCTTTTGCACTTTGGTGAGAATGCAAATTGGTACACCCACTGTGGAAGACAGTATGCAGGTTCCTCAAAAAATTAAAATTAGAGCTACCATATGATCCAGCAATCCCACTTCCCAGCAATCACTACCTCAAAGAGATATCTGTACCCCCATGTTCTTTGCAGCATTATTCACAATAGCCAAGACATGGAAACAACCTAAGTGTCCATCAACGGATGAGTGGATTTATATGTGTGTGTATATTTAAATGTGGTATATATTTATAATGGAGTATTATTCAGCCATAGTAAAGAAGGAAATCCTGCCATTTGTGACAACATATATGAAACTTGAGGCCATTATGCTAAGCGAAACGTCAAAGAAAGACAAATACTGTATGCTCTCACGTGGAATTTTAAAAAGCCAAACTCAGAAACATTATATTGGTAGAAGCCAGGGTGGGGAGTGATGGGGAGGAGATGTATGTCAAAAACTACAAACTTCCAGTTACAAAATGAATAAGTTCTGGGGATCTAATGTACAGCATGGCAACTGTAGTTAATATTAAATCTTAAATGTTCTCACCACTACCACCACCACAACAAAATGGTAATTACGTGAGGTGATGGATATGTTAAGTAACCTTACTGTGGTGATCATTTCACAATATACAGTATACACGAGTATCAAATCATCATGCTGTACACCTTAAACTTACACAATGTTATATGTCAATTATATCTCAATAAAGCTGGAAAAAATCAATGTAATTAACCATATTAATAGACTAAAGAAGAAAAATAACATATCATCTCAATAGATCCAGAAGAAGCATTTGACAAAGCTTAACATCTACAGGGGAATATATTCCAAGACCCCCAGTGGATGACTGAAACCACAGACAGTACCAAACTCTGTATATTCTATATTTTTCCTATACTAATGGGTGGGTAGCGTACACAGCATGAATATGCTGGACAAAAGGATGATTCATGTACCGAAGGGACAGAGCTGGATGGTGCAATATTTCATCATGCTACTCAGGATGGCGTGCAATTTAAAACTTATGAATTGTTTATTTCTGGAATTTTCCATTTATTATTTTTAGACTCTGGTAGACCAAGAGTAACTGAAACCTCAGAAAGCGAAACCACAGATAAGGGGGGACTACTGTATTAATGATTAAAAAAATTTTCTCAGCACACAGGGAATAAAAGGCAACTCCCTTTATTTGAGCAAGTTACCCACACCACAGCCAGCATTATATAATACTTAGTGATGAAAGACTAATGCTTCTCCATCAGATGGAACAAGACAAGGGTACTTGTTCTTTCTACTCTTATTCAACAGCATACTGGAAATTCTATTAAGTGTAGTAAATCAAGGAAAAGAAATAAAAGATTTCCAGATTATAAGGAAAGAAACAAAACTATCTCTGTGCTCAAATGATATGGTGTCTATATAGAAAGCCTCAAGGACTTTACAAAGAAGCTCCTAGACCTAATAAGTGAGTTTACCAAGGTTGCAGGGTACAAAGTCAATATAAAAAGTCACTTGTATTTCTGTATACTAGCAATGAACGATTAGAGTACAAAATTGAAAAAACAGTACCACAATGTTGAAATACTTAGGTTCAAATCTAACAAAATGTGTGCAGAATCTGTATGGTGAAAATTAAAACACTGATGAAAGAAATCAAGAACACCTAATAACTGAGGTCTGAACCCAATTCCAATGTGCGGAGGGGGGTTTCCTTCACACCATCAAACAATTCTTGGGACACCAGCTGATTGTCCTACAATTCAACTCAATCCTGACACTGTCTACCTGGAGATAGCATCAGATCCTACAGGTTAAGGGCTTGTTCCCATAAGTTTGCCCTCCCCCCTCCCCCAGTTAAGATACCAGTCTGTCACCTGTGCTTCTGACCGACCAGCTATAGATCTTCCGTTCCAGCATCCTCCTCCATGGGTTCAGTTAATTTGCTAGAGCATCTCACAGAACTCAAACATTTTACTTACTAGATTACCAGTTTATTATGAAAAGAATATAATTCAGGAACAACCAGATGGAAGAGATGCATAAGGCAGGGTATGGAGAGGGGCTGTGGAACTTCCATGCCCTTTCTGAGCATGCCACTTTCCCCAAATCTCCACGTGTTCACCAACCCAGAAGCTCTCTGAACTTTTTCCTTTTGGGGTCTTATGGAGGCTTCATTACATAGGCAGGATTGTTGGCCATTGGTGATTGAGCTCAATTTCCAGCCCCTCTCCCCACCCTGGAGTTGGGCAGGGGGGGCGGTGAGGGGAGGGTGGAACTGAAAGCTTCAATCACGTGGTTGGTTCCTCTGGTGACCAGCCTCCATGCTTATGTGACCTAGGGGCATTCAAAAGTCACCTCCTTAACATGAAAAGAAACTCCTTTATCACTCTCATTATTTAGGAAATTGCAAGTGTTTTAGGAGCTCTGTGCCAGAAATGGGGGATGAAGACTAAGTATATATTTTTTATAATAAATCAAAATATCACACCTAAATAAATGGAGATGTTCACCATGTTTACGAATTGGAAGATTTGTTAGTGTTAAATGTCAGTTATCTCCCAATTCATCTAAAGATTCAACAAAATTCCAATCAAAACACCAGCAGTTATTTTATAGACATCAACAAGCTGATTCTGAAATTTATACTGAAAGGCAAATTAACTAGAATAGCCAAAACAGTTTTGGGGAAAAAAACCCCAACAATCTTAGAGGACTCACTACTACCTGATTTCAAGATTTAATGTAAAAACTAATCAAGGTAGTATGGTATTGGTGAAAGATTAGACACAGTCTACAAATGATAAATGCTGGAGAGGGTGTGGAGAAAAGGGAACCCTCCTACACTGTTGGTGGGAATGTAAATTGGTGCAACCACTATGGAGAACAGTATGGAGGTTCCTTACAAAACTAAAAATAAAGCTACCATATTATCCAGCAATCCCACTCCTGGGCATATATCTGGAGAAAACCATACTTCAAAAAGATAAATGTACCCTGATATTCATTGCAGCACTATTTACAATAGCCAAGACAGGAAAGCAACCTAAATGTCCATCAACAGATGTATGGATAAAGAAAGTGTGGTACATACACACAATGGAATATTACTCAGCCATTAAAAAGAATGAAATAATGCCATTTGCAGCAACATGGATGGATCTAGAGATTATCATACTAAGTGCAGTAAGTCAGAGAAAGACAAATATATGATATCATGTATACGTGGAATCTGAAAAAATGATACAAATGAACTTATTTACAAAACAGAAACAGATTCACAGACTTAGAAAACAAACTTATGGTTACCAAAGGGGAAGGATAGTGGGGAGGGATAAATTAGGAGGTTGGGATTAGCATATACACACTACTATATATAAAATAGATAATCAACAAGGACCTACTGTATAGCACAGGGAACTCTACTCAATACTCCGTAATAATCTATATGGGAAAAGAATCTGAAAAAGAATAGATATATGTATATGTATAACTATATCACTTTGCTGTGCACCTGAAACTAACAACATTGTAAATCAACTATACTCCAATATAAAATAAATATTAAAAAATAAATCAATAGAACAGAGTCCAGAAATTGACCCTCACAAGTGCAACCGACTGATTTTTGAAAAGTTGCAAAAGCATTCAATTGAGGATAGACAGTTCTTTCAGCCAATGGTGTTGGAACAATTGGACATCAATATGCTAAAAAATAAACCTTTACCTAATCCTCACACCTTATGGAAAAAGTAACTCAAACTGGATCATAAGCCTGAAGGTGAAACTTAGAGCTATACAATCTCTAGAAGAAAACATAAGAAAAATACCTTTGTGACTTTGGATTAAACAAAGAGTTCTTAGATATGACACCAAAAGAGCAATTCATAAAAGAACAAATTGAGCCACTATCATCCCTCTCTTCTCATATAAACTTCTAAAAAGTCTGAACTCATCTCTACTTCTTCATCTATAATTTATCAATGAAACTAATGCAGTCAGCTTTCTGCCTTTATTCCCTACTGAAAATTCTCTCATTGTGTTCTACAAAACCTACTAATTATCAAATATGACTGGACATTTTCAGTTCTTATCCAATTGGGCTTCTTTGCTGTATTTGACATGTTGATAATTCCCTCCCTGAAATTCATTTCTTATTGTTGATACTATTCCTCTTAGCAGTTTCTCTGTTCTCCTCTCAGGTCTACTCTCACGGTTTCAACTGCCAACATGTGATGGAGGGATACTTACATATCTAACTCTCTGATATACAATTCCAATCATATACCCCAGCATTATCTCAGATTCAGCATGTCTGTTTACATTCTTCTTATTCTTTCTCCAAACCATCTCCCCTTTTTTTTCATTCTGTAACTCCTTTGCAAGCAGTACAATCACTTATTTGTCCCAGTTAGGAACCTGGGAGTCTCTTCCTCACAGCTCACATTCCGTCAGTCACCAAACCCTGCTAAATATTTTTGGAACTTATCCCTTATTTTCCAAGTTTAAGGCCTCACAATCTTTCACCTAGGTTATTGTAATACTGTTTTCCCTGTCTTCAATAGTGTGCTCCTCAAATCCATCTTCATTCCAATTCAGATCATCTTTCTAAAATGCAAATCTAGCCCTGTCATTGCTTTTCTTAAAACTCCTCAAGGGCTCCCTTTACTTCCAAATTCCATAATATGGAAAAGTTGGCCCTCTTTTATCTAGATACTGCTTGCCTTTTCTGCCATCTTCTGCCACTCCTTTCTTCACTGTGCTTCAGTGACATCTAAATGTTTACATTTCCTCCTACATGCCATGTTCTTTCTATTCTTTATGTCTTTGCTCAAACCATCCTTTCTGCCTGACTGTTTCCTACTCATTCTTTAAGGCACAGTTTGGGAAACCTTCCCTGAACCCTCTGGGCTGGAATTGGTGCCCTCACCCTGCTGTCCCATAATATCCTGTAGTATAACTCTGTCTTTCATTGTAGAACTCTATTTGGTCAACAAGATTGTGTAGTATTTAAAAACTTGGATTTATCTTTTGTTCATCTTTGTATCCACGACGTTTAGCACACAACCTGCTATTCAATAAATGTTTATCAGATGAATTGAATGAGTGGTTGTTGATTTTACTTCTGTGCAGCTGATCTCATCAAAGAAACTGACCCCTTAACTTTAATTATTTATAATAGCTCTCATTTTTTGGACATTAAGGAGCATAAAGCATGGAGTTCTGGTTTTGAAATTAAGCTTGTGAAAAACTACCATTCCAAATGGCAAGAATGTAAATTAAGAATGTATTTTCACCTTCTACATTTTCCCATGAACTTCATTTAGCAGCCTGGTCAAATAACTGATATTGTTCCATTGGTAATGGCACTGTTCTGAAGGGTAGGTGATCCCCTATAAACACCAGAATTTATTGAGTGCGTTATCTAGGAACTGAGAAAAAAAGGTAAACAAGAGTAATTCCCAAAGGAGCTCACACTTTCCTGGGAACTAAAGAGAAATGAGCAAATAAGTGGGAGGAGCAGCTTATTTTGGTTATGGGGTAGGGAGGCAGAGTTGATGGATTTTTTTCCTTCTGTATGTCTCTTTCACATCAATCTGTTTCTAGTTACAGACTCCCCATAACAAATCAGTACATTGGTCAAGAGGAAAACTGCCAGGGATTGTGCATGGGTAAGAAAAAACTTTAAACTGCTACTGGGAAAACAAAAGCAAACACACTCAAAAAAACACAAAACAAAAACACAAGACAGAAATAAAAACAAATAGCCAAACCCCCAAACAATCTTAAAGTTCATGTCTTACAGATAGTGAGTCAGTTACATCACCTTTCTAGATGAAGGATGGTTCCTGATTCATCAGTGATTGTAGTGGTGAAGAAGTACTTGTTTTACTAGTAAAGGCCCTGAAGTAAACTACTAATATCAGGGTCTCTGGTTTAGACTTTTTGCGGTATGAGTTATTTCACAGAGTTGAAATAGTCATCATAAACTCTATGTGAAAGAAATACAAAAGACGGATAATTATTCCACGCTCTTTTTCTGAAAGACAATTATTCAGCTCTGTCACCAGACATCACATTTCTCTTTCAATTAGGTCATGTCGTCTCTGCAGAGCAACCAAAACACACGTTTATTCATTTTGCCAATAAGCTTGCAGAATGGTTGCATAACTTTTCATTTTCTTTTCCTTTGTTTTAATTTGAAGAAAACAAAATTATTATATACTAGACAGTTGTTTTCTATTAAAAAGTACTTCTTTAAACAGTATCATTTATGCAAAGTCAAGCAATCTGGCTTCATCAAACAGGCAATTTGATTTGCTATGTGATTTTATTTTATTAGGTCAGGCAACCAACTTGGACTTTTTCCTTAGTTAGTCCCAAATTAAACTACCAGGATTCTTTAAAAAACCTACCGCTTTTCTATATATGCTGTGCATAATAAAATTTTTATGAAATCTCTTTTTAAAAGGGTATTTTTAGGAAAAAGAAGAAAGTTTAGTTCTGGTAACCACCCTAACCCTAACCCTACCTCCTATGTGTAAAGGTTAGCATTTAAATCCCTGATTGATGCCCAAGTCCAAATACCAATGCCAGTATATCAGAGTGTGACATATTTTCCCCTTACCTACCTTCCAAATCAACTGTGTTTCCTCACCACTCATCTACCACCTTTCTACCATCATTCACAGTTCTTGAAGGATTCAGTTCTGGGCATTACCACATGAAAGTCGACATACAATATGTATAGTGAATTGTTTATTAAAGAAATTAACAGAATTGATACATAACTTGGAAGGAGGGGAAAGTATAATGCAAAGCTATGGTCAGAACAACTGAGGCCTGAGAAAGATAGGCAAGGATGATGTGTTAGTCAGAGCCCTATGGGGAAAACAGAAACCATGCTAGGTGTTCGAACGAGGGATTTAAGATAGAGAAATGGTAACCTAGATGTTGGAAGGCTGAAAGAGCACAAGGGGAAGTTGAAATAACCATTCAGATAATAGTAACTCTTTTAATTAAAATAATAGAGGAAAGAAAAACAATATAGTTAATATATTCATAACAACCAAGGAAGTAATATGCATAGCTACTACATTTTTATTTCTGTAACTAATCAGAAGGTCATAGTATTTATAACTTCTTTCTTCCACTACTCTTTCTATGTTTGCTTTACTGTGAGACAGAAAATCAGTTGATTGGGTCTTTACATGGTAAGGTAATCCCAAACTTCATTCCTGAAGGGTCTGAGTCCTTATTAGTCCTTTCTTAATTGGATTGCTCTAGTTCTCCATTAACTTTTACAATTGGACACGGAAATATGAACTGGTACCCCAGAGAATCCTTGAATTATAGACAGTGTTCCCTGTTTTGTAGAAATGTCCTTTGGTAATATGGATTGATCACCCTAGCCCTTATTTGCCTTCTGGTTCAGTGGTATGAGGCGCCCCAAATGACCAGGCGATGGTCTCAGCTTGCAATTAAATGGAAACATCGTCCTCTCAGGTAGACAGTAGAACCCCAAATTGTGTTATTAGACATAAGAGAATCAGGAACCATTCTCATTGCCCCCTCTTGTAATTCCAGGATTCCTGTATTCTGAATCTATGGGAGAAAGAGTGTCATGTATTTGTGGTTGGTTCAAAGCATATTCCACATCCTGTAGAATACTATAGTAACCTCACCAGGTATTTTTTTTTAACTACAACTATAACTTCCAACTGCTGCTGTAGTCTTCAGTTGGCCTTTGCTGACAGGTAAGGTATATTAGTTTTCTTTTGCTGCATAACAAATGATTACATACTTACTGGCTTAAAACAACACCCATCTGTTAGCTCACAGTTTTGTAGGTCAGAAAGCTGGCATGATGTGGCTGAGTTCTCTGCTAATAGTGTCACAAGCTGAAGTCAAGGTGTTGCTGGACTGAGTCTCATCTGGAGGCTCTGGGGGAAATTCAGCTTCCAAGTCCATTCTTGTTGGCAGAATTCACTTCTTTGCAGCTATAGGATGGAGACCCCTGTTTCCTTGCTGGCTATCAGCCAGAGGCTGTTCTCAGCTCCTAGAGGCCACCTGCATTCCTTATAATGTGGTTCCCTGCATCTTCAAGTCAGCAAGCACATGTTGCATTCTTCTCATGCTTTGACTCTCTGACTGACTTCCTCTCTTGTGACCAGTGGTAGAAAACCCTCTTATTTATTTTATTTTTTGGCTGCACTGCGCAGCATGGGGGATCTTAGTTTCCTCACCAGGATCAAACCTGTGTCCCCGCAATGGAAGCTCGGAGTCTTAACCACTGGACTGCCAGGGAAGTCCCGAAAATCCTGTGTTTTAAAGGGCTCTTGTAATTAGGTCAGGCCCACTCTGATAGTCTCTTTTTCTTAAAACCAACTGTGCCATATAACATAACCTAATCAGAGGAGTAAAATCACTAAATTCACAATCCTGGAGATTATACAGGGTATATATACCAGGAGTTGGAGGATATCGGGGGTCATCCTAGAATTCTACCTACCACAGAAGCAAATCCATACCCAGAACGTCTATTCCAGTGAGAAAATTGTTGCTGTTTTCATGATGGAAAGTGTCTCATATAATCAACCTGCTTGGTGGTCCAGCTGAGGAATGGTGCCATGTTGGGAGCTTCTGTTGTTCAGACTTCTGGTTGGGGTAACCTATGGATTGTGTTTGGACTTCTGGTGGCAGGTGCCCCAGAGCTAGTTCTTGGCTGGCATGGTGAATCTGGGAAATGTAGTTTGCAGATTGCATGCCCCACCATCACAAAACAAAGTATTAAAAAAATAAATTTGGGACTAAAAGACAATAGTTAAATGGCCATCATGAATATGGATGTCTCCTGTTAATAAGGGAACAAAAGCATAGACTCTTCTCTGTATTTTCCAGCAAGGATTTATAACGCAGCATAATGTCCCTCCAGTGTCACTCAACCATTGTATACCATCTACTATGTTACTTTATTTTGAAGCTTCTGCTCTTATTCTTTCTCCCTGGCTCAGCTTAAATTCTCCTCAGCTACTTTCCTCTAACTACTCCCTAAGGCTTCAACCTGGTAAACAGTTTTCACCTTTCCTTTATAAATGATCACCTTCTTCCTATAAGGTGGCATTCATACCTAAAAAATGATGTGACTACAAATGAGTGATATTTCCAAATAATTCAACATTCAAATGGGTGATTCATACATACAAATGGGTGATACTTCCAAATAACTCAAGATTTTTTTTCCTAGATATTTCTTTTTGCTCCATGGCTCTCCAAATTAAATCAGTGATATTTCTATACTGTCTGTAGAGGTTTTTATACAGCTGAATTAAAGTTCCAGATTGATTTATTTATCATTCAGGATAGTCTAGATTATGGTACAGTAGCAAAAAAAAAAAAAAAACCCTCAAATCTCAGTGGCTTAATCCAGAAAAACTTTAATTCTTGTTCATACTAGGTGTCAAACATGAACAGGTGGGGAGAAGGAGCTCTGTTTATTGCAATCAGCGACCCAGCTTGATGGAGGCTCCATTTCAACACATGCTTCTATATTAAGGGCTGTTGAAATGGGTTGCAGTAAAATGCACACTGGCTTTTACTTCTGCCCAGAAGTGACATGTTACTTCCTCTTGCATTTCTTTTTAAATTAATTTTTATTGGAGTATAGTTGATTTACAATGTTGTGTTAGTTGCTGTTGTACAGCAAAGTGAATCAGTTATACATATACATTTATCCACTCCCATATAGGTCATTACAGAGTATTGAGTAGAGTTCCCTGTGCTATACAGTAGGTTCTTATTAGTTATCTGTTTTATATATAGTAGTATGTATATGTCAATCCCAATCTCCCAATTTATCCCTCGCCTCCCTTTCCTTCTTGGTAAACATGTTTGTTTTCTACATCTGTGGCTCTATTTCTGTTTTGTAAGTAGGTTCATTTGTACCCTATTTTTAGATTCCACATATAAGCGAGGCCATATGATATTTAGTCTGTTTGACTTACTTCACTTCGTATGACAGTCTCTTAGGTCCATCCATGTCACTGCAAATGGCATTATTTCCTTCTTTTTTATGGTTGAGTTATATTCCATTGTATATATGTACCATCCTCTTGCATTTCATTGGCCAAAGCAGATCTTATGCTAAGCCCAACTTCAAAATAAGTAGGAAAGTTCATCCTACCGTGTTTCTAAAAGGAGAAGTGTAATTTGTGTACAGTCTTAATGATTACTTATATTTTCTTTTTTGACTCACGGCAATAATCTTGAAAGCCAAGGCAAGTACCTGAGTTTTTGTTTGTGAAAAAAAAAAGTAGGAGAGGGCTTCCCTGGTGGCGCAGTGGTTGAGAATCTGCCTACTAATGCAGGGGACACGGGTTCGAGCCCTGGTCTGGGAAGATCCCACATGCCGCGGAGCAGCTAGGCCCGTGAGCCACAACTACTGAGCCTGTGCATCTGGAGCCTGTGCTCCCCAACAAGAGAGGCCGCGATAGTGAGAGGCCTGCGCACCGCGATGAAGAGTGGCCCCCGCTTGCCACAACTAGAAAAAGCCCGCACACAGAAACGAAGACCCAACACAGAAAAAATCAATCAATCAATCAATAAACTCCTACCCCCAACATCTTCTTTAAAAAAAAAAGGGGGGGCTTCCCTGGTGGCGCAGTGGTTGAGAACCTACCTGCTAATGCAGGGGACACAGGTTCGAGCCCTGGTCTGGGAGGATCCCACATGCCGCGGAGCAGCTAGGCCCGTGAGCCACAACTACTGAGCCTGCGAGTCTGGAGCCTGCGCGCCGCAACAAGAGAGGCCGCGACAGTAAGAGGCCCGCGCACCGTGATGAAGAGTGGCCCCCGCTCGCCACGACTAGAGAAAGCCCTCGCACAGAAACGAAGACCCAGCACAGCCAAAAATAAATTAATTAATAAACTCCTACCCCCAACATCTTCTTTAAAAAAAAAAGTAGGAGAGATTGAGTATCAAAAGTCTAAAAGACTGAGGAACCAGAGCATGTAACTTTTAGCATAAGATCTGGTTATCACTGAGAGAAATTGATATTGAGTTAGAATAAGGAGATGAAAATAAAAGAGCTAGTCCTTGGTGTGTATCCCTGATACATATCCTGAATGTGGGAATTCTATATCCTGCCCCTTCTAAGTTGAGAGGATTGATAAAAATACCAGATAAGTTTGGTTGAGCCCGGAATAGAGGGAAATTGAATCATGATTCTCTGGCAGTTCTTCTGGAGAATATCAATCTCCAGCTTGATGCTGATAGGGAAGATAGTATTGGCTCAGTTTGGAGGAATAGGCAGTCTCACTGAGCCACAAGCATCCCAGTGTGGTGTGGGAAAGCTGCCCAGCATTCCTCTGCACTTCAGGGTGGTTGCGACACTAAATTACTGAGAGGAGTCTGAGGTCAGAATTGACATAGAATACATGGATGGGCCTGGTGGTTAAGGGCCGTGGCGAGCTAGCAGACATCAGTAGATGCCAGCCTATCCTTGAAGAAAACCAAATGACATGAGTTATACCTCAGCAGAGGCTAGTGAAGATGGGATGGTTTGGGAATCAGATATCCCATGCCTCCCTGATACAAAGATATATTTATGACTCTTCCTTCACCCTCTCTAAGAACTTAGATCAACACCTTTCACCAGCTTCTCCAATCACCCTGAACCAGATGTAAGAAGGGGAAGAGGGAGAATGAAGAATTAACTGATTAACACACAGAGGATAAGAAAAAATTTGAAAGTGATTGAATTAACAAGATTAAGTTTTATGAATTAGGTTATGTTTAGTTTTAGAAAAGTAAATGAAGTTGCATGTTCACTTACCTGATTTCTGTGATTGTGTATATTTCTTAGCCACTTTATACACTTTATAGATTATTATGGGTATTACCACACATGATATTATAAAATACACAGGGTAGGTGTTATTTTCTCTATTTTATATAATTTATGGATAGGTAAATCTGAGGCTCAGAGTGTGTAAAGGACTATGCCATGGGCATAAAGCTATAAGTGCTGGAGCCTAGATCAACTCTTAGACACTGTGATTATTAGAATTTTTCTCTACTCCTTACTTTGGTAATGTTTGATAAAATATATCTTAGACTTGAGAATAACTTCAAAATCTGGGCAAATCGACTTTCTTTCTCTGCCTGTAAAGATTAATTTAGCTATGAATGGCAAAGATGGAAAGAAAACACTCTCAATGTTTAAAAGAATAGAAAAATGTAATAACCACTCTCATTTATAGAATGTGTTATATTTTTCCAAGTGCTCATAACATCCTACAAGAACGAATTTAGAGAATCATATATTTTTAAAAGTATTTTAAAATAGATAATATATGCAGATGGTACAAAATTCGAATGGTACTAAAGAGTACATGGTGAAAAGCAAGTCTCTCTCCAACCCTTCACTAGCCATTCAGTTTTTTTCCTGAG
The DNA here is from genome assembly GCF_963455315.2 of Globicephala melas. Classification (NCBI taxonomy): domain Eukaryota; kingdom Metazoa; phylum Chordata; class Mammalia; order Artiodactyla; family Delphinidae; genus Globicephala; species Globicephala melas. The sequence continues at coordinate 108,665,108 of NC_083335.1, forward strand.
ATAATCACCATTATTAGTTATTTGTTTCCTTCCAGAGAAATGCATGTACAAGCATACAGGTGTAAAAATACATCACGGAATTTTAAAGATAAGCCTCAGGAATAATAAATATTATACTACAGCATCATTTCTCATCTGTCTTCTATTACTCAATTGCATTTAGAACATTCCTTCCATTAAACTATCAGCTCCTCTGGGAGTAGCCTTACTCATCTATCTTTAATGTTACTTAACATATATTTTTGCCATTATAGGAAATACTTATTCAACTCACATTAGGAGAATTTAGACAAAAGAACTTATTGTCCACCAGTGTTTGAGGAGGTCAAATTATTTAAGATAGTGGCTAGATATTTGCCCAGTCCATGGTAGATGTAATGATGATACAAGACTGCATACATAACTGGCATCTGTTTCCTTGTCTCTGTTCCCACTGCTGCTGTCCTATTTCAGGTCCTTATTACCCCTTACTTTTGGTAACATATCCTAACAGGCCACCTTCTCTCCATCCTTCTTCCATTCTTCTCTCCATCCCCTACCTCTCTCATAAATTCCCTGTATACTGCTGCCAAGTTATCCTCCTAAATCCACAGCTTTAATCATCTCACTTTATAAACCTATTCCTAAGTTCCAGTAGTTCCCACTGTCTATCAATGTAAAGTTCAAATGCTTTTGTACAGCAAGCTACTTCCAATATGACTTCAAATTACTTTTCCAGCTTTATCTCCAGAACTCATGTGTCCACTTCCTTCAAGTTGGACTACTTACATTTCCACTAAACAAAAGTTGGTAAGGTCCAATATCATATGAGAAGATATAATGCATTTTTTCTAGAGTATTATTTTCTCTCATCAGCAAAGTATATTTTCTTATAATTTATAGTTCAATTTTTTTCATACTCAATGAATAGGTAGCAGACGAAAAATTAAACACTTCAACTGAGATGTACAAAAAATAATGCACAGACCTTCGTGTTCTATACTAGCATGACTTAAGAGACTTATAATTAAGTCAATTTTACTTTTAAAAAATAGTATTAATTCCTCTGGCCTTAGTGTGTTTTTATAACACTAAATAACTATATTTTTGAATAAGTGAAACATTCTTTTTCCTATGTGGATGCACTAAATTTTGTGCTGACTTTTACTCTTTTAGAGTTACCACATTTCTTATGCACTCTTCTTCAGATTTGAGCATTTCCTTCTAAAGGTTTAAGAAGTTTGTTTAGAGAGAATTTACTTCCCAAACTTAATGAACATTAAACTTGGAAAGCCATTTGCCAATCCAGTAGTGAAAGAACGGTACTCTTGAGGTTTTGCAGATTTTCTTTTACTTTGTTTTAAATTTTTCTGAATCACTGGTGAGGTGATTTTGCTATGCCTGTGAGCTGAATCACTCTTTAAAAAAAACCCTAAAAGTACACTCTAATTCATGCAGGTCCCAGAAGAGCTCAGAGTTTGCTTCTTCTATTTTCTCTACACAATAGTTATTTTTAAGGCATTTCTAACTGTCAGATAATCTCACTGATGGGAACCTTCAAAAGAACAGGAAGATACACATTTATATGTCTTTACCCCCTTAAGTGTGAGTGGGTTATTTCTCTCCAAATGTCTATCAACAGTAGAAAGGATAGATAAATTTTGGTACATTTACAACTGAAATACTATATAGCGACAAGAATGAACCAGTTATTATTACACCTAAAATGAGTGAATCTCACAAACTACCCAGCAAATACTATAGCATTACTGGTACCTTAGAGTACCTTAGAGTACTGGGTCTCTAGTACTTCATGAAGAACTAGTCTTTTGATACCTGCTTTTTGAATGTTGAACACTCTTATTCAATACTTCCACTCCATACAACCATTTGTTTGGGAGGGATTAAGAGTGCTTCACTATTGTCTCCAGGACTTTCTCCAAGTTTCTTACTCTCTTTCTATAAAACTTGATGCTGACGCTTTTTGTGTTCATGCATGAATAGGCAGTCACAGCTACATTCCAATTGCTGCCTGGTTGACAGTAATTGTAAAATACCTCAATTATGAGATTCACTTCAATTACAGAGATGTAAAGTGTAAAAAAAAATATGTGCTTTGGAATTGATGAGATTGATAGTGGGTTTTATCCTTGAAACTTAATCTGTGAGAATTCTTGAGCCTAGGTTGGTGTTGCCTTCCTACAGTGAGGAAGTTGAAACTGGGGGCAGTTGCAACTTTGAACTGTTGATACTTTATATCATATTCTTTGCTCAAGATATTTTTTGGTCATGCAGGTAATATGAATTTGGACTACAAATTCCTGGGTTAACTAGCTTGTCATTATGAATGAGTTCTCAAGGGAGATATTTTTTCCATTCCACCCAATGTCAACGTTAAGACCAGCAATTTTTTTTTTTGCTGTCCCTTCTACATGTTTTTTTAGTTTAGTTTAGTTTTTATCTGATTTTTCTCTCTAATTTACTCTTACACCTTTGGGTCCCATTTTTATGAGGGGTTTCTTGGCATCTGGACTTTATCTCCTGTCCTCCTTCCATGTCCATGCAACTGTTAAGGCAAAAGGCAATCCAGTAGAAACTCTCAGGATAAGGCTGACTTTGATGTTAACTTAAATTCAAGGTTTCACTTCATTTTACTTCTACAGAATTCTTCCTTTTGTATCAGCTCATCAATACATTTAAAAAGATGTTCTTTTTTAGTTGAGAGGTGGATCAGGGTAACTAGTTACCCTAGTTCCCCTAGTTTCCAGGATAGTCAGTCTGCCTTCTGACTGTCCTGGAAACTCACTCATTGATTCATTCAGGATGATAGCTTTAGGATGAAAACAACGTATCATAATACGATTGCAGCATTGAAGTTTTAACTATTCTGAGAAATAGATATTCTATATATTTCTTTAATTTTGGGAACTACCTTAGCATTGTTCTTATCTGAAGTTCTAGCTGAGGTATCAAAGTCATCAGTAGAAATGGAAAACCTTGAGACAAAAAATCTCAAAATTATTGTTTTAAGTTTTCAGAATTAGGAAGACCGCCCAAGGCTTTATTCTTAAATCATCTGTCTGGTTTTCGTAACTAAGATTTAGAAAATGAAAATTTTCTGAGCCAGAAGAGATGCTCAGTACTATCATAATCTTTGTTTGTATTAGTTATTGTTTATTTAAACTCTTTTGGTTTATGGTTTTCACTAAGTAAGACGACCTACTACCCATCACAAAATTGGCACATCTCTCTGTGTACCTTAGTTCCACCTAAAGTCAGTTATATTAAGGTTTATTCTGTTACATATTATTTGAACGTATAGAATATCAAACTATGCAGTCACAAATTAAAATAGTAAGGCAGCATAGCTGTGAAATTCGAGATATTGACAGAGACAGACCAATCTGTGTTGTAGCAATTAGACATGTAGAAAGGTTTTTGCTTGCTTGCTTGCTTGTTTGATTGGCTAGGTATAGAATTCTAGGCTGGATTGATTATTTTGAATATGCAAAAGAAAAACAGTGGATCTTAGACTATATCTACATCCAGTGAAAAATGCAATTGCCCAGGAGTACAAATATTGTATTTCTGAGGGGTCAATATGTTTACTTTGGGGCATACTGATGGCTAAACTAAGCAGTTAAAGTAAAGAAAGTGTGTAGCCCTGTTTGCTGATTCATGGCATGCTTTTTGCATAAGTAGACATGTTGGTTAAGGAGACAGAGCTGTGAAGAGCAATCGGTTTTGCATTTGTGGCTGGATTAGGTTAAATCCTTTTGTTAGGTGCTCTTCTTCTTTTACTATACTCATCAAGCTTATAATAATGTATTATCACTTTTTCCATTAGACTGTAAAGTCTTTGAGGGGAGAGCATTTGGCTATTGTTTCCTTCTGTAGCTCACTAGTTGTCATATTGCTGTTTTGAGTACACACACACATGTAAATACATATATTTATTTATATGTTTACAATTCAGTTGTTACAGCTGAGAATTTAAGGACAGTCTTTATAGACATTGGGTGGACAAAGAACTGTTTATCAAGCATCCCTCCCCCCTCTTCAAATACTGCCCCCCCACACACTTGAAAACAATGAGCATGATCAGCATTCAGTTAAAAGGACAAGACAAAATACCCAGTTCTGAATTTTCAGTGCTAGGCATTGAATTAGCAGTACCACAGGAAGATCCTCAACTCTGGCAGTGAAGGATACAGTGTTTCACATCAGCAAAGCAGAAGGTAACTCTAAGCACAAACTACTTTTCATTTCCAATCCCCTGGTCACTCACCATAGAATACAACATTCTAAGAACATACAATTGACAGCAAAGTGAATTCCACTTGACTGACAAGGTAACTCATCTATTAGGCAAAACTTATAGTCAGTTTGGTCTAAAGTAAATTTAAGAAAATTAACAGATCTGTTCATCTTCTCTCTTTATTCAAACACATCAGATAACCATCAGCTTCATTTTTTTTCCCCCTTGGAGATCTCCTTCCTGGAAACCACTGTCCCCCTCTTCCTGATTGGTTGCTTTTTAGGTTTGCTGCCCAGTCTTCTCTTGAAACTTCCCTTTGTCATCCTGGGAATTTCCTTCATCCCTTTCCTGTGTGAAGTAATTTCTCCCTTGGAATCCATGTTTTCTTGGTTTATTCCCCTTTTGGTGGTACACATCCTCTAGTAGTTTTTGGAAAAAGGGAACATGAGAGATACATTTTAAAAATTCTGGGCTTCCCTGGTGGCGCAGTGGTTGAGAGTCCGCCTGCCGATGCAGGGGACATGGGTTCGTGTCCCGGTCCGGGAAAATCCCACATGCCGCGGAGCAGCTGGGCCCGTGAACCATGGCCGCTGAGCCTGCGCGTCCGGAGCCTGTGCTCCGCATTAGAAGAGGCCACAACAGTGAGAGGCCCGTGTATTGCAAAAACAAAAAAAAAATTCTTACAACTGTCAAATTAGATTGGCTATATACAGAAATCTAGATTGGAAATAACTTTCCCTCAGAATTTTGAAGGCAATGTCTTCTTCTAGCTTCCAGTATTGTTTTAAGAAGTGCAATGCCATTCTAATTTACAATCTTTTGTAAGTGCACTGTATTTTCTCTCTGTAAGGTTTGGAATCATCCTTTTATTCCCAGTGTTCTAAAGTTTCACTATAACACGCTTTGATATGAGTCTCTTATTCATTGTGTTGAACACTTGTTTGGTCCGTGAAGAAATTTGTTTTTTTAAAAAAAAATTATTTATTTAATTGGATGCACCACGCCTTAGTTGCAGCATGCAGGATCTTCGTTGCTGTTTGCAGAATCTTCATTGCGGCATACGGGATCTTTAGTTGCAGCATGTGAACTCTTATTTGCGGCATGTGGGATCTAGTTCCATAACCAGGGATGGAACCCGGGCCCCCTGAATTAGGAGTGCAGAATCTTAGCTACTGGACCACCAGGGAAGTCCTGAAACTTGTGTTTTTCGATTGTGTCAAATTTTCCTGTATTATTTCTTTGATCTTTTTTTTCTCCTCTGTTTTCTTTCCTCTCTCTTTTATGGATCTCCTAATTCTCAGTTAATAGACGTGTAGCATGGAGTCTAATTTTCTTGTATTTTCTATTTTCTTTTTATTTTTTGATACTTTTTCCCATAGATTTTCTCAACTCTATTTTCTAATTCTTCTATTCATGTTTTTTTATTAATTAGATAGGATTTTTATACATGAATTCCAAAGTTAACCTTCAACATATTCAATCTTATATTTTATTGTTAAGATATAGCAACTCTTAATCAGATACTTTGTATTTTAATCTTTACTCTTTCTTGATTACAAAAGCAGTACAGGCTAGATTAAAAACAATAGCAACAACAAAAACAAAAGGTATATAAATAGTAGAAACTGAGAATCTCCTATAATCCTATTACTTAGTAAGAAACCCTTTTAGTAGTTTTCTATGAAAATTTTAATGTGTGTGTAGTTATACCATGGATACTATTTTGTAACTCAAGAACAATATGCTTGGACATTTTCATAGTCTCTTTTTAAAATGACTGCACAATATTCTATTTTATGGATGTACCATTATTTATTTAACTATTCCTTTATTGAAGGTTATTTGAGATCTTTGTAAATTTTTTTGCTTATACAAAAATTCTGCAGTGAAAATTCATGTACATATATCTTTGTACACTTGTATGATTGTATCTGTGGGATAATTTCCTAGAATTGCCTTAACTGGGGTCAGTGGATAAAGTTCTTAAGTTTATAGCATACTTTTAATAACAATTTGTCACTTTGCTGCTTTAATTGGTATTGAAGGTGTCACAAGAATTGCTTTTTCTTCTATAATCAGCATTGTACTTACTCCTGATTTCTTACTAAACAACAAGCAGTTACAATAATTACCATTTTAATTGGTTATGAATCGATTGCAGAATCTGCAGAATGTATATAAATAAAGGTAAAGACAGACCAAATAAGCCATGGCATGACCGGCTCATTATCCTAATGGCATAAACTTTATTATCAAATATGTGAAGTGTACATATCCCCACTTAGATGCTTCATCAGCCTAGAAATAAGACATAATGACTTGGCAAGAGAATGAGAGTAGGAATTGCCTATTTCCCAGATTACTCCCAAGGATGTGTCAGAAGTTATGGATCATTTCTGTGCAGATATATAGAAAGTTTGCTTTTTCCAGTGTGTTAAGGCAGCACTCACAGACCAAAGGTTGTTCTTGATTACAGAAAGGATCCTAGTCTATCTCAGTGCTTTTCAGTTAGACAATATCCTACACTCATGCTGGGAACTCCTGTCCCTGCTAACCTATTTTTCCATTTTTAAAATATGTGTAAAGTGTTAAAGTACTTATAGGTATTGAGAAATAACTAATGAACATGATTGCCCAAAATGCTGATAGCATAAAGGGCTGTAGAAATCTAAATAAATTTATAAATAAATAATAAATTTCTGCTAAATTAAACTTTGTTCTCTTTAAAATGTGTGAAACAATCAATTATTTAAAATATATATTTTTCTTCAATACTTAGTGTATTGTAGCCTTCAACAAATATTGAGCACTAATGGTCATTGTTATACATTTGTTGTGGCATTTGGAAACATGTTTGAGAATAACTAAGTTTAAGAAATTAAAGAAAACTTTCAGAATCCTATTTAATATCACTCTTGAGTTATATATAATAGGTAGCAAACTTTGGAAGTGGAATCATAGGAGATAGTAATGGCAGAAAATGTAATAGCACAAAGCTTATTAATTACAATCATAGTGGATTAATAGGGGAAACTAGGGTTATTTGGGAGCGTATTTCTTACATTTTGAGAATGATGACCTAAAAACATCCAAATGTCCCATCTTGCTTCTGCCAGAGGAAAGGTGCTACAGGTTTTTGGACCTTGGAACTGAGCCCTTTGGCTATATTTTGGCCTGACCATTTTCTTCATCTAGAAGAAATGACCCAAATAATATTTATCCCATGGTTATTCATTACTCTTATATAATGATCTAAAAAAAAATCTCCTCTTCACTCATTCCTGAACTTTACCTTCGTTTTGTCTTTCTCTAGGACTCAGAGACCCAAGTTCAGGCTCTGCTTTGCTATTGACTTACTCTATTAGTCACTTTGACTGTCTAGGCATTACTGCCCTTATCACTATAATACAATAAAATATTTAAACAAAATAATCACTGTGGTCTCTTCCAGTTTTATATTTTGAGATTATAAAAAGGTCAGTCCCCCATAGTCCTTCAATGGCTTTCTACTACACTAACAATAAAATCAAAACCTCTTTCCATGGTCTCTAAGGCCTTGCATGATCAGCTCTGCCTCCATCCTCTTACTTCCATCTCATGCCGCAATCCTGTGCTCACTATTAGCTGGCCACATCAACTTGCTATCCTTTTAGGGAATCAGCTCAAATATTACCTTTTCAGAAAGATTTTCCTTGACCCGTTTATTTAACTTAAGCCACCTCATGTAAGTTACTCGGCATTATCATATTAACATTTTAATCTCCCTCAAACTCTTTATCAAGACCAGTTATTATCTTTGTTTCTTCTCATGCCAGATTAGGATATTAGCTCCATGGGGATGGTACCTGGTTTATTTTATTTATCCCTGTGTCTTTACTGCCAGCACAGTTCCTGGCATACAAAATACTTGCCAAATACTTATTGTTGGAAAGCGACTGATATGGGTAGAAATGATATATGAAACAAGAAGCAGGGGCCTAAAGAAGTCTAATGGTATATTGTGGAGTTTACAATTGTCAGTGAAACCCTGCAGTCTACTTATAACAACCACACAGATAAACAGTCAATCTAAATTGATGTCCTGGGTAGTTCTGTTATAAGCCATAGGAGAAATTGCAACTTTTGATAGCTTTTTCTCAGGAAGATAGCCCCGCTGAGAGGACTGAGAATGCTTCATGTACTTACAGGTCCCCATTGTTCTCTAACCAGGGCTTTCTTCTTTACCTCTTCTCAGAATGGGCTCCAGAGAGAATAATATTAGGAAATCTAAGCTGAAATGGACCCTAGAGTAGAGCAATTTCAGGGAAGAAGGAGTCAGGGTGAGGTTTGGATGATGTAAAATATTTTATTACTTAGCTTTTTGTTGTTGTTACAATGGTGTAAGTGTATAAGGTGGAGAAAACATACTGGAAAAAATCCAGAATTTAGGATTTAATCAAGTTTCTACCCGATTTAACCAAAATCTTAGAAAGAAACAGGTTAATAACTGTTTTTTTCAAATGTAATAAAAGCAACTTAATTCATAGAAAAAGAACATGTATATTAGGATCTCAGCAGCCCAAGTTTAGGCTCTGCTCTGCTGTTGACTTACTCTATTAATCATTTCAAATCTTTAGGCCTTAGTGTCTATATACATACATACACACACACACACACACACACACACACATATATATATATATATACACACATACAATAAAATAAATAAAATGATCACTATGGTCTCTTCTAGCTTAGTATTTTGTGATTTTATGATATGGACCAAGTAATAATATGTGGACTGTGATCTTTGCCTTTTAAAAATTTGTCCTTTGAAACTCTGTTTTGGAATGAGAAGTTGTAATGTCAGACTGAGAATGAAACTGAGTATTCAGAAAAAATTAGAGGCAATACTGTATGCATATTCTTTATAGTGCTTAACAAGTAGCAGGCACCAATTCTTTGGGTGCTGTAATTAGCTCAGGCCCAAGCTAGGGCTTATTTGACCATATCCAACCTATCATGATAGAACAACTTTGGATAAGCAGATTTTCCCCCAAAAGCATACCTACCACATTTGCAATATGTAACTAAAATAAGGATAATGTCCCATTTATTGGAATGAGAACTAAATGACCACTGGAGATGGCTGGATTGATCTTCAGGGAGAAGTTCTTTTTCCTTTTCCCCTAGATATCCAACAGGAAGTGTTTCATTTTGGTATTGGCTTTGTCACCATCTACATTTATGTGGATAAATATGCTTGACTGTTAGGAAAATCACATCACAGCTATTTTTCCTACTTTGAACAAAGTGACCTTTCTCATTCACATTCACCTGCTGTCTTCCATGTGTCACAAAGGAATCAACCACCATGTGAGAAATGAGTCATCTATCCAAAGAAAATGCAGCCTGCTAAGATCCATTCTTCTTTTACTTAACTCATGTTAGTTTGGAAGTTCAACTGTAGTGACTAGGTGGGATTATTTGCTTAGGCAACATATGCAGATGAATCTTATTTATAATGCTTTATGTAAATAATAGTCATGTTAACCAAGAAGCACCACATAATTTGAATTGTTTTGTGTTATGCCTGTGAGGGATATCATACTCACCACATGCTTATTCACAGTGTGAGGAATCTTGCTATGGTAGCAGTTGGAAGACAGAGGCAGCATAGTTCAAAAAATAATCCCAAAACTACAAGGAAGAAGCAATTGCTTGAGAAGAGACTCCAGGTGAGGGCCAGAACGAAATCAGTCTTGAGAATATAAGATATACAAATATGATGTAGTCACACAGTGATTTGTAGATTTTAAACTTTTTTCATATTTATTCTCTCATTTGTATCTCATTAGCTGGTGAGTTAAGAGGACAGGCATTATGATTATTTTTAAGAGATGAAACAAGTGTCTTGTTCTTAGTAGACAATCAGTGGTTAGTAAAAGTAAGGGCACACTTGGGCATTTACTGCTAATTTATTTTCTGTATGTTTGGGTAGACAGATGATGACCCAAAGCAAATAAATTTTGACACTGAATTGCCCGGTGACATGTCATTATAAAAGTAGATTCTGCTCTTTTGATATTCTAATTGACTACACATAATATTAGGAATTTGTGTTGGCTATATAAATGCCTTATTATAATAATACAAGATAGCTTCATGAAAGTTGTTTAATACTGTATTTTATTGGTTTTCAAGCACAGATTTGACATCTATATACCTTGATTTAAAAGTTTATATTTTATTTTGTATTCAGCTCATACCCAACTAAGTTTAAAATGAATGCAAGCACAGTATAGGGCATAAGTTATTTAAAAGTAAACCATTTGTCATTGGCGTGAAATCATGTCATGGGATTTATGGTAGCTGACAGTTCAATGAAATGGTGCCCTCTTATTGTATCTTTGAATCATTCCGTTTCTCTACATTTGCACCTCCATCATCCATGCCTATTCCCATGTGCTAGCTGCTATTATATTCCACAATAAAGGGCATAGTTTTAAACTTCCTCTACTTTCAGAAGATATACTTTTCTTGCAGTTCAGTTTATGAACAAAAATGATCAATATTTATTATTTTAGTGAAATCAGTACTCTGATTTATTTGCCCAAAATTAATTAGGACCAATTCTTTGTATTCTGCTAATAAAAAAACTCACTTTTTTAAATTCAGGAGAAACATTAGCACCTTCCTTTTATCATTCTTAAGCAGCTCTCTGGCAAAATAATATTTTAAACTGAATCAAAAGCTCATAGAGTATTAAGACACATTTGTTAGTATTTTTTATATTTTAATGAAATAGTGACAATGACAGCCTTCCACATTTCTTTTAACATTCATTAGGTCACTTAGGCCTTATATTGTGTGAAGAAATAACTATCATCAAAACATTGTCTCTTACTCAATATGAAAAACATTCTAATTCAAATTTAATCAAGTATCAAGAATGCTAAGGGAATGAGATATATCTGTTTTGAGGCGACAGTAAAAACTTCCTCTTTGCTGTGGCCAGGAATGCTCCATTCAGAGATGGTACAAGAGACTCAAGAGAATACTCAAGAAAACGTATGGTTTTAGCAGCTTAATGAAAGAGCAGAGCCTTTACTTAGGAACTATAATTATAAAGACTTATAATCATCGTGCTAAATCAGGATGGGGAATTTTCAGCACCTCACAGTAATTATCTAGGGGTATGAAAGAACTAAGAACACCTGGAAGCTCTGAGAAAGTACATGACCTGAGGCAGGGTCAGCTTCATGAGCATGTGATCTGTGCAGTTGCACAGGGCCAAGGACTCAGAAGGGCCCTGCACTTAGTTTAATGCTCTGCTTTTGCTTTCTTAAAATGCCTAATAATTTTCGAACGAGGGGCTCCACGTTTTCCTTTTGCTTTGGGCCCCGCAAATCTGTAGCCAGTTCTAACCTGCGCTGTACTGATCCCCCCAGCATACTGTTCCATACCTCTGTGCACATACATATTCCTCTTTGGGAAGCTCAGAAAGAAATATGAGAAACTGGAGCAGTAGCTCGGATATATCAAATCATGGAAGACTTTTTGTGTCATGCTATGGAACTTGAACTTTATCTCGTTGGTTATTTTTCAGCAGGGGAATAGCATAGGCAGAGTTGTGTTTTTAAATAGGTTCCTCTGACTGCAGTGGAGGATGGATTTAAGAGGCCAAGACAGGGCCTAGGGCAAGTAGAAAGCAAACTAGTATGTTACAGCAACGGTCTCAGCTTGCTCACCAAATCTCATCAGATACACATGCTTGCTTATTAAGATGTTCTACTTGGAGCACTTGTCAAGAGAAGTTATAAAAATAGTAACAGAAAGAAGCAATTGAAAAAGCTTGTAATGAAAATGTTAAGTGTTTGAATCTTAATGACTTTAAGCCTATACTTAAGAGTGTCCACTCCTATTTCCTTCCCCACATTGCCTTTCTGCTTCCCCACAAATCCAAATACATTTAATTTATCTTAAATCAAAGAGAGATTCTAAGTGAAGACAACTTCAGCTATCTCTATGGCATCCACAAAAGAAGTCAAAGGCCTACAGAATAGGGGTAGAGATGGTTGATATCAGGGCTATATTAAGACAATTGAGGAATATTCCACAGACAACTTGATCTATACTTTTCAAAAATGTCAATATCACAAAAAATAAAATAGACTAAGGAATCATTTCAGATTAAAGGAGATTAAAGATATATGATAACTAAATGCAATCCTGGATTGGATCCCAGATTGAAAATATTTACTATAAAGGGCATTGTTGGGACCATTGGAGAAATATGAATGTGGACTAGGTATTAAACAGTAGTATTGTATTGTAGGGAAGGAAAACTTTTCCTTTCTTCCCTTCTAAGTTTTTTGACTGGTCTAATAATTAAATTGACATATAACAAATTAACCGGAAGAAAACATAATTTCATATGTGTGGGAGCTCATAAAAAACATGAGACTCAAAGAAGTGACCAAAGCAAGAAGTTTTTATATCTTTTAGATAAAGAAACAATAAATTTGTGAAGAATTGACAAGTTTAGGCTTGGGGTAGTAAGTTTGAGGAAGTAACAAGGTTTGTTCATACAGCCTTCTCGGCCCTAAATTCCCTATCTCTGGTGATATGGGTACTTCTACCCTCCTGGTACAGGAAGGGTACCTTTCACATGGGAGATTTATTTTCTGCTTTCAGGGGGAAAAAGGAGGATCAGAGTGTCCTTCTTGTACCAGCTGTTTCTTAAGTAATTTTAATTCAAAATAATCAATATGCCAAAGTGGCATATTTTGGGGTGGCATATTTTGCTCCCCTTCAGTATCAGTGTTACATTTCTTGAATTGATCATTATAATATGGTTATATAAGAGAATATTGTTATTCTTAAGAGATACATGCTGAAATATGGAGGGTCATGATATCTGCAACTTAAACTTACTCTTACATGGCTCACCAAAAAAAATTGGAATATGTTTACACATAAAGAGTTTTTGGAAACTGCTGTTGTATTGGTTTCCTAGCATATACAGTTGACCTTGAACAAGTCAGGGCTTGGGGTGCTAACACCTGTGCAGTGGAAAAATCCCCTTAAACTCTACAGTCAGCCCTCTGTATCTATGGTTCTGCATCCGCGGATTCAACCAACTGTGGATCATATAGTACTGTAGTTCCTATTTACTGAAAAAAATCCAGATATAAGTGGACCTATGCATTTCAAACACGTGTTATTTAAGGGCCAACTGTATTTAATTTGTTTATTGGATAATTCAGGATTGGTTGAGGTAGGGAGAGGAATTAAAAAGAAAATTTATTTTGGTTGCATAAATTTATTTTGGTTGAAAATTTTATGTGATAAGAAGAGAAGCTTCCAAAAGGGAAGGGTCTCCATCTTTTCAGACCCTAGATTGTACAAGTGTTGATCTTTACAAAGCTGTGAAGTGAGCTGCTAAAAGTCTAAATACGTCTATATTTACCCAGTGGTTAGGTGACTAAGAGGTTTCTAACACAGCTGTTTTCCTTTTATGACCCCCCCCAACCCTCACATATAAATGTTTGTATGCCAAACGTTTGTCAGAGACAATTCATATAAAATCCCAAATTCTTGACGAGATGGAAACTCTTGTTTCACACTTACGCTGCTTTTCAAAATTCCCTGGGTGACACTTCTCCAAAACACAGATCTACAGAAAAATGAAAGAATTCTGAATTCTCTTATGAATTCAGTTATGAGGCCCTTTAAACAGTAACCAAAACACAGACTACTTTGTGTTGCCTAATGGATTACCAAGGAATTAACACTGGGAAAGGACTTTAATAGGGGCAAAATCTTGTGAGACCCACCACAGTGAACAGATAAGTCTTTGGTTCATTCCATTGTTTAAGAAAAGATTTACACGCATCTTCAAAAGTGAAGTATCTAGACACTAGTATACATTCTCTGTTCACATTAGAGAATTTTATGTGATATTAACAAACCATGAACACTGCAGAGACTGTTGGTATTAGAATAAAATACTTTTTAGGACATTCAACTCAGGCCTTACCTATAATACACAAAATGTCCACTAAAGTTCAAAGGTAATTTGAAGAAGAATTGATTACAATCAGTGATAAGTTGAGTAGTTACAGTGTAAGTATAAATAGAGTACATAAAACCTGCTTGCCTAGTTTTACAGATATTATTTTACAGATTTTCATTCAATAATTAAAGTATAAGAACAGTTGAAATCATTAGAGAAAATAAGAATCTCCCCAGAAATATGTTTTTTTAAGATTTTAGCATAGACATATAAACATAAATTCAGAACCATCAGATAGTACGATAAATTCTGACTATAAAAATCATATTATGCATTGTGAAATTTCTTCCATTATTCAAATATAAAAATAAAATTAAAGTTTCTTAAATTTTCTCTTGTCATTGTTAATTATGACTATAAAGGTAATTGCTGAAATGTAGGGAAAATATATCAACGATTTTATGTTTCTTAAGAAAGGGGAAATTCCATAAGCATATTAATAAAAAAGTTTACTACTTTTAGATATAGAGTTGAATTAATAAATTAGAAGGCATTATAGTATTATTCTAACCTATAAAATTATAATAGGTGCCCATTTATTGTGGTAAGTTAAGATGAACACGTAACATTGGATTGAAATAATTAAATAATGATGTGACGTGTGTGTGTGTGTGTATATATATATATGCATAAAGAAAGCAGTTGTAAACAACTGGAATAAACAATTCCAAATACTTTAATGTTAGTTTTGATAGAGCTTCTTTCAAACTATTCTACTCTTTAGGATCACTCTAGAAAACCCTTGTTTTAGAAATAGCAGTTTCTGTTTCCTCTCTTTTCTTTTGATTCCACATAGTTATTATGACTGAATCAATTTATAGCTAAAATATATTGAGATATTTATTGGCAGAGTGAAAGTATCCCAAACATTCTCAACTGAAGGATCAGCTATTCTCAGCCATAACGATAGTCATTGGGTTTATTTCCAGTACTTCCTGGGCATAGTAGATTCTTTACAATAAAATAGAAAAAAAAAACCTGGTAAGTTGAAGGTTATTTTTCTTTCCTACTGCATTTCCTATTGTACATTATTATATGCAACAATATTCTGGGAGTTTGGCATATATTTCAAAATACATGAATAAAATTACTCATGCTTACAGTATGAATTTTGTTGTATTGTTTTTGGTCAATCAAAGCAGCATTTGTGCTTATACATAAATACAAATTTTAGAGCTGTATCTGATTTTAGAATTCATGAAAAGAACAAATTCTTACTTTTCAGTTGAAGGAAGTGAAGCCTCAAGAAGGCCCTGGGGATGCAAATCTGAGGTGCTTTCTACATGTTTCTTGGCAGGGGTCCCATTGGATTTGAGCCCCAATTACCCACAGCACTACCTTGCTCAAAAAGGCACTCTTTGATTTGCTTTTATTCCTTCCATATTTCAGCCTTCCCATATCCCCCAAATAAACCACTTGCATATAAGCCCTTTTGTCAGACTCTGCTTTTTTGAGCAATCCAAGCTAGGATATACAGTTTTCAGAATATCACTAATATAAAAAAAGTTTGATGTGTGGTATTAAGCAAAATGAATTTTAAAGGAAAAATAGCTCCTAAAATTTTTTCTTTCACCAAATAATACTGTAATTTTTACTCATATTTTAGAAGTAATAACTCTTCATGTTTTATAATTTATATTTATATGAATTATGTTACATGATATCTGAATCTCAGAGATTTGTCTTGATTTAATCTTTTTTTTTTAATTTATTTATTTTATTTATTTATTTTTGGCCGCATTGGGTCTTCGTTGCTGAACGCGGGCTTTCTCTAGTTTCGGCGAGCAGGGGCTACTCTTCGTTGCGGTGCCGGCAGGCTTCTCATTGCGGTGGCTTCTCCTGTTGCAGAACACGGGCTCTAGAACACAGGCTCAGTAGTTGTGGCACGTGCGCTTAGTTGCGCTGCAGCATGTCGGATCTTCCCGGATCAGGGCTCGAACCTATGACCCCTGCATTGGCAGGCGGATTCTTAACCGCTGCGCCACCAGGGAAGCCCTTGATTTAATCTTATTCCAATGAAAAGAAACAATGAAAAATGCAAGTAAAATTCATTCTCCATTCTCTCCGTTAGAGTTCCTTGCTCTGGAAAACTTCTGAGGCTGTGTATGTAACACCAGAATATCCCATAAATTTATTTTAAATCATCATGTCACTGGTTTAAAGTTGTGCTGATAACCCAACTGTGATGGTTAGAAATTTTCTGGCTAAGTAGCAAAAGCCCCAACTGAAAGGGACTTAAACAATTAGGATGTTTATTGTGCCACATAACCAGAAGTTTGAAGGTGAGATTTTTCCAGATTACAGTGGCTCAGTGACATATTTGTGTCTGACTTGGTTTTCCTGAGATTCTCTGTCATCCCTCCATGGAGGCAAGATAGCTGTTGAAGTTCTGAACAACCTGATGACTTATACATATGCATGTATATAGCGTATAGCATCTACTGGTGCATACAATGCATATATAGGTGCAATTTGCAATATTTCATGGACAGCTTTCCGTATTAGTACATATAGCTATCCTCATTCTTTTTTATTCCCCCCTAAGGAAAGCTTTAGTCTTTGATCAAAGAATGGAGAGTTAGGAGCTCGCTCTGTAGAGTATATGCTCTCCCTCATTCTTTTAATTGTGGTACAATATTTCATTGTATATTTGTTTCATAACTTATTTACTCCTTCCGGTTAATGGACATTATAATTAGTCACTATTACAACAGTGCTGCAGTATGTATTACACATGTTCTTGTGCGCTGGCACAAGAGTTTTATAGAATAAATTTCTAAAAGTGGAATTACTGGGTCATGAGCAATACATATTTTATAGTTTAATAGAAAATGCTGAATTGCTGCCCAAACACTTGTACCAATTTATAGCCCTAACAACAGTGTCTGAGAGTGCCCGATTCTCTATACACTTGTCATCACTGGGTGTTATTACACATTTTAATTTTGGCTAATCTGGTAAATGAAAGAAAACTCTTACTATAGTTTGTTGTTTATCGTTGGTGTGGTTTTATTATCCATTTCCAATTTTTCTCTGGTGAATTACCTGTTCACATCTTTTGCCCAGTTTATTATTGGCTGTCATTCCTGGTTTTTTGTTGTTGTCGTTGTTGTTTGCAGAAGTACTTCTTCTTTATATATGTTACAGATATTTTGCTCTGTTTCTTATTTCTCTTTTAAATCCATAATCACATTTTTGTGTAGTCACATAATCAGTGTTTTTTTAAAAGTGTTTCTGGCTTTTGTGTCAAATTAGCATCACCTCAAGATTAAAAAACTCTTCTCCTATAATTTCTTCTAGTATTTTTATGTTTTATATCTAAATATTATATTTATGTTAAGTTTATTTCAATGCAAGCACTGTTTTTAACATGTATTTTTCTTTTCTACTTGGCTGGCCAGTTCCCAACTCCATTTATTGAACAATTCATGTTTTCCCTCCAGGCTTGAAATTTCACCATTCTTATGTGCTAAATTCTTATAGATATTAGAGGTAACCAATTTATTCATTTTATCTCTTGGTGTCTTCCTAAATCAGTAACTTACTATTTTAATTACCAAGGTATATATTATATTTTACATTTTGACAGGATAAGTGCATCATTATGTATTTTATTATTATTCTTAAAATTAGAAAATTCCTGGTTATTTTCACAAGTTTCTTTTTCTAGATGTACTTTATAATGGTTTGGGGTTTGGGACTGGGTTTCATTAAATGCTTATATTTTTGTAGTCAGAATTAATAGTTTTTATTATTGAAACTTTCTACCTAGGACAAAGTCTGACTTTCTATTTGTTGAGTCCTTATGTCCCTCTGCACTTTTATAGTTTTCTTATATAGATCCTTCACAGTCCTTACTAAATTTATTTCTAAATAACTCAGTAGATTTTTAAAATATACCTTTATCATAAAACATAATAATAAAAGAATATGAACAATTTATATATGTCCTAAAGACTTATAATAAAATGAATACCAATGTATTAATCTCCCAACTTAAGAAATATCGTTACCAGTACTTAGAGCCCTATCTGTGCCCTTTTCTGAACACAACCCCTATCTGCCCCACCTCCCCAACCAGAAGTAATCACTACCAGAAATTTTGAGTTTCTCAGTCCTCTACTTTTCTTTATAGTTTTACCATATGTTTATGAACTCCTGAAAAATATATGTTTACTTTTACTGGTTTGGGAACTTTGAATAAATAATAACTTTGTGTTCTTTTGCATCTTGTGTTTCTTCATTCAGTGACGTGGCTTATATTTGTATTTTCTTGAGGAGAAGCTGTTTTTCACATGTTTTTCATATTTATTCTATTTTTTTTTTTTTTTTTTTTTTTGTGGTATGCGGGCCTCTCACTGTTGTGGCCTCTCCCATTGCAGAGCACAGGCTCCGGATGCGCAGGCTCAGCGGCCACGGCTCACGGGCCCAGCCGCTCCGCGGCATGTGGGATCTTCCCAGACTGGGGCACGAACCCGTGTCCCCTGCATCGGCAGGCGGACTCTCAACCACTGCGCCACCAGGGAAGCCCCATATTTATTCTTATGGTGAAATGTCTCTTTATGACTTTTGCCTTTTATATTGGGTTGTTGGTTTTTAAAGGGTCATTTATATATACAGGTGTACCTCAGAGATATTGCAGGTGTGTTTCCAGACTATTGCAATAAAGTGAATATCACAGTAAAGCGAGTAACACAAATTTTTTTGTTTCCCAGTGTATATAAAAGATATGTTTACACTGTACTGTAGTCTATTAAGTGTGCAATAGCATTATGTCTAAGAAAGCAATGTACATACCTTAATTTAAAAATGTTTTATTGCTAAAAATGCTAACCATCATCTGAGCCTTTAGCGAGCCATAATTTTTTTGCTGGTGGAGTGTCTTGCCTTGATGTTGATGGCTGCTGACTGAGCAGAGTGGTGGTTGCTGAAGGTTGGGGTGGCTGTGGCAATTTCTTAAAATAATACAGCAATGAAGTATGCTGCATCAATTGACTCTTCCTTTCATGAACTGTTTCCAGTAGTGTGCAATGCTGTTTGATTCCATTTTACCCATGGTAGAACTTCTTCGGAATTGGAGTCAATCCTGTCAAACCCTGCCGCTTCTCTATCAGCTAAATTTATATAATATTATAAATCCTTTGTTGTCATTTCAACAGTCTTCACAGCATCTTCGCCAGGAGTAGTTTCCATTTCAAGAAAGCACTTTCTTCACTCATCCATAGGAAGCAACTCCTCAACATTAAAGTTTTATCATGAGATTGCAGCAATTCAGTCACATCTTAAGGCTCTACTTCTAATTCTAGTCCTTTTGCTATTTCCACCACATTTCCAATTACTTCCTCCACTAAAGTCTTGAACCCCTCAGAGTCATCCATGAGGGCTGGAATCAACTTCTTCCAAACTCCTGTTAATGTTTATATTTTGAGCTCTTTCCATGAATCATGAGTGTTCTTGATGGAATCTAGAATGGTGAATCTTTTTCAGAATGTTTTCAATTACTTTGCCCAGATCCATCAAAAGCATCGCTATCGATGGCAGCTATAATCTCATGAAATTTATTTCTTAAATAATAAGACTTGAAAGTCAAAATTACTCCTTGTTCCATGGATGGCAGAATGAATGTTGTGTTAGCAGGCATGAAAACAGCATTAATCTCATTGTACATCTCCATCAGAGCTCTTGGGTGGCAAGGTACATTGTCACTGAGCAGTAATATTTTGAAAGGAATCTTTCTGAGCAGTAGATCTCAACAGTGGGCTTAAAATATTTAGTAAACCAAGTTGTAAACAGATATGCTGTCATCCAGGCTTTGTTGTTTCATTTAAAGAGCACAGGCTGAGTAGATATAGCATTATTCTTAAGGGTGCTAGGATTTTCAGAATGGTAAATGAGCTTTGGCTTCAGTTTAAAGTCATCAACTGCATTAGCCCCTAAGAAAAGAGTCAGCCTGTCCTTTGAAGCTTTGAAGCCAGGTAGTGACCTCTCTCTAGCTATTAAAGTCCTAGATGGTATCTTCTTCCAATATAAGACTGTTTTGTCTACATTGAAAATATGTTGTTTATCGTAGCCACCTTCATGAATTATCTTAGCTAGACCTGGATAACTTGCTGCAGCTTCTACATCAGCACTTGCTGCTTCATCTTACACTTTTATGTTATGGAGACAGCTTTTTTCCTTAAACCTCATGAACCAGCCTCTGCTAGCTTCATACTTTTCCTATACAGGCACCTCACCTCTCTCAGCCTTCATAGAACTGAAGAGAGTTAGGGCCTTGTTCTGGATTAGGCTCCGTTATACAGGAATGTTGTGGCTGGTTTGATCTTCTAACCAGACCGCTAAAACTTTCTCCATATCAGCAGGAAGGCTGTTCACTGGGGCAGCACTTTTAATTTCCTTCAAGAACTTTTCCTTTGCATTCACAACTTGGCTAACTGGCTCAAGAGGCCTACCTTTTGGCTTATCTCAGCTTTCAACATGCCTTCCTCACTAAACAACTATTTCTAGCTTTTGATTTAAAGTGAGAGGTGTACAGCTCTTTCTTTCACTTAAATGCTTAGAGGCCTTGTAGGATTATTTTTTTTTTTTCTTGTAGGATTATTAATTGGCCTAATTTCAATATTGTTGTGTCTCAGGGAATAGAGAGGCCTGAGGGGAGGGAGAGAGATGGGGAACAGCTGTTCAGTGGAGCAGTCAGAGCACACACAACATTAATCGATTAACTTTGTGGTCTTATATGGGCGAGGTTCATGGCGCCCCAAAACAATTACAATGGTAGCATCAAAGATCAGTGATCACAGATCACCATAACAAATATAATAATGAAAAAGTTTGAAATATTGTAAGAATTACCGAAACGTGACACAGAGACACAAGGTGAGCAAATGCTGTTGGAAAAATGGTGCTGATAGATTTGCTCGATGCAGGGTTGCCACAAACCTTCAATTTGTAAGAACTGCAGTATCTGCAAAGCACAATACAGTGAAGCGCAATAAAACGAGATGGGGCTGTATTTTTTTATAGCCTATTTTTTTAACCTATTGAGGTAAAATTGACGTGTTAAGAACTGTACATATTTAATGTATATAACGATGAAATTGTAGATAAATATAAACTTGTGAAACCATTGTCACCATCAAGGATGTAGGCATATCCATCTTCTCCCAAAGTTTCCTTCCACTACATTTATTAATATTATTATTGTTATTATATTTTTGTGCTTGTTAAGAACACTTAACATAAGATCTACTCTAGGGATTTCCCTTGTGGCGCAGTGGTTAAGAATCGGCCTGCCAGTGCAGGGGACATGGGTTCAATCCCTGATCCAGGACGATCCCACATGCCACGGAGCAATGAAGCCTGTGTGCCACAACTACTGAGCCTGTGCTCTAGAGCCCGCGAGCCACAACTACTGAGCCTGCGCACTCCAGGGCCTGCGTGCCGCAACAAGAGAAGCTACCGCAATCAGAAGCCTGCACACCGCAATGAATAGTAGCCCCTGCTCACAACTAGAGAAAGCCCACGCACAGCAACAAAGACCCAATGCAGCCAGAAATAAATATAATTAATTAATTTTAAAAAAAGATCTACCCTCTTAGCAAATTTGAAGTCTCCAATACAGTATTGTTAGCTATAGGTGCTATGCATTTTAGTAGATCTACAGAGCTTATTTATCTTACATAGCTGAAACTTTGTACCCCTTTAATCATCACCTCCCCACAGCCCCTGGCAATCACCATTCTACTCTCTGCTTCTATGAGTTTGACTGTTCTAGATTCCACATAAAATTGTACAGTATTTGTCTTTCTGTGTCAGCATAATGTCCTCTAGGTCCATCCTTGTTGTCACAAATGGCAGGATTTCCTTATTTCTTAAGGCTGAATACTATTCCGGTGCATGTACATTCCACATTTTCTTTATTCATTCACCTGTTGATGGACATTTAGGTTGTTTCCATATCTTGGCCATGGTAAATAAGGTGTCAGTGAAAATGGGGGAGTGCGGTTATTTCTACAAGAACCTGATTTCAATTCCTTTGGATAAATACCTAGAGGTGGGATTGGTAGATCATATGGTAATTCTATTTTTAATATTTTGAGGAACCTCCATGCTGTTTTCCATAAAGGCTGTACCAGTTTACATTCCAATTTACATTCCCACCAACAGTGTACCAGTGTCCCCTTTTCTCCACATTCTTGCCAATACTTGTTTGTTTTTTTAATAATAGCTATCCTAATACATGTGAGGTAATATCTCATCGTGGCTTTGATTTGCATCATTTTCCTGATGATTAGTGATGTTGAACACCTTTTCATATACTTATTTGCTGTTTGTGTTTTTTGGAGAAATGTCTATTCAGGTCCTTTGATCATTGTTAATCAGGTTATTTGTTATTTTGTTATTGAGTTGTACAAGTTCCTTATATATTTTGAATATTAACCCCTTATCAGATATATAGTTTGAAATATTTTCTACCATTATGTAGGTTGCCTTTTCATGTAGTTAATAGTTACCTTTTTTGTGCAGAAGATTTTTAGTTGGATGTAATCTCACTTGTTTATTTTAATTTTTGTTGCCTGTGCTGTTGTGTCATATCCAAAAAGTTATTGCCAAAACCAATGTCAACGAGTTTTTTTTTGATGTTGTTGTTTTTTAATTTTTTAACATCTTTATTGGAGTATAATTGCTTTACAATGGTATGTTAGTTTCTGCTCTATAACAGAGTGAATCAGCTATACATATACATATATCCCCATATCTCATCCCTCTTGCATCTCTCTCCCACCCTCCCTATCCCACCCTTCTAGGTGGTCACAAAGCACCGAGCTGATCTCCCTGTGCTATGCGGCTGCATCCCACTAGCTATCTGTTTTACTTTTGGTAGTGTATATAAGTCCATGCCACTCTCTCACTTCGTCCCAGCTTACCCTTCCCCCTCCCCGTGTCCTCAAGTCCATTCTCTACGCTGTGTCTTTATTCCTGCCCTGCCCCTAGGTTCTTCATAACCTTTTTTTTTTTAGATTGCATATATATGTGTGAGCATGCGGTATTTGTTTTTCTCTTTCTGACTTACTTCACTCTGTATGACAGACTCTAGGTTAATCCACCTCTCTACAAATAACTCAATTTCATTTCTCTTTATGGCTGAGTAGTATTCCATTGTATATATGTGCCACATCTTCTTTCTCCATTCATCTGTCGATGGACACTTAGGTTGCTTCCATGTCCTGGCTATTGTAAATAGAGCTGCAATGAACATTGTGGTACATGAGTCTTTTTGAATTATGGTTTTCTCAGGGTATATGCCCAGTAGTGGGATTGGTGGGTTGTATGGTAGTTCTATTTTTAGTTTTTTAAGGAACCTCCATACTGTTCTCCACAGTGGCATTATCAATTTACATTCCCACCAAGAGTGCAAGAGGGTTCCCTTTTCTCCACACCCTCTCCAGCATTTATTGTTTGTAGATATTTTTTTCTTTTTTTCTTTTTGTGGTTCACGGGCCTCTCACTGTTGTGGCCTCTCCTGTTGCAGGGCACAGGCTCCAGACGCGCAGGCTCAGCGGCCATGGCGCACGGGCCCAGCCACTCCATGGCATGTTGGATCTTCCCAGACCGGGGCACGAACCTGTGTCCCCTGCATCGGCGGGCGGACTCTCAACCACTGCGCCACCAGGGAAGCACCTGTTTGTAGATTTTTTGATGACGGCCATTCTGAATGGTGTGAGGTGATACCTCACTGTAGTTTTGATTTGCATTTCTCTAATAATTAGTGATGTTGAGCATTCTTTCATGTGTTTGTTGGCCATCTGTATATCTTCTTTGGAGAAATGTCTGTTTAGGTCTTCTGCCCATTTTTGGATTGGGTTGTTTGTTTTTCTGATATTGAGTTGCATGAGCTGCTTGTAAATTTTGGAGATTAATCCTTTGTAAGTTGCTTCATTTGCAAATATTTTCTCCCATTCTGAGGGTTGTCTTTTCGTCTTGTTTATGGTTTCCTTTGCTTTGCAAAAGCTTTTAAGTTTCATTAGGTCCCATTTGTTTTTTTTTTTTTATTTCCGTTTTTCTAGGAGGGGGGTCAAAAAGGATCTTGCTGTGATTTATGTGATACAGTATTCTGCCTGTGTTTTGCTCGAAGAGTTTTATAGTGTCTGGCCTTACATTTAGGTCTTTAATCCATTTTGAGTTTATTTTTTTGTATGGTGTTGGGGAGTGTTCTAATTTAATTCTTTTACATGTAGCTGTCCAGTTTTCCCAGCACCACTTATTGAAGAGACTCTCTTTTCTCTATTGTATATTCTTGCCTCCTTTATCAAAAATAAGGTGGTTATATGTGTGTGGCTTTATCTCTGGGCTTTCTATCCTGTTCCATTCATCTATATTTCTGTTTTTGTGCCAGTACCAGACTGCCTTGATTACTGTAGCTTTGTAGTATAGTCTGAAGTCTGGGAGCCTGATTCCTCCAGCTCCGTTTTTCTTTCTCAAGATTGCTTTGGCTATTCGGGGTCTTTTCTGTTTCCATACAAATTGTGAAATTTTTTGCTCTAGTTCTTTGAAAATTGCCATTGGTAGTTTGATAGGGATTGCATTGAATCTGTAGATCACTTTGGGTAGTAGAGTCATTTTCACAATGTGGATTCTTCTAATCCAAGAACATGGTATATCTCTCCATCTATTTGTATCATCTTTAATTTCTTTCATCTGTGTCTTATAGTTTTCTGCATACAGGTCTTTTGTCTCCTTAGGTAGGTTTATTCCTAGGTATTTATTCTTTTTGTTGTAATGGTAAATGGGAGTGTTTCCTTAATTACTCTTTCAGATTTTTCATCATTAGTGTATAGGAATGCAAGAGATTTCTGTGCATTAATTTTGTATCCTGCTACTTTACCAAATTCATTGATTAGCTCTAGTAGTTTTCTGGTAGCATCTTTAGGACTCTCTATGTATCATATCATGTCATCTGCAAACAGTGACAGCTTTACTTCTTTTCCAGTTTGGATTCTTTTTAGTTCTTTTTCTTCTCTGATTGCTATGGCTAAAGCTTCCAACACTATGTTGAATAATAGTGGTGAGAATGGGCAACCTTGTCTTGTTCCTGATCTTAGTGGAAATGGTTTCAGTTTTTCACCATTGAGGACGATGTTGGCTTTGGGTTTGTCTTATATGACGTTTATTATGTTGAGGTAAATTTCTTCTATGTCTACTTTCTGGAGGGCTTTTATCATAAATGGGTGTTGAATTTTGTCGAAAGCTTTCTCTACCTCTATTGAGATGATCATATGATTTTTCCTCCTTTAATTTGTTAATATGCTGTATCACATTGATTGATTTGCATATGTTGAAGAATCTTTGCATTCGTGGGATAAACCCCACTTGATCATGGTGTATGATCCTTTTAATGTGCTGTTGGATTCTGTTTGCTAGTATTTTGTTGAGGATTTTTGCATCTCTGTTCATCAGTGTTATTGGCCTGTAGTTTTCTTTCTTTGTGACATCCTTGTCTGGTTTTGGTATCAGGGTGATGGTGACCTCATAGAATGAGTTTGTGAGTGTTCCTCCCTCTGCTATATTTTGGAAGAGTTTCAGAAGTATAGGTGGCTAAGCTTGGTTCAGTGGGTTGTGTAGGCTTCCTGGTGGAGGGGAGTAGTGCCTGTGTTCTGGTGGATGAGGCTGGATCTTGTCTTTCTGGTGGACAGGACCATGTCCTGTGGTGTGTTTTGAGGTGTCTGTGACCTAATTATGATTTTAGGCAGCCTCTCTGCTAATGGGTGGGGTTGTGTTCCTGTCTTGCTAGTTGTTTGGCATAGGGTGTCCAGCACTGTAGCTTGCTGGTCGTTGAGTGGAGCTGGGTCTTACCATTGAGATGGAGATCTCTGGGAGAGCTTTCCCTGTTTGTTATTATGTGGAGCTGGGAGGTCTCTGGTGGACCAATGTCCTGAACTGAGCTCTCCTACCTCAGAGGCACAGGCCTGACACCCGGCTGGAGCACCAAGACCCTGTCAGCCACATGGCTCAGAAGAAAAGGGAGAGAAAAGAAAGAAAAATAAATAAATAACTAAATAAAATAAAGTATTAAAATAAAAAATAATTATTAAAAATAAAAAAAAGAAAGAAGAGAACAACCAAACCAAAAAAAAAATCCACCAGTGATAACGAGCACTAAAAAAAACAAACAGAAAACCCCCAAAAAAAACAAAACAAAAAAACCCAGACAGACAGAACCCTGGGACAAATGGTAAAAGCAAAGCTATACAAACAAAATAACACAAAGAAGCATACACATACACACTCACAAAAAGAGAAAAAGGAAAAAAAATCTATATATTTTATAAAAAAGGAGGAAGAGAGCAACCAAATCAATAAACAAATCTACCAATGATAATAAACTCTAAATACTAAACTAAGATAAACATAAAACCAGAAACAAATTAGATGCAGAAAGCAAACCCCAAGTCTACAGTTGCTCCCAAAGTCCACCACCTCAATTTTGGGATGATTCATTGTCTATTCAGGTATTCCACAGATGCAGGGTACATTAAGTTGATTGTGGAAATTTAAACCACTGCTCCTGAGGCTGCTGGGAGAGATTTCGCTTTCTCTTCTTTGTTTGCACAGCTCCTGGGGTTCAGCTTTGGATTTGGACCCACCTCTGCGTGTAGGTAGCCTGAGGGCATCTGATCCCACCCAGACAGGATGGGGTTAAAGTAGAAGCTGATTAGGGGGCTCTGGCTCACTCAGGCCATGGGGGAGGGAGAGGGCACGGAATGCGGGGTGAGCCTGCGGTGGCAGAGGCCAGCGTGACATTGCAACAGCCCAAGGTGCACTGTGGGTACTCCCGGGTAAGTTGTCCCTGGATCACCGCACCCTGGCAGTGACGGGCTGCACAGGCTCCCGGAAGGGGAAGTGTGGATAGTGACCTGTGCTTCCACACAGGCTTCTTGGTGGCTGCAGCAGCAGCCTTAGCATTTCATGCCTGTCTCTGGTGTCCGGGCTGACAGCCTGCAGCTCGCGCCCATCTCTGGAGCTCGTTTAGGCGGCGCTCTGAATCCCCTCTCCTTGCTATTCCAAAACAATGGTCTCTTGCCTCTTAGGCAGTTTCAGACTTTTTCCCCGGACTCCCTCCCGGCTAGGTGTGGCACACTAGCCCCCTTCAGGCTGTGTTCACGCAGCCAACCCCAGTCCTCTCCCTGGGGTCTGATCTCCGAAGCCCGAGCCTCAGCTCCCAGCCACCGCCCGCCCCGGCAGGTGAGCAGCCAAGCCTCTCGGACTGGTGAGTGCTGGTTGGCACCGATCCTCAGTGCGGGAATCTCTCCGCTTTGCCCTCCGCACCCCTGTTGCTGTGCTCTCCTTCGTGGCACCGAAGCTCCCCCCCTTCGCCACCCGCAGTCTCCGCCCGCGAAGGGGCTCCTAGTGTGTGGAAACCTTCCCTCCTTCACAGCTCCCTCCCACTGGTGCAGGTCCCGTCCCTATTCTTTTGTCTCTGTTTTTTCTTTTACCCTACCCAGGTACGTGGGGAGTTTCTTGCCTTTTGGGAAGTCTGAGGTCTTCTGCCAGCATTCAGTAGGTGTTCTGTAGGAGTTGTTCCATGTGTAGATGTATTTCTGATGTATTTGTGGGGAGGAAGGTAATCTCCACGTCTTACTCCTCTGCCATCTTGAAGGTCTCCCCATATAAATTGTAGAATAAACTTGTCAAGCTCTGCAAAAAAAATGCCTAATTTTAGTTTTGATTAGACTTTTATTGAGCTTATGGATCATCAATATAAAGAGAATTAACATTTTTAGTTTTGAGTCATCTGATGTCTGAAAGTTGTTTGTCTCAATTTACTTTGATATTCTTTTATATTATCCCTTCACTTTCTGCCTATGTGTGAAGTGATTTACTGTTTTACCATTTAGAATGATATTTGCAGTAGGGTTTTTTAAAAATCATATTAAATTCGCTATTTTTAGAATTCTTAACTTTTGGCTTAGCGATTTTGTTCTGAATGGATATTGAGTATTAACATGCATGTTTTCTACATCAATTAAGATGAAAATGTATGTTTAAATCTTTCAGTCCCCTAATCAGTTTTCTAACGGTCAGCCAGTCTTTCATTTCTATGATAAATTCATTCGCCCATGATTTATTATCTTTTTTGTACATTATTTATTTGTAATATGATTTTCACTCATTAAAGGTTATATTTCTCTCTTCACTTTCTTCCCTTAAGTATACCAGCTTCTTTTTAAAAATTAAGTTTCCTTGTCTTAATTTCTTAAGTCGTACATTCCTTTGGATTTCTTATTTCAAAGGATTAATTTTTTAATTTGTATAACAGTGCAAACTATTTTTTGGCTATTTTTTCCCCAGTTTCCTTGAATAATTCTTCCTCTAGTAAGTGTATGATTTGTATTTTGTAGTACTTTTGAATATGTTTCTAATAATGGTGCAATAGTATCCAAGCTGTTTTAGCCACTAAATAATATATGGAGTATTCTGCTTAATCCTACCATCTTTTCCTGGGCACTACTTGAATCGTTCTGTTAGAATTGTACTGGGAGGTATGTGTTTTTTTATATAGTGTTTCAATTGTTTGAAAAGCAGGGCTGGTGAGCTGAGGCAACAGAAAGTTGGCTGCTGTAATTTAAATGGTTCCTCACCATACTTTTGAAATCTTCTACTCTCTGCTCCAGATGATTATTCAGTATTTGGGAGGGGGAGGGATGGAAAAGAGAATTTTGTTTCTCTTGATTTTTATGTAAGGACTTTATGCTCAAAGACTTTCTTTTGTCATTGTTTTTTTGGTGTTATTTACTTCTGCTCAGTGAACTTTATTAAGCAGCTATATATTTTGACTACAAGGTTGTTGTCTCGCTTTGCCTTAACCATATTTCACTTGTTTGGTACATTGCTATTTCCTAGTCTTTTTCTCTCCCACATCATCTTCATGCTGTTCTGATTGGCTCAAAGGCAGAATACAGAAAAGTAAAAGTCATGTAACTGCATGGTGGACTTTCCTTTAGCCCTGTCTCCCCTGTGATACTGCTGTGCAGAAACTGGCTCCCACTGGAATGCTTCCACTATGGCCTGCCAATATTCCTCAAACTTCATTTCCAGGTTTAGGGATTTTGATATGACTATTCAATAGTTTTTCACTTTTTACCTGATAATGTCACCCTACACTGTACATCAGTCTTGGAATTCTTCTTTAGTTTGATCCAGATTTTATTGTATATGACAGATATTTCTCCAAGTATCTGTCATGTGCTGTGGCATGGGCGTGGGGTGGTTTCCATTGCTTTACTTCACATGGGATTTTCTTCTCCTTTTCAGTTTATTCTTTTTTTTTTTTTTTTTCTGCAGTACACGGGCCTCTCACTGCTGTGGCCTCTCCCGCTGTGGAGCACAGGCTCCGGACGCGCAGGCTCAGCGGCCATGGCTCACGGGCCCAGCCGCTCCGCAGCATGTGGGATCCTCCCAGACTGGGGCACGAACCCGCGCCGCCTGCATCGGCAGGCGGACTCCCAACCACTGCGCCATCAGGGAAGCCCAAGTTTATTCTTTTATATGGATTTTTGATATAGGAATTATGCAAATGTGCAATCATTTGGCTATAGTCCCCACTAATTCAATAGTGCAGTTGACCTCCCAAGAAATATATGGTCATTTCTGCTTCCTTTGAAAGTTTCAGTCATAGAAACAAATAGTGTAAGTTAAAACCTTCACCTGAGACTAATAAGATCAATGCTACTTGTCTTAAGGATGAACTATAATTTCCCTTCCAAGTAAAGTCCCCATCAAATACAGTAGAAACCCCTTATAAAACTGATATCAGGGGACAGATCTCGTGCTATTTTTACCTTTTTTATGTGTTAAGGTCATAATTAGTTCCAAGATATATTTGGTCTGTATACTCTGTCATATACATAGTAAAATAATTTGCAATTAAATATCATAGAAAACATTCTTGTTAACATTTTTTTGCCCTGATTTCTAGTAAATCTGTAAGTCTTCTTTTTTAAAAAAATTCAAATGGAAAAAAGAATAAAATTTTACTTCTCATCTAAATGATTCTCATCCACCTAATAGTAATGAGATTATAATGCAAAATTAAATCTAAGAGTAATACTTGAGGGGTTTCCCTGGTGGCGCAGTGGTTGAGTGTCTGCCTGCCGATGCAGGGGACGCGGGTTTGTGCCCTGGTCCGGGAAGATCCCACATGCCGTGGAGCGGCTGGGCCCGTGAGCCATGGCCACTGAGCCTGCGCGTCCAGAGCCTGTGCTCCGCAACGGGAGAAGCCACAACAGTGAGAGGCCCACATACCGCAAAAAAAAAAAAAAAAAAAAAGAGGAGAGAGATAAGAGTAATACTTGATTAAATATTACTGTAGTTTATTGTAGCATTTTGTTGCTAGTTTTAGTATTACATCCCAGGAAGGAAAAAAATATCCCATTTAAAATACATTACTATTATTACTTTGATTCCCACCTGGTTAGATCCAAAGCTTTCATAAATTGAACTCCCATAAATTTCATAAAATTCCTATTCCACATTTCTTGAGACTCAAAAGGGAAAATAAAAGTAGGGCTAGCAATGGTTGTTTTCTACAAACTTAAGCATCATAGATTAATGAAAAGATCAGTAATATTCATATGGCACCTTCAATTTAAAGGGAAATAAATATTGTGAGTCTTGAAAAAGAAATCCAGCACTGTTTTTATTTCATTTTTTTATTCCATGAAATATACTAGTAATTAAATTAGCCATAATTCTTTAAAGTACACATGGACCTCTTTTTTTAATTAAAAATGTGGGGAAGCACTAAAATCTCTAAATTACAACACTACTTTTAATGAAAGTACATTTGAAATACTACAGAGTTGCCATCTACAGGTAAAATGTTTTAAACTGGAGCTTCTCTGGTGGCGAAGTGGTTGAGAGTCCACCTGCCGATGCAGGGGACACGGGTTCGTGCCCTGGTCCGGCAAGATCCCACATGCCGCAGAGCGGCTGGGCGTGTGAGCCATGGCCCCTGAGCCTGCGTGTCCGGAGCCTGTGCTCCGCAATGGGAGAGGCCTCAACAGTGAGAGGCCTGCGTACCGCAAAAAAAAAAAAAAAAAAAAAATGTTTTAAACTAACGAAGAAATCTTTCTACAGCAGGAAAATGAATTACTAGAAAGCTCATGAATAATAAAAAAATATGTTCGACCATTTTTTCACTAAATTGGTTAGATATAATGTTTTTGAGCAGTGACAAAAATAAATAGATAAACAATAAGGGAAATTTCTATAAACAAACACTAAATTTGGGGGATTTTAATTATACTCCATTTATATCTTTCACTGATGTCTTCTATTTCTCAGCATGAAATTATTCTCTGGGCCAAATGCAAGCCCAAGGAGAGTCAATCCCCATCACGGCATTGCCAAGTGTGACGTAAAAGTTGAAAGGCCGTGATATAATAAATTGTGCCAGAGAAATAATCAAGCAGCTAAGGAAATACATTTTGGGTAGAATTGGCAGTCTTTGCCTTAGAAAAGCACAGCACTAGAGTAGAATCACAATATTTTGGAATAGGATAAGGAAAATGCTTGCAGAAATCCTGGATAACTTGCAACACATCCAGAAATTTAAAAAACTCTTGCTGAAGAAGTATTCTCCAGTGGGTGGTGTTTACCTGGTTTGCCTCCTCTAAGATTCAAACAGGGTTGACCCAGTCTAGATAGTGATCTATAATTTTGGAGTTGTTTTGTAATTCAAGACCTTATGGATATAACAAAAGAGTTGTTGAAAATGATTGAACCCCTCAGAATTACATGAAATTTATGTATAGTTCTTCACTATGATAAATTTCAACATAAACATAAACAATAAACTCTAACAGCTATATGGGGCTAAAAGGGGAAGTTTTAGTATAAAATTTTAGCTCCTCTTTGTTAACTGGTGAAAATCATTTGCCAGGGTTACTAGAGAATTTTGTGTTTTTTGGTCTGGCATAGATTCCTGTAACGTAGCATACTGTTTATTGATTTTGAACCTTTGTTTATGCTGTCAACTCTTTCTGGAAGGCTCCCAACCCTGCCACCCTAACCAACACAAACATTTACGTGGATAATTACTTCTCATTCAATAAGACTTCCTCTTCAGTGTTGTATAAGTACTTGTGCATACATGTCCATACTTAAATTGTATGTATCTGTTTAAATATCTAATTTATCTTTGTAATTCTAGTACATAGACATAATAGTGTTCAACAGAATGCACCCACCTTATTTGTAGAAAATTTCCAACATGGTACTAGACCTATTTAATCATTTCATTTTATGGTAGAACATTTTGTCAGAAATAATCATAAAGTTACTAAATAAAACTTATTTCTTGCCATTTGAAAACCGCTAAAATGGTATATGCCTCTCTTTTTTGCCTTTTTAATGTTTATTTGTACATTTATTTGCCCTACCCCTAGTCCCACTGTAAATTCCTTGGGATCTTGAAATCCGTGGTGTATACATTTTGTATTTTATATCTTCACTGAATACAGTGTTGACACATAGAAATGCTCAAGAAGTATTTGTTGAATGAATGAATGCATGGATAATTTTTCATGGTTTTTTTTCTTTCTATTATGCATACAATTTTAAGTTACCTCTACTTTGTTGACATCTAGTGAATATATTGCCTAAGGGACCAGGATGAAATAGCCTATGCATGAACACTTTCATTTCTGGAATCCTTTTCTTAAAGGTTAGCCATTTTCTTTTGTTTGATTTTGGAATGACTGTGTAGGAATGGGAATAAATAATCTAGTAGCCGGGTCTGAGTTCTGTAGCTAGAGGCTTTTACTGATTATATCCACATCTGACTCTTGAGTGGCTGAAACCAGGATTAGAGAAATTCCAAAGTTATTCAACAAGCCTTTTCTCATTATTGTTAAGGATCAAGCTAACTTTCAAGAACTATGCATTTAAAAGTCCCTCAAAAAAGAATTTTCAGAATATCACAAGAACTCATATCTTTTTGCCAAATGGTGATAGACAACATAAAGATAGTTGGTATGTAAGATTTGAAAATATTTTACTTACTAGTCTGCTTTTTAGCCTCTTATATTTCTTTTGGTTTCCTTTTTTTCAGCAATATTTGATTTTTTTCTTTGCCATTGTGAAAATGCTTAGTGCTTCATCAGGATGTCTTTGAGAAAAAATGAGTATATCATTACTGATGCTCAAAAGTTGTAATAATACAAACAAGTCACTAAAATTTAAGGTGGCATAAAAGAACACTGCTTTTATCTGTATTTTAGGCAAAAGAGCTTCAATTCATGTTTTAGAAATTTTCTGTATCAAATTTAGGCTCTTTCTTCATACATTTACATAAAACTCCTATATTTCCTATGAAAATAGTGATGGTAATTTAAATCCAGATAGTCAATCACTGTCAGCATTTGTCACCACCTGCCGAAAATACTTGTGATGTATCTATTTTCTTCATTTTCAGAATAGAAGAGGGATTTGGGACAAATTTAAACAGAAAAAAAATTACCAAAGCCTTGAATATTAGTTATATTTTGCTTCATAGCAAATTACTCCAAAAATTGATGCCTTAAAACAACATTTATTATATCAGTTTCTATGGGTCAGGAATCCAAACATGACTTAGTTTGGTTTTCTGGCTCAGGGCCTCTCATAAGGCTGTAATCAAGGTGTTGGCAGGGGCTGCAGTCATCGCAAGGCTCAACTGGGGGAATTACCTGTTTCTAAGTTCACTTTAGTTGTTGGCAGGATTCAGTTTCTCACTGGCTGTTGGATTGAAGGCTTAGTCCCTCACTGGCTGTTGGCCAGGGCCTTTCCTCAGTTCCTGGTCACATGAGCTTTTCAATAGAACATTTCACAACATGGCAGCAGTCTTCTTTCAAAGCAAGCGAGAGAATGAGAAAGGGAGAGCAAGAATCTTTATGAAATTTGATCTCAAAAGTGACATACCATTGCTTTTGCTGTATTCTGTTCATTAGAAGTGAGTTACTAGGTCTAGCCCACTCTAGAAGGGGAGAGAATTACATAAAGTTGTGGACATGAGGAGGCAGGGATGATTTGGGCCCATCTTAGAAGTTGCTTACTATACTTCTTTTATGGAAAGTCTTATTCCCCTAGGCTAGCTGGTTTGGAGTAGAATGGCAACTGGTTCTAGTTTTGATTTATTAAATATTCAAGGTTTTGTTTTTCAAGCCAGAATAATAGCACCTGGCATTTCAGCAGAGAGACCACTTCAGGCCAAAATGTACTGTTAACATTTTTTTTAATTAAAATATATTAAAGATTAAGTAAAACATGGCAACAAGTGTCTGAGACTATTAAGAATTGAGAAGGGGGATCAACTAAATAAACAAAGATAGACTTCCTCATGCCTTCTTCACAGTTATGTAAAATTTTCTTTTTAAAATTTTACATGGCAAATAAGAAACAGCAAAGGTAGAGGTGATGCAAGATTAATGACAGCTGCCCCTTAATAAGAATGGGGGAAATAGGTCTCTCATTGAAAGACAAAGAATTGGGAGTATGGGGCCTGAGGGTGAGAAATCAAATCACAATCTTATTTCAACATCTTGTTAAAAGACTTTGAAGAAACAATACAAACAAGGGATGGTAAATACATAGCCCTCATTCCAGAAATAAAGTCTGTTAGAAAAAAACAAAAACAAAGCCAAAAAGCTTTTGCTTTTACAACTTGGTGTAAAAGGGATCTCAAAGCATAATCTCATATCCTTATTGAGCTTTCCTCTGATAGGGCTTATGGAGAGTGGTTCAAAACTATATTATAATTTTTAAGATTATGCCTGTGGGATTACAGTTAGGTACCTCTTCTATAGCATGAGCTGCAGAGGTATGGTTAATAAGAAAATGCCATATTATACCATAGCTCCTATAATTTGGTCAGAAATTTTTCCATATAAGGACTCAAATAAGAGTTCTGGAAATTAGGTAACAGCACTAGTCCGAAAGCATTCCTGTGATGAGGCTGTCCTTACTGCTCTAAACTCTTAGCCCCATCTAGCTGTCTGTGTTTAGAGCTAAAGGGGTTGTAGTAGATGCTGCCTCACTCAGATCCTCTTTACTAAACTGATGCAACCATTTGCCAGCTGCTGTGAATGTCGCCTGCTAAAGGCTCACAGCTGTACCCTTCTCTGGAAGGAATTGACCTTGGCAGAGGAGAAGTGCCTTGCCTGGGAGACTAGCACACCTCCCTGTGCGGCAGGGGACACCCCGAGGGCAGTGACTGACTGAAACTGAGGTATCAAAGCCTAACCGTTCTTGTCTTGAGGTGAAATTCAAACCTTTGAACTGCCCAGGGGACAAAAATGAAGCTAATCTCCTGCTGACACAACATCTTTGGTTAGCTCTTCCCCTGCCCTATCTTGATTCCTTCCCTCCTTTACAGGATCCTTCTGAGAGCCCTCCCTCTATAAATCACTTGCACAAGAATTTCTATCTCAGGCTCTGCTTCTGCGAACCTGATCTAAGACATGAGGCAACTGGAAATCAAATGGGGGACTGGGCAGTTCTTTTTTTTCATTGATTTATTTATGCATCTTTTAAAAAAATTTTATTAGAGTATAGTTGCTTTACAATGTTGTGTTAGTTTCTACTGTACAGCAAAGTGAATCAGCTATACATATATCTCCTCTTTTTTGGATTTCCTTCTCATTTAGGTCACCACAGAGCACTGAGTAGAGTTCCCTGAGCTATACAGTAGGTTCTCATTAGTTATCTATTTTATACATAGTATCAATAGTGTATATATGTCAATCCCAATCTCCCAATTCATGCCACCCCCCCCTTCCCTTCTTGGTGTCCGTACGTTTGTTCTCTACATCTGTATCTCTATTTCTGCCCTGCAAACCGGTTCATCTGTACCATTTTTCTAGGTTCCACATATATGCGTTAATATACGATATTTGTTTTTCTCTTTGTGACTTACTCCACTAGGGCAGTTCTTTTTAACATTAGAGAGTAAGATCCTAATTTCCTTTTTTGGTTTAGGGAGCTGTTTATCATTGGAATTATCCCCTTGTGTGGAACTTCTTCCTCCCATCTAAAATTATAGGATTGAAAAATAGGTAAAATGGTTAACCTATAATACCCTAGCCTTCCTCCTTCCTTTGAACAAACCTCCCTTCCTTCCTTCCTCCCTTCCCCCTTTCCTCCCTTCCTCTTTTTCTCCCTTCCTCCTTCACTCCCGTCCTCCTTTCCTTCCTTCTCTGAGTTGCTCCAGAAAAGATTTAAGGTATCTAAATTAAAACATGGATAAAAATGGTATATGGTAAAAAGTGTATTTGGAATGCCCTTCTCACAAAGCTCTCTAGGCCAATATCCCCCTTAGTGGCAAATATTGAATTCCTAATCTACATGGAACAAAGAAATGGTCAAAATCTCTAACTAGCATTCTTAGTTCAAGAAGATTGAAAAACAATTAACAGAAAAAATATAGAGCTACCAATTCCATATGTTTCACAAATTCTTTACCCTTAGTTCATATACACCTGATAAAACCCACATTTTTGGAAAGAAAATCAAACGGGAGGTGGTCACTGTGGAGGACATTCTGTTCTGGAGGCCAGAGGCTCTATGCTACTGACTGTTGAGCTTCTAGGTCCTCACTCACTTTCAGTGGGTGCCTTTTAAATTAATGCTTTAACAATTGTTGACCTGTTCCCAAATTCAGGAGATATTCTGCAAAACTCATATTTTCATGACCTATGGATTTTTTGTTTTTGAGAAAAGAGGGTCACATCTAAACTTAGTACATTTCTGACTGCCCCTAGCTTGTCACCCTTCATACTTTTTCCCATAATACATACTTTTCCCCAGCACAACTTCTTGTGTTGTTTTGCCAGTGTGCCCTGGTAAAAGCAACCATGGCTAAAACAGGTCACTTTATGTTTCACTTATGGTAGAAAACCGCTCAAACCAAGCACACAAAACAAAGCTTTCTGTAAGAATCAAACATGACCCTTTATATGAATTTTAAATAGCTGTAATCAACTGACAAATACTCTGTGTCTTTAATGATGTATCAAAGTCCTCTGCAGGAAGAACTTTTTAAGGGCAAGGATTGAATCTGATGTCCGTTTCATGGTTTCCATTGGTGCACCCCTAAAAACTGCTTACAGAGAGCCCCAAGGCTCTCTCAAGAGCAAGAAACATTCACATTTGTGCCCTTGAATGACAGCAGAAAATAGACTTCTACTGCCAAAGGACATTCTCGTCTCTTCTTCCAAAACAACAGCTATGCCATTTTACAGGCCATCTCTCTTCTGAACCAACAGCTCCCCTAGGTACCTTCATAACCATATTGTAATATAAGGATGAGTTATTCATTCTGCATCTCATACTTAAAAATTAGAAAGGCCAGAGTTTTCAAATGAGGCAGTTTAAATTTTTAAAAAACATGTAAAGCAGAATATAGTGATGTGGATGCATCCAAACAGAATTGCCAGTGCTTCCCTAAGGCAAAATTGAAATATAGGCACAGTTCATCTCCATCTTCCTTCTTTCTCCCTTTTCATGCCTCTCTTTTGCCATTGGGAACATAGGTCATCGTGCTTTCCCTTGTCTGCCAGAGTCTCTCCACTAAATTACGTATACTGTTTTGGCTTACAGCCTTTAGACTCGGCCTCATACCTTGTTTGCCCTTCTCTTATCAAAATTTACCTGTTTTATGTCCTATGTCTTACTGTAACAATTTGACATATTAATTTATTTGAGTTTATGGACTAAAGACTGTTGATGATTTAATATCTTAACCTCTTGGAGTTATGTTAACAGGCACTCTGTGGAGGATGAAATTTTTTAACTCAAAGGGAGAACTGGTGCAATTTCAAGCCCTTCACTAGGTTGGTGGGAGCAATGTTTTGGAGAGGGAGGCCAAGGTCTTTAATGGAGAGCTTGCCTGCTTTGTTTAGGTATTAAGCTGGCCCTGTACATATGGCCATTATTTTGGTAAACAACAAAGGATAAGCATGTTTAAAATCTGAAAGTGCACACTATGGACATCTGTTGAAGAGAAATACATGATTTTGTTAAAAGAAACTTTTCTACATTATGTCTACCTTTTCAAGAATTGTTTTTTCCCATGTAAATAAAGGAAAAATCTGTTCCAGCTGCTTTCAGTTTCACAACCAAAGTATCCATTTTTGTTACACTCAATCAGCTCTAATCATTACTATGAAAACCTGAAATTTGTTAATCCAGATACACAGCTCATCCTGCTGACTCCATGAGTAGCAAATCTATGTCCTACAATGTGTGGTGTTTAATGCTACGTTGGTTGCTGCCTGCAACTACTTTTTTTCCTTTTTGGCAGGAACTGGCAAACTGTTGTTCCATCAAGGGAATGTGGTGGCAGCTTCAAGCTTAAAATATTTTGACATAATACAAGAGTGACTTTCTTTACTTGACTCCAAGGCTGTCTGTTCCTTAGAAATTAATTTACTCAAGGCTATGATTTTGGGGGTTCAGCTGAACAGGGATTAAGTCAATTATTAATGTTTTTTATATATCACTGGCAAAATGCATGAAAATTTTACAGTTGAATCAGAAGAGGATTGTCAATGGAGGTAAAGCATGGCTGAATAGATATATCATTTGTCACCATAATACAGCTAATACTTCTGCCTTGACTTGGCACTGAACAAGACAGAATTTGCTGCACATTTTAAGATTGTAATGTTTTCTACTTTCTGTATCTTATTACCTTTTTGAAATTCCTGTGCTGAACCAATATCTATAAAATAGTACAAAAAGCATTTGATGTGTAAGCCATTAAAATGACATGATGAACACAAGCATTTTCCCCAAAGGGACCTTGAGTAAATGTTAGTTATTGATATTATTATTATTACTATTATTATTCTGAGCAGAAATCTCAGCTTCATTAGTACTAGGATTAATAAGCAACCCAGCTTCCCATAACTAGCTCTTTGTGTACTTGGTAGCTGGAGACTAAGGACAGATTCCATCTATGTTGACATTTTCCTAAACGTTTAAAAAACATCCTTTGAGCACAAATGTTATCTGTATGTACACAGTGAGGGAAAAAAAGCTGGGTATCTGATAAATACAATTGTTAAATTCATTTTTAAATAAATTAATGATGACTTTTAAAATGAATGAATGAATTAGTGATTAAATGAATAAGCAAGGCACGTGTATTGAACTGTGTTCCGTGTACCAGGTTACATAATGTAACACTCTTTTAGAAGTGCCGGAAAACCTTAAAGAAGTTATAATATAGCTCTTAATTTTATACGTGAGGAAACAGAGGTAAAATAATTTGCTTGATCACAATTTTAGTTGATGATGGTCCAAAACTCTTAATGATTTCCCTTCTTTCCATGACAAATCAAATGGGCTTTCTCCAATATACCTTAGGCCCTGAGAGCTGTGTAGGGCATTACAAAGAGCATGGGCTTAAGAAGCAGAGAAACCTGGGTTTGGAGCGCAGTTTGCATTTTCCAGCTGTGTATTCCTTGGCAAGTCATTTAACCTGACCTTAATTTCTCATCAATGTCATGACATCTGTCTCACAGGGCCATTGTAAATGATGTGACTTGTGTAATGTACTCTTTGCTGGCAAAGAGTAAACATGAATCGGTAATTCCCTCCTCTGCCTTTGATGTAGCATATTGTAAAAGAATTATGTGAACAGAGGGTATCAGTTCACTGAGCCTACATAATTTACTTTTAATTTAAAACTAACACCAGAGC
Organism: Globicephala melas; assembly: GCF_963455315.2. NCBI lineage: Eukaryota > Metazoa > Chordata > Mammalia > Artiodactyla > Delphinidae > Globicephala > Globicephala melas. Next base: position 108,705,142 of record NC_083335.1, read on the forward strand.
TGATCTTACCATATCATTGGCTATCTGAAGGTAAGAATTTTATTTTCCATGATAGAAAATTTCATTTCACTGTTTTCCCATCTGTATGGTCAGGCCATTCAGGATGGCTGTTCTCTTGCTCTCTGTACATCTCCTGCTCAACTAGTCCCTGCTTCACTCACATGACTATCCAATCCTCTTAATTATAGGGCTTAATCTGTAACTGCCTTCATGCTTGCTCCCTGCCCCAGCTGCTGGTTTCCCTGGTAATTAATAAGCCAACCTGACATCAATTCTCCCTATAAATGGTAGCCTCTTTCTCCCCTAGTAGCATGGAGTGCTGCCATGTCTTGCTTGCTGTGTTACACAGTGGGGTGTTGCTCCAGGACCTTTTGTTTCAGACTTGTTAAGATTTCCTATCCCATAAACTGCTAATGTCTTTGTCACTGTCTGTGGGCTCTTTCTTCGGTCTTGAGGCTGGGCAGTTACAAGGCTTGTAGGCCTTCCGGGTGCAGCCCAACACCATCTAAGAAAACACAGATAATGAATTGGTTATAGTATAGATTGTTATGGATAACTTGAGTTGTCTTACCTACTTGAATTCTTCTTTATTAAAATACATGAGAGGTGGCAAAGTTATCTCTCATTAGGGTTAGACACTTCGAAATTTTGAGATTTTTTTTGATACTCCAATCCTAAGTCACACCATTGGCTTTAAACCCATTTATCCACTTGGCCCATTCTCCTGTTTGCTAAGATTCTGTAGAAAATTCTGTCATTGGGTGCTGAGAGTGCTGAAAGCAAACAGCACTGTCTTCTGCATCCTAGAATGACTGACAGTCTCTTAGAAAAGATGTATCTGGAGCAGGGATTCATAGATACAAACCAAGGAAGTTAAAAACAAGATAAAAGACACAGGTCATCAATCATCTTTGCCAGTATTTTTTTTTCTGAAGAAGTGGATTAAATCATTTCTCCATGTTGGGAAATAAAATGAAGAGTAGCAGCATGACTTTTGCTCATTTTATTTTCTTCATCTGAAAACAAATAAAAATCATGATAGAATAACTAAAACAAGGATTAGTGCATAATTAATATGTACTAGGGACTTGTGTATTATTATCACAATAGCCCTGTGAACTAGGGAAACAGTCTTAGAGAGTTAAATAATTTAATGATGATCATACAGGGAGTGGGTCTACTACACAAACCCATGTCTGCTTTTAATCCTACTTAATATTGCCTGGATATTAATCAGCCTACTTTTGAGGTTTTAAAACCACAGTGAAAAGAGTGAAGTATAGCCAAAATGTGGATAGATTTGCCATGCTGGGTATTACCCATTGGAAGCAGGCTGATCCCTGAGAATCAATTTACCAAATGCCGTTTGACCAAAAGCTAATTTGTCAAATGACTATTTCCCCAAATGGCCAATTTGCCAAATATACCAAATTTAGAAACTTACAAAAAATATGATTTGTATTCAAAGACTAAGAATATACATTAAATGAGTATACTAATATATCCTTGATTAATATATTTACATTTGAGAATTAAAAAAAATTACTCCATATTATTCACAATTATCTTCCTTATAAATATGTTGATAAAAAAAGGATAGTTTCATTGAAGACTATGCTATTCTATGACCCTTAGCTTTTTTTTAAAATTAATTTATTTTTTGGCTCCGTTGGGTCTTCATTGCTATGCACGGGCTTTCTCTAGTTGCGGCGAGCGGGGGCTACTCTTCGTTGCGGTGCGCAGGCTTCTCATTGTGGTGGCTTCTCTTGTTGCGGAGCATGGGCTCTAGGCGTGCAGGCTTCAGTAGTTGTGGCACTTGGGCTCAGTAGTTGTGGCTCGTGGGCTCTAGAGCCCAGGCTCAGTAGTTGTGGCACACGGGCTTAGTTGCTCCGCGGCATGTGGGATCTTCCCGGGCCAGGGCTTGAACCTGTGTCGCTTGCATTGGCAGGCAGATTCTTAACCACGGCGCCACCAGGGAAGTCCCTATGACCCTTAGCTTTTGACCAACTGAACATTCCTTAAAATGCTACTAAGAAGCATATAATTACTGAATATATTAACTGATAAATTCAAGCCTATTCCTTAAAACTTGCTTTGGTAACTTGATAAGTTTAGTAAATTTGGTGAGGTGTCTTTGGTGAGGTCATGTGGACCTTAGTGTGCATCATTTGGGGATCTTGTTAAAAAGCAGATTCTGAGTTTGTAGGTCTGGGTGGAGCCTGAGAGTCTGCATTTCTAGCAAGCACCCAAATGATGCCTATGTATTGCTTGCTTCAGACCACATTATGTGTAACATAGATTTATAGGGAATTAGCCTTCAGTGAGTTGATACTGGGTGAACTGAATTAGAATTGCATACATCACACCGATTTCACTCTCTCAATTGCGCTGACCTTTGTTTAAGATTTCCTGTATAAAGAATATTTTGCTTAGCTATTAACATGACTAATCTTTAAACTGATGCAGATTTGGGTAATGAGAGAAAAGCAAAAAATTGCTTTATTATTGTGTCAGTAATCTAAACAGTTTGAGGAAAGCTATGATACCATCTGCTATCCTGGCTAATTTCTCCTAAGCTCTCAGCATGAAATATGTCCATAAAATTTTTACCAGTTAGAAACATGCATACTTAGAGTTATTGCATAATAATGGAGCTTTAGCAACTCACTGACAATTTTAAGTACCTGTTTTTATTGCATTTAATTAAATATGTCCATTTCAGGTACTTTGAAAACCAGGATAGAAAGAAATATATTATACATCATAGTTTTTTGACCTAAATTATCTTGGTAAAATTAATTATTATTGATGGTCAAGAAGAAAATATATATATTATCATCTACAGCTGTGAAGAATATTTTATTCTGACAGAATTGCTTTTTGCTTTGAGAAAACTATCTTTCAAATAATTACTTTAAATATCCAGTTAAATATAATTGGTAATAGAGCTGAGTTGTAGGTTTTGTTTAGTGCAGTAAGTCTCAACCTTGGCTATATCTTAGAATCACCTGGGGAGCTTTCAAAAAATCCCAATACTCAAGCCGTTCCCCAGATTAGCTAGATTTGAATCACTGTATAGATTTTTTAAATGATTCTAATACACAGACAGGTGATTCTAATGTACAGACAGGGTAGTGCTGCTTTTCTCATTCTCCAAATTTACCTAGTTGTTCCTTATTCTCTCTTTCTGAGCATGCCATTATCACACTCCTCCAATTCTTCCTGTTCTTTTGGTTATTTACATGTAGGACCATCTGTTAAAATGGCATAATTCTTGCTTATAACTTGGACTAAGGCAGAAATTCCAGACAAAGACATACAAATACATGGGTAATCTTTATAAACCCATTGTTTACTGTATGACAGAACTGAGACCCTTTAGGAAATAATTATTATTTGTATGTCTTTGGCCTGGGTTCACATATAATCATAGAACAGCAAATAAGCAGAAAAACAAAGCAACTGTAATTTGAATGACATATGAAAGCAGTTCAACTCATTCCATTTGACAGTATCTTTATGGCATGTAGTTCCACTTAAAAGTGCTGGGCTTGCACATAGCACAGGGGAGATCAGCTTGGTGCTTTGTGTCCACCTAGACGGGTGGGATAGGGAGGGTGAGAGGGAGGGAGACGCAAGAGGGAGGGGATATGGGGATATATGTATACGTATAGCTGATTCACTTTGTTATACAGCAGAAACTAACACAACATTGTAAAGCAATTATACTCCAATAAAGATGTTAAAAAAATAAAAATACAAGTGCTGGGCTTGGACACTTATAGACACTATTTAGTCTTACATATTTTTTAAAGGTTCTACTTAGTTTCTGAAAATGTCATACCATGGTACTAAGAACTGAAAAAATGTGTGAGAAGCTGATGTGTTGATATGTGGACTTTTAATGACATTGCTATATGTACATATATTGTTGTCTTCTTTTTATTTCTGGTTAAGAAATGGAAGAGTAGTTTGGTATAACCTGGAGGGTAAGTTCCTAAAAGTACAAATGGAGATTATTCATTTTTCACTCCCCTCTCACCCAGGGCTTACCATTTGACCTAGCACATAGTAATACATTTGACTAATGTAGAGGAACATAATTTGGGTAGAGACCCATATAGGTGAATCAGATAGAATAAGAATGCTTTATTTCCAAAGCAATTATCTTAATGCAGAGGATCACAAAACTTAAACATTTAGTAAGAAAGGAATAGGATCTCTTCAGAGATAGGGAAAATAAATCAGATATAATGTTCAATAACAGATGAATAGAAGGAATGAAATAAGAAATCAGAAAGTCTGACTCTGTTAAACACTCATATTGTTATAGAATGAGTTCTCTATTGGTCCAAACACAGGTTAGTTCGTGGTTTTTCTGAAAGATCTTATAACACAGGATTAGGGCTAAGAAGAGAGTAAGATAATAATGGAATGGAAGAGAGAAGGGAAAGCATGGAGAAAAGGAATGGGGTCAAAAAAGCATTTGTAAAAAACATTTTTAAAAGAAAAAATTCTTGACACTTGAATTTGTGAATTTGAGGCTAAACTAGACATGTATCAGGGTTGCTTCATTGAATCTTATTTCACTAATTCACAATTCTAAATTATTTATCAAGAATTAAGGCGGTAGGGGGAAAAGAAACAGCAGGATGACATAGAGAGGGGGCTATCAAACTTATCAAAGCCAGCGTTCCCTTTTTATAACATAGTTTTGTAGGTTCTCTTTATTACCCTGAGATAAAATTCATACATAATATAACCCACTTATGCAGATACGTTTTTTTATAAGAATTAAAAGTTTATATTAGTTATTTTAACACTAATTCAGACAAAAGACTACAATAAATAATCAGTTGTGACAGAGAAAGAGTATGATTCTTTTTGTTTTTAATGAAGTATAGTTGATCTACAATATTATATTAGTCTCAGGTATACAACATAGTGATTTAATATTTTTATAGATCATACTCCAATTAAAGTAATTATAAAATATTGACTATATTCCCTGTGCTATACAATATATCCTTGTTGCTTATTTTTCTATACATAGTAGTTTGTATCTCTTAGTCCCATACCCCTAATTTGAACTCCCCCCTTTCTTTCCCCTGTAGTAACCACTGGTTTGTTTTCTATGTCTGTGAGTCTGTTTCTGTTTTGTTATATTCATTAATTTGTTTTATTTTTTTAGATTTCACATATAAGTGATAACGTATAGTATTTGTCTTTCTCTGTCTGACTTATTTCACTAATTGTAATACCCTCTAGGTCCATCCATGTTGTTGCAAATGGCAACATTTCATTCTTTTTTATGGCTGAAGAGTATTCCATTGTGTGTATATATATATATATATATACACACACACACACACAATGGAATACTATATATATATACATTTCATATACACACACCACATCTTCTTTATGCATTCATCTCTTTTTTTCTTTTATAAAATTTTTAATATTAATTTTGTTAGCTTACATTAGAAAGCTAAAATGGACTTATTATGCAATGTACTTATCATACCAAATCCCATTTAATCCTTGCACAACTCCATATAAAGCAGTTATCTTTCTTCCCATTTTATATGATGAAATAAAATTTAAGAAATTTAAGTAATCCCCTCAAGGTCATACAGAAAGTAAACAAACAGATACCTTTAAGATGGAGATACATTTACTTCGATAACCCATACTCCTTCTAGGATAAGATGATGTTTATTTATATTACTTATATTGTGTTTTCCAGATTATGCAGCACTTGGACATAAAGGGTTATTAATTCCAACAATGATTCCTAAAGTTCTTCAAGTGACTAACTTTTTTCCTGGTCTCTTTCATAATCAAATTACATTTAAAAGGTGTTGGCAGATTACTATGGTGGAGACTTAAGAGCATATTGGAAGACAACACAAATGACACATTTAACCAGTCATTCATTTTTCTTTGATGTGTCCAGATATGACTGAAGTTATCCAAATACTTAAGTCCGTCATGCTAAGTATTCTTTTAAGAATATCAATTCTACATCAGAAAGGAGAGTGACTTCTGTGTATAATGAGGTCTCAGTATTCTCCCAGTGAAGTGGGTTGAGTTGTCCCTTTTCTTGCCCATTTAGGAGTCTGCCTGCAGAGACTCTATAATGTCGTTGACTGTCCATGAATCCTGAGAGTAAATACTACCAGTAACTCTGAAGGAGAATGTATTCTCTCTTGCGGACAAGCCTGGGGAGAGAAAGCAGCCTAGAACAGGCCAGTGCTATGAGGCTGTGAAGGTTTACAAAAATGCCAGAACAGCAGTAGTTTAGAGTTGAGTAAGTTGGCAAAGGTGATAAGTGGTTTCCTAAAATGAACTGATTGTAAGCATTCCTTATGGATGTTCAGATATAACCGCGAAGTATTTGGGAAGGGGAAGGGGGGGATGTGTGTATAAAAATGCAAAATAATTTATATTTAAAACTTGAACTAATTAAGACAGTAGTGCCTCTAAGGGACAGGGAGGTATAGGTATAATTTATCTGGGGAGTGGATAGTTATTTGTTTCACAGAAATTTTGATAACATACTTTGTGTGTGAATGGTGAGTACCTAAAGGCATGGATTTTAAAGGGGCAATGAAACAAGGAATATATACCCAGGAGTGGTATTGCTGGATCATATGGTAGCTCTATTTTCAGTTTTTTGAGAAACCTCCATACTATTATCCACAGTGGCTGCACCAATTTACATTCTTACCAACAGTGTAAGAGGATTCTCTTTTCTCCACATCCTCACCAACATTTGTTATTTGTGTTCTTTTTTTTTTTAACATCTTTATTGGAGTATAATTGCTTTACAATGGTGTGTTAGTTTCTGCTTTATAATAAAGTGAATCAGCTATACATATATAATATGTCCCCATATCTCTTCCCTCTTACATTTCCCTCCCTCCCACCCTCCCTATCTCACCCCTGTAGGTGGTCACAAAGCACCGAGCTGATCTCCCTGTGCTATGCGACTGCTTCCCACTAGCTATCTGTTCTACGTTTGGTAGTGTATATATGTCCATGCCACTCTCTCACTTTGTGCCAGCTTACCATTCCCCCTCCCCATATCCTCAAGTCGATTCTCTAGAACGTCTGCATCTTTATTCCTGTCCTGCCCCAAGGTCCTTCAGAACCGATCTTTTTTTTTCTTTTTTTTAGATTCCATATATATGTGTTAGCATATGGTATTTGTTTTTCTCTTTCTGACTCATTTCACTCTGTATGACAGACTCTAGGTCCAACCACCTCACTACAAATAACTCAATTTCGTTTCTTTTTATGGCTGAGTAATATTCCATTGTATATATGTGCCACATCTTCTTTATCCATTCATCTATCGGTGGACACTTAAGTTGCTTCTATGTTCTGGCTACTGTAAATAGAGCTGCAATGAATATTGTGGTACACGACTCTTTTTGAATTATGGTTTTCTCAGGGTATATGCCCGGTAGTGGGATTGCTGGGTCATATGGTAGTTCTATTTTTAGTTTTTTAAGAAACCTCCATATTGTTTTCCATAGTGGCTGTATCAATTTACATTTCCACCAACAGTACAAGAGGGTTCCCTTTTCTCAAAACCCTCTCCAATATTTATTGTTTGTAGATTTTTTGATGATGGCCATTCTGACTGGTGTGAGGCGATACCTCATTGCAGTTTTGATTTGCATTTCTCTAATGATTAGTGATGCTGAGCATCCTTTCATGTGTTTGTTGGCAATCTGTATATCTTCTTTGGAAAAATGTCTATTTGGTTCTTCTGCCCATTTTTGGATTGGGTTGTTTGTTTTTTGAATATTGAGTTGCATGAGCTGCTTTTAAATTTTGGAGATTAACCCTTTGTCAGTTGCTTCATTTGCAAATATTTTCTCCCATCCTGAGGGTTGTCTTTTCATCTTATTTGTGGTTTCCTATGCTGTGCCAAAGGTTTTAAGTTTCATTAGGGCTCATTTGTTTATTTTTGTTTTTATCTTCATTTCTCTAGGAGGTGGGTCAAAAAGGATCTTCCTGTGATTTATGTCATAGAGTGTTCTGCCCATGTTTTCCTCTAAGAGTTTGATGGTATCTGGCCTGACATTTAGGTCTTTAATCCATTTGAGTTTATTCTTGTGTATGGTGTTAGGGAATGTTTTAATTTCATTCTTTTACATGTAGCTGTCCAGTTTTCCCAGCACCACTTATTGAAGAGGATGTCTTTTCTCCATTGTATATTCTTGCCTCCTTTATCAAAGATAAGGTGACCATATGTGCGTGGGTTTATCTCTGGGCTTTCTATCCTGTTCCATTGATCTATATTTCTGTTTCTGTGCCAGTACCATACTATCTTGATTACTGTAGCTTTGTAGTATAGTCTGAAGCCAGGGAGCCTGATTCCTCCAGCTCCATTTTTCTTTCTCAAGATTGCTTTGGCTATTTGGGGTCTTTTGTGTTTCCATACAAATTGTGAAATTTTTTTGTTCTACTTCTGTGAAAAATGCCAGTGGTAGTTTGATAGGGATTGCATTGAATCTGTAGATTGCTTTGGGGAGTAGAGTCATTTCCACAATATTGAATCTTCCAATCCAAGAACATGGTATATCTCTCCATCTGTTGGTATCATCTTTAATTTCTTTCATCTGTGTCTTATAATTTTCTGCATACAGGTCTTTTGTCTCCTTAGGTAGGTTTATTCCTAGATATTTTATTCTTTTTGTTGCAGTGGTAAATGGGAGTGTTTTCTTAATTTCAGATTAAGAAAATCTTTCAGATTTTTCATCATTAATGTATAGGAATGCAAGAGATTTCTGTGCATTAATTTTGTATCCCGCTACTTTACCAAATTCATTGATTAGCTCTAGTAGTTTTCTGGTAGCATCTTTAGGATTCTCTATGTATAGTATCATGTCATCTGCAAACAGTGACAGCTTTACTTCTTCTTTTCCAATTTGGATTCCTTTTAGTTCTTTTTCTTCTGTGATTGCTGTGGCTAAAACTTCCAAAACTATGTTGAATAATAGTGGTGAGAGTGGGCAACCTTGTCTTGTTCCTGATCTTAGTGGAAATGGTTTCAGTTTTTCCCCACTGAGGATGATGTTGGTTGTGGGTTTTTCATATATGACCTTTATTATGTTGAGGAAAGTTCCCTCTATGCCTACTTTCTGGAGGCGTTTTTATCATAAATGGGTGTTGAATTTTGTTGAAAGCTTTCTCTGCATTTATTGAGATGATCGTATGGTTTTTCTCCTTCAATTTGTTAATATGGTGTATCACGTTGATTGATGTGTGTATACTGAAGAAGACTTGCATTCCTGGGATAAACCCCACTTGATCATAGTGTATGATCCTTTTAATGTGCTGTTGGATTCTGTTTGCTAGTATTTTGTTGAGGATTTTTGCATCTATGTTCATCAGTGATATTGGCTTGTAGTTTTTTCTCTTTGTGACATCTTTGTCTGGTTTTGGTATCAGAGTGATGGTGGCCTCGTAGAATGAGTTTGGGAGTGTTCCTCCCTCTGCTATATTTTAGAAGAGGTTGAGAAGGATAGGTGTTAGCTCTTTACTAAATGTTTGATAGAATTCTCCTGTGAAGCCATCTGGTCCTGGGCTTTTGTTTGTTGGAAGATTTTAATCACAGTTTCAATTTCAGTGCTTGTGATTGGTCTGTTCATATTTTCTATTCCTGGTTCAGTCTCGGTAGGTTGTGTATTTCTAAGAATTTGTCCATTTCTTCCAAGTTGTCCATTTTATTGGCATATAGTTGCTTGTGGTAATCTCTCATGATCCTTTATATTTCTGCAGTGTCAGTTCTTACTTCTCCTTTTTCATTTCTAATTCTATTGATTTGAGTCTTCTCCCTTTTTTTTCTTGATACATCTGGCTAATGGTTTATCAATTTTGTTTATCTTCTCAAAGAACCAGCTTTTACTTTTATTGATCTTTGCTATCATTTCCTTCATTTCTTTTTCATTTATTTGTGATGTGATCTTTATGACTTCTCTCCTTCTGCTAACTTTGGGGTATTTTGGTCTTCTTTCTCTAATTGCTTTAGGTGTAAGTTTACGTTGTTTATTTGAGTTGTTTCTTAAGGTAAGATTGTATTGTTATAAACTTCCCTCTTAGAACTGCTTTTGCTGCATCCCGTAGGTTTTGGGTCAGCGTGTTTTCATTGTCATTTGTTTCTAGGTATTTTTTGATTTCCTGTTTGATTTCTTCAGTGATCTCTTGGTTATTAAGTAGCGTGTTGTTTAGCCTCCATGTGTTTGTATTTCTTACAGATTTTTTCCTGTAATTGATATCTAGTCTCATAGCATTGTGGTCGGAAAAGATACTTGATACGATTTCAATTTTCTTAAATTTACCAAGGCTTGATTTGTGACGCAAGATATGATCTATCCTGGAGAATGTTCCATGAGCACTTGAGAAGAATGTGTATTCTGTTGTTTTTGGATGGAATGTCCTATAAATACCAATTAAGTCCATCTTGTTTAAGGTACCATTTAAAGCTTGTGTTTCCTTATTTATTTTCATTTTGGATGATCTGTCCATTGGTGAAAGTGGGGTGTTAAAGTCCCCTACTATGATTGTGTTACTGTCAGTTTCCCCTTTTATGGCTGCTAGTATTTGCCTTATTTATTGAGGTGCTCCTATGTTGGGTGCATAAATATTTACGATTGTTATATCTTCTTCTTGGATTGATCCCTTGATCATTATGTAGTATCTTTTTTTGTCTCTTGTAATAGTCTTTGTTTTAAAGTCTATTTTGTGTGATAGGAGAATTGCTACTCCAGCTTTCTTTTGATTTCCATTAACATGGAATATCATTTTCCATTGGCATTGAATATCTTTTTCCATCCCCTCACTTTCAGTCTCTATGTGTCCCAAGGTCTGAAGTGGGTCTCTTGTAGACAGCATATATATGGGTCTTGTTTTTTTATGCATTCAGCCAGTCTATGTCCTTTGGTTAGAGCATTTAATCCATTTACATTTAAGGTAGTTATCAATATGTATGTTCCTATGACCGTTTTCTTAATTGTTTTGTGTTTGTAATTGTAGGTCTTTCCTTCTCATGTGTTTCCTGCCTAGAGAAGTTCCTTTAGCATTTGTTGTAAAGCTGGTTTGGTGGTGCTAAACTCTCTTAGCTTCTGCTTGTCTGTAAAGATTTTAATTTCTCCGTTGAATCTGAATGAGATCCTTGCTGAGTAGAATAATCTTGGTTGTAGGTTTTTCCCTTTCATCACTTTAAATTTGTCCTGCCACTCCCTTCTGGCTTGCAGTTTCTGCTGAAAGATCAGCTGTTAACCTTATGGGGATTCCCTTGTATGTTATTTGTTGTTTTTCCCTTGCTGCTTTTAATATTTTTTCTTTGTATTTAATTTTTGATAGTTTGATTAATATGTGTCTTGGCATGTTTCTCCTTGGATTTATCCTGTATGGGACTCTCTGTGCTTCCTGGACTTGATTGACTATTTCCTTTCCTATATTAGGGAAGTTTTCAACTATAATCTCTTCAAATATTTTTTCAGTCCCTTTCTCTTTCTCTTCTTCTACTGGGACCCCTGTTATTCGAATGTTGGTGCATTTAATGTTTTCCCAGAGCTCTCTGAGATTGTCCTCAATTCTTTTCATTCTTTTTTCTTTATTCTGCTCTGTGGTAGTTATTTCTGCTATTTTATTTTCCCGGTCACTTCTCTGTCCTTCTGCCTCATTTATTCTGCTATTGATTCCTTCTAGGGAATTTTTAATTTCATTTATTGTGTTGTTTATCATTGTTTGTTTGCTCTTTAGTTCTTCTAGGTCCTTGTTAAACGTTTCTTGTATTTTCTCCATTGTATTTCCACGTTTTGGGTCATCTTTACTATCATTACTCTGAATTCTTTCTCAGGTAGACTGCCTATTTCCTCTTCATTTGTTTGGTCTGGTGGGTTTTTACCTTGTCCCCTCATCTTCTGTGTGTTTCTCTGTCTTCTCATTTTGCTTATCTTACTGTGTTTGGGGTCTCCTTTTTGCAGGCTGCTGGTTCGTAGTTCCCGTTGTTTTTGGTGTCTGCCCCCAGTGGCTAAGGTTGGTTCAGTGGGTTGTGTAGGCTTCCTGGTGGAGGGGATTAGTGCCTGTGTTCTGGTGGATGAGGCTGGATCTTGTCTTTCTGGTGGGCAGGACCACATCCGGTGGTGTGTTTTGGGGTGTCTGTGACCTTATTATGATTTTAGGCAGCCTCTCTGCTAATGGGTGGGGTTGTGTTCATTTCTTGCTATTTGTTTGGCATAGGGTGTCCAGCACTATAGCTTGCTGATTTGAGCTGGGTCTTTGCATTGAGATGGAGTTCTCTGGGATAGCTTTCGCTGTTTGATATTACATGGAGCCGGGAGGTCTCTGATGGACCAATGCCCTGAACTTGGCTCTCCCACCTCAGAAGCACAGGCCTTACTACCGGCCTGAGCACCAAGACCCTGTCAGCCACACGGCCAACACCTGCAGACGTTCACCAACTTGGAAGCTCCGCATTCACATTTAAAGTCATTATTGATAGGTATGTACTTATTGCCATTTTTTTACTTGTTTTTGATTGTTTTTGGTACTTCTTCTCTGTATTTTTCTTCTTCTTTTAGTTTCCCTCTTTTTAATGATTTTCTTTAGTGGTATGCTTGTGTTCCTTTCTCTCTAGTTTTTTTGTTTATCTGTTGCAGGTTTTTGATTTGTGGTTTCCATAGGGTTTATATATGTTGACCTTTACTACATCTGGTAGTCATTTGAGTTCAAACACATTCTAAAGGATCTACATTTTTTACTCCCCTCCCCCTCATTTTGTGTTTTGATGTTATATTTTACATCTTCATGTTTTTCCCTTCACTTTTTATTATAGTTATACTTGATATTACAATTTTTTGTCTTTTAATCTCTATCCTAGCTTATTTAAATGTTTGATCCACAGCCTTTACTAATGGGATATTTCCTTTTCTTATAGATTCTTACTTCTTTTGTACCCTTTTATTTTCAATTTAGGGAAGAACCTTTAACAGTTCTGTCTGGGTAGGTTTAGTATTGATGAGCTCTTTTAATTTTTGTTTGTCTGAGAAGTTCTTTATCTTTCCAATTCTAAACTATAATCTTGTTGGGTAGCATATCCTAGATTGCAGGTTTTTGTTTTTCAGTCCTTTAAATATAACATGCCTCTCCCTTCTTGCCTGCAGAATTTCTGCAGAAAAATCAGCTGATAGCTTTATGGGGGTTCGCTTGTATGTGACTCTTTGTTTTTCTCTTGCTGCCTTTAGAATTCTCTCTTTATGTTTAACTTTTGCCATTTTAATTGTGATATGTCTTGGTACGGGTCTGTTTCGGTTCATATTGTTTGGGATTCCCTTTGTTTCCTATACTTGGATATCTGTTTCCTTTTTCAGGTTTGGAAAGTTTTCAGCCGTAATTTCATCAAATACATTTTTGACCACTTTGTCTCTGTCCTCTCCTTCTGAGACCCCTATAATGCAAATGTTGGTACACTTCATGTTGTCCCAGAGGTCCCTTAAACTGTTCTCATTTTTTAAAATTTGTTTTTCTGTTTGCTGTTCTGATCATTTGATTTCCATTATTCTATCTTCCATATTAGTTATGTGTTTTTCTTATCATCTAGTCTGCTGTTAATTCCTCCTAAGTGTATTTTTCATTTCTGTTACTGTATTCTTTAGTCTGACTGGTTCCTTTTTATATTTTCTATTTCCTTGTTAAGATTCTTACTGTGTTCATCTGTTCTTTTCCCTAATTTATTTAGCATTCTTATTACTAATGCTTTGAAGTCTTTATCTCATTAATTAATTATTTCTGTTTCATTAATTGCTGTTTAAGGGATTTTCTCTTATTCTTTCATTTGAAATAAATTCCCACATCTTCTCATTTTGCTTAACTTTCTCTGTCTCTGTGAGATTAGGTGAAACAGTTACCTATTCTGGTCTTGAAAGCATCTTTGTGTAGGAGTATTACTATACATTCTTTGTGTGCCCAGTGGCTTTGGTGGGAGAGGTGGATCTCACATGAGCATAAGTAACATCTTCCCTTAGGGTGTGCTGGCAGCTATCACCTTGGTAGGAGATGGGGCTGGAGATGGAGGGGCTAGAGCCAGAGCCAAGTGTGAGCCTCGCCTTCTCCTCTGCTCAGTGGCCAACACCACCCTATTTGGGGGGGACCGGGTCCCAAGTTGCTGGAGCAGAATCCCTGAGGATCAGGTTTGAGCTGGCTCTATTCCCTCTAAGTGTGTGCTCTCCTCCTTCCCAACACAGGTACCCTCACCCCAGAGCAGTGGTGGAGCAAGAGGGGCTGGAGCAGGCACTAAGCATGGGTCGAGATGCAGGATGTGGCAGTCCCAGCATAGTCAGAGTCCTGGATGCTGTTCCAGGTTCAAGCTGGCTCTGTCACAGCCACGCACTCCCCTCAACCACGGCAGCACCCACCCTAGTGTCGAGATGCATAACATAGCAAGCGAGGTTGGAGCTGGGGTTGGTTGCTCAGTTCAGGCTGGGGCACGCTCCAGGGAAGTCACAGGGAACCAGCCAGAGTCTCAGGAAGTTTCAGTTTGCTTCCTCAACCTGGTTTCTAAGCAGTATGTGTACATTCTTCATGAGTGGTGTTTAGGTTTTTTACAGCCCCACTGTCAATCTCGGTGGTTTTCTAACCAGCTAAGGGGACATGTCCTCCTGATGTCAGACCCCAGAGCTCACTCCCCAGGGAGGATCTCTACACCTGTGTAATCCCTCTCCTCTTCTGTGTCCCGTCCTGGGGGCACAGGTCTCCATCTGATTGCTATTTTTCCCTTCCTACCTGCTCCTATGTGGATCTTTCCTACAGCCTTTGTTGTATTGACATAAGAGTCTTTCTACTAGTATTCAGTTTGTTTTCAGTGAGAATTGCTCCATGTATAGATTTTTTGATGTGTTCATGGGGGGGGGGAGGTGAACCCCATGTCCTCCTAGTCTGCTATCTTAATCCTGTCTTCACACAAATAAGTTTTTAAAAAGCAGTAAGATATCCAAATTGTAACATAAAGAGAAATAAAAAGTAATTTATAATAAATGTGTTTCAATGATGTGTTTTATAATGTATAATGTGTTTCAACAATGTATTTTATTACATATAATACATTACACAGAAATATGTAGTTTATAATATATTTCAGTATGTGTTTAGGCATGACTGCACTTTAAGACAATGTCCATTGCTTACATCTATCTATTATTATAATCAGTGTGAATACAACAGCTACAGCTGTAGACAGATCCAGGTGTGTTGTACTGGTATCTCAAATCCATACACAGCATTGCCTTAGGGATATGATTTTCCTGAAATGTAAATAACTCTTGGTAAAGTTCCAAAGAAAACTCATGAAACAAAATGCAGTCTTCCTTTGATTTATGCAGTGGTTGCATTTCTAGAAAATTCAGTGCAAATTAACACTTTGCAAAAAACACTTTGTGTGAGTTAGGTTCTAAGTGTAAATACTTATAAATGGAATTTTCATCTACATGACTATCTGACAAGACATTAGAAACTCATGTGGGGTTTAGAACAGTTGTTTGTTATATGTCAGTGTCGTGCTCATTGTAAGATAATCAATATCTATCATCCCTAGCCCACCGAATGTCAGTACCATCCCCAGATCATTGGGAAAATTAAAAATTCCCCTTCAAGTTACCAAAATGCTCATTATTGGCAGTTCTTGCCCTGATGATTGTTGGGGATCAGCCATATACTTCAGCCAAAGGTTAGTTTTACCTCTGACACTAGCATTCTCAGCCCTTGGGCAAGTCTACGTCTTTTTGAATCTCAGTTGAGAGAATAGGGCGAAGGATGGGAATAAAACTAGGGGTGCAGAAAGGCTATTCTGCATTTTAAGGTGGAGAGAGACTCTCTCCAACCATATAGCAGTTTCAAGATTCTTAACTGCTAGTGCTTTTGGGGGATCTTGTGCAACATTCTTTTGGGCTCAGACCTCACTGTTCTCAAGATAAAAGTCACCCTTGATATAGTTAAAATTTTTCATTGTTGTTGACTCTTGCTTTATTAGACCACCCAGTCTTTTGAGAAAATCAAGACTAGGAAAACTCTCACTGGTACTCTCCTCACACTACCTGATTCCAAAACCCTACCCCAAACCTTAAGAATTCTTACTGGACCTCCAAGTCAGAGCCTGTTTCCCACCTTACACCTTGGAAGCACTGTGATGTCAGCACAGGCTCTTTGATCAGGCCGTCTGAGTCTAGTCAGGGAGAAATAATGAAGACATCATTAGAATTGAGAGCACATTTCCAAAACCCAGATTCTCACCCTCCAATAGGAAGGTGAAAAAGTAAAATGTCTTCAACTTATATCAGAGTAGAGCTAGTTGCATGTCCTTTTTTCTCTTTATAGTAGAAAGCAGAAGTGGTAGATGGTATTATTTATGATTCTTTCCCTCCCTGCCTTGCCATGGATTCTCCACGTATAGATTGTACTTCCTCAATCCACTAATGTTTGACTTAGTCATATGATTTGTTGTAGCCAATTTAACGTGGGCAGAATTGAGAGTATGACAGTTTTCAGTTACAGGCCTCAAAGAAACATGGAAAGTTTCTGTCAGCCCCCTTGCAAACCTATCCTTTGTCATGAAAAGAACTTGAACTTTTGAAAAGCTGCTGGTTCTAGAATGAAGAGATGTGCAAAATAGTCAGGCAGTCATTCTTAGCCAGGAGCCAAGCCAGGTAAGCTCAGTCAAGTCCATTTGACTAACAGCTGACTTTACTGTAGAACTGTACTAGAGAAATACATATTTGTGGTTGTAAGCCACTGAGAATTGGAGAGGGTAGGGTAGGAAGAAGTCTTCATTAAGCAGCACTAATGTAAAAAACCTGAGTAATACAGCAGGCTAGTTTCATAGTAGGCCCCTCACAACATCATGAAGGACGACACCACACATTGTTGTGGTCAACAGCCAGGTTTGCCCCTTGAAAAAGAGGCTCTGACTTGGAGATGTAGTAAGGTACTTAGGTTTTTGGCAGGGAGTGAGGATCAGGTAGTAAGAAGAGATGAGTACCACTGAGAGTTTTCCTAGCTTAGATTTTCTCGAGAGACTGGGCAGTCTAATAAAGCAATAGTCAAATGAAAAAAGAAAAATTTGCACTGTATCAAGGGTAGCTCTTATCTTGAGAATGGTGATATCTGAGTCCCAGAAGCCTATTGGGCAAGATTCCTCCCGAAGCATTAGAAGTATCAAAGCTGCTATGTAATTGATGTCCTCTTCGTACTTTAAAATTATTTCATTCACTGGAATGAATGAAAAAGAGGAACTGCAAAGGAAGTGGTTAGGAATAGCAGTAAAATGACATTCCAAGTGTCTGAAAAAAATTTGAGCAGAAAAATCTGAAGCAGAGAAAAGCAGTTTGGTATGAATTGTAATGGAGCCCATATTGGAGAGCTGCTTCAGAGTTAATTAGCACTTAGAGACTTGGTAATGAAACCTGAACAGTTATGCTGGAATGAGGGGCATCATTTACACAGCTGAAGGGAATGCTTAGATTGCCAATTGAAGTTACTGTGGAGAACCTTATTAAATTAAGTGTAATGATGGAATGGGGTAAAACATCATCAACTATATTTTCATCAACATTTTAAATTTCATGGGATCATAGAATGTTTTCAAGCTGGAAGGCATCTTGGGGTTTGGGCTCATGATTTTATTTTTACCAGGAAATTGAACTTCAAAAAAAGTGAGTAGTTCTGCCTAAACTCACACAGAGAGGAGCAAATTTGGCACTAGAGTCCAGGATCCTGAGTCTACTGCCTCTTTTCATCTTTCCTTCTTTGTCTTGTTTATTCTAAATTTTAATCATAGAATCGAATTATCCTAGTAAATGAAGAGAAGAAGAAAAAAATTCTGTTAGAACTCCTACCTAATCTGTTTCTTGAAGGTTTGATTATGATTATGCTGATAGAGTATGGATGATTGGTTTAGACCCTTAGCTGCTTTACTTTCTACTCTGACAAGGTATTTGAAGACATTTTTCTTTCCACTACTGTTACTTGGAAATTCTAGTACTTCAAAGCCTTATGTAACTTTCACTTCAGAGAGGAGGAGCTGGCAAAACAGGTGGCAACATGAGTGGTTTTTAAAGTCCTGAGGACATATCCCAACAAAAATGTATGTCTCTGTTTAAGGGAAGAAGAAGAATGCCTAGATTACATCCCACTTGTTCTCAGTGATTCTGTGTAACCTTTTTTTTTTAATTGAAAACTTTGAGATAATTGTAGATCACATACAGTCATAAGAGTAGCACAGGATATCCAGAAATCCCAATTTCTCCAAATGGTAACATCTTGCAAAACTATAGTTCAGTATCACAAAGGACATTGACATTGATATAATCCACCAATCTAATTCAGATTTCCACAGTTTTACCTTTATTCTTGTGTGTGTGTGTGTGTGTGTGTGTGTGTGTGTGTATTTAGTTCTATATAATTTTATCACATGTGCTCACTATTATGGTCAAGGATAAAAAATAGTTCTGTCACTACAAGGATTCCTTGTATTGTGCAGCCATTTCCCCCTACCCAGCCTGCATCCAGATACCTAATCTGTTCTCCATTTCTATAATTTTGTCATTTTAAAATATTATATTAATGAAATTATTCACCATGTAACCTTTTAGGATTAGCTGTTTTTATTCACCATAATTCCCTGGAAGTCCTTCCAAGTTGTTTTGTGTGTCAATAGTTTGTTCCTTTTTATTGCTGAGTAGTATTCCATTGTATGGATATACAATAGTTTGTTTCTTATGTGTTGAAAGACATCTGGGTTGTTTCCAGTTGCTGGCTATTATAAATAAAACTGCTATGAACATTCGGGTATAGGTTTTTGTGTGAACAAAAGTTTTCATTTCTCTGAGATAAATACCCAAGAGTGAAATTGCTGGCTTGTGCTGTAATCACATGTTTAGTTTTTAAAGAAACTTTCAAAACTATTTTCCAGAGTGGTTGTACCATTTTACATTCCCACCAGCAATATGTGAGTAATTCACTTTCTCCATATCCTCACTAGCATTTGGTATTATTACTATTTTTTATTTTAGCCATTCTGATGGGTATATATTGATATCTCATTATGGTTTTATTTTGCATTTCCCCGACGGTCTATGATGTTGAACATCTTTTCATGTACTTGACGTGATGTGATTTTTGGGATACATTTATCAAGTTTCTTCTTTTATGGATTGTGCTTTTGATGTCAAGTGTAAAAACTGTTTGCCTAGCTCTAGATCCAGAAGATTTTCTCTTGTTTTTTCCTAACAGTTTTATATTTTGCATTTAAGTACATCATCCATTTTGAGTTAATTTTTGTATAATGCGTGAAGGTTAGTCAAGATTTTTCTTTCCCCATTTCTATCCAATTGCTGTAGTACCATTTGTTGGAAAGGCTATCTTTCCTCCTTTGAATTGCTTTGCTTATGTACCTTTGTCAAAAATTAATTGGATATATTGATTTGGGTCTTCTTCTAGGTTCTCTGTTCAATTACATTGATCTATTTGTCTATCCCTTTGCTCATACCACAGTTTTTTGGGGTGTGCAGGGTTTTTTGTTGTTGTTGAAGTATAGCTGATTTACGATGTTGTGTTAGTTTCTGGTGTACAGCAAAGTGATTCAGTTATGTATATATAATATATGTATATTATATAATAGACTCAGTTATATATATATAATATTGTTATATAATATATTCAGTTATATATATATATTCTTTTTCATATTCTTTTCCATTATGGTTTATTACAGAATATTGAATGTGGATACCATATAGTTTTGATTATGTAGCTACATAGTAAGTATTAATATTGGGTAGACTGATTCTTCCCACTTTATTCTTCTTTTTCAAGATTGTTTTAAGTATTCTAGGGCCTGTGCCTTTTCATATCAATTTTAGAATAATCTCATATCTACAAAAGTATTGATGGAATTCTGATAGAAATTATATTAAATATATAAATCAATTTTAGGAGAATTTGCATCTTTGTTGTCTCCTCTAATACATAAACATGATATGTCTCTCCATTTATTTAGATCATCTTTGATATTTTTTTCATCAACATTTTGAAATCTTCAGCATACAAAACCTGTATGCATTTTGGTAAATGTATACCTATTTACTTTTCTTTGGAGTGATTGTAAATTATATCATGTTTTTAATTCTACATTTCTTTGTTAGTATATAAAATGCAATTGATCTTTGTTTCTTTTTTTTAAAATTTATTTATTTATTTTTGGCTGCATTGGGTCTTCGTTGCTGCGCACATGCTTTCTCTAGTTGTGGCGAGCGGGGGCTACTCTTCGTTGCAGTGCATGGGCTTCTCATCACAGTGGCTTCTCTTGTTGCGGAGCACGGGCTCTAGGTACGCGGGCTTCAGTAGTTTTAGCACGTGGGCTCAGTAGTTGTGGCTTGCGGGCTCTAGTGCACAGGTTCAGCAGTTGTGGTGCATGGGCTTAGCTGCTCTGCGGCATGTGGGATCTTCCTGGACCAGGGCTCGAACCTGGGTCCCCTGCATTGGCAGGCAGATTCTTAACCACTTCACCACCAGGGAAACCCAATTTTTGTTTCTTAATATCGTATTTTATGACCTTGCCCACTCACTTATTAGTTCTAGGATTTTTTTGGAGATTCATTGGGATTTCCTACATAGGTAATCATTTCATCCACAAATAGAGATGTTTTTATTTTCTTCTTTCCAAACTGTCCCCTTTTATTTCTTTTTCTTGCATTATTGCAGTGCCTCTAACTTCAAGTACTATTTTGAAAGAGTGATGAGAATGGTCATCCTTCCCTTGTTACCAATAATAGGGAGAAGACATTCAATCTTTCTCCATAAAATATGATGTTAGCTTTTGGTATTGTGTAGATACTCTTTTTCAAGTTGAGGTAATTCCCCTCTATTCCTAAGTTGCTGGGAGTTTTTATCATAAATGGATATTTGATTTTATCAAATGATTTTTCTATATCATTTGATATGATTATATTACCTTTCTTCTTTAGTCTGTTTATATGGTGGATTACACTGATTTTCAAATGTTAAATCAGGCTTTCATAACTTTAATAAATCGTACTTGGTCATGGTCATGTCTTACAGACTTTTGGATTTGGTTTGCTAATATTTATTTTTGAGAATTTTGTATATAAGTTCATAAGAGAAGTTTTTCCGTAACTTTTTCTATACTATATTTGGTCAGTTTTGCTATAAGAGTAATACTGGTTGTCATAGAATGAGTTGGGAAGTGTTCCCTCCTCTTCTTTTACCTGGAAGAGTTTATGTAAAATTGATGTTAATTCTTCCTTAATATTTTGCAGAATTCTCTTGTGCAACTATCTGGAGATTTCTTTTTCAGTAGCTTCTAAATTATAGATTCAATTTCCTGAATAGGGCAATTCAGATGATCTATTTCATATTTGTTGAGTTTGGTAGGAATTGGTCTGTTTCTTTTAAGTCGTCATATTTATGAGCATAAAGTTGTTCATATTTGTATTGATTTCCTAAGGGCTGCCATAACAAAGTAACACAAACAATAGAAATGTATTGTCTCTTATTGGAGGCTCAAGATGTTGTCGGGCCATGCTCCCTCTGAGACCTGTGTGGGAAGGGTCCTTCTTTGACTCTTCCAGCTGCTAGTAATCCCAGTTGTTCCTTGGCTTGTGGGGGCATAATTCCAATCTCTGCTTCCATCTTTCCATGGTGTTCTCCCTGTATCTTTTCACATCATTCTCCCTCTGTACACGTCTATCTCTGTGTCCAAATTTCTCCTTTTAAAAAAGACACCAGTGATGTTGGATTAGAGCCCACCCTAATGACCCCATTTAAACTTGATTACCTCTGTGAAGATCCTATTTCCAAAAAAGGTCCCATTCTGAGGTACTAGGGTTTAGGACTTCAACATATCTTTTGGGGGAGGGAGCATAATTCAACCATAACAATATTATTCCCTTATTATCATTCTGTTGGCTCATTATCTCTCATGATAGCCTCTGTTTCATTCCTGATATTGGTGATGGTGTCCTCTCTCTCTTTTTAATTTTTGTCAGTCTTGCTAGAGGCTTGTCAATTTTATTGACTTTTTTCAAGGAACCACCTTTTTGTTTCATTGATTTTCTTTTGTTTCCAATTTTCAATTTCATTAATTTCTGCTCTTTATTGTTTATTTCCTTCTGCTTGCATTGGGTTTACTTTGCTCTTCTTTTTCTAGTTTCTTGCAGTGAGAACTTAGGTTAATTGATTTGCCCCTTTTCCTCATTTCTAATATAAGCATTTCATACTATAAATTTCCCTCTCAATACCTTTAGCTGTATCCCACATATTTTGACATGTTGTATTTTATTTTTTTATTGAAGTATAGTTGATTTACAATGTTGTGTTAATTTCTGCCGTACAGCAAAGTGATGCAGTTATGTATACATTCTTTTAAAAATTCTTTTCCATTATGGTTTATCACAGGCTATTGAATATAATTCCCTGTGCTATACTGTAGGACCTCATTGTTTATACATTCTATATATAATGGTTTGCATCTGCTAACCCCAAACTCCCAATCCATACCTCCCCCACCCCCCTCCCCCCTAGCAACCACAGGTCTGTTCTCTATGTCCATGAGTCTGTTTCTGTTTCATAGATAGGTTCACTTGTGTCATATTTTAGATTCCAGATATAAGTGATATTGTATGGTATTTGTGTTTCTCTTTCTGACTTACTTCACTTAGTGTGATAATCTCTAAGCCCATCCATGTTGCAGCAAATGGCATTATTTCATTCTTTTTTATGGCTGAGTAGTATTCTATTGTATATAAGTACCACATCTCCTTTATCAGTTCATCTGTTGATGGGCATTTAGGTTGTTTCCATGTCTTGGCTATAGTGAATAGTGCTGCTATGAACATAGGGGTCCATGTATCTTTATTTTTTTTTTTTTTTTGCGATACACGGGCCTCTCACTCTTGTGGCCTCTTCTGTTACAGAGCACAGGCTCCGGACACGCAGGCTCAGCGGCTATGGCTCACGGGCCCAGCCGCTCCATGGCATGTGGTATCCTCCCGGACCGAGGCACGAACCTGCGTCCCCTGAATCGGCAGGCGGACTCTCACCCACTGTGCCACCAGGGAAGCCCACCGTGTATCTTTTTAAATTATAGTTTTGTCTGGGTATATGCCCAGGAGTGGGATTTCTGGGTCATATGACAACTCTATTTTTAGTTTTCTGAGGAATCTCCACACTGTTCTCCATAGTGGCCGCACCAACTTACATTCCCACCAACAGTGCAGGAGGGTTCCCTTTTCCCCACACCCTCTCCAGCATTTGTTATTTATAGACTTTTTGATAATGGCCATTCTGACCAGTGGGAGGTGGTACGTCACTGTAGTTTTGATTTGCATTTCTCTAATAGTGATGTTAAGCATCTTTTCATGACATGTTGTATTTTAATTTTAATCTATCTTTACATTTCCATTTAGACTTCCTCATGGACCAATGGATTATTTAAAAGTCCATTATTTAATTTCCACGTGCTTTAGGTATTTTCCTATTGTCTTTCAGTTATTGATACCTAATTTGATTCTGGTATGGTAGGAGAACACAGTGTGTATGATTTCATTTCTAAATGTGTTGAGGGTTGTTTTATGGCCTAGGATGTAGTCTAGCTGGTGAATGTTGAATGTTGAAACATTTGTGTATTCTGCTGTTTTGGGGTGGAATGTTCCATATATGTCAATTAGAACCTATTGGTTGAATGTGTTGTACAGATTTTCTATATCCTTTTTGATTTTATATTAGTTTTTGTTTGTTTGTTTGTTTGTTTTGGCCATGCTGGCTTGTGGGATCTTAGTTCCCCAACCAGGGATTGAACCTGGACCCTCAGCAGTGAAAGCTCAGAGTCCTAACCACTGGACTGCCAGGGAATTCCCTCTACTAGTTTAATCTGTTGTTGAGAGGGATGTTTTGATGTACCTAACTATAAATTTGGATTTGTTTATTTTTCCATTCAGCTCTATCAGTTTTTGCTTTATATATTATGAGGCTCTTTGGTTTGGTATGTATATATTTAGTATCATTTTGTCTTCCTGGTATAGTGATCCTTTTGTCATTATGTAATTTCCCTCTTTACCTTTTGTGGTTTTATTTGCTTTGAAGTCTTCTTTGTCTTATATTCTTATAGCCACTTCTGCCTGTTTTTGATGTTTTCATGGTATATTTTTTTCCATCTTTTTGCTTTCAACCCATGTATATTGTTGAATTTGGAGTAAGTTTCTTGTAGACAGTATATAGTTGGGCCATGCTTTTGGAGTGATTCTGCCAATCCCTGTCTTTTGATTGTTTTATTTAGCCCACTTACATTTAAAGTAATTATTGATATTTTAGGGCTTAAGTATGGCATTTTATTATTTGTTTTCACTGGTTCTCATTCATTTGTTTCTTTTGTATGCTTTCCTGTGTGTTACTTGACTATTTCTTAGGATTCTAACTTGATTTATTTATAGTGTTTTTGAATGTATATCTGTAATAGTTTTTATAGCAATTTATCTGTGTATCATTATATATATGATATCTAAATCATTATATATATGTGATATCTACTGATATTAACATTTTACCACTTCTAGTGAAATATGAAAGCATACTTCCATTTACCATTTTCTATTACCACTATTATTCCATTTACCATTTCATTTACACTCCCCCCCCTTTTTTTTTTTTTTTTTTTACACTCCCCCCTTTTAAATATCATTGTGTTGAGTATCAGGTAGTATTATAATTTTTGTTTTGATTATCAAGTATTATTTATAAAACTCATGCAGATGATAATCTATTTTATATACCAATCTTTTTGTTATTTCCATCGTTCTTTCTTTCTTCCTGATGCTCTGAGATTCCTTCTTTTATTATTTCCTTTTTATCTGAAGAAATTCAGATAAAATTCAGATTGGCTAAAGGAGCCAATCTTTAATGGTATATTTGCTAGTGACATATCCTTGTAGATTTCTTTCATCTGAAAATATTTTTATTTCCCCTTCATTCTGGAAGGATAGTTTCACCAGATATAGAATTTGAAGTTCACAGTTCTTTTCTTTTGGTGCTTGAAAAAGTTTTCCACTTCCTTCTGGCCTTCATAGTTTCAGATATCATTTTAATTGGTGTTCCTCTATAGGTAATTTGGTGTTTCTCTTGGTGAGTTTTCAAGAGACTTTTTCTTTGTCTTTGGTTTCCAGAAGTTTAAATATGATGTGTCTTTGTGTGGATATCTTTGGATTTATCCTACTTGAGTATCACTCAGTTTCTGATGTCTGTAGGTTTGTGTCTTGCCAAATTTGGGAAGTTTTCAGCCATTATTTCTTCTTATACTTTTCAGCCCCATTCTTTTATTCCTCCCTTTTTATAACTTTGATGGTAGGAAACTTGAATCCTTTGCCATTGTCTCACAAGTCTCTGAGGTTCGGTTTGTTTTTCTTTTCAGTCTATGTTTCTCTCTGGTTTTCAGATTAGGTGAATCTATTGCTCTGTCCTCAAGTTCGCTGATTCTATTTTATATCATCTCAACTTTACTATTGAGCCCATCCAGCAAGGTATTTTGTTAATCTCTTATTGTATTTTTTAATTTTGTATTTCCATTTGGTTCTTTTATAACTTTGGTTCTTTGCTGAGATTTTCTATTTTTTCATTTGTTAAAAGAGAATTTGTAATTGATTGCTGCAACATTTTTTTTTATGATGGCTGCTTTAAAATCCTTCTCTGATAATTCCAACATCTGACTCATCCTGTTGTTGGTATCAGGTGATTGTTTTTTCTCAATCAAGTTGTGATTTTCTTGCTTCTTGGTATTATGGGTGATTTTTAAATTGTGTACTGTATATTTTGCTATTATGTTAGGAGACTCAGAGTCTTATTTAAATCTTTTATTTTAGTAGGCTGTCACCCTCTTTAGGTTTAGCAAGAAGGCTTTGTTCTACTTTTGTGGCTCTAGTACCAATGACAGTTCAATTTTCAGAGCTTTTACAGTAATTTGGTTTGCTCAGTTTATCTGGTGCCACTGGGGTTCCCACTGGTCTCAGCTGGTGGTGCCTGACGAGGTGGAAAGAGTTTCTCCAGGATGAGATGTCCAGTTTCTTTTGATGGAAGAGGAGACTCTATCTCAAGCTTGTGGGGATAAGAAGGCTTCCCAGATCGGCTGCTTTTTGTGGCAGCGTCTCTCTTGGTACTGCCTGGCTGGCTTAATAAAGTCTTTAAAGTCTTTTAAAGTTACTTTATTCATCATTTCATTTATTCATTTATTCAGTAAAGAAATACTTATGGGGCACTCACTATAGGCTAGTCTCTGGAATTTTTGTGATTCTCCAGTTGTTGACAGATAAGAATTCTTAAGTATTCTTAAGAATTACAATCCCACATTTGAAGTGGTTGTGGGAATGTAAGATCTTAATTAATTTTAATCAGAGTTTAAATTTAGCTAAAGCTCAGAAAAAAAGGTCTTAGTTTAGTTTTCAGAGGTATAGCTAAGTGAGAAATGTAACAAGGGAACGCTTGACTCAAAGGTGTTACTCAATTATATGTTTTGGACTCTTTGTTTTACACTGTCAATCTAAGTATTTATTTTTCTTTTAATGTATTTCATTATAGAAAATTCTACTCGTCTTTCAAGACTATATTCTGCCTTTTCTGATTCCCACTCGGTTGGACTTGTCTTACTATGCATTTGGTTCTATAGTGATTGCAAAAATGGCCCCAAGCCTTCACTCCTCCCTGCATCCACTCTTTTTGCACTGACACTTTGCTGCCCCTTCTATCAGGAGTTAGAGCCCATATAATTACCCCATAAATCTGAGTTGGCCTTGTGACTTTCTTGGTGAAAGTCCTTGGCGAAAAGGATATAGTGGGAGTGACAGTGGTCCAGTTTCAAGCTTAGGCCTCAGGAGCCCTTATGCACTTCTTTTTTTCTCTGCCCCTTTCCATGAGAAGTATCTTGGGCTAGGCTGCTGGAGGATGAGCAAGCACAGGGAGCAGAGATAAGTGGTTCCCACTAAGACTTTCATAGACCATAAATAGCTGGCTTGCAAGTTGACTTCATGTCCATCTCATCAGTAGATATGAGCTTTTGGAGAGTTGGAACTATTCCTTTCAGTATCCTTTGAGTCTGGGAAAATGTCAGGTACATAAGTAGTTGGCAGAATGCTAATAGAAAGTATAAATAAACAAATAGTCAACATTGATGAGTTGAAGACCAAAACGAGGCAAAACAAATGTGTTGTTGCATAATAATTTATTGCAAATATAAGATTAATTTTTATTGGAAAAAAAGGAATGCTAAATTATGTGATTAAACTCTGAGACTATTTAAAATAAATGCAAGTTTTTCAACTAGATTGAGTTGGCATATGGTTCTTCTTTGGAGAACTTAATTAGAATTAAGGAAAGGGCTTCCCTGGTGGCGCAGTGGTTGAGAGTCCGCCTGCCGATGCGGGGGATATGGGTTCGTGCCCCGGTCCGGGAAGATCCCACATGCCGCGGAGCTGAGCCTGTGCATCCAGGGCCTGTGCTCCGCAACGGGAGAGGCCCGTGTACCGCAAAAAAAAAAAAAAAAAAAAAAAAAAGAATTAAGGAAAGACCATCTCTTTATTTCTCCAAAGAATGTGTTATCTTCCTTAAATAATATCTGAAAAGTAGAGGGAGAGAAGGAAAAAGTATTGTTTAGCCCTGATTTAATGAAAAACCTTTGTTTGGAAAATTCTTTTTAGCCTTGCTATTATGCCTTTTGATTTGTTTATTTTTTAAATTTGCAGTAATTAGCTAATCTTGGCGATATCCTTGTGAATAGCAAGAGCTATTGCCCACATTGCACAGCCAAGCAACGTATTTAAACACAAATAAGAACTCTTAGTAATACAAAGACTACTTAGAAAGGAAGGCCTTGATGCTTTGCCATGATATGAGAAAAGAGGGAATGTAGTGTCAGTTTTCTTAGAAATTTGTCACTGGACAATTTCTTTCCACTGTATTTTTGTTATGAGAGGACTTAATTTCCTACTGACATTTTTTTTCAGGAACAGTTCTAGATCATTTCAGTAACAGAGGATTATAACTTGGTGGTGGCTGCAGAGGCCTTTTTACTGCAGTGAAAGAAAAAGAGTAATAGGGAGTCAGAACATATTAATAAAGGGTTTGGGAATAACCAAGAGATAGAAAAGCTGGAGAACAAATCTTTTTTCATCATATCTCTTTTCTATGCACTCCATAACCTCCGTATTTATTGTGTTCTCTGAAATGTAGTGCTACATGTGTAATTAAGAATGGGTTCTACATATGCTCTCTACTTGCAAACATGCAGTCGCTACCATGGCAACAGCAAAGGAACCAGCAGAAGAGGCACTCTCTGATTAATGTAATTACACAGCAAGCTCTATAATACCCTTAAACACCATTTATTTCTGCATGAAGAAGACATTAAAAATGGGTATTATGTTCAACAAGTTAACATCCCCAAATTCTTTAGGATCACATGATTTTTATGTCATGATTAAGATAATATTTATCTTGTTCATTCAAGATCATAGCCTAGGAATAGCTGTTGTGTTTTAGTTCAATTCAATTCCTCAGAATATTTGCTGAGTGCCAACTATGGGGCAGAAGCTATTTAGACCTGTAAATGTTACAACCGTGTGTATGATATAATCCCTGCTCTGGAAGACCTTACAGTCTAACACACCCAGACTGTTACCAAGCAAATATGATTTTTTAAAACATGGAATGTTGCAGTAGACTGGAAAAACACTATTAATCCTTGTGAGTTGTCAGGGCATGTTGTATCAGTCAGGGTCTCTGCTGAAAACAGATGGCACACACAAATTGGGTAATCTGAGAAGAGTTTAATAAAGGTACTATTTACAAGATGTGGGCAGGGTACAGGGAAACCACAGAGTTATAGGAGATGGTCACAGCAAGGTACCATCAACACTGAAGGGACAAGGGAAGAAGAGACAAGGGAACCTGGAGAGAAAGATAGTTTGCATGATAGAAATTGTGATTTTCAGTTGAGGAGGTGGCCAGCCATAGTGACCCTATAAAGAGAGAGGAATAAGGAGAGTCAGAGGAGTAAATATCTGGACTTTTTTTTTTTAACTTCTTTATTGGAATGTAATTGTTTCACAATGGTGTGTTAGTTTCTGCTTTATAACAAAGTGAGTCAGCTATACATACACATATATCCCCACATCCCCTCCCTCTTGATCCTCCCTCCCACCCTCCCCATCCCACCCCTCTAGGTGGTCACAGAGCATTGAGATGGTCTCCCTGTGCTATGTGGCTGCTTCCCACTAGCTATCTGTTTTACATTTGGTAGTGCATATATGTCCATGCCACTCTCTCACTTCATCCCAGCTTACCCTTACCCTTCCCTGTGTCCTCAAGTCCATTCTCTACATCTGTGTCTTTATTCCTGTCCTGCCCCTATGTTCTTCAGAACCACTCTTTTTTTTTCTTTTTTTTTTTTTAGATTCCATATATATGTGTTAGCATATGGTATTTGTTTTTCTCTTTCTGACTTACTTCACTCTGTATGACAGACTCTAGGTCCATCCACCTCACTACAAATAACTCAATTTCATTTCTTTTTATGGCTGAATAGTATTCCATTGTATATATGTGCCACATCTTCTTTCTCCATTCATCTGTCGATGGACACTTAGGTTGCTTCCATGTCCTGGCTATTGTAAATAGAGCTGCAATGAACATTGTGGTACATGAGTCTTTTTGAATTATGGTTTTCTCAGGGTATATGCCCAGTAGTGGGATTGCTGGGTCGTATGGTAGTTCTATTTTTAGTTTTTTAAGGAACCTCCATACTGTTCTCCATAGCGGGTGTATCAATTTGCATTCCCACCAACAGTGCAAGAGGGTTCCCTTTTCTCCACACCCTCTCCAGCATTTATTGTTTGTAGATTTTTTGATGATGGCCATTCTGAGTGGTGTGAGGTGATACCTCATTGTAGTTTTGACTTGCATTTCTCTAATGATTAGTGGTGTTGAGCATCCTTTCATGTGTTTGTTGGCAATCTGTGTATCTTCTCTGGAGCAATGCCTATTTAGGTCTTCTGCCCATTTTTGGATTGGGTTGTTTGTTTTTTTAATATTGAGCTGCATGAGGTGCTTGTAAATTTTGGAGATTAATCCTTTGTCAGTTGCTTCATTGGCAAATATTTTCTCCCATTCTGAGGGTTGTCTTTTCATCTTGTTTATGGTTTCCCTTGCTGTGCAAAAGATTTTAAGTTTCATTAGGTCCCATTTGTTTATTTTTGTTTTTATTTCCATTTCTCTAGGAGGTGAGTCAGAAAGGATCTTGCTGTGATTTATGTCATAGAGTGTTCTGCCTATGTTTTCCTCTAAGAGTTCAGACCTTTCTTTTTTACTGCCCTCTGATCTTCTGCTGGTGCTCCTTCTGTGGCCTGAACAGGAAGCCAGAGGGTGA
Organism: Globicephala melas; assembly: GCF_963455315.2. Taxonomy (NCBI): domain Eukaryota; kingdom Metazoa; phylum Chordata; class Mammalia; order Artiodactyla; family Delphinidae; genus Globicephala; species Globicephala melas. Next base: position 108,735,638 of record NC_083335.1, read on the forward strand.
GGAAACCTATTGACATAATTTATATAGTTCAGTCTCCCAGAATACAAAGCAGGTAGAGAAGAGTGGAGAGTGGATCTAGGGAGGGATATGGAGAAGGAAAATGGAGGATATCCAGTATACATATACATATATATGCATACTCACTAAAGGCACACACACACACATCCATACACACATATCCCAGATACCTATATTTGTATAGCCAAACTTTTATATCTGCATATAGTGTCTATATCCCCTCTTCATTTTGCTGAGAATGTCTCCAGATATTTTTATATTGGCACAAGATCCATGAGGTCTGAACTCATTTCTGTCTCTAGCACCATGTAATAGAGAATGAATTAATTTTTAGATGAAGATGAAATTTCAATAAATGTGACCCCATGCATCATTTTTCTCTCCAAGTGACATATGGACTGAATTACACGTTGGGTATCATCACCAAATATTTCTAGACCATGTCCCCATGAGAATATGCCACCATGGGAAGAAACCTGAAATGGGAGTTAGGAGACAGTCATTCAACAAGCAATTATGAACATGTACTGAGTTTCTGAGTTTGCTTCATCGACTCAGCTAAAGGGAGGCACCAGCATGAGACCACAGAACATGAAGAATAAGAGAGCTTGGGATATCTCTTCCCTGTTCCACCCAGCTTTGTGCCTTGGTTCTGGCTGTGGTTGAGTCTCTACATGACCACAGCTTCTCCTGGGTGTCTCCTCCTCCATGGTTCCAACTCTCAGTGGTTTCTGTAATATTATTTCCTCCCCTTTCCCCTTCAATCCTAGGGTTGGTAATGGCTTCCAGCCATGACCCATCTCTGGATACCTGAACCTTCCTTGTTGTTTCCCTTAACTCCACTCACATATCTGAAAGTAGTCCTTTATGAAAATCTCCTCATTGAATCACCTGAATAGAATTCTATTTCCTGCCAGAACCCTGACTGATACACTTCTTTATTAGAAATGGTAGCTAAAACTACCATGCAGTTGAAAAGTTATGAATAACTATATTCTTTATATAGGGATGGGAACAGTATGACAGGAAATCAGGCTTCTTTCCTGTCCATAGTCCTGAATCTTAATGCCAAGAAAAAGAGTTTTCCCTCCTCTGTAAAATTTATAATATAACACAAACACAGCTGACTTACTGGTTCCTGGGATATCAAGGATGCTGTAAGCTATTCATGCATACTCTTATCAAGACTTATAATGTGAGCAATATGTGACCAATTAATTTTGCTCATTATGTACTACTTAGTAACACAATAAAATAATAAAAAAGAAAATGTTTGTGATACTTTGTTCCAGGTAATATACTGATATTTCATAGAAGCCAAAGATAAAACTACTCTTGGAGGGTAATTCCTCTCAAAGGCAAATTGATTCTTCTTTAGCATCAAGCATAGATCCCATTTTCCCTTTGATTAAATCGTTTTTTTAACTCCACGGTGGTGATATGAACATTATGCTTTCACTCTTGTTTCCTCAGAGAGGAAATCCTCTAAAACTTGTTGATCTACATGAGATTCCCAGTGTTAGTAAATTAGGTTGGCCTCAATGAAACAGATTTCCTGTCATAAGGCTGACATCAGTGTCAAACTAACCTGATATGGGGTTGTTGTCTATCAAGACAGTGACATCAGTGTCTCCTCATACCCTTACCTCATTAGAAGAGAAGAAATTAAGTCCCCAAATGGTGGTTATACAGCTAGTTAGTTGGTGAGCAAGGGCAATGACTCAGGGCTCCTAACTGCAGGCTCAGCATCCTCTTTCATACCTAGAACCTGCACAGAACCCAGACACTTAGAACTCTGAGAAAGCAATCATTTTACCCTTCAGTCCCATCCCATTGCTTGGTTAACTTGTTTTACAATGCTTCTTGAAATATGCAATTCACTTCCCAGTGCTGCTATTATATTTCTGTGTGGCTCTCCCTTACGTTGATTCAGATCTGTCTTCCTGAAGCTTTCACCCATTGGTCCAAGCTCTGTCCCTTGGGGTCATAAAGAACAAGTCAAATCCAACTTCGGTGTGACACTTATTTAGGTATTTGAATTCAGTTAAATATGTGTTATCAAATGTGTTTCCCTTGCCCCCATGTTCTGCAGAGCTCAATAGCCAAATTCTTTAAAATGTTTACCATGTCATATGGTTTTGGGTATCTTAACCTCCAGTCTGTTTATCTCTATCCCCAAGCTCAAAGTGTGTCTCCAAGCACTTATTAGTGGTTGTGTTAGCTGTGGCTATGAGTAGGCTGCTATTTCTGTCCTTTGCTGGGGGAGGTGCTATTTTGAGAGTGAATGTAGATATTTAACACTGTAACTTCACAATGCTAGAAGAAAAGGTCGTGGTACTGAATGGAGGCTATGAATGGAGAAAGAATTATGGATCCTAGGAGCAAATTGCTAATACAACCTTCTATTTCCAGTGCTGAGATTGAAAACAAACAAACTATATATATACACACATACATCTATCTATGTATCTATGTATGTGTCTATCTAGATGTGTGTATATACAGAGAGATAGATAGATAGATGGATATAGATATAAATATATGGCAGGGATGTCAGCAGGATAGTTTATGGTTTTTCTTCCTGTCACCAGCCTCTTTCATGAATTATCATGCTCATTAGAATGACTGTAAATATGAAACAAATAAACAAAAACCCTCAACTGAGCTAAAACAGGTGATGATGAGACCATAATTTCTGAAGCTTCCTGAGCACAGTCCCATAAAGAGTTAACAAGACCAGAAGGGGGAGGGGAAGGGGAAGGGGGAAAAGATAACAACTAGTAAGGGGCAGCAAGGTATTTAGTCCAAATGAAGCTATTATTTTTTTCAGATGATAGATAATTGTTTTATACAATGACCTTTTTACCCTTGCTTTTCTTAGAGTTTTACCTTATAGTTATGTTTTCTTTTGCCTGTTTTTGAACTTTAAATAAATGGAATCATACGGCACGGCATGATGTCTTTTCCAACTTCCTTCATTCTCTGATTTTTATGTTTTAGAAGTTCATCCATGTTGTGATGTGTAACTCTAGCTGATTCATTTTTACTGCTCTGTAGTATTCCATTGTATACATACACCATAATTTATTTATCCATTTTATTAGTGAAGAACTTCTGGGTTAACTTTTTGATGATATGAGAGCACATTTGCTGCTATAAACTTATACATGTCTCCTGGTACACATGTACAAGAGTTTCTCTAGATTAGTCCCTTTATTTACTTTTATAATTTTTAATTTTTTATGTTGAAAAATTTCAAACCTATGGGGAAATTGCAAGAATAAATTAATCTATATTCATAATTGTTATTGTTTACAGAATCATTTGCAAAGAAATTATAGACGTGATATCTCTTGACCTAAAAATACTTCAGCTTGTGTCTCCCAGGAATAATACATTCTTTCACATAACCATGATACAATTATCCAATTTGGGACATTTATCATTGATACAATAGCATTATCTTATATACCATAGTCATTCAAATTTCTTGAATTGTTTTATCGATGTTCTTTAATGCATTTTATTTTTCTGATCCAGGGACACTTGTTGCGTTTATTTGTCAAGTCTTTTTAGTCTCCTTTCATTAAGAACAATTTTTCAGACTGAATTTTACCTTCAACAATGTTGATTTTTTTGAAGAGTAGAGGTCAATTGGTTTGATAACTATTCCTTACTTTGAGTTTGCCAACTATCTCATCATGATTAGATTAAAGTTAGCTCCTTTCTTTTTTAAATTCTCTTCTTCCAAGTTTTAAATTTTATGTGTGAAATATTTCTAACAAAGGGTCCTCTAAATTCCTTCTTGAATTATGTAAAAATCCAAATATGCTGTAGATGTCTAATTAAACAAGAGTGAGTACTCCTAGGTTACTTGAATTATTCTCATTGACATGTTAGCTCTAGAGAATAAAGAGAAGCAAAATGAATTTTTTTTTTTTAGATTTAGTTTTTAGATTTTTACATGTGCTAAGTGATTTAATTTTCTGGAGACCCCTGATTAAGAATTTATTCCTACAATATATATATTACAAGATGATGCTAACATAGTGACCACGTCCTAGCAAAGGCCCAGAAATGAAAAGACACAATAATTTTCTAGTGCAATTGCCTACTTTACCTTTTATCAAGCCCAAGAGCATTTCTTCTTCAGCCCTAATCATTATCCTGAGAGTTGGAATTTATTCACAGTTCCTAATTTGAACTGGAATTCTATTTCAGGGAGTTGTGTTTTTAGTTTGTTATGTACTGTTAGATAAACTATTCACTCCATTTTAATTCAACAGATATTTATTTAGTATCTACTGTGTGACAGGCAATATGTTAGGCACTAAGGGGAAAATGGTGAAAATGCAGCATTTTTCCCTTCAGGGGTTCATGGTTCAATAGGGGAGTCATATATCTATATAAATGATAGTATAATGAGATAAGCACCTTAACAGCATTATGAATGAAGTGTGGTGGGAGCTTAGCATAGGGAGCAACTAACTGTTCTGGAGGAGCATGAGGGTTGACTTTTGAGCTAAGTCTTTAAATATCAGTAAGGGATCCCTACACAGAAAAGAAGGGACAGAGACTATGTGCTAGACACAATTCTAGATACTTTGGGGGAAGTCTTAATCTAACAAAAGAAACAGACATAGATGTAAACTGTAATATGATGCAGTCCTACTGTTCTAGAAGCACAGAGTGCAATGAAAGGACTGAGATGTAGAGATATAGTCTGACCTGGAGGAATGCATGTAGAGGGGAGTGCATCTCAACTTTCATGTCTACAAACAAACTTCCTGTACAAAAATCTCTTTTTGTGTGGTCTAGAATATGACACAGGTCAGTAAATTCCCTCAAAGAAAGTTGACCAGACAGCAAAATTCTATGTGGATTACAGGATATTAAAAAATCCATCAGTTCTACATTTTGGTGTGTGGGAAACACTCACTGAATGTCTTCCTCCATTAAGTTGTCATAGATGTCATCAATCCTAAGAATTAGATGAAGGGTCCAGCTAGGTAGTTTTATTTACAGTCCACTAGAATAACAACATATTATTATGTTCTTGTCCGGTTTAATAGAGACAACTATAGGATTTGTTTGCTTTGAAAATCATTCGGTCACAATAATTACCCTCTATTTATTAAATAAACCAGATTGCTCACTTCATGCTCAGCTTTCTCAGTTTTCCTCTTATAAGTGCCTTATCATAATCTATGAATACTTTTTAAGCTCTAAAAATCTTATTCTTACATGATTTTAAGTTCCTGTCCTAAAAGTAACCCTCTTCCTAGTTAATAATGCCTTATTTCAGACAAAGCGCGAGAGAGGCATGGACATATATACACTACCAAATGTAAGGTAGATAGCTAGTGGGAAGCAGCCGCATAGCACAGGGAGCTCAGCTTGGTGCTTTGTGACCGCCTGGAGGGGTGGGATACAGAAGGTGGGAGGGAGGGAGACGCAAGAGGGAAGAGATATGGGAACATATGTGTATGTATAACTGATTCACTTTGTTATAAAGCAGAAAATAACACACCATTGTAAAGCAATTATACTCCAATAAAGATGAAAAAAAATAATGCCTTATTTCTATTAGAGTTTGGTAGTCTAGTCAAATGTACTTACACATCGTCCACCCATTTACTCATCAACTCATCTATTCATATCATTACTAATCTTTGCACATGAGATAGCATGGAGAGCTATCCTCAGGCTGTAGCAAATCTAGGAGAACAACCTGACCCTTTTAGGATGAATCCCACATTTGTCAAGATAGCTTAAGGCGGTGGCCTTCCTGATCAGTGCTAAAAACCACCCTTGTGTTCATAAACAAACCACCCTCAGTCACCAGCCTTTTCATCATCAAAGCAAAATGGGCTAAACCACCTTTTCCCCTTTCATACACATCCCTGAAACCACTTGTCACCATTTTTGACATGTTGTCCCCTTAATGATTTCCCTTAATATTCATTGTAAACTGATTTGATCAGAACAAAAATGCATGGAGGCACAAGGCAGGGTTTGCCTTCACATTTCCAAGTCCCTGAGTGAACTGTATACCTGCAACTATTCCTTCATAAGCATTACAGAGCACTTAGGCATGGGTATACTGAAAAGAGCAAGCTGGTCTCTGCTCTTACGGACTCCCAGTTCTAATAGGGGAAACCCAACTTTGATAGACTTATTCTCTGAGGATTATGAGAGCAGAGAGAAAAAGAGCTTGTGACTGGGGAGACTAAGCTTTGCAGAAAGAGCAATTGACCTGGAAGAAAAGGAGAGTACACAAAACTTAATATCCTCCTATGAAATTCATGGTGGTGCAAGAGGGTACAGGAGTTAAACCTACTAGATATGCATGGCAAGATTATATTCTGAAACATTATCCTGTGTTTCTTTCCCTACTATTTCCTGCTGCTCAAACCGATCACTCATTCAGATAAAGGTAAAGGTATTCCTAACAGATGCTGAAAGAACATAATTTGCAGAAGTGACTGGGATTTTATGACACAGCCCCCACATTCTCTCCTTCTTCCCTCCTCTCCCAGTAGGCAGCTCTTAACCAATGACTGATGGCATGAGAGGATAAATATTCCAACGCCCTTGTCCCTCCCTCGAGGGGGAAAACTGTGAGGAGTGACCTCCATTGTCTCCAGGGGTAGAGTCTGGGATAGAGCCAAAGATACCCTCTTACAGGACTTAGCTTAATATTACACCCTTGCTTGGCCTCCTTCCTTTCTGTATTCTAATTTCTTATTCCTCTACTGTTTTTTTAGGGGAACATGTCCTAATAAATTACTTTCACACAAATCCTCATCTCAGGGTCTGCTTCTGGAAACCCAACATGAGAGAATATTCTATACTTACTGCTATCAGGGTACAGTTACTTCAAAAGAAATACAAAGGGGAAAGAAAGGAGTCAATGCTCAGCTTTTTAGCCTCAAAACAGCTCCCAGAAGAGATGATAATGTTGAGAGTAAAAAGTTTTGAATTGAATAGTATCAAAAGTCAGAGCCTCAAAGGATTCAGGAGACAAAGTTTATGACATAAATAGAAGACATGAAAAAATACAAAGTGAGTCAAGTCAGTTTTTCCCACCTGCTTAAATTAGATAGGTTCTCACAGACTGGTGTAGAGGAGTGGAGGATCAGGAGATGCAAATATTGAGATAGATTTTGGTGTGTGTCCCTGAGAATGGATCCTTGGGTCTCATTTCTGAGAACTGCTCCTCAAACCCCCATCCCAGGCCTCTCCCTGAGAGGAATGGTGAAGGAGCTGAGTGGAGAGAGGGTAAGGAATGTGTGGGGCTGTATGGTCATGGGAAGGAGGGCACAGATTTCCCTGCATATCCTTGACAGTTGGAGACTAGAGGGGAATGAGAATGCCTCAGAATCTACTAGCAGAGCTAGAAGATAAAGACTAGATAAGTGGAGCCTTAATTGTCTCAGTAGATTCCAACTTGGATAGATTATGACACCTGAATATCACCCACACAGTGATACACCATGGCTTTTCTCCTGGAGTGGGGTAGAAAATTTTGGTGTCCCATACCACATTCTCTTGTCTATCCTCAGATATTAACTGCAGTTCTGGTGGATGGTTCTTATACAGTCAGCAGGCTACCCCACCTTACTGTCTTAGGATGTTTTCTGAAGATGTAGGGGTTTTCTCAACCTGCATATGCAGGGTAGTGCAGAAGTACAGGGCAGTGAATGCCTTCAGGGGAAATTCTCAACCAACGTGGAGTGAGAGTTGGAGGATAAGTGTTCCAACACCCTATTTTTCAGAGGCAATTATGGATTGCATTCTAACCAGCGATTAAGGGGTTGCAGTGGGATAGAGACCCAGTTGCCAACAGCTCAATAAAAAACTCTTTACTGTTTTTTCTTCTCCCATGTCTCTCTTTGCTCTCTCATTGTTAGTTTCCAAAAATACACCTCATATAAACTACCAGAATCCAATTCCTCATCTCAGATGCTGCTTTTAGGGTCACCCAAACTAAGACGTGTGGAAAAGCAGTAAGGGAAGAACTCTTATTTGGCTGAGAAAACCCTGAATTGAGTGACTTACCTTAAATTAACAAAGCCTAACTTTTTGCTATCAGCAGAATAAAGTTTCAAAGTAAGAATTCAGTTATAGAGAAATAGAAGTTATTTCTCTGTTTCTCAAAAAGCCTACGTCAATTTGTAGTCTGTAACTATCTTATCCACTATACATGCTAGTTGTCACTGACAAGCCTATTATCTCTCTTTTTGAGGAGAATCACCTGACTCTAATCTCCAGACTGAGGGAAGGCATCTTGGTGAAGAGCATCTTGGGCTGGAAATGGACATATGGCTCAAGAGCTGCCAACCCTGGTTTGCTGGCTAGTAATATATGAGGAGATCTGTGGCCAAAAACTGTACCTAGAAAAGTAATGACAATTAAGTGGGTCAGTCATAGGCTGTACCTTTGGCATCTGAGCTGGAATAATGGAAAGTATCAGACAATTTCTAGTAGAAAGAGAGAAAAGATATATAGAAAGATAAAGAAAGCAGGGAGTGAAAAGAATAGTGGTGGAACACTATTGCAAAGTTCCATAGAATCTTGCTGCTTAAGGGTAGACCAAATGGCTTGATGCTTTACATCCTGAGTGGCAGCTATTCCTAGTTTTGTGTGAGATTCTTTTCTGCTACATTAACTCATAAAGTTTTACAATAAACCCTGAATACCTTAGATGGATAGAATTAGTCTCTGTTTCCTGTAATCTAAAGAGTCTAACATCACCTGTGTCCAAGGAATTGCAAGTAGTTCAGTAAGGGGCTGAAATAAGAGACAAGATGTATGACTGGAGACCTAGGCAGTTAGAATAACTATCTTGAAGATAATAGGTAGATAATGAAGAATTTTAAATGAAGGAATGCTTCCCTCCAAATTCCCGAATGGTGAATTGAATATTTGAAAGTTGAAAGATTGGAAGTGGAGAGAGTAGTTTGGATGTTTTTTTCTATAATCAGGGCAAGAAAAAATGAAGGCCTGAAGCTGAAGTTACAGCATGTTTGATTGGGAAATCATGAGATCAGTTTTAGACTCTGTGAGTTTGAAGTCCTTCTGGTACTTTCAGATGATATGTCTAGAGACTGTTGGATTCATGGGTCTGAAACACAGGAGAGATATCTGGGCTTGTGACATAGATGTTAGTCATTAGTATTGGTTGAAGCCATGGCTGAAGGTAGAACCTCCCCAAAAGATTATCCAGAGTGAAAAGAAAAGAGGACAGAGTGTGGATTTGTGGCAACAGCAAAAACTAAAGGGGAGGGAAGAGGAGGAGGTACTCGTAAAGGAGATTGAAGAGTTGCCGGATAAGTAGAAGGAAAGAGTTGCCGGATAAGTAGAAGGAAAGAGTTGCCAGATAAGTAGAAGCACCAAGAGGTGCTCTCTCTATGAGTTATATCAAATGCATACATCTGTTGACTGAATAAATGTCCCCGATAAATCCTTGGAAAGTATCCTCTGGAATTTATAATTATTTGCATTTATTTGGTTAAAAATATATAAATTTGCCTTTGTAATACTTGGTAGACATATTAAATGAGTCCAATGCAAGACAGGAATGAAACACAAGCGTTGCTTTTCTACTCACACATAGCGGTATATGTGCTACACTTTGACTCACAGCTCAAATGGTTGCTTCATCATTACAGTCCATGTGCCCATCCTATACTGTCTGTTGCCACAAGTAACCACATATTCACAGCATCCACTTATTCTTCCAGTACTTATTTTTTAAATAAAAACTAATTGTAAGCTTTCATATACTGTATTGATATATTATAAAGTACAGCTTCTATCTCCTCCATTCTTATATTTGCTCCCTCTTCTCCATTCAAATTGGCACGTGACGTTGTTGCGCTCATCAAATGAGTCATTTGAAGTGGGAATATGAATTTAACAGGTTAAGCCATCTCAGAAAGAACTGCATTCCACTCTTTTATATTGATGACAAATATAACTGCAGAATGAAGTGTAAATTCACAACGTTTAGTGGTTTGGACTGGTAATACATTTCCACCATCATAATTTTACAAGTAGATTTTTTTTATTTTTGGTGACACTTTGCTTTGTGTTTCTCTTGTAAACATCATTATGTTTCAATGAGATCTATCCAGGTGGTATATCTGTGTCAATTGAAATGTACCCCTAAAAAGATATGAAGTGGAAGTTACTCTACTTTTTAGGATTAGTTAAATGGTTGGATGCACAGCAATATAATGAAAATTACGTAAACTAAGGATGTGTACAAGCCTCATCATGTATAGTGTTGAGGATTTCTTCTTTTACTATTTTCTTTTGACCTTGGCTTTTAAATGTATAAACTTTTATTTTTGAGTTAAAATTCTAATATATGTTCACTGTAGAAAACTTGGAAAATACAGAATAGCACAAAGAAGCAAATGAAATCATCTATAATCTCACTATCCTCTTGTCATTTCCTTTATATACATGTATGTAATTGAAACAAAAGATATCACACTGTATATACATAGAGTTTTGATTTTTAAAATTAATATATTATGCACATTTCCCCTTATAATACATATTCTTAGATACCATTTTAGTGGCCTTGTGATTTGCCTTGACATTGACTTACCGTCTTTTTTTTTCTCAGATTCTGCTGTGCAAATGAGTATTTTAAATGACAATACAAAGTTACTTAATTGTTCTAGTTGGCATTACAAATGACTGACAGTACTACAGAGGATCAAATGGGGGTAATACACATGGAACACTCTGAAAAGGCATGAAAGCAATTCTGAAAATGTTGTAAGTGAATCAGGAAAGTAAACATATCAAAGGTAAGAAAGGCAAAGTGGAATAAAGCTCTGACTCAAGTGAAGTTTTAAAAAGGAATAGTTCTCTATAATATCCTGTAAGTGGAATAAGCATACACTGAATTTTCTGAGATGATTTTGGCTTTATATATTCTGTCTTGTTGACCACCCACTAACCATCAAATGTCCAAAATTCTCAATATTTAAGCACTCAAACTATCTCTCAGACTGCTCTTTGCACCTGGAAGCAGCACAAACACCAGTGGATTTTAACATGGGGATTAGAAAATATGATTTTCATATAGGCATGAAACAGCCCAAAGTTGACTGTGCTTCTATTTTCCTTAGAAGATTATAATTATAAGATTATAAATACGATTTTCATATAGGCATGAAACAGCCCAAAGTTGACTGTGCTTCTATTTTCCTTAGATTATAATGTTAAAAAGTAATTATTACCGGGCTTCCCTGGTGGCGCAGTGGTTGAGTCTGCCTGCCGTTGCAGGGGACACGGGTTCATGCCCCAGTCCAGGAAGATCCCACATGCCGCGGAGCAGCTGGGCCCGTGAGCCATGGCCGCTGAGCCTGCGCGTCCGGAGCCTGTGCTCCACGACAGGAGAGGCCACAACAGTGAGAGTCCCGCGTACCGCAAAAAAAAAAAAAAAAAAAAGTAATTATTACCTATATGTATTTAAATTTTTTCTACAATGAATACATTATTATTTGTGTAATTTTAAAAAGTTATATATTGTCAGAGACTGTATTTTCCAATGATGGCCATAACAGTATCTCCCATTCTACATTCTCTTGTTAAAATGTACTTTGCCACTCCCTCATTGAGAGGTGAAGTCTATGTTCCCTCCTCCTGAAGCCAGGTGAACTTCTATGGCTATATAGACCAGTAGAATATAGCAGAAGTGAAGCCATATTACTTCCAAGACGAGGTTATAAAAGGCAATAGAGCTTTCATCTGGCTCTTTCTCTCTGGGATACCTGCCCTTGGAACCTAACTGCCATGCTGTGAGGGACTCTAGGCAATATAGAGAGGTCATATGTTCACGTTCTGGCCAACAGTTCCAGCTGAGGTCCCAGTCAACTGCCAGCATCACCACCAGCCATGTGAGTGAGGAAGACTTTGAGATGAGTCCAACTACCTGCATGCAGCTGAACAAGAAACTCTGAGCAAGAAGTGCCCAGCTGAGTTCAGTCAACCTCAGAAATGTGAAGTAATAATAGTAATAATAATAGATGATCCTTGCTGGTTTACACCACTAAGTGTGGAGTGGTTGTTATGCAGTAATGGACAGCCAGAACTTACATAAACAAATAAATTTAAAAGGGGGCCATAAAACATTATCAGTTTGCCTGCATTGATGAAATGCTTGTGCTAATCCAGTCCTACTTTACAGTGGTAGGCAACAGACACTCCAACCCCTATTGAATGGAGAACTGAAGTAACCACAAACTGAGAAGGCAAAGGGACCTTTTAAAAAACACTGTTAATCACAGCTGCAAGAGAGGACAACATTGCTGGGCATGGCTGGAGAACACTAGCAGCTGCTGGACAGGGCTGGCAAAAATCTGAAAGGTGCAGGAGAACCCAGTTTGAACGATAGCCTGAAGACAGCAGTGTCTCTGAGAGGCAGGGTAGAGAACCAAGTGACTCTGCAAACAGTGGTCACAGCTGCAAATCAAAGAGCCATTTCACATTTGGATTTTGGCCATATGATGGTCATTTTTTTCAACACTCATGCATATGATCATGAGGAGACAGCTATCATTGGTTCAAACCAGTACTTGGAATGTTAACATTCCATCAGGCATATTTCTTTAGTAGGGTGGTGCTCTGCATAACCTTATCCACACTTTTTCTTTTTAACCCATTAAACAAAGAGCACAGCCTAAAATGAGGCAAAACTGTTCTTGAAGGATCATACAGGTATGAGGGAGATTCTGGAAACTGGGTCACAAAGAGTATGTCACAGGAATACCAGTCTTCAGTGACAGTAGGCTCTAAGGAGGAGCCTCAGGGTCTATGAAATCAAGGGCAACAACTGAGAGCTGGGAAAGTAGATCTGGAGAGTGTATAAAGTTGGGTCACAGACTACAGAGAGAAAACAAACAAGGGCAATTTGGAAACTACTTGAACATTTGTCCATCTCTTCATCCTTAAATTTGGCACTAAGTCTTTTGTAAGGCTAGGGATTAATTCTTAAAGGGCAAGTCATGATCTCCTGGCTCCCAGAGCCATGCTAGGCTTTCTTTGAGTTCATCCAATGGTAGATTTCACACACTTAAAAGTTTGTTTGAGGTAGAATGAGTAATCAGGTTGATTCTTCTGTCCACACTTTTCCATCTCATGGTTTGTCAGTCTGGGGAACTATCTCAGGAAATTCACTGTGTGCTTATCCTAATTCTAGGACATTGTAGAGGACTATTTCTTTCTAAAACTTCACTTAATTCAGAGCTTTATGCCACTATACCTTTCTTCTCTTTGATGTGTTTGCTTTCCTGATTCACTTAAAAGAGCATTTTCAAGTTTCTTTTATGCCTGTTCAAAGTGTTCCACATGCATTACCCCCTGCACTGAATATTATTAGCCACCTTTTTAATTGCTGGGAACCAAGTGAGAGGTGGGCTTCTATGAGGCCTGGCAACATAGAGAATGTTGAAATACAAAGTGTGTGCATACATGTGGTGGTGATAAGCTGGACATAGTGAACAATCAGGTTGACTGCCTATGTGACTCAGAGTTACATGTTGGGCTCACTGGGAAGCAGACTCTAAGAGAGACATTAGCTTGCAGGAGGTTTATTGGGGAGTGTTCTACAGATCAAAACCTGGAGGGTAAGGGAAGGAAGTGTACCTGGCAGAGGGAGAATTTGGGTGTTAATACAGTCTTAAAAGAGACTTCAACCAACACCACAGGGAGTACTGAACCCTGATGGGCTGCCCCACATTACAATAAAGGGGCTATGTGTTTATACTTCCCCATTATGCTCATGGGATGCAGGTTGCCCCCGGGAAAGACACATGACCTTAAGCGGAGCAGCTCTTTGCAACTACAATTTTTGGAGAGGGCTGACAGCTGACAACTGTCCCTTGGCTGCATTACCAGAAGCTGAGGGAATGAAGAGGGATCTAGATGGCACAACACAGTATCTACCATACTTAGAATGGATCCGAGGACACATCTTCAAGCTTGTGCCAAATGTGGTTGATGCATTTGGCCTGAGAACAAGTGCTTGGGAGGAAAGGGGAAGAAAGGAAAGCAGTTGCTGCCCTGACTACATTCTCTCAAAGTGGAATCTTTAAATGCTTCTCAAGATATAGCTATAAGTTGAAAAAATATTAGAGGAAACAGTTTGAGATATCTGAGGGAAACACCAGTGTTCAGACCATGAGATGAGTAGAGATGGTAGTCAAAGGGTGGTGCCTCGTATATGAATGGTCTGTAAAGGAAATCCATTAGAAATGGAAGAGGAGAACCACAGAAGAATTATATCATGAAAGCCAAAGTAAAAGATAGTTTTAAGAAGGAAAGTGTGTTCAGCAGTATCAAATTTCAAGAACTTCCCCCCACCCCCAAATTAAAGGGCTCAGAAAGTAGGCTGATAGTGGTCACTTTGGACAAAATCATTTCAGATGAATGGTTGGGGCAAAAGTCAGACTGCAGTGGATTAAAGTGTGAGTGTAAAATTGAGAAGAAATATGAGAGCAAATCACTTTTTTTTTTCAGTATTGCAGAGGGAGAAAATATGGGCTCATCACTTGTATTGAGATTTTGGTCTGAGGAAAGTTTGCTTTTGAAATGGGAATGAAGGGAACATGGGTATAGACTGAGAGGAAGGAGCTAGGGGGAAAGGAAAGTTGAAGATAAAGACAGTTAAGGATAATCGATAAGTTCTAGTCCTGAAGCTGATAGGAGGCAATGGAATCCATGGCGCACGTGTAGGAGTTAGATTTGGATGGTGATCCCCCTCTTCAGAAGCAAAATAAAAAGAGGGAAATATAATTGTTTTAAATATTCATGAATGATACCACTATAACCTCTTATTTATTAAGGAATAAGTAAGAAAGACTACCACACAGCAAGGATGGCCTTAAGCTAATAAGAAACAATATGGCTGCCTCATGGTTCCTTAAGCTCATTTAAGAAGTAGGTGACTTATTTAGGATTATAATACTGCATCAAGCATACACTTGTCATTATCCATGTGCTTGGCTGGGATATTAGTTATTAATAAAATTATACAATTTTAAAGAAGAAAGGGACTATTTTAGACAACTATGACCATCATAAGGTTTATTAAGGAAAATGGCCTAGGCAGTTTCAGATGCTCAGATGACCTTGTTGTGTACCATGTGATTCCCATATGCCTGGCCTCAGCTGCCTGGACTGGGGAGACCATCCAACTCTAAAGCAGCCAAACTATAGGCTATCTAGTGATTTACTGGCCTAGAGGTGCTAAGAGTCCCAGTGGCCTGTGAGAACATTGTCTATCAGGGATGATGATGATGGATTGAATCAATTTAATCTCCTTCAGTTACATTTAAAGATTCTACCTCTCAGCTTCTTATTCCTTCTTGGAATAAGAAACAAAAGGAAAGAACAGGAAAATTGTTAGTGGCAGCAGAATCTGAAAGAAATACAAAGAGAAGCCTGGTAAGAGAGGCCCCAAGGCAACTTGGACTGTGAGGGACTCGTGGATGAGAGGAAGGTAGGAATAAGGAGGAACTAGAAAACATACAGAGAAGAGAGTGAAGTCAATGTAATTCTAAGTGCTTGGCCCAAGGTCACAAACTTAGTGACTAGCAAAATCTGAATCAGAATACTATTTAGCCATTTTTCTTTCTGTTTCTGTAACAAACAAATGCCTTCGACTATCCCACAGTGCCTTCCAAATCTGGCTGTGAATCAGAATCACTGAAAAACTTTTGAAAAAATATTCGATACATTGCTGATCCCTAGGCCTCACTTCTGGTAATTCTTCTCCATGAAGTCTGGCTGTAACCTTTGGGTCTGTACTTTTGACAAGCTCTGCAGGTGATTCTGATGTGAGAGGTCAACTGACCTGTGTCTGGGAATCACTTTCCCAGAACATAGCTCTGTACTGAAGGACTCTTAGGTACTCATTTTAAATTCAGGTCCAGGAAGACTCCATTGTTACTATGGTGACAGAGCAGGCATTAATAGGAATATTTATATTACTAAATTGGAAATGAAGGGAATTGCATCACTGGCATAGCAATTACTCTTTCCTGGGCTGGCATCAAACCTAGAAGCTCCTGTTTAGAAAGCAGATCATGCATTCCTTCCCCTGAGTCTATAGCAAAATGACTAAGCCTGAGTTTCCACTGCATTTTTGTGATTTTTCACATCTTTGTAAGCATACCTGTACATAGGAAAGTATTTTTCAGGAGAGTCTTCCACAGAATGAAGTCTTAATGGAATTACGTTTGAAATTTATGGCAAATATATGGGCCACATCGGAAGAGGACCTGTGCATATGGAATGGATATTTAAAGAATAGAACCTTTTTTGTTTTAAACACTGTATCCTATATCTTTTGTATCTACATACCTACACAGCATGATCAGAACTCAATAAGTCACTTATTGATTGATTGATTAGGTCCTCAGGTCAAAGTATGGTAGTCTTATTTTCATCTCCTTTCTACCATTACCATTTACTCTTCTTCCTTCTCCAGATAAAATGGAAATCAAGTGAACCAGTATCTTGTAATTTGGAGGCCTCCAAGTAGTCCTTCAAGTCCTACAAGTCCTCCAAGCAAACCATGCCTTCTCAATGGAGGTGATATCACCTCCAAGGGGGCACAAACTTGTTCTTGGTAGGGCCAAAAAAATCTTAGATATTATAATGATTTGTGGCCATCCAATGGGCCACATACTACATAAACAGATACACAGTGACTCCAGTATTAAAATTTCGTGGTGTGGGGGGGTTATTTGGGCAAATATGTCTAAAAAAGTCTCCTTAGGTGGGGAGTGATAATCAAAAAAAGGCTGAGGAACACTTTTAAGGACACTACAAAGTCCTGGCCACCTAGCACCTAGGCTTTGTCTCAGTGCACAAACAGATTACTATGAGGAGTTTCACTGGTGGATTGGCTCCCTGGCTGACGATTAAAGACTCCTTGGGCAGCAACACATTAGCAACCAAGCAGCCAAGTGTTCTGTTTGAGGAGTACTTGAAGAGTTAGCACTCTTCAGAGGAGCCTGAAGGATTTAATACAATGAACAGGATTTCAAAGGATGGCTGGGCTTTTATAGATAGGGTTCCCTAATTCACGTCTACAAGAGGAAAAGGGAATCAACTGGAAGCATTAGAGTAGCGGAATAGCCAACTGGTAAATGAGTTATTGAAAACATTATTCATCCAGAGATGCTTCAAGAAATGGAAGAGAGAGACAAAAGCCTAGAAGTAAATTAACCCAAACATCATGACTTCATTGAATATGTTGAGTCCAAAAGTTATTAATGCAGCAGAAATAATGCATCTGAATAGTGTCTGGAAGCATTTCTATCTGAAAGTCTCCGATGGAGTATTTTTTTTTTGCTTTTTTTTTGTTGTCTGTAAATGCACCAGTTAATTTTTTTTTATTTTAAAACATCTTTATTGGAAAATAATTGCTTTACAGTGGTGTGTTAGTTTCTGCTTCCTCTAGGTGGGAGGAAGCAGAAATCCTTCCTCCCTCTTGCGTCTCCCTCCCACCCTCCCTATCCCACCCCTCTAGGTGGTCACAAAGCACTGAGCTGATCTCCCTGTGCTATGTGGCTGCTTCCCACTAGCTATCTATTTTACATTTGGTAGTGAATATTTGTCCATGCCAATCTCTCACATCGTCCCAGCTTACCCTTCCCCCTCCCCATGTCCTCAAGTCCATTCTCTACATCTGCATCTTTATTCCTGTCCTGCCCCTAGGTTGATCAAAACCTTTTTTTTTTTTTTTTAGATTCCATATATATGTGTTAGCATACGGTATTTGTTTTTCTCTTTCTGACTCACTTCACTCTGTATGACAGACTCTAGGTCCATCCACCTCACTACAAATAATTCAATTTCATTTCTTTTTATGGCTGAGTAATATTCCATTGTATATATGTGCCACATCTTCTTTATCCATTCATCTGTCGATGGACACTTCAGTTGCTTCCATTTCCTGGCTATTGTAAATAGAGCTGCAATGAACATTGTGGTACATGAGTCTTTTTGAATTATGGTTTTCCAGGGTATATGCCCAGTAGTGGGATTGCTGGGTCATATGGTTGTTCTATTTTTAGTTTTTTAAGGAACTTCCATACTGTTCTCCATAGTGGGTGTATCAATGTACATTCCCACCAACAGGGCAAGAGTGTTCCCTTTTCTCCACATGCTCTCCAGCATTTATTGTTTGTAGATTTTTTGATGATGGCCATTCTGACTGGTGTGAGGTGATACCTCATTGTAGTTTTGATTTGCATTTCTCTAATGCTCAGTGATGTTGAGCATTCTTTCATGTGTTTGTTGGCAATCTGTATATCTTCTTTGGAGAAATGTCTATTTAGGTCTTCTGCCCATTTTTGGATTGGGCTGTTTGTTTTTTTTGTTATTGAGCTGCATGAGCTGCTTGTAAATTTTGGAGATTAATCCTTTGTCAGTTGCTTCATTGGCAAATATTTTCTCCCATTCTGAGGGTTGTCTTTTCATCTTGTTTATGGTTTCCCTTGCTGTGCAAAAGCTTTGAAGTTTCATTAGGTCCCATTTGTTTATTTTTGTTTTTATTTCCATTTCTCTAGGACATGGGTCAAAAAGTATCTTCTTGTGATTTATGTCATATGGTGTTCTGCCTATGTTTTCCTCTAAGAGTTTTATAGTGTCTGGCCTTACATTTAGGTCTTTAATCCATTTTAAGTTTATTCTTGTGTATGGTGTTAGGGAGTGTTCTAGTTTCATTCTTTTACATGTAGCTGTGCAGTTTTCCCAGCACTGCTTATTGAAGAGGCTGTCTTTTCTCTGTTGTATATTCTTGCCTCCTTTATCAAAGATGAGGTGACTATATGTGTGTGGGGTTTATCTCTGGGCTTTCTATCCTGTTCCATTGATCTATATTTCTGTTTTTGTGCCAGTACCATACTGTCTTGATTACTGTAGCTTTGTAGTATAGTCCGAAGTCTGGGAGCCTGATTCCACCAGCTTTGTTTTTCTTTCTCAAGATTGCTTTGGCTATTCAGGGTCTTTTGTGTTTTCATACAAATTGTGAAATTTTTTGTTCTAGTTCTGTGAAAAATGCCATTGGTAGTTTGATAGGGATTGCATTGAATCTGTAGATTGCTTTGGGTAGTAGAGTCGTTTTCACAATGTTGATTCTTCCAATCCAAGAACACGGTATATCTCTCCATCTGTTTGTATCATCTTTAATTTCGTTCATCAGTGTCTTATAGTTTTCTGCATACAGGTCTTTTGTCTCCTTAGGTAGGTTTATTCCTAGGTATTTTATTCTTTTTGTTTCAGTGGTAAATGGGAGTGCTTCCTTAATTTCTCTTTCAGATTTTTCATCATTAGTGTATAGCAATGCAAGAGATTCCTGTGCATTAATTTTGCATCCTGCTACTTTATCAAATTCATTGATTAGCTCTAGTAGTTTTCTGGTAGCATCTTTAGGATTCTCTATGTATAGTATCCGATGCAGTATTTATTTGATTATTCAGGTAACTTCATGATCTAGAGTTAAGTGAATTTTAAGTTATTTTTGTCAGATTATTGACTTTTTGTAATCAAGACTAAACCAGTTGTGTTAATATGAACAATGCATTAAATTAAAGTTATAATTACTATTTACATAGCGACATTTTGGGAAACATAATAAGAAATTAAAGATTAAGTTACAAATATATTTAAGTTTTTCAAAATGTGTTAATGCAGACTCTGAACTGCACATTAATCTCCTAAAACAGATTATTTCACTTCATGCATGTCTAATATGTTGTTGCTAAATACCTGTGATCTATTAAACCAGTATAGTTCTGGGATGCTGAATTTTCTGATAATAGTTTAGCAGTGCATCATAACTGTAGACTACCGTATTTACAATACAGTATACTATTTATTATGCAGTTTACTTAAATTGTTATATTCATGGTAGAGTACATGCTGTATTAATCTTGCCTTGCACATTAAGACATGAAGAGGTCTTGGCATTATCATTAATGTCCAGAAACATCCAATGGTGAGGCAGGGCTGCTCGGCTGAATGTCTTACTTGTGCCCTTTTATATCCCATATCCTTGTATTACTCTACCTGCTACTCTGTGCCCAGGGAGGCTGACCTCTGCAGACTGCCTCAGTAAGTTCCCTTGCCCTTTGGCTTCCCATTTGGCCAACAGGAGGCACCTGCAAGAAATAGGAAAGTGGGAGGAATAGAAACGAGGGTATTTATCCCCTGGCTCCTTCTCTGACTAGTCACCAGGAGCTCACTGCTTC
Source organism: Globicephala melas (assembly GCF_963455315.2). Taxonomy (NCBI): domain Eukaryota; kingdom Metazoa; phylum Chordata; class Mammalia; order Artiodactyla; family Delphinidae; genus Globicephala; species Globicephala melas. The sequence goes on from NC_083335.1 coordinate 108,755,941, forward strand.
CCTCTAACTGCAGGCCATAGCTGTCTCCATATAGATACTCTCCCCAGCTTCTAGTAATGACTCCCTCCCCTTGTTTCTTCAGGCTTCAGATTCCCACACCTTTGTAAATGGTCCAATCCTTAAATTCTCCTCCATTACCCAGTTTGAGTGTGCTATCTCTTTCTTCAGGAACCTGGGACACCACACCATAGTGGACTATAATATTATGTCAGATCATTGACCTTTTACTGTATTATGCTCTCTACAAGCTAAATTGCTAGAAAAGGACATTTGACTTTCTAAGCCCCAGATATCAGTAAATGAATTAGTTATAGCCCAGCTGTGAAAGCTGGAATATTATGCAAAGGTTGGCACTACTGCAGTGCAGAATACTGTTGTATGCCATTTAAGACAAATTGAGGTGCCCATTAATTGTGAAGAAGAGCTGTCGGTAATGCAAATATTTTACCTTCAATTTGAAACAAGCAGAATAAACAATGGACATTTTGGAAGGTACTAGCAAAACACTGGATCCAAAGAGCTTTGCCTTTATTACTAAGTAAGGTAACAAAATTAATTTCCTGTGGAGACTGAATAATTTTTATTACTTCCCTTAAGTCAGAATTAATAATTTAGAGTGGTTCAGAATAGCCTTAAAAATACCTCAAACTTGGTGTGGACTTATATAGCAATATTCATATCTACCTATCAATGTGCAAGTTTTCAAATATAGAAAATACAGGTAAGAGTTTATTTCCATATATAGGTAGCTCTAAAGCTAATAGGCTAGTGCTAATTCAGGTTTGCTCTTTTATCCTGAAAAGTGTACATGGGACTACCACTGACTGTGCCTGCCACTGAGAAATATTAAGCAATAAATTTCAGAGCAAAGGAAACTTAGAAAATTGTCATCACTTTGCATTTGGAAATCCCTTAATTCAGCTTTGTTCCATAGAGAACTGAGAGGACACTGGGTTATCTCTTTATGCCTTCCTTTTTGTAATCAGATTCATCTGAAACTGCTGAGTACATTCTAAGTGTCAACATTATTACCCTTCATTTTTTTGCAGAGGAAAATTAAATGTGCATATTTTTTCTATAGTGAGGGTTGTGGTTTGTTGACATTCTCTAAACATCTTATTGCAGAGAGCTCTATAAGAAGGTCTTTGGCACAGGCAAAGGCAGATCTATCAGACAGATGTACCTCTTATTCGCACTGGAATTCCTCTAGGGTCATATATGTCTACATAAGGCAGATGGCTTAATAATTACTTCTGAAGAGTTCAGGCAGACCAGCAATTCAAGGTCAGTGGGGGTGCTGGAAATTTCCATATTGATGAATACATTCCACAGTAGTAGTATGGGCAGATAGAGTGATTGTCCTTATTTGGTCCCCTACCCCAAGCTGGGCCTAGCTCACTGTGGACACTTGATGAATATTAACTGAGGTGGAAATTAATTGAAGCAATGTACTCCCATTGAGGGAGAAGGACAAGGACTGAGAGCATGCTATCAATTGACATGTGATGGGTTTTCCTTTTTTCCTGGAACCCTAGAAGAAGTAGATTCAAGACCTAGTCATTTTCCCCTACTGGCGGCTCCATTTGGCATCCACGTAAAGAGGTATGTAATGCAACCTTTTGTTTTGCAGTGATACAGAATCTGGCACTGGGTTTCCATGGGGGTTAGTCAGTGGAGAAGCCCTTCAAGTGGACTCCCACAGCTAGAGTGGCAAAGAGCCTTTGCTAATCTTTTTCGTCTCTATGGGTTTAGCCCTTTGAATTATGGGACCAAGCCATAACTCGGCATGCAAAAGCCATAATAATGATGATTTCATCTCAGGCTGTTTGTAGAACTCTGACTTCCCTCTAGAGCATGAGAGTTAGGGGAAAGACAGGTTACATAACAGGGAGAAGTAAACACAGATTGGCTGGCTGTAGTATCTGGGGTTTTCATTGGTATGAGTAGAAAAATATTTGTTCTGTGAAGAAAAGCAAGAGAGCCTTTTTCATTTATATCATTTTGGCATTTTGTTCTGAGGTCTTTTCTAACACTCAAACTATTATACTGCCAGAGGTTTTTTTTTTCCTCTAAGAGCAAAAAACACTGTGTACACATTCTCTCTGTCTCTGTCTCTCTCTCCCCCTCTCTCTTGAACTGCTTGGGTGTATTTGTGATATACAGGTTTCCATAGTCTTTTTATTTTATAGTTCAGGTTTTTTGTCCTATTGTTCTATATTTCACATGACAACATTTTGGACAATTCTTAAGCATGTTTTACTGAATTATATTATTCCAGCTGACCTTGACTGAATGTGTTGAAATATGTAGACTCACCAAACTGCTTGTTTTGTGATGATACCAAGTGAGGCATTTAATGCCTCCATCTCACCCCCATCCTGTGCCATTATCACACAATTAATAATGAAACAAAGTTTGACATATAAAAGGTACAGAAAATCTTAATTTAAATATTGTTATCCCAGTTTATTAATAATATACATACTTTATTATTTTCTTAAAAGTGAAAAAAGATGGAAATATTTAAATTCATCCAGTCCCCTGGATCATTAAGTGAAAAACCTCTCTTTAGAGGTGACAAGACACTTTCAGACCACAAGATAATCATCAAAGATGCTGAAATCTTGGTGATTTACCAGTGAACCTAAGAACACTCAGATTTGTCTTAATGGTTGCTTTACAGACAGCGAGAAGATGGTACCTTAGAATCTGAGAGTTGATTTCATGTTGAGGTTATTTACTTTGAGAGAATCAGAACTGAAGTGAGCCTACTCTCAAAGCATCAGATACTTTAATACCTCCTTTTCACCTTCCTCAAGTGCATAGAGCATATTTTTAAAAGGAGACCTCTGGAAAATAAACAAGCAAAGAATCCCACCTCTGCCCATCCCATGATTTGAAATCAAGCACAGCCATACCAGGATAATGCTCCCAATTTCTTTTCTTTTCATTGAGGATGGCTGTGCACTGTGTCATAATTCAGTTCTGAATAGAACATATCGTTTAGCTTTCATGGGAAATCAGTTTGCTTCCTGCTTTGGAATAATATTAAGTTGTGTTTTTCCCATCTGTGCCTGTGAGTACAGACCAATGAAGGATTCAATGGAAAAGTTTTCAGAGATTTGATTCACATAAATCTTCTATAGTTGGGTACACATTTAAAGCTTATATAAGACTTAGTGAATTAGCATATGGCCAAAGTTGTATGTCTCTAATCCTTAAAGATGTGCATAGACAGATATAGTGGATATTTCCCCACAGGTATTTCATGAGCATCTTTAACTCAACATATTTCAAACTGAACTCATTACCCCACCTCCCTCCAAGCAAACCTATATTCCTTAATGCTACCACCAATCATCCAGTTAGCTAATCTGAATGTTGAGAATTACTCTAAGATCTTTTCTTTCCCTCACTGATTATGTTGAGACTTCTAGGTGTTTTCCAAAATCCATTTCTTTTTCTTCCTGGGCATGTAGTTAGACTATATTTCCCAGACTTCAGTAAGATGTGGCCATGGTGCTAAGTACTAGTGAGTGGAATATGTGTGGAAGTGTTATGAGCCATTTCCTAGCCAAAGCTTTTCAAATGAGGGTGTGCCCCTTTCACATTCTCCCTCGCCTTTTGCTGACTATCACGAAGTTCTAATGGATATTGGAACCATAATATGGAAGGAGACTGGATTCTTTTTTTTTTTTTTTTGAGACTGGATTCTTGAATCATCAAATGAAGGAGAGCCTCCAGCTGACAAGGAACATCTTTCTTAGAGAGTTAGCAAGAAATAAACTTTTATATTGTTTGCACCATTGTATATATTTGGGTCTATTTTTTTTTTTTACTGCAACTTAGCCTTCCTAACTAATACGCTGCTATTCCTAAGTTCGTCAGTACTGTCTTGTAGATAGCTCTTGAATTCTTCCCATCACCTCCAGTCCAGCTGTCCTTTCTTTTACCTGTGTTCACACCCTCCTTAGGCTGAGACTCTACAATAGTCCTGAATTCGTTTTCTGGCCTGCCTTTGGCCTTACTTCTCTACAAAGCGTTATCTCAAACTGTCAATAATTACCTATTAAATGGGAATACATTCCCAGCTTGAAAACTGTTCAATGATCCTCATCATCTGTATTACAAATTCTATGCCCTTGGCTCAGCACTGAAGGCTCTTCATTGTCCCCTGCCTTCTCTTCTGGTCATACCTCTTGCCTCATTACCACCCTGTACCCTGGGATCTGTCTTCACTGATCTGCTTCCAGTTCCAAGAAGATGCTTATTCTGCTCCTTCTCTTCTGAATGCCCTTCTTCTCTCTGTTCAGTCCTTTGGTGTGGAGGGGCAGTTCATAGAATATATCACTGCTTCCACTTCCAAGGAGGAGGAGTATTACTATTGTCACTCAGATCTTTTTTTTTTGGCTGCGCCGAGAGCATTGTGGGATCTTAGTTCCCCAACCAGGGATTGAACCTGCATCCTCAGGAGTGAAAGAGCAGAGTCCTAACCACTGGACCTCCAGGGAATTCCATCACTCAGGTCTTTTTGAGCTCCTCCAAACTGAAACTCCATTCACATAAAATGATTAGTGAATAATGAAAGTTGTATCAAGTATTTCAAAGGGGACTTATAGGAGAGAAGTTTTAGTTCACAACACACAGCAGTCATTGAAATAAGTCTCTATTCGATGCTTTGATTCTTGCTCCAAATCTTTCTTCAGGCACTCTAGCAGTCAGAGGCCTCATCTCCTTGATCCTTCCCCCAGGAAATTCCCAAACTTCTTATTTAATATGCAGTGACCCTCTCTCATTTCTGATGAAACTTGAGCAATCTGAGAATTATTTCTACCCCATGGTGAGCTTATCAAAGCCCCTTTTAATAAAACTGTTCTTTCCCTACAAAATGTTCTTACACCACCTGCTAAAAAAATGAAATGTTTTCTCACATAATTCATATATGTCATTCAAGTTCAAGGATGCAAACTGAGACGTGTTCAGAGAATGGGATTTTAGTGGGAGTGATAGAAATAGAACACTGTTGGGACAAACACTCTTGTTGTTCTTCCTCTTAGGAACACCAAGAGCAGCCCCATCAATTTTTCACTCTTTTTCTTCCAATACTACATCTACTTCTATGGCTTCTATTACTACCATCTAAGTATTAGCAATTGACAACATTTAATGAGCTCTCATAGTGTGCTAGGCATTTTTCTAAGGCATTTACATCTTATAATATATATTTATTGATTTTTTTGATCTTCCTTTAATCCTAATATTTATTTCTGTGGGGAACTGGATAATATGGTAAATTAAACTGAAAACTCTCCTACAGCGTAATAGTTAGAAAATACAGGTAAACTATTATAAACATTATTAGAGTCATAGCTGAGCTTGCGAGTGAGGGAAACCTTTAGACATCAAAAATGAAGGAGAAGTGGAAAACCGGTGGGTGGGCACTCTAAAGTATATAGTATATAACTCTACAGGATAACTGACGTGGTCTCCCAGAAATTCCCAGCAGGATTCTGTCCCAGTTACCCACCATGGTCATTTGCTCAATAATGTACTCTTTATTGGCCTTCTTCCCTTTCCTGTCTCCCCTGGAGCTTCCTGGAGTCACTTCTCAAATAAACTACCTGCACTCAAATCCTCCACTCAGACTCTGTTTCTGAGGGAACCCAAACTAAGACAGGCTTTCACTCATCTGTTCATTTTCAGTATATTGTGATATCTTGTACTTTAAATGTGCTCTAATTATGATCACTATTATATTAATCTAATCATAGTCCAGATGACCCTCACAAAATTGACAAATAGTTTAAAAGATTTCTCTGAAGAATAACAACAACAACAACAATTCAGGCACAAATGAATAAAAAGAAAATGGAAGTGTTCTTTAAGAATTAAATACAGGGAATTCCCTGGCGGTCCAGTGGTTAGGACTCCATGCTTCTACCGCAGGGGGCACAGGTTCAATCCCTGGTTGGGGAACTAATATCCCGCATGCCGAGGGGCATGTCCAAAAGAAAAAAAAAAAGGAAAAGAAAAGAAAAGAATTGAATACAATGATAATTTAATCAGTTTTGGCCGAAGTCAACCCCTAAAATTATTTGATAGACTATTTGAAATATGGATTTAGGTACATTCACTCTGATGATGAAGTATGACTTACCTATATTGTGTGCCTCAAGATACTAATGGTAGCTGGGAATGTATAGTATGTATAAGGAGGTTTGGTAAGGGAAAGTGTGTCAACAGCCAGCCTGCTGAGTGCTACCTCGCTTCTGTATCCTGAAGTGAGGGCTGCCATTTAATGGTGTCCTACTCACAACTAAAAGTTGTTAGCTCTTTGATTATTCAGAGAAGTGGCTTTAGAGCACAATAAATGTGCAACCAAGGACCATCCTATATTTGAGAAAAGCCAACAGCACAAAAGTGAATAAACAAAGCAAATAAGTCTACAGTGGAATCAGATAATTCACAGAAGAGAAGTTTAAAAAAATTTAATGAGTATCATCAGAGACATTTGAGAAGAGGTTTTATACAAAACAAAATTCATCTAAGAAAAAAGTTATCAGAGTACAAATAAGAGCAACATAGAAGTTTGAAATATTATTGTCAAAATTATAAAATGAATAAAAAGGCAGGAATAAAATAATCAAAGAAATCTTGTGTAACAGAGGAGAAAGATGAAGAATGTAATAATATGAGAAAAAGGAAAAGAAGATTGATCCATGCTAAATTCCTAGAAATAAGACAGAGGTAATGAGGGGATAAAATTATGGGAAAATAATATAATAATATTTCTAAGAGCTGAAGAAAAATTGTAATGTTCAGATTCAAAGAAACCCCTCTAATGTCCAGCAAGATAAAGTAGACATATTCTTATGCAATTTCAGAATGTCAAAGATAAAGAAAACATAAAATATTTTAGAGAGGAAAAAACATGTTAGCTACAAAAGAATCACAATAAAATGGTATTAGTCAATTATTAGGAGGCAATAGAGAAACACCTTCAGATTTCTAATGGAAATTATTATTACTATTATTATTAGCATTAAAAATTTTTAAATTGTGTAAAATGCACATAACACAAAATTTACCATCATAACCATTTTTAAGTGTATGGATCAGTGATGTTAAGTACATTCACATTATTGTCCAACCAAATTCCGGGACTTTTTAATCTTGAAAAACTGCAACTCTATACCCATTAAACAATAACTCCCCATTTCCCCCTACCACAGCTCCTGGCAAGTACCATTCTACTTTCTGTCTCTATGAATTCAACTAATCTGGGCACTTCATATAAAAGGAATCATACAGCATTTATCTTTTTATGACTGGATTATTTCACTTAATAAAATGCCCTCAAGTTTCATCCATGTTGAAGCCTGTGTCAGAATTTCCTTCCTTTTAAAGGCTGAATAATATTCCATTGTATGTACATCCTCCATTTTGTTTACCCATTTGTCCATTGATGAACAGGTGAGTTGCTTTCACCATTTGGCTATTGTGAGTAATGCTGTTGTGAACATGGGTGTACAGATATCTTTTTGAGAACTTGCTTTCAATTCTTTTGGAGATATATCCAGAAATGAAATTACTAGATCATATGGCAGTTTTATTTTTAACTTTTTGAGGAACCACCATACTGTTTTCCATGGTGGCTGCACCATTTTATTACATTCCCACCAACAGTGTACAAAGATTGCAATTTATCTACATCCTCACCAACACTTATTATTTTCTTTCTTTCTTGTTTTTTATATTAGTCATTCTAACAGGTACATGGTGATTTCTCATGTGGTTTTGATTTGTATTTCCCTAATGACTAGTGGTGTTGAACATCTTTTCATATGCTTGCAGACCATTTGTGTATCTTCTTTGGATAAATGTCTTTTCAAGTTCTTTGCTCATCTTTTTTTTTTTTTTTTTTGGCCATACCACGTGACTTGCGGGATCTCAGTTCCCTGACTAGGGATTGAACCCGGGCCATGGCAGTGAAAGTACCAAATTCTAACCACAAGACCACCAGGGAACTCCCCCCTCATCTTTTAATTGGGTTATTTTGTTGTTGTTGAGTTGTAGGAGCGCTGTATATATCTAGATATCAACGCCCTATCAGATATATGATTTGAAAATATTTTCTCCCATTCTGTAGGTTGCCTTAACACTTGGCTGATTGTGTTCTTTGATGCACAGAAGTTTTAAATTTTCAAGTAGCCCTGGAAAATTATTTTCAACCTAGAATTCTATATACACCTAAAATAGCAATCATTTATGAAGGCAAAATAAAGACATTTTCAGATTTGCAAAGGTTCAGATAATTTTCCATTCTGGAAATACTTATTTGAGTTTGCTTTGAAGTAACATGAAGTTGAGAAGAGGGTGCTTCTAAGAAGCAATAGAATAATATAGGGTTATACTAAAAAGAAGCTCCCAGGATGCAGCAGACCCAGAAAGTAGTAGTATGACTAGGAAATTGCATGATCTTAGTGACATAGTAATAAAGGTACATATTTTATGCTCATTAAGATAAAAGAAATTCTCCAGAAAGAAAAATGTGTACAAGGAAGTCACAACTCAAATATAGAGCAAACTAATGCATGATTTGATTTTAAGCAATTCATACAGTGTAAGAAAAGAAAACCAATTTAATCTCAGCAATTGGAGCAGTGGCACAGGTTCTTATAGTGCCGAAGGTTTTGTGACATATATTTAAATGTCTTTATTGTACAGTCATGCACCTTGAGTCACAAGGAAATAAGATTTACATTAATCATAAGAATATAGATATGTTTATTGGCTTTTGGTTGCAGAATCATTTCATAGTAAATTTGATTATAGTAAAGGTAAAGCTGACAGAGAGCTGGGAGGTGGAGAAAGGATGAGAGGTAGACAACAGTAACAGAGGTTAAATTTCTTACCCCATACAGTGAAAGTCAATATATACCATGTAAAGTATCAATAAGTGAAGGTTGCATTATAAAATACTGCTAATAAGTTGATTGGCTAAAATATAGAGATATAAATATATAATTTATAATAACATTTTTCAAAGTTCATCCCATAAACTACCTGAGTCAAAATTACCCACAGTAGTTTTTAAAATTCAGATTCCTTGGCTACACCCCACATGATTTTGGAGTGATGCCCAGGAATCTCCTTTTTAAGCAAGCAACAAGCTTTTCAGGTAATTATTGTGTACACAGAAATTTGAGAACCATTAATTTAGAGTAATGGAAGTAACCACTAGAAAAATTAAACATAAAAACTGCCTGTTACAATTGGAGATTAGGATTAGGGGTGGCACAAAAGTGGGAAGGAGAAACATTTTAAGCTTTCCTTTTATTTACCTCTGTATGGCTTTAATTTTTATTCCCATATGTAAATATTATATTTATAATTTTAAAAAGTGAGGCAGGATGGGCGTCTTTACTGAACCTCTTCATCTCATCCTCAGACTATTAGGAGACACAGGAACCACTTGAGGAGGACCCAGCATATGTTCTTCAGTTCTGACTCTTGAGTCATCTCTGGAATCTGGGTGCTCCCTACTATTAACGATAATAATATTTGTAACCCCTTAGTTATCTCTTAGTTACGTGTAATGTCTGGGATGGTATGCACACACAGTTCATTGCTAAAAATAAAAAATAAAAGAGAGAGAAAGTGAGAGGGAAAGTTATAAAATTATCTTCAATATACACTGAGTATAGTGGCTGGGATAAAATAATTTTGTACTGATTCCATAAAGTCCTAAGAGTCCACACAAAGTTACCCATATTTTTATGGCTTCTGCCCCTTTTCTCCTCCCCCAAGTCCCCTCAGATCCATCTAGTCCTGTATATCTCTGGAGAAGAACTTTAATTTCTTTCTGTTGTTTAGAGCAAAACACAAGATAAACACAGTTGTTGTTTTTTTTTCTCTGATACTGACCTTGCCTCATCTTGTAATTTCTATGTGTTACCTCACTAATGCAGTTTCTGCTTCTTTACTCCATTTTACTATAGTTACCATCCTGTCCTACACTGTAGCAATAAGAGGTGCCATGTGTTCTGTTGATTCTATGCCAGGAGCTGTTCCAGATGCTTCACAAGCCTTATTGCCCTTAATCCTCACATCAGCCTTATTTAGTAAAGGTATTAGTTTCATCTTATAGCTGAGATAAGTGGGTCTTAGAGAGCTTTAGTGACTTGCACAAAATGACACAGAGAGAAAGTGGCAGATAGCTGATTGAACTTCAAGTCGATCTGTCAACAGAGCCCAAGTTCTTAACTTCAACAACATTCTGTCTCCCTAATTAGTCCCTATCAGGCTGCCATACTTGTAGTCATCCCCATATCTTTTATCCCAACTCAGATTTTATCTCACAGAGGTGTATGTGGCTCAAGACCAGCATCGTTCTGGAACTTGAGATGCCCACATGAAGGCATTAGACTTCCTTTATTAGAGTGAAAGAGCAGGACTCCTTCTTTTTCCCCTTCTCCAAATGGAGTTATAGGACCATATTTCAGCAAATGCTCCAAATTTCAAGGGGTGTAGGTCTGGTGAGGTAGTTTGAGCAGGAGTTTTCAATTCAGACAGACTTCAGTTTAAATTCCAGCTTCACAACTTATTAGCTCTGTGATGCTACACAAATTGTACCAGCTACCTGAGCTCCTTGCACCTCATGGAAAAGTGAGACAATACTGTTGTGTTTAACTTAAGAAAATATTGTGAGGTAAGGTTGTGTAAAGCTCCTAGGATGGTGCTTGCCAAATGGTAGTTGTTGCTCTTGTTAGAATTATCGTCTTTCATCATCATCATCACAGTTACCATTGCTAATTCAGCAGCAACTTTTCTTTCTTTTATAACAGGTTTTTTGAGATATAATTCACACACTGTACAATTCACCCATTCAATGGTTTTGGTATTTTACATTATTAATAGTTTTAAACTGTGGTAAAAATATATTTAACATAAAATTTTACATTTTCATTTCTAAGTGTACAGAATTCAGTATAATTAATTACATTTACTATGTTTTGCAACCTTCGCCACTGTTTCCAAAACTTTTTTATCACTCCAAACAGAAACTCTGAAACCATTAAACAATAACGCTCTGTTCTCCCCTCCCCCATAGCCTGTTAACCTTAATCTATTCTCTGCCTTTATGAATTTTACTATTCTAGATGCCTCGTGTAAGTGGAATCATGCAGTATTTGTCTTTTTGTATCTGGCTTATTTCACTTAGCATAGTGTTTTCAAGGTTCATCCATGTCGTAGCATATGTCAGTACTTCATTCCTTTTTTTTTTAAATTGAAGTATAGTTGATTTACAATGTTGTGTTAGTTTCTGGTGTACAGCAAAGTGATTCACTTATACATATATATGTATTCTTTTTCAGATTCTTTTCCATTATAGGTTATTACAAGGTATTGAATATAGTTCCCTGTGCTATACAGTAGGACTTCGTTGTTTATCTGTTTTATATAGTAGTGTGTATCTGTTAATTCCAAGTACTTTATTCCTTTTAAAGACTGTATAAGATTCCATTGTATGGGTATACTACATTTTGTTTATTCATTCATCTGTTGATGGACATTTAGGTTGTTTCACCTTTTGGCTATTGTTGATAATGCTGCAATGAACATTATCATATAAGTATCTCTTTGAGTATCTGCTTTCAATTCCTTTGGGTATATATACCTAGGAGTGGAATTGCTGGGTCATATGGTAATTCTGTGTTTAGCTTTTGAGGAACCACCAAATTGTTTTCCATAGCATCTGTACCATTTTACATTTCTACCAGCAATGCACAAGTGTTCCAATTTCTCCACTCCTTCCACACTTGTTATTTTATTTTATTTTTTTAAATTATAGCCATCATCATGGCTGTGAAGTGGTTCAGTAGCAGCTTTCTAATCCAGGATTCCTCATGAATGTGATATGTGACCAAGATACTAGATAATGGAGATGGACCACACTTTTGGATACTGTGCTCAATCCTTAGCTCTAAAGGGACTGTTGGTACAATTTTACTATAATCTCTAGACAAAAAAGACAGTCTTCCTGTGTTTACAAGATTCTTGGAGAGTAATTTAATTGCCAAGAAGTTGCCTTAATTTGTAAGGTTTTCGGTAGGTTACATGTATTTGCAGGCAAACAATCACAACAGACAATTAAACAAGCTTTACAGATGAGGTCCAGTATAGTAACACAATAAGCAATCAAATTTTAAAAATTGACTTAAGATACTAGTTAGAGGTTTGTGGAATCGGCACCTAAAACACAATTTCTATAGAGACAAGTTTATGATAATAGTGGCTGGAAGAATACCCGAAACAACATCAAAATGATCCATTACATATTTAATAGGGTTCAAAATCTAGCAAAAAAATTTAAAGTATATTTGTGTGATATCAGGTGGAACATGAGCTTTCTCTTATTTTCTTTTACCTTTAGATATTATACTCTGTTTGTAATGCTGAGAGTGCGTGCCACCCTGGGTGGATATATTGGATTGACTTCATGTCAAATCAATGTTTATCTGCCTTCTGGCACAGAGAAAGTGGAAAAGAGTGATTCAGGGTGTACTTGAGCTGAAACAAAGAATAGTCACTAGGGCCATAAAAGTTGTGACATTTTCTTGTCTGCCGATATGGCAAGAACTGAGGACACTCTTCCCTAGTGATTCTAGTAACATTGGCAAAATATATGTTTTGTGAAGTTAGGTTTTGTTTTGTTTTTTGTGGGTTTTTTTGCTACTGTTAAAGAGACATACACACAAAAGCTAACACACACATAGCTAATCTTTGTAATACTACGTAAAGCCTTGTGAGTGGACCTATCTGACTCAATGAATGGAAATGTTTATATAGAGTTTGCATAGAGTTACTATCTTGATTTGGGAAGTGGTACAGACTAGTTTTTTTGAGCACCAACTTAGGACCTAGGGAAACCTGGCTTTACCACTTAGCTGTATGACTCTGAACACGACTATGGATTTCTTTGAGCCTCAGTTTTCTGATCTGCAATACAAAAATCATGACATCTACCTCATAATATGATTGTGAGTATTTTATGAGTAAGTATCTGTAATGTGCTTAATATTATGCCTCAAAGATCCCCTAAGTGCTCAATAATAATAAAATAACTAATGTTTATGAACTCTTATTATAATGACTCAATAAACAGTATCTATTATCATGATTTTATATGTGGGGGAAATACTTGTCAAATATCTTGTTAGTACAGTAAATACACACTGTGGTATTATTTTGTATAAGTATAAAACAGTAATAAATATAATGATAAAATCTAGTTATGGCAATCTTAGAGTAATACTTTAGTACTATGAAGAGACTGGAAAGGAAGAAATGTTTTGCTCTAATATGATGATGAGCCACCCAAAGATGGAATGAATCAATTTGGAATCCAAGCATTCTCTGGAATGCTTTTAAGTATAGGCAATGACCAGTTGGTGGGAACATTGCAGAACATATTTAAACATAAATGACCTCTGAGTTCTCTTCCAACTCTGAGAGTCAATGCTTTATTCTCATTTCCACTAATCCCTTGATATCAAGAATGGCTTCTCCATCATTCATCAACAGAACAGAAGGTTCAGAAAACTTCACCCCCAAACCTTCCTTTAGAATAACTGCAGAAAGAACTAGACTCAATTTTGTTCTAATTGGTAGAGAATAGACTCCCTTGGGCTCCTTGAATATCAGGTATAATTTGATCTGTTTCGTTTCTATTGAAAATAGGTTGTATTTACGTCCTTTTTTAAGCTGAGGTTTCTCAACCCTCGATAGGTAGATGAAATATGGTTCTACTTCTAAGGAAGTGAAGCAAAAACACCCACACAATAATCATTCCTCTCTTTCTATCCTCGCTGAAATAAGCCAAGAGACAAACAGCAAAATATCAAGCTGAAAATCTTTCAAGGATAAGCAACCTTGGGGGCTGTGTTATCCTGCCTAATTTTGCCACAGACAGTATGGCTGATGTAATAATAATTTGCAGTTAGATTAAGAAGTGCAGAGATGCATCAAAATATTAACACAAAGCTAATTAAGTTTTAGGAGCTTTATGGTTTCAGAGGAAGGTGTAATTTTCATTTTCATCATAAGCAAAAAAATTAGTTATTGTTTTGGCTAACTTATTCCAATATTTCTTTTTATACCCCATATTAGAACAAATGTTTTTAGAGTATCTTAGTTTCTATTTATTGATTTATTTTCTTTTATCCAAAAGGATAGATGTAGCCCTGTGTCTCAGGACCTTACAAGTACTCTAGTGCTTAGGAATCAAGACATTGTAGGCATACAATTTAGGTTTCAATCTTAAAATGCCACATACTCTCTGTGTAACCTTGCACAATGTCCTTTATTTCTCTGGGCGTCAGTTTTCTCATCTTCAACATGGGGATAATAATACCTTCTTAATAGGGTTGGTGTAAGGATTAAGGGAGATACTGTATGTAAAGATGAGACAGTATGTGAAATCTAAAATGGCCTTTAGGTACTGTTTCATCTCTTAGCTGACAGATTACTTCACCTCTTCTGCCTGAGTTTCCTTGTCTATAAAATGGTGATAATAATTGTACCAGCTACACAAGGTTATTATAAATTAAGTAGTACATGTATAGTGCTTAAAACAGTGCCTCAGGGCTTCCCTGGTGGTGCAGTGTTTAAGAATCTGCCTGCCAATGCAGGGGACACGGGTTCAAGCCCTGGTCTGGGAAGATCCTGCATGCCGTGAAGCAACTAAGCCCGTGTGCCACAACTACTGAGCCTGTGCTCTAGAGCCCGCAAGCCACAACTACTGAGCCCACGCACCACATCTACTGAAGCCCGTGCACTCTAGAGCCCGTGCTCTGCAACAAGAGAAGCCACCGCAGTGAGAAGCCGGCACACCGCAACGTAAGAGTAGCCCCTGCTTGCGGCAACTAGAGAAAGCCCGCGCACAGCAACGAAGACCCAACACAGCCAAAACTAATAAATAAGAATAATAAATAGGGCTCCCCTGGTGGCGCAGTGGTTGAGAGTCCGCCTGCCGATGCAGGGGACACGGGTTCGTGCCCCGGTCCGGGAAGATCCCACATGCCGTGGAGTGGCTGGGCCCATGAGCCATGGCCGCTGAGCCTGCACGTCTGGAGCCTGTTGCTCTGCAACGGGAGAGGCCACAACAGTGAGAGGCCCGCGTACCGCAAAAAAAAAGAATAATAAATAAATAAATTAATTAAAAAAACACAAAACAGTGCCTCAAACATAGTATGTGCTCAATAAGGGCTGGCCATAATTATTGCCATTGTTATTATAATTATCATTACCACTACTACTGGAGTTGCTGAGAAATAAGTTGTCCAAAATGATCAGGAAGTAGGACTTGATACATGTAAATCAATGAAGTTAGAACACTGCCTCATGCCATACACAATAGTAAACACCAAATGGCTTAAAGACTTAAATATAAGACATGACACCATAAAACTCCTAGAAGAGAACATAAGCAAAATGCTCTCTGACATAAATTGTAGCAATGTTTTCTTAGGTCAGTCTCCCAAGGCAATAGAAATAAAAGCAAAAATAAACAAATGGTACCAAGTCAAACTTATAAGCTTTTGCACAGCAAAGGAAACCATAAACAAAACAAAAAGACAACCTACAGAATTGGAGAAAATATTTTAAGATGATGCAACCAGCAAGGGCTTAATTTCCAAAATATACAAACAGCTCATACAACTCAGAAACAACAACAACAAAAAAACCCAACCCAATCAAAAAATGGGCAGGAAACCTAAATAGACATTTCTCCAAAGAAGACATACAGATGGCCAACAGGCACATGAAAAGATGCTCAACATTACTAATTAGTAGAGAAATGCAAATCAGAACTACAACGAGGTATCACCTCACACTGGTCAGAATGGCCATCATCAAAAAATCTACAGACAATAAATTCTGGAGAGGGTGTGGAGAAAGGGAGCCCTTTTACACTGTTGGTGGGAATGTAAATTGGTACAGCCACTATGGAGAACAGTATGGAGGTTCCTTAAAAAACTAAAAATAGAGTTACAATATGATCTAGCAATCCCACTCCTGGGCATGTATCCAGAGAAAACCATAATTCAAAAAGATACACGCACCCCAGTGTTCATAGAAGCATTGTTTACAGTAGCCAAGACATGGAAGCAAACTACATGTCCACTGACAGATGAAT
The DNA here is from genome assembly GCF_963455315.2 of Globicephala melas. Lineage (NCBI taxonomy): Eukaryota > Metazoa > Chordata > Mammalia > Artiodactyla > Delphinidae > Globicephala > Globicephala melas. The sequence continues at coordinate 108,772,142 of NC_083335.1, forward strand.
GGATAAAGAAGATGTGGTACATATATACAATGGAATATTACTCAGCCATAAAAATAATGAAATAACGCCATTTGCAGCAACACGGATAGACCTAGAGATGATCATACTAAGTGAAGTAACTCAAACAGAGAAAGACAAATATATGATATCACTTATATGTGGAATCTAAAATATGATACAAATGAACTTATTTACAAAACAGAAACAGTCTCACAGACAAAGAAAACAAACTTATGGTTACCAAAGGGGAAAGGGGGTTGGGAGGGATAAATTAGGAGTTGGGGGTTAGCAGATACAAACTACTATATGTAAAGTAGGTAAACAACAAAGTCCTACTGTATAGCACAGGGAACTATATTCAATATCCTGTAATAAACCATAATGGAAAAAATATGAAAAAGAATATACATATATATGTGTAAGTGAATCACTTCGCTGTATGCCAGAAACTAAGGCAACACTGTAAATCAACTATACTTCAATTTTAAAAGTTTTTAAAGAAGTGGGGCTTGAGGTTGTCCTTGAAAGGTGGGAAAATTTTGATTTCGGTGGAAAGGAGAAGGTAATGGTAGAAAAATGTATAAAAACCCATAGATATAAATGGATATAGCTGTTCTTGGTGGTAGCCAGATTAGAGAAGTCAGGATGTCTTGGTGGGAAGCAATGTTAAGTCATTAATTTTAGACTTGATTCTAGAGGCTTAATTACCAACTGCTGACTCTAATTCTGACTTTACATGTTCTTTCTGTTTAAGTGTCCACCATCCCTAATTGAATTCAACACTCAAGAGTCTTAATTCCCATGCCCAGAAGAGAATTTGACTGGTTGGCCCAGCCTTGGCCATGTGTCCATCTGTGGTCTAATCATCTGTGGCCAGGGGTTTGAGTCATGGGGCATATTAAGTTGAGGAAGTTAAGAAGTAAGGCAATGATTAGCAAAGTAGACATCATTTTGCTTACATATGTGGGTTGGGGGCTGAGGCAGGCCAGCATGAGCTGTGAACAACTTGGGTAGAGACTTTGTCTTATTCATCATGGTCTCCCAGCACATGGTAATCACCTAACCCAATGTTTACTACATTGAACAGACGCTCAAAAAGAAGGAATGTATTTAGAAAATCTCCATCTCCTTACTCAACTTCACAGCATATGTACACAGATCCTCTCCATTGGTGTCACACTCGAAACAGTGTCACAAACTGCTTGAGTGAATAAGAAAGCCCATGCCAAGTCTACAAGTCCTTTACAATTACTCTTCAAAGGAGTGGTCCATATAGTTTGTAAGTTCCAACTTTCAAATTCTTTGTGAAGTATAGTCCTAAAAGTGTATCCACAGTCAAGATTTTTCTATATAGTTGCATTAAGGCTTAAGAAGAGTCTCATTTGCTTAAGCATAAAATCATTTAGTTTGATCATTTCTTAATCCATAAAGTTTTCACTCTTCTGACAATTTGCCTGTTATAGAAATAGCTTATGAATCAGTTAAGAAAAGTCCATTTAGAAGATCAAATAGCAGATGTCAAGACATCAGACATAATGTTTCAAAAAATACAATAAATAAATATTTTTACTTATAAAAGGCTTGCCTATTTTTCTTTAATAACTCCTTCTTCAAATATATTCTAAATTAAAAGCAAGCATCTTTTAAATGGTTTATTTTTACTTCTTTTTTATCTCAATTCTATATGTCACTTGTTGTTCTCCTTTATCTAATTATATGTCTGTGATGGTGTCACCCTTCTATAATGAAGCATATTTTGAGAGGCCCTTTGAATGATGGAGGTATGAAAATTTCAGAGGTCTTCATTAAATCCAGCTAAAGGCAGGGGAAAAATATATGAGCCATGATCCTCAAAGCCCACTTGGTTTCATGTATTCTAAATTTAATTCACATCCCATGACTTCATCACTTTTTACTCATTTAAAAGTATCCTAATCATAGACTCAGTCATCTTATTAAGACCTGAAAAACATTTTTCATACTTTAATTCCACTACTGAAACACTTTCTTTTTGCCTATAAAAACTGGCACCATCTCAGTCCTAAAAAGGAAAATTCATCTCTAAAGAACATTTCAGTGGCAAATTTGACCACTTTAAGTATTATGTTACCAATATTTAAAACTTTTTTCATTTAAATTGCATTCTGAATCATTTAAGGCTCTGAATTACTAAGTAGAACAACAGTATAGCATGCTTTTTTCCAAAATAGGTTTTGTATTTGTAGGGCCTTGTGACATTATACGTATATGGAAACCCCTAATTCAATGTTTATTGGCCACGCTGTCATTGACAGTCTTTTGGCCAGGCTGTCATTCGCTGCCCTTGTTCTAGATGGACTTTGGTGAATGACTTAATTGAAATTCTGCCCTTGTATGTGCTCTGCCCTTCAAGCATACTGATAGGAGTGTTCTGGAATGAACCAAATGCACTATCTTACGGCAGGTCTGTAACTTCTTCCCTCTCTTCATAGCTCTACAGAGATAAAGCAACTAATATTTTGAGTGACCTTCTGCACTTACAGTTCCCATCTGTTGTGGCCTGAAATTACCATCTAAGTTCTTGCCATGTGAGGATCTGCAGGGTGCCCCTTGATCTGTCGACCAAGCATGAGCAGTTACACAAATAGCACACAATTTCAAAGCCAGACAGGCTGGTAGAATCAGGCTCCATTTGCCCATTCTTTTACCATGTTATAAAACTAAGCTGTTCCCGTCTACTGCTCACAGACAGAGGCCTTTTTAAAATTCTAGCAAACCTGATCCCAGGTACTTGCCAGCAAAGTCTTAGTCTTGTTAACTGATACTGGTAATGAAGTGCATCTGAAACCAAACTTCGTATGAGCAATAGGTATCTCCATTTTCAGATCAAATTCTTTCATTTTTTTAGATTAATTTTTTACCTGATTGTAATCATGACATGTGTCTATGGTGGAAAGTTTGGAAAATACATAAAAGAATAGGGAAGGAAGTAACATTACTCAAAAGCCAATACCTGCAGATAACCAGTGTTAACCTTTAAACATGTTTTCTTTCAAACTTGAGATTTTACTCTGCACATAATTTTTTATAACATTATAAACATTCATTTAAAGGAATATTTTAAAGCATTATTTTAATGAATGCATATTAGCCCATTATCTGAGTACATTGTAATTATTTTATTATGCTATTTTATTTATCCATTCACATAATATTGGACATTGTTCATTTAGGTTTCCAATTATTCAGAATGATAAATAACCCTATCGAAATATTCATTGGTCTCTAATTACTTCCTTAGGATAGGTATACATGTTCATCTTTTAAGTAAGTTCTTAACAGTCTCTCAGATTGCTTTCCAAGAAAGCTGTAATACTCCCACCTATATGCTAATTTTATAGGTAGAAAATTATATCTTACTATTCCACTTCCTTTTAATTAAAATTTGGCTAGTATAGAGACCATTCTGGATGCAAATGAAGAAGAAAAGAGTAGAAGGAGTGGTGACTTTGACTCTTACCATGGTCCAAGTATGGGTGAAAGACAGTGCCCATGGCTTCCACTGCCATCTTCTCTGAGTTCTTGTTTGGCAGCCAAGGAGCTGCAAAGAGAGACCTTTCTGTAGGAAGACTTCTTGTAATAAAACCACAATTCACATTTTATTAACACTCTTCAGCTTATTGTCCTTTCACATCAATTGTCATAGATTCTCAAACAACCCTTCTAAGGATGGTGTTCTTATGGAGATACATGGGTCCCTACGCTCCTGGGTTGCTAGGGTCCTCCATTTTCCCTAGCCTCTCTGACCATGGAAGTATTCTAGGCTGGAAGTAATAGATTAGGGGCTTGATGGCCATCATCAAAAAGTCTACAAACAATAAATGCTGGAGAGGGTGAGAAAAGGGAACCATCCTACACTGTTGGTGGGAATGCAAACTGGTACAGCCACTATGGAGAACAGTATGGAGGTTCCTTAAAAAACTGAAAATAGAGCTACCATATGATCCAGCAATCCCACTCCTGGGCATATATCCAGAGAAAACCATAAGTCAAAAATACACATGCACCCCAATGTTCATTGCAGCACTATCCACAATAGCCAGGACATGGAAACAACCTAAATGTCCATCAACAGAGGAATGGGTAAAGAAGATGTGGCACATATATACAATGGAGTATTACCGAGCCATAAAAAAGAAGAAAATAATGCCATTTGCAGCAACACGGGTGGACCTAGAGATTCTCATACTGAGTGAAGTAAGACAGAGAAAGACAAATATCATATGATAACGCTTATATGTGGAATCTAAAAAAAGGCTACAAGTGAGCTTATCTACAAAACCGAAATAGAGTTACAGATGTAGAAAATAAACTTATGGTTACTGGGGGGGTAAGGATGGGAAGAGGGATAAACTGGAAGATTGGGATTGACACATACACACTACTATTAATATATGTAAAACAGATAACTAATAAGGACCTACTGTATAGCACAGGGAACTCTACTCAATACTCTGTAATGGCCTGTATGGGAAAAGAATCTAAAAAAGAGTGGATATATGTATTTGAATAACAGATCCACTTTGGTGTACACCTGAAACTAACACGACATTGTAAATCAGTTATACCCCATAAAATTTAAAAAATAGATTAGGGGCTCAAAATCTAACTCCAAATATAATACTCTTTCTGTTATTCTTTCTGTTGTACCAAGGTCCCTATTACAAAGGCAGGTGTACTGAAAAGAACTTAAACTTCCAGACCCCTCAGTTGCATAGGTCCTTTTGAAGGCCCTGCACTTAATTTTCTATTTGTAGGTTTGCAGCCTTTTTCTAAAAAAGGGCCCCCAAAGTGTATAAGCTTCAGGGATCCACAAAACCTGATCCACCCCTACTCCACAGATAGTAGGACACTAAGAGCATAAATATAGCTTCCAGGGTTTCTGGGGTAGGAGAAAGTAGTTAGAAACTTCCAGTTTGGGCCAGAGAGGGAAAACTGTTGCTAGAGTGTGGGCTGTGAAACTGATTTTAAGGGGCCCACACACATCTCTCTCAGTAAACCCCTCTCTCAGGCAACAGAATCATTTTCTTCAGAAAAATCCTGGGTCATTGGCCTTCTCAGGGACAAAGCTTAGCTGATCTATCCAAAGCATCAAATCAGGACCCAGGACCTGGGTAGAAGGGAGGCACTTCCTAAGCTGATGACCTCATAGAGAGTGCATAGTTGAGGCCAGATTGAGCTGATGTAAAAGAAAATGGATCTTGCTGTTTATAAGTTTTGGCAGGCACAATACACAGAACAAGGTCCCGTTATCTCAAATTATGAAGACATTGTATTAAAGACTTTAAACCCAACCTATCTTGCCTTGGCTGAATTGCCTTGTTTTCACATCTGACAGGGCTGCCATCTATGGTCAGGTCCATCAGTCAGGAGTTCTCACCTTTTTTTGTGCCATGAGCCCCTTTGACATATGATGATACCTATGAGTTGAACCCCCTTCTCAGAATGTTTTTAAATGTGTAAAATAAATTATGCAGACTTGCAAAGGAAACCAACTATACTGAAATATTGTTATCAAAATACTTATGAAACAAGTCTGTGATATACTGAAATAGTATTTCTTTACTAATCCATTAAAAACCAAGATCCAGTAGTGAATCTGCAAACTGTCATAATTTCAACGTAGTGATGAGCATAAACAATATTTGAGACATCTCCAACAATTGTAATATGTTATGAAAATAGCTGTGATTTTTATTGATGATGAAGTCACAGGTACAGCTAAGGCTAGTGTGGTTTATTGCTTAACATTCATATTTGAAGGAAATCCTAAATTTCACTTAGATGTTTGTGAAAATAAAGATGTGATTTTTTTCCCATTTATGTTCACAAAACCCCTGAATTTTATCCACACATCTCAACTGACCAGTACAGATGTAATCTCAAATTTTTAGTTGCTTGGTGGTAGATATAAAAGCCCCTGTTATGGGCTGAATTCTGTCTCCTTCAAATTCATATGTTGGCATTCTCATCTCCAGTACCTCAGAATGTGACTGTGTTTGGAGATAGGGCTATTAAAGATGTAATTAATGTAAAAAGAAATGATATGGGTGAGCCGTAATCCAACATGTCTAGTATCCTATGTGTGTGTGTGTCCTAAAGAGATTAGGACACACACACACACACACATAGAGAAAATCATGTGAAGACACAGGGAGAAGATGGCCATCTACAAGCATGGAGAGAGGTCTTAGAAGAAACCAACCCTGCTGACACCTTGATCTCAGACTTCTAGCCTCCAGAAATGGGAAAAAATAACTTTTTGTTGTTAAAACACAAAGACTGTGGTACTTTTTTATGGTAGCCCTAGCAGACTAATACAACCCCTGAGCCAGTCCCCCAAGAGTAGAAGAACTACATCATTCTCCCAGGTGAGGAGGGGGTAGGGAGCACAGAGGGAGGGAGAGCATGTATGAAGACCTAGAGGCAAGAGAGGGCATATGGCTCAATGTAGCTGAAGCATGGAGTGAGAAAGGTAATCTTAAAAGATAGCATCCAGATTAATAAATATCTTGATAGCCTGAAAGATAACATTTAACAGTGGTAATGATGCTGAAATTGTGACTTTGTAAAGCATTTTTTGGCATTCCAAACTTTTTCACATACATTAACTTTCTGACACTAAGTCAACTGTGTGAGGTATGTAGTACAAGCAATCATTATTATACAGATGAGGAAATTGAGGTTCCCTAAAGATAGGTTCCAGAGTGATTCAGAAAATCAGAAAACAGTTTCCATAATAACAGGGTGCAGGAAAACTGGATCGATATCAATAGTAGTTGTTATGAAGTAAAAGTTAGTTTTTATGAAGTAAAAACTAAAATAGCTAATCACAAACTGTCAGTATGAAATGAACTCTAAGATAGTTATCCAAGTTTAGGTTGTGTTAATGGCAGTATAATGTCTAGATCTACACTGTCCAAAAATGGTAGCCACTAACCTCATGTGGCTAATAAATTAAAATAAGTTAAATTAAACTTTCAGGTCCTCAGAAACACCAGCCACATTTCAGGTACTCAATAACCACATGTGGCTAGTGGCTACCATACTAGATAGTGCAGGCATAGAACATTTCTCTCATCACAGAAAGTTCTATTGGACAGCATTAAATCAAAGTACTGTCCAGTGAGTACTCAGATAATATTTGGTGTGCTACATGTAAAAGAATGAAATTAGAACACCATACACAAAAATAAACTCAAAATGGATTAAAGACCTAAATGTAAGATAGGATACTATAAAACTCCTAGAGGAAAACATAGGCAGAATACTCTCTGACATAAATCACAGCAATATTTTTTTGGATCTGTCTCCTAGTAATGGAAATAAAAAATAAACAAATTGGACCTAATTAAACCTAAAAGCTTTTGCACAGCAAAGGAAACCATAGACAAAACAAAAAGACAATCTATAGAATGGGAGAAAATATTTGCAAACCATGCAGGTGACAAGGGATTAATCCCCCAAATATACAAACAGCTCATATGGCTCAATATCAAATACACAAACAACCCAGTCAAAAAATGGGCAGAAGATCTAAAAAGACATTTCTCCAAAGAAGACATACAGATGGCCAAAAGGCACATGAAAAGATGCTCAACATCACTAATTATTAGAGAAATGCAAATCAAAACTACAGTGAGGTATCACCTCACACCAGTAAGAATGGCCATCATTAAAACGTCTACAAATGACAAATGCTGGGGAGGAGGTGGAGAAAAGGGAACCCTCATACACTGTTGATGGGAATGTAAGTTGGCGCAGCCACTATGGAGAACAGTATGGAGGTTTCTTAAAAAAACTAAAAATAGAGTTACTGTATGATCCAGCAATCCCACTCCTGGGCATATATCCAGAGAAAACCATAATTCGAAAAGATACACGCACCCCAATGTTTATTGCAGCACTGTTTACAACAGCCAAGACATGGAAGCAACCTAAATATCCATTAACAGATGAATGGATAAAGAAGATGTGGTATATATATGTGATGGAATATTACTCAGCCATAAAAAAAGAATGAAATAATGCCATTTGTAGCAACACGGATGAAATTAGGGATTATCATACTAAGTGAAGTAAGGCAGACAGAGAGAGACAAATATCATATGATATTGCTTATAAGTGGAATCTATGATATGATACACATGAACTTATTTACAAAACTGAAATAGACTCACAGACATAGAAAACAAACTTATGGTTACCAAAGGGGAGAGAGGGAGTGGGATAAATTAGAAGTTAGGGATTAACCTACACACTACTATATATAAAATAGATAACCAACAAGGACCTACTGTATAGCATAGGGAACTATACTCAATATCTTATAATAACCTATAATGGAAGAGAATGTAAAAAAAAAAGAATATATATATATATATATATATATATATAACTGAGTCACTTTACTGTACACCTGAAACTAACACAGCATTGTCAATCAACTATATTTCAAAAAAGTTTTTTTAGAAAAAGATAATATTTGGTGTAATGTATTCTGTATCATGTGACATGGTAACTAAGTGGCATGTATCAAAAAGACAGGATCCAAGACTATGAAAAGCCTGGAGAGCATGTCATATAAAGAATAGTTGGAAGAAATTGGAAGGTTTTGGAGAAAACATGACAAAGGGGAAATATATTATCTTCACATGTAACTTTTAAAAGGTACAATTTATTGGTCTTCTACTATGAGGAACTGGATCTGTTCCTGGTGCTTAATGTATAATCTGTGTAATTGTCTCAACAACTTAGTAAGATGATCTTCTCACTTCATTTTGTGTATGAGAAAAATAAGGTCAGCTAGTTAGTAAGAGATAGAGATAGAACTTGAACCCATGGCTGTTCCACTGTATGCTATTTTCTACTATCACATCATATGGAAAAACAGTTTAATTTATTCCACTATATTTTGGAGGATGGAACTGTTATCAATGGTGGAAGTTACAGGAAGACTGATTTTAATTCATCTAAGGAAGAACTTTAAAACAATAACAGTGATTCAACAGTGAATTTGGGAACCTTGGGTGAGGGTCTCTGGAAGTATTTGGGCAGAGAACCACAAGCTGTTGGAGAGAAGACTTTTATATTTACTTTGACGGTTGGACTTGATGACCCTAAGATTCCTTCCAACTCCAACAGTTTTTATAATAGTTTAATTATATTACATAATGAGACTTGTAATCATTTAATGCCACATAGCATCCTCCAATTCACAATGAATAGATTTTTTTGCCAATTAAAAACTATTTTCAAAGCAATATCAAAAAGATTGATTTGTACTTTTTACTTAAATTTTTTATTATCCATTTATCTCCATAGAACATAATATGAAATTGGCTAAATTTTAACATAGTTTTTAGATTGCTGAAAATAAAAAGTGAAAAATGAAGTTGAAACATCAAGGAAACTTAGGTTCACGTAAATTATCTTGAGGGAAATACTAAAAATTTTTAGGAGATCTAAAGAATAAGAATAGTTTTAACATATTTTCAACAATTAGAGGCTTCCAATTCTGCAACAGTACAATATAAATGGAATTCAAGAATAGCTATATAGATGTCAAACTTCTCCCACACTTTTGTATATCTCTCAGAGGTAGAAGAATCCCTATGTTGCTTTTATTTTATTTTTTAGTAAACTTTAAAGTATAATTACATACAGAAACGTGCACAAATCACAAGGCCATAAGTGTACAGTTGAATGAATTCTCAGAGTGAACACAGGCATTACATTACCTGCACCACAGAAGGCCCTTCTCCCTTCCAGTTAAAACCTTTTCCCCTCACCTATAATGAATTAGTTTTATCTGTCTATAAACTATATACACGTAATCATACAGTATGTCCTCTTTTGCCTCTGGCTTCCTTCACTCAATATTATGTTGTTGAGAGTCATCCATGTGGCTGTGTGTAGTTTTAGTTTGCTCATTTTCAAAGCTGTATAGTATTTCATTGTGTGAATATACCCCACTGTGTGAATGTATTTATCTGTTATACTGATGATGGACATTAGGGTTGTTTCTAATTGAGGATATTAAGACTAGTGTTGTTATAAGCATACTTTTTTCTCTTTTTAAACTAATTGTGGTAAAATAGACATAAAATTTATCATTTTAGCCATTTTTACGTGTATTTTCTTCACAATGTTGCACAAGTATCACCACTATCCATGTCCAGAAGTTTCTCATCATCCCAAACAGAAACTCTGTACATGCATACATTGTTTTATTGCACTTAACTTTATTGCACTTTGCAGACATTGGCTTTTTTTTATATATATATAAATTAAAGGTTTGTAGCAACCCTGTGCTAGGCAAGTCTATTGGTGCCATTTTTCCAACAGCATTATTTTTAAATTAAGGTATGTACATTTTTTTAGACATAATGCTATTGCACGCTTAATAGACTATAGTTTAAACATAACTTTTATATGCACTGGGAAATCAAAAAATTCACGTGACTCACGTTATTACGATATTCGCTTTATTGAAAATGAACCCACAGTATCTCTGAGGTATGCCTGTACTCATTAAACAATAACTCCCCATTCCTTCCTCCTCCCAGCCTCTTATAACCTTTACTGTACTTTCTGTCTCTATGAATTTGCCTACTCTAAGTACCTCAGATAAGTGGAGTCATATAATATTTGTCCTTTTGTGACTGGGTTCTTTCACTTAGGTCTTTTTAAAGGTTCATCCATGTGGTAGCATGTGTCAGAACTCCATTCCTAAGCATTCTTGTACACATCTTTTGATGAACACATGCATTCATTTCTGTTGGGTTCCACCTAGGAATGGGATTGCTGGGTCATATAGTCTAGCATTTCCCCAAGGCTAGCACAGTCTGCTTTACTTCTCTCGACACTTTCTCTCCATACTCCTTATTCTTCCTTGCCTTCTGTCCACAATCCCTGCAATGCTCCTCCAGTATGAAAAAAAATCTTCCTATTACTCTATTTTCTCTTCAACCTACTGGACCATTGTTGTTGTTGCTGTAGTTGTTCACATGTATATATATAACAAAAAATAATACAATGAACATTATACACCCATTACCCAGCTCAAGAAATAAAATATTAGTAGTATCTTAGAGCTCCTCCCTAATCACTTCCTCCTCCTCCTCACAGAGATAACTGCTATCCTGAATTTTTTGCTGATCATTCCCTGGCGTTTCTCTATTTTTGGCCACCTATATATCCCTAAACAATCTATTGTTTAGTTTTGCCTATTTTTGAAAAAGGCATGGGAGCTGGAGTATTTATAGTTTTGTATTTGTCAGTCATTACTTAAGGGCTGCCCCTAAGGGACATCAATTTCCAGGCCCTGCCTGCTCTGGAAGCAGGCAACGGGAGGGCTCTGGCAGCCTGGGGGCAGTCCTCAGGCCGAGAGATGCAAGTGCTGGCTGTTGGGAGGGAAAGCACACTGGGGGTCAGCGTGCATGAAAATGGTAAAAGAGTGAAGTGGGTATAGGTGGAGTCTGCTCTATCTGTTGACTGTGATAGCTTCTTAAGTGAGCCTTCCTGCCTTGGTTTCTATCCGATACAACCCATTTTCCAGTCACAGTTATTCACTGAAATACTCAACAAATGTTTATTGAATACTTATGACGTGCCAGGCATGGTCCTTGCCTGGTGAATCTTATAGTTTAGCAGGACAGACAGACTCTAGACAAATAATTAAAACTGGGATGCATGGTATGGAATAGGAAGTAAGATCACGGTATTATGGGGTCATATGTCTAGAGAAAGCCTATCGGAATACTTCAATGGAGTCCTGAAGGAGTTATCTAAACAAAAAAGCAAAGGAAGGGGGCAGGGTGGGGGGTGAGGGATGAGGGATGGAAGGAGAGCATTCTAAGCAGAGGGGACCTTTTGTGCCAAATTTCAGAATTGAAAGAGAGCATTTCAAAGAACAGAAAGTACCAAGCACAATGCCATGGTTGTCTGGAGGAACATTTCTTAAAAATTGTGTCACAAATAAAACTTATTATGAACTGGTTTGTGGCTAGAATGAGGCTTGAGAAACTGGGAAGTTTGAGCCTTCAGAGATCTGAATTAGAAGGGAACAGATGCATCAGCGCGAGCAATATTTCAGAAACTCCCTTGCCTGTTAAATTAGAAAAGGCATAATCGATGGAAGTAGCACCCTGTATTTACTGGGCTGATTTTTATCTATATTTAAATCTGTATGTTTTAGCCAGTGCCTGAAATGTGGCCTGTCTGAAAGCAGGAAAGATGAATTACCAAATTATTTAGGGCTCTGGTCACTATTCTAATCTCTTCTAACCATTTCATGATGTGAAACCACAACTTCTTCCTCTATTCGAGTCATCATTATCTATCTTTGAATGCATTTGGATTTCAACATGAACGTATGGATTTCACATATTTTATGTGCCAAGTCAGGGATGGAGGCTAGTGTAAATTTTAATATATTAAATTTCATGCCAAAGTAAACAGCCTTGCTTAGATTTCAAATGTGTATCTGTATGTGATCTCAGTAGCACCCCAAAGTTCCTGACTCCCTTGACCTACCACCCAGTCAGTCTGGGCAATCCCCAGCTCTGGGTAAACTTCCTCATCCATTTTCTCACCTTCTCAAAACTCCCAAGTATTGTTTAAGAAAGTCATGTAACCCTAATGATTAGTTACACTTGAAATTCCTTTTATATGATATCAGGTTAAAGCTATTTAATTCCTTTGTTTTGACTCCTTTATTCCCTTCCTTATATTCATTTTTCCAATCCCACCCTTTCACTTTCCTCAAGCTCCCTCCATTACTTTCCCACTATCTATCTCAGCCTCTCCGACCAAAGAAAAAATATTTTCTTCCTTTATTAAAGGAAAAATGTCCTTTTCCTGTCCAGAAAAGTTAACCTTTCTCTCCTTTTGAATACAGACTCCATCTTTTCCAGGACCCCAACCCTCTCACTTTTATCTGCAATTCTCACTTGCCAGGGCCCCCTTTCTCTCAGCTTACAGATGTTCTCATTGTTTTTATCCTTCCAAAGCATTTTCTCAACTTACAGTTGAGAGTGGCTATCGACCTCCCTTCACCTCCATGGTTATTACTGTATGAATGGTCTACATTCACTTTCCCTGTGTCCACTTCCAATTTACTTTTCGACCCACTTGAAACTCATGTCACTCAAACCTGTTCCTCCTCACTGCACTGTTCCCCTATCAATACCTCACTTCACCACTTGCTGCCTCTGTAGCCTAATTTCCCTCTCTTTCTTCAAACCGTTTCACTCCTCTGCTGAAATAGCACCTACCACAGTGGTTCTCAACCTTGGCTGCATATTGGAACCATCTGGGAAGCTTTTAAAAGTCCTGATCCCCAGGCTGCACCTCAAACCAATTACATCGAAAACTCTGGGGGTGGAATCCAGGCATTATAAGTTTCCATATCTCCATTTATGTTTCCAGTATGCAGCTGGAGTCGAGAACTCCTGCAGTAAGCCTTATCTTTGGCTTCTGTGTCAAAATCCTTACCTAAAGCTGGTGACAGGGAGGCAGTGTGATGTTGGAATCAGACAAATCTGAGTTTGAATCCTGTTCACACCACTTATTATTTATGTAACTTTCAGAAAGTTATTTAATTAATGTTTATGCATCTCATTTTTCTCAACTGTAAAGTTAGGATAGCAATACGTAATATTTGTAAAAATTAAATGAGTTAGCTTATGCAAGATGCTTGGCACATGTAGGCCCTCAGGACATGCGCTTTCTATGGCTCTGATTCCTCCTTCCCTTCTCTCAGATGTGCTGAGTGTTCTTGTTCCACCCTCCCTCCAAAACAATGCCATTTCCTTCCTCCCTCTTTTCTCTATCTGTATTTTCTTTCTTTGTTTTAAGTTTCAGTCCTAATCAAATGATTCCCCTATTTTGTTCTCTAGGTAAACTGTCCTCCTATGCTGTATGCTCCTTTTCCAAGTCCTTGTCAGGCATCTTCTGATATATGTCTTTAGCACCCAGGGTTCTTACTTTGCAAACCATAGAAATTGACTCTTATGGATTTAAACAGAAAAACAACCTATTGAAAAGATGTTGGCTATCTCCCAGCATCCCTGGGAAAGCTGGAAAACAGGCAAGATTGTAGAGAGGTTTCATACCTGGGACTCTGGCCAAAATTACTCAGCAGAGCCAGAGTGGTAAAGACAACACTGCTGAATGCTGGATACTGCAGCTTCTAATGGACACTGGATCCTGCCACTGCCCTCACCTCCAAAAGAAGTCTCCCCTAGCCTTACATTTTTGCATCACTAACTCCAGATTCAAACCCCAAGACGGGCATGTCTGTTTAGCGAAAGCTAGTTTCAGCTGTACCCTAGCTGCAAGAGGAGCTGGGAAGCAAATATTTGGCTTTTTAAACTTCTGTAGTGGGAAGTGGGCCCTACCTTCTAACAAGACTTACACAGTGGGGATATTCCCGGGTGTGGGATGGGCACTCAAAAATGGCAAATGCCGGGCTTCCCTGGTGGCGCAGTGGTTGGGAGTCCGCCTGCCGACGCAGGGGACACGGGTTCGTGCCCCGGTCCGGGAAGATCCCACGTGCCGCGGAGCGGCTGGGCCTGTGAGCCATGGCCGTTGAGCCTGCGCGTCCGGAGCCTGTGCTGCGCAACGGGAGAGGCCACAATAGTGAGAGGCCCACGTACTGCAAAAAAAAAAAAAAAGGCAAATGCCTATTACAATGCCCTATAAATACCTCAAACTTAACATACCCCAACCAATCTGTATTCCACTCCACCTTCACTCCTCCCACCCCTTGCTCAAACTGGCCTTGCCAATTGGTTTTCTTATTCAGTCAATGATATCACAACTCTGATATTTCTTGAGCAATTTTCAGAATCTGTTGATTTGCTTTTCTTCTTCTTCAGGTTAGATCCTACTCCTTCAACCTTCTACATTTATATCTACTTGTACCAAATGTGCCTGATGAAGCTTTCTCATTTCTTAAGACTCATCTCAAAAATCACCTCCTCCATGGGCCTTCTCTGATCCTTTAATCAGGATGACTTTCTCCTTCCTTTGTGTTCCCACAGCACTAAATTTTGCACTTATTTAGTTGCTTATATGTGACTCTACCTTACTATGCTGTTAACTCTGAAATCAGAGATACATTCTATTTATCTTTGCCTCCCCATCACCTAAACCTAATGCCTTGTACTTAGTAAGTCACTCAAATTATGATTCGTTAGTTGAAATGCTTCATGCTAAAGCTCTTTCTTGTTGTAGATAATTATGTATATCACCAAATCAGACACGACTGAGTATAAGGCACATTGTTGTTTTATCTGCTAAATGACTAAATTTTAAAAATTGCCAATGAAACCGCAATATGATACATCATTGACTGTAAGATGCATCCTGATTTTTAGATGTAAAAATGTATTAAAAAGTTGCACCTTAGAATTTATGAAATGCAGTAGTTATTATGGTTTAATATATTCTACAAAGCCATTAGTTATGGATACTTTGCAGTATACTAAAAAACAGAAATAATATTTTGGGTTACAGTCTCTCAAAAGCCCATAGCATGGATACTTACACTAATCCACTTATGCTTCATTTATTTTTGATGCTTATGCATTTGACAAACGTATTCTCTGTTGTCAGGGATATTTTCTTTAAGTATTATGATATTTACCGTATTATGGTATTCTTTAGGTGTATGGCTTGGGTCTAAAACTTATGAGGCTGCATTTAAATTACATGATTTGGATGTCAGGGTCCTGACATATGAGAAGGTGGCTTTTCACTTGTTTTTGTTTCTTCCTGCTCTCTCTTATCTGATGTTCTGGGAGGGTCTTGAGAAAAAAGCGTAGGGCTTATGACTCCCGACCTGGTATGGGGGGCGGGCAGCCATGAAGAGGGGAGTCTCTGTACAAATGGCTAGACACAGGGAAGTTCTGGCATGGGCAAGTTTTGTAGGAGAAATCACCTCACCAAGAGATCCACAGATAGTATACGTAGTGTTTTTTAGGTAAAAAGAAAACGTTGCCCAGAGTGAAATCTGTTGCTTCTAACTTGGATTGACTTAGGTTGCTCTCCATCATGCCTCTGACAGCCCCAATTGCACACAGATGATAAGAGCTACACAGGTATTTCAGCTCAATTTATCAAGAGCACTGGGACAGGAAAGAGATGAATAAATGGTGATATATTCATTAAAATGTTTTTTAAAAATATCCTACTGCTTGCTGAGTGGTTTTGCTTCAAAAATTATAGACAAATGGAAATATTTTAAATTTAATGTTCTCTTTTTCCTTTTCCTCCTTCCCTCCTAACCCCAAGGCCAAATCTAATGGATTCCACTTTTCGCTGTGTAAATAAGACAGCGTCGTGCCCAGAGTTCCTCTCCTCCAGAGGTAGGTAAGGGAATTTATCAATCTTGTGTCCATTCCATCCCCCATCCCTCCCACGCAGATACTAAAAATAACTGCGGAGTCATAGTACCAGAGGCTCCCTCAGCCAGCAGAGTTCCATAACAAGGCAAGTGAGGAGCTCTTCTGGGTGAAAATGAACGTTCCCTGCTTATGTTTTGTTTAACCACAGCCATTTTGTCATTTTAAAAAACCTGAGGCTACTTTGAGGCTTGGTTCGCTTGAAGGTTTCTGTGAACGTTCTCAGTGGAAATAATAGCAAAAGCTCATTTTGTCAAAATGCCATATATGTTTGGAAAGCAAAGAAAGCCTTTTTTTAAAGACAAATGTTCCTTGAAAATAATGATATTTTATTTCATTATTTAAATTCAGCTGCAAGTATCTGGACCCTCAGACTGATATTTATTTTGCCTGATTTCCGCTTCACCAGAAAGAGAAAACATTAAAGATCACTCTCCACATTTTCACGAGCAGCTTTCACAAGGGTAATAGCTGTTGAAGTCTGTTTAAATTCGGGAGTAATTTGCTCCTTACGTAACAGAATATTTCAGAAAGCACCAGAGTACAGGAGAGAGTGCGCTTGTCAAAAACAAGGCTTTTAGTATGGAAATAAATTATTTTAATCACATTGCTTTTCGAAGCTCAGAGGACAAAGCTAAGGAAGTGGGGCCCCAGGAGTGAATGAGATTTAAGGTCTCTAGGCTTCAGTTAGAAAACATCTTGGGTGCGGTCTGTTATTTTGAGAGCATTAAACTCTTATTTATGGTTAACATGTAAGAGTCCATGTGACTTGATACTTTCAGTTCTATGATTGCAATGACTTGAAAGAAGTCTGTAGACCAGTTTCTCCAAGTATGGTCCCAGATCAGCAGCATAAGCATCACGTGGGAACTTGTTAGAAATGCAAATTCTCACCCCTACCCAGACCTGATGAATCAAAACTCTGAAGATGGGGCCTGGCCATCTGTGTTTTAACAAGGCTTCCAGGGGATTCTTATGAATGCTAAACTTTGAGAACTACTGGTCTAGGATAATGGTCTTAGCTGAGTAATTTTCCTAAAGAATATATCTTCCTCACCCATACTGATAATTTGAAATTGGCTTACCAATTTCAAATTTATTTACCTTCTTGTCTCACCTTCAATAGACAAGAAGGTAAATAACCTTCTTGTCTTTTCCTATCAAACGCATCTACAAACAAGTACCACTTGAGAGTAGTCAAGCGCACGAAGATTAAAGTGATCCTTATAAGCAGACAGTAGAAAGATAACTTACTGTTTTGTTATACATTATTCTAACACTGGTCCGTATCACAAATAAATTATTTGGGAAACTCGAGGCAAGCACACCAGTTGCAAGTTTGAGCATCCTGGAGGATGGAGGCCTTCCTAAAATTTAACATTCCCACACATACATACAGTTTATCCTCCAGTGTCTGTGCCTTTGCATATGCTGTTCCCCTTGCCTGGAATACCACTCTCACTTTCTAACCTGTCCTACTCTTGCTCCTTCAGTCTTGAGGAAGCCTTTCCTCAACCCCTAAGCTGGCACCTGGTCCTTCGCTTGTTCGTAACTTGTAACAACATGCGGTTTTATAATTATATTTTTGTCTCTCTGTGCGCTAGCTTAGATACTACTTGAGTGAAGGGTTGTCTTTAATAACTGTATACCTCAGTACCTAGCACAGTACTTGGCTCAGATTGGGGCATAATAACAGTCTGAATAAATGAATGAATTAAAAACCCCATGCCCCATATACAGGCAACTTGTCAGTGCTCAGAAAGAAATTAAAATATTTTTTTTCTTTTTAATTAATTAATTTATTTATTTTTGGCTGTGTTGGGGCTTCGTTTCTGTGCGAGGGCTTTCTCTAGTTGCGGCAAGCGGGGGGCCACTCTTCATCGCGGTGCGCGGGCCTCTCGCTGTCGCGGCCTCTCCCGTTGCGGAGCACAGGCTCCAGACGCGCAGGCTCAGTAGCTGTGGCGCACGGGCTTAGTTGCTCCGCGGCATGTGGGATCTTCCCAGACCAGGGCTCGAACCCATCTCCCCTGCATTGGCAGGCGGACTCTCAACCACTGCGCCACCAGGGAAGCCCCAAGAAATTAAAATATTAACTATGCTCTCAAGTATCACCCCTGTGGGATAATCTCTCTTCTCCTTCAGTTTTAGTTTTTGTTCATTAAAGAATAAAACAGTCCAGAGATTATATTAGCCGTGTGTTTTATATAGAATATTTAAAAGATATGAATAAGGGGTTAATAGACTCCTAGGAGAGCTAATTTCAAAGGACTTTCTTTTTTTCGAAGAACTGTCACATCCTGTTGTTTCATTTTATAGAACTGTATTCATCTACCTCAGGATAAATGTGCATATCAAGAATAATTCACAATTTTAAACAGCGAGAAATGTAATGAATGTTTCAAAAGGAAGTTGAAGGCAGAGGTATTGTGGCAGTACCTAGTAAGGTAATTGAATGAATGAAGGATTAATGCTGATTGTTTGGAAACTAGGTAAAATGCAGGAAAAACCTCAGTAGTCTAATAGAAGCAAAATGAAAGGAATAAGCAGTTAGATCAAACAAATTAATGAAATCATGTGAATGAGCATAGAGGGCCAGGTGTCACTGACTGTACTATTCGCCCACTAAATATGTTGGGGAAAACTGCTATGGTGAATACTTAGAAATAATTTGCACAGTGAGTCCCAAAATATTCACAACTTGGTACTGCATCTCCATTTTTTTTTTCGTCCTTCAGTTCTAGTGCATTAGAAAACATCTTTCTCCCCACCTGATACATGTCCAAATGAGTGTGAACTAATTGGCAAAACGGACAGTTTTTTCAGGACGCTGAACACAAATACTAATGGGTAGGAAGAATTGGCAACCTCATCTCTGAGGTCATTTTGGAAAACTTGCTCTTAAACCCAAGACCAGACGTAGAAGGTTGTCCATCGTCCTTCCCTGAAAGAATAGTGTTGGTTTAAAAGATGGCATACAGAGCTTCCCTGGTGGCGCAGTGGTTGAGAGTCCGCCTGCCATTGCAGGGGACACGGGTTCGTGCCCCGGTCCGGGAATATCCCACATGCCACAGAGTGGCTGGGCCCGTGAGCCATGGCCGCTGAGCCTGCGCGTCCGGAGCCTGTGCTCCGCAACGGGAGAGGCCACGGCGGTGAGAGGCCCGTGTACTGCAAAAAAAAAAAAAAAAGATGGCATACAAATAGGGGCAGTCTGGATGGCATGATGCTAAAACACATAGGGAAGAAAACGATTTGATTTTACTATTTCCAGCTCTTTATTGCCAATATTCTTAGGTGATAAACCTGGGGAAGCAAATGGAGGAAGAAGTGATTGTATTGGAAGGGAAGGGAAAAGTTCTTGCATGAATGCTTAATAGTAAAGCCTGGACTCATACTCAGAAGTCTAAGAATGATTCAAGTACGGTATTGTGTAGAGCATTGCTCAGGGAACTTGTCCTGTTTATTAGAAGACAGTTTTCTTATCCAATCCCTGTTGAGAGGCAAAATAATTTCTTAACTCTTTACACCAGAACTAGAGAAAGGGACAATTTTAGTAAAGATGGGTTACTAATTTGGAAATCAACATGTCAAATTAAGACATTTCATCAGGTAGAAATACCCCAGCCTGCTAAGGCAAATGTTGACTTTAGCTGGATTTCATCGACAGATAAACCGGTCACTGCCACCACGTTTCTTCTCCATTATTTGTGCCCACCTACTCTTGGTAAATCGGGATACAAACCTGCTCATGAAAGTCAAGAGTCACTGTGTGCTCGTCACTGTCATCTCCCACACTCTTCCCCACACCCTAACATAGACATACCAAGGGATTAGGGTTAGCACACCATGTTTGACCTGGGTTCTAATATAGTGTTTTGAAAAATAGAAACAAAGACTTACCTACAGAGTTGAGGTCCATGTATTAGTTATCAAAGAAGAGGTGATAGAAAGGGTGGATTCATACTTTCAGGGTTAGAGAGATGAGATTTTATTTACATTTGATTGCCCTAAATGTGATCTCATCAAAAAATTGCTACCAAGAACCTGTAAAATAAAAAGCTTGTTTGTGGGAGTGTGTAAAATCAAATGGGTTTATTATTTAGGATTTGATCTTACCAAAACATGGAAGCTCAATGACTTTAAGGAAATTAGA
Source organism: Globicephala melas (assembly GCF_963455315.2). Taxonomy (NCBI): domain Eukaryota; kingdom Metazoa; phylum Chordata; class Mammalia; order Artiodactyla; family Delphinidae; genus Globicephala; species Globicephala melas. Next base: position 108,792,740 of record NC_083335.1, read on the forward strand.
ATTTGACTTATTCTGTAGTCTAACCTGCCTGGTACACTATAAATGCATTTTCTTTGACAGGTTTATTCCTTCAGCTGTTTTGAGTTTAATTGGGGTCCTCTGTATAAACCACAGACAGCTTTGGGAAATGTGGTTGTTATTTATAGAACACCACAAGCCTACACTGTACTTTCAGTAGAGCTTAAATTGGACTGAATCTCTCATGCTATCAGCTCTGGGTTCTTTTTGGAGGAAGGGAAAAAACTCACTGCATTTTTTTTTTTGCCTCTGTGTTTGTACTATTAGAAAATGAAAAGAAGCTCTAAAATACATTATGATCTAATGAAAGAAGTGGGAGAAAAAGAAAGGAAACAAGATAGAATAATGGAGTTTTGAGCTTCCTTTCCTAAGAAAATGCAGTAGGACTAAATAACACAGAACAAAATTGTTACAACAGACTCTTCTGTGAGATGTTCACAGAGAAAACTGGAGACTAGAGAACAGCCAGACGCCCAGCTGCGAAAGTGCTTCCTTTTGAAGAATTTGGAAGGCCAAGGGGAAAAAATGAGTTATATGAGGATGTAAGATATGTTTGTGGGGGTGGGGGATGAAAGGTCTATGAAGAACAAGGAGACAGTATTAGGCTGCCGGAACATCAGGAAAACAAGACACAGTGGAGTCACAAGTGGGTGAAGAGAAAAAGAGAAGCATGAAGAGGAAAGCACCAAGGGAAGAGGTGGGTGAGTAGAAGGAGGAGGTAATGATGAAACTTACCCACAGACTAAAGTTGTGAATATAAAGCCATTTTCATCATCAGTACAGGGGAACATTCTCTGCGGGGTCAGAGACAAGGTAGCATGTCCTTCACACACACAGATAAGCCTTGGATCACAGCAGGTCTCTACTTAGAAAGTTCTAGTTGGATATCTCCATGTACACCTGGATGGGACTGTCAGGCAGGGCTGGAATGAGCTAAGGAGCAGAAGGGAGCTGAAGACCACCAGGCCTGAAGCCTCAGCTCTGTTATGGGAGAGTTTTCTTTTCTTTTTTTTTTTTAATTTTCATTTATTTATTTATTTTTGGCTGCGTTGGGTCTTCGTTGCTACACACGGGCTTTCTCTAGTTGTGGAGAGCAGGGGCTACTCTTTGTTGCGGTGCGTGGGCTTCTCAGTGCAGTGGCTTCTCTTGTTCTGGAGCACAGGCTCTCGGCACGTGGCTCAGTAGTTGTGGCTCACGGGCTCTAGAGCGCAGGCTCAGTAGTTGTGGCACATGGGCTTAGTTACTCCACGGCATGTGGGATCTTCCAAGACCAGAGACAGAACCTGTGTCCCCTGCATTGGCAGGCAGATTCTTATCCACTGAGCCACCAGGGAAGCCCTGGCAGAGTTTTCTTGATCCCCATTGAAAAAATTTTGACAAGCCTCTAAAATATTGCTCCATTTTCCAAGAGTGTCTGGGAAATACTATAACAAGAGCACTGTAACTAATCCATCTGATATGAGGCTCCAGAGAAACCTCAACAAATGTCCATTTGGGAGAGAATTGAAGATTAAAAACTATGCTCAGGGTCTTAATTAAACATTATGTTAATTTTATGAATCCTAGGTTTTAAATATGAAACCACTGGACTCCTAATGATAACTGACTTGGGGAAACACTGTACTTTGCTTTCTATGAAGCAGGATGATTATCATATCCCCTCTTACCTTTACCTCCCCTGACCCCCAAATAGGCATGCTTGTTACATTGAGGAGACTTCTGGCATTTCTGCACAGCCTTATATGTAGGCAGATGAACTTTCAGAGCAGGCTTTGGAGGAGGAAATCTCATAAGCTTGGACCATATATCATTACTAAAAATTGGACCTGGCGTTTATCACAATTATTTGTTCACTTTCTTCTTCCCTCCCTCCCTCTCTCCCTTGATTCCTTCCTCAAACCTACAGATTCAGAATCTCCAGTGGTGCATCCCACGGATTTGTATTTTGTAAACACTCCTGTAATCCTGATGCCATCAGCCCAGCACTGGTTTTGTGAACACCTTAGAGGTTTCAAGACAGGACCTGCTTTCTGTGTAGGTTGCTGAGTAATCATAGGTGATTTTAAGGGTGGGGGAAGAGCACTCCTGCCTCCCAATATCTCACATATATTTGGGTTGATTTTTAAAATGCATTTGGCAGTGGACAAGACCTTTCAATTCACATCAGTGTAAAGAAATTTCTTTCTTTTTTCTTTTAACATGTCTAAGATGTAAATGATTCATACAAGATAATTTAATAAGAACAGGTGAGTGGGGGGAGAGTAAGAAGGCACCTGATGTACAATGATGGAGAAAGGGGGCATCATCTCCTAGAGGGAATGGGCAGATTTCGGTACACTCTTCACAGCCTTGGTAAGGGTTGAGCTTACTTGAAACCCAATAGTTTATTTTTATTTTTTAATTAGATTATTTTATTTATTTGTTTATTTATGGCCACGTTGGATCTTTGTTGCTGCACGCGGGCTTTCTCTAGTTGCGGTGAGCGGGGGCTGCTCTTCGTGCGGTGCATGGGCTTCTCATTGAGGTGTCTTCTCTTGTTACGGAGCACGGGCTCCAGGCGCGCAGGCTTCAGTAGTTGTGGCTCTTGGGCTCTAGATTGCAGGCTCAGTAGTTGTGAGCACGGGCTTAGTTGCTCCACGGCATGTGGGATCTCCCCAGACCAGGGCTCGAACCCATGTTCCCTGCATTGGCAGGTGGATTCTTAACCACTGCCCCACCAGGGAAGTCCCAGTTTATCTATTTTTAAATAGTAGAGGTATGTTAGAATAAGCCTAAGGGACACATACTTGGAAAAGTTAACAGTAAGGACTTTGCTGTTAGGTGAGTTAAGTCCAACAATTTTCTAAGGCCTTAACAGAAAGCCAGGAAAGCAAAATTCTTAAGATGTCCCTCTCCAAAATGACTATCTTGGATATGGCACAAATGCCCAGCGCACAACCGCAAGATGAATAAAAGATGAATTCGTTGTAAAAGGCTTAGAGATGGATAGATGACATTTACATAATGATGTAAATTTGTACATAATGATGGAGAGTAGTTCATTTCTTTGAAAGCTGATAATGCCAGCACTCATGAAAGAAGTAGTTTCATGTTAATTTTGAGTTCTTCGAATTTGGACAGTTTTTTTCAAAGGAAAAAGACATACTTTCTACTCTTAGAAAGATCACAGAATTAGACAGCAATCATGTTCCTTTTTTCCCCAAGATCTGGGTGCTTTTCATCATTGCCAAACCCTAAAATTGAAAATTCCATACAAATGAATTTTAATATTTTACTGCAAATTGTCATGCCATAGATGAATTCCAATTAGCCTTCTTTTTCTACTTTATAATTAAGAAATAGGGCTGAGGATGGGGGGAAGGGGGCATAATTCTGGGCAGTGGCCAGGAAAAAAAGTGTGAAAAATTATATTGAGCACAGATTTACATAGTTTTACCATCTGTCTTCAATGACTTAGATCTAGTCTTGCTTCAGGAACTGGGACTATGTCAGATAACTCTTAAAAGTTGTTTCCAGAGTTCTGGTTCCCTCTTAATCAGGTGCTTTACATAAGTAAACATTGAAAAATAATGGAGTAAGGAAGACTTGGGGAGGACTGGATAGCTGTCTTCAGATATGTATAAGGCTGGCAAGTAGAAGAGGAAATACTTTGCCCTAGCTCTAGAAAAGTTTTAAGTTACACAAAAGAGTAGCTCTACTCAATCCAAGTAAGAAATAAGTAGAATCGATTGTCGTGCTGATATTCAGCTCTATTTTCCTGGAATTCTATAAGCAGAGTCTGATGGTTGTCTGTTAGTGATATTGTAGAAAACTGCAGTGGGTGGGAGACTGAACTGGGGGACCTTTCAGGTTACTTCTGAACTAAAGCTGGAAGGGAGAGCAAGGGAATGTGGTATTATCTTAGGCGGGGTTGCAGCAGTAGACTCTCAGGGAAGGATTTGAATGCAAGTCGTTTGTTGAGGAGGTGATCCCAGGAAGTATCAGTAGGAGGGTAGGGATGTGAGTCTTACTGGGGACTTCTGGAACACATTTCAGAATTGTCCTACTCAAGGGGTAAGTAAGCAGGGGCATCTATCCTCCATTTTCATCCCTCCTGGCTGGGCACTGCTGTCTGGGACATTAAATCCCCTGTACTCCTGGTCTGCCCTGTGCAGGTGGAAAATCGTGGGTCCTTGCCATGGAATGCCGTGGGCAAGCATGGAGTAGGTGACAAGTGCCAAAGGGATGTGACTGGGGCATGACAGAATCTGCTATAGTTGTAGAGCATTGGCTATGGAGTTAGGCTGATCTTGTTTTGGTGCTTACCTCTCCTTCTTATTAGCTGTATGACTTTAGACAACTTATGTAGCCTCTCTGGATCTATTCCTTATCAACAAGTCAGAGGTGACATAGATACCACACAGGGTGATTGTCGAAATTCAGTAAAATAACAAACTTAAAGCACTTAACAGAATGATCTAAAAAAGGTAGCTTTTGTTATTGTAAGAATAAATCTTTCTTCTTAGATCTAAAATGAGCTCATTCCCAAAATAGTAAGATATTAAAATCTTACATGCTGCCAAAAGACTTTACAGGTAATACAAATGCTAAAGAAAGAAAATTTTAAACTACTATAGAATTTAGTCAGAAATTATTCTTCTTTCTTCATGTAGCAACTAACAAGTATTTAATATTTATTGACTATCAGGTAAATATCTGGCAGTACTAAATTCACAATGAGCATAAATGCCTATTTATTCAAGACTTGGCTTAAGCAGCATTTTCTCGCTGCGAAGAATAAAATTATTTTACAGCTGGACTGGGACACTGACTGACACTGACTCTTGGCCAAGATAAGGGCAGTGGGCTAACTAATGATGTGTAACATGCTATTTAAAGTTTGAAACTCCCCTAGCAGCACTTAGGACAGGTTTATTTTAACTTTTTTCTTCTAGCTTTATTGAGATATAATTGACATATAGCATCGTATAAGTTTAAGATGTATAACATAATGATTTGACATATGTATATATTGTGAAATGATTACCACAATAAGTTTAGTTAATATCCATCACCTCACATAGTTACAGTTTTTTTTCTTGTAGTAAGAACTTTTAAGATCTCTCTTAACAGTTTTCAAATATGCAATACAGTATTTTTAACTATAGTCACCATGCTGTACATTACATCCCCAGAACAAATTTATTTTATAAGTGAAAGTTTGTACTTTTTACCACCTTCACCCAGGCCGCCTTCCACCTCCCCAACTCCCCACCTCTGGCAACCACCAATCTGTTCTCTGTTTCTATGATATCGGTTTCATTAGATTCTATGTATAGGTGAGATGATACAGTATTTGTCTTTTTCTATTTGACTTATTTTACTTAGCATGATGCCCTCATCCCTGCTGTTCCAAATGGCAAGATTTCCTTTTTTAATGGCTGAATAATATTCATATATATATATCTTAAGACATCTTTATCCATTCATGTGGATGGGCACTTAGGCGTTTTCTTGTCCTGTAAATAATGCTGCAGTGAACACATGGGTGCAGATATCTTTTTGAGACAGTGATTTTATTTCCTTTGGATATATACCCAGAAGTGGAATTGCTGGGTCATAAGGTAGTCTTATTTTTATTTATTTTTAAAAGTTATTTATTTTTTAGAGGAGTCTGTGCCTTTATTGGCCAAGCAGCCTTCATGAAGGGGATGAAGGTGGAGAAGTGAGCGACCCTGATGTCTGAGCAGCTTGTGCTTCACAGGCTTGTAGGTGATTGACAGCTTGCCCATACAGCGGCCAATCATCCCAGGCTTGATTTCCACCTGGTTGAGGATCTTGCCCTTGTAGCCGCCCACTATCTTGGGAACGATGATCATGTCCCACAGGTGCATCTTAACAACCTTAGGCTTCTCTGTGGGTGGCGCCTTGTTCTTGGCCTTGCTCAGGCACTTAAGCGGCGAGTGCTGCTTCCTCCACAGGCCGGATTCAGCCGCGGTTGCTGCCAGGCGCAGTACAACTGCATGAACAGCTTGTAGGACTTGTCCAGCAGCTGGTTGAGGTCCACGCCTGAGGTAGGTGGACTTATGGAAGGTCTGCCTCTTTTGCTGCACTTCTGCCACCTTGTCAGTTATTGGAAAATGTTGGTAGTCCTATTTTTAATTTTTTGAGGAACTTCTATACTGTTTTCCATAGTGCTGCATCAATTTAGATTTCTACCAACAGTGTGGAAGGGTTCCCATTCCTCCACTTCCTTGCCAACATTTGTTATCTCTTATCTTTTTGATAATAGCCAGTCTAATGTATGTGAGGTGATATCTCTTTGTGGTTTTAAATTGCATTTCTCTGATGATTAGTAATGTTGAGCACCTTTTCCTGTGCATGTTTGCCATCTGTATGTCTCCTTCGGAAAAATGTATATTTGGGTCCTTCACTCAATTTTTAATTGAATTATTTTGTTTTCGCTACTGAGTTATATGAGTTCCTTATATATTTTGGATATTAACCCATTATCACATGTGTGGTTTGCAAATATTTTCTCCCATTCTGTAAGTTGCCTTTTCATTTTGTTTATTGTTTCCTTTGTTGTGCAGAAGCTTTTTAATTTGATGTGGTCCCACTTGTTTATTTCTTATTTTGCGTGCTTGTGCATATCTAAGAAATGACCAGTGTTAAGGAGCTTTTCCCCTGTGTTTTCTTCTAGGAGTTTTATGGTTTCTGGTCTTACATTTAAGTCTTTAATCTATTTCCAGTTAATTTTTGTGAGTGGTGTAAGGTTGGGATCTAGGTTCATTCTTTTGCATGTGAATATCCAATTTTCCCAGCATTATTTATTGAAGAGACTGTCTTTCCTCCACTAAGTATTCTTGGCTCCCCTGTCAAATATTGGTTATCTGCATATGCGAAGGTTTATTTCTGGGCTCTCAATTCTGTTCCATTGATATATATCTTTTTGTATACTATTTTGATTATTATAGCATTGTAATGTAGTTTGAAATCAAGAAGTGTGATTCCTCCAGCTTTGTTCTTCTTTCTCAGGATTGCTTTGGCTATTCAGAGTCTTTTGTTGTTCCAAATGAATTTTAGGATTGTTTTTTCTATTTCTGTAAAAAAAAATGCCATTGGACTCTTGATAGGGATTGCATTCAATCTATAGATAGCTTTGCATAGTATTTTAACAATATGAATTCTTCCAGTCCATGAAGACAGGATATCATCCCATTTGTGTTTTCTTCAATTTCTTTCATCAGTGTCTTATCGTTTTTAGTGTGGAGATCTTTCACCAACTTGGTTAGATTTATTCCTAAGTATTTTATTGTTTCTGATGCTATTGTAAATGGGATTTTCCTTTATTTCTTTTTCAGATAATTCATTTATTAGTGTAGAGAAGCACTAATGATTTTGTATGTTGATTTTGTATCCTGCAATTTTACTCATTTCGTTGATTAGATCTAACAGTTTTTTGGCAGAATCTTTAAGACTTTATATATATAAAATCATGTCATCTGAAAATGGAGAAAGTACTACTTCTTCCTTTGTGATTCTGATGCCTTTTATTGCTTTTTCTTGCTTGATTGCTCTGGCATAGGCATGGTGAGAGTGGGTACCCTTGTCTTATTCCTGATCTAGGGCCAGTTTATTGGTGCTTTACAGCTGGTGTAATCAGTTTAACAGTTGGGCTTGGTTATGTGACCAGAAGGTCATGGAAGAATCTGCTGGAACCTTTTAGGGAGTTCTCCCTAAACAGAGACTCATTGGACAAGTCTTTCACCTCCTTGGGTGAATAAGAAGGACCGTGGGGAGCTGTGCTTGGGAAGCTCTTGGGAGTCTTGTGAATATGTTCAATTATCTGGTCCTATTGTAGTCCTTGAGGGAGTACTAATCCTACCAGGTTATTTTTGGCTGTCTACCTGTATGTCTTCCCCATAGATGTGAGAGTTTTGGGAGCAAGAACCCTGTGTGCATATTGTTTACTATTGTATCCTTCATACTGAAAACATAGCACAGAACACCATGAATAGGCAAAAATGTTTGTTGGATAAAATGAGTGAATGAAGTAGTAGTTGACATCATGGAAAAGGCTAGATGTTTATTAACTTAAATCCACAAATATTTATTTAATGCCTTTTATGTGCAAAATGTAATAATTGTTTTTTAAAATATTTTCTTTTTAAAAATTCGATATACATTTTTATAGTAAGTATGGTTTATTTATAGTCTGTATTTAATAATTCTAATATATAAAGTCATTATAGTTCTATTTGTGTGCCTTGTTGTCCTTGAGTATTTGCTGTTCATTGTATCTGAAAATTACCTGTAAGAATAATTTAAGTCATAGAATGAAAGTAACTTCCTTCAGAAAGAACTTGGATTTGTTTCTACCAAATGCCTGAAGTTACTACCGGTCTAGGTTCACTTTAATCCAAGTTCAATTTTTAAGTTCCCTGGACCACACAGATGACATGATTCCAGACTGAAAGACGACTTACCCTTCCTTGAGGGTGTAGCCCTTTGAGGTCATAGCTTTTTATGCAGACAGTCTCCTAATAGACTTCCCATCTTCTATGGGCCTTGGGCTTTGTTCTCCATGCTCCTAATCCTGTGAGACCATCACAGTAAACATTTTTATTTTACAGAAATATCCGAGAAATAATAAGGAAGACGGTGAAGGAGTAACACGTGGAGATCACCTTCCTCTCCACAAATACATCAAAAATACATCTACATGTGGAACAACTCCTACAGAGCACCTACTGAATGCTGGCAGAAGACCTCAGACTTCCCAAAAGGCAAGAAACTCCCCACATACCTGGGTAGGGCAAAAGAAAAACAGAGACAAAAGAATAGGGACAGGACCCGCACCTCTGGCAGGGAGCTGTGAAGGAGGAAAAGTTTCCATGCACTAGGGAGCCCCTTCACTGGCGGGGACAGGGGGTGGGCAGTGGGGGAAGCTTCAGAGCCATGAAGGAGAGCGCAGCAACAGGGATGCAGAGGGCAAAGCGGAGAGATTCCTGCACAGAGAATCTGTGCCAACCAGCGCTCACCAGCATGAGAGGCTTGTCTTCTCTCCTATTAGGGGCTGGGAGCTGAAGCTCGGTCAGACCCCAGGGACAGAACTGGGTTTGGCTGCATGAAGACAGCATGAAGGGGGCTAGTGTGCCAGCCGGGAGGGAGTCTGGGAAAAAGTCTGGACCTGCCAGAGAGGCAAAAGACCTATGTTTCGGGGTGCGTGAGGAGAGGGGATTCCTTCCCAGTGTGCCCACAGAAGGCAGAGCACTGCCTAAACGAGCTCCAGAGATGGGCGTGAGCCGCGACTATCAGCTCAGACCCCAGAGATGGGCATGAACCACTAACGCTGCTACCGCTGCCATGAATAATCCTGTGTGCAAGCACAGGTCACTATCCACACCCACCTGGGAGCCTGTGCATGACACCACTGCCAGGGTCCCATGATCCTGGGACAGCTTCCCCGGGAGAACACACAGCAAACCTCAGGCTGTTGCAATGTCACGCCAGCCTCTGCCGCCTCAGGCTCACCCCTCATTCCAATTATGACTACCGTACCCCTCCCTCCCCCCAGCCTGAGTGAGCAAGAGAGCCCTAATAAGCTGCTGTTTTAAGCCCCTCCTGTCTGGGTGGGTAAAAGACGACTGAGGGTGGCCTACACACAGAGGCGGGGCCAAAACCAAAGCTGAACCCAGGAGCTGTGCGAACAAAGAAGGGAAAGGGAAATTTCTCCCTGCAACCTCAGGAACAGCAGATTAAGTCCCCACAATCAACTTGATAAACCCTGCATCTGAAGATACCTGAATAGACAATGAATGTTCCCAAAATTGAAGTGGTGGACTTTGGGAAGAACTGTAGACTTGGGGTTTGCTTTCTGTGTCTAATATGTTTCTGGTTTTATGTTTATCTTAGTTTAGTATTTAATGCTTATTATCATTGGTGGATTTGTTTATTACTTTGGGTGCTCTCTTCCTTTTTTTAAATATATATATTTTTTCTTTTGTCTCCTTTTTCTCTTTTTGTAAGTGTGTACGTGTATGCTTCTTGGTGTGATTTTGTCTGTATAGGTTTGCTTTTACCATTTGTTCTAGGTATCTGTCCTTTTTTCTTTCTTTCTTTCTTCCTGTTCTTCTCAGCCATGTGGCTGGCAGGGTCTTAGTACTCCGGCCAGGTGTCGGGCCTGAGCCTCCGAGGTGGGAGGGCCGAGTCCACGACACTGGACCACCAGAAAGCTCCCAGCCCCACGTAATATCAATTGGCAAGTGCTCTCCCAGAGATCTTCGTCCCAACACTAAGACCCAGCTCCACCCAACGGCCAGCAAGCTCCAGTGCTGGGCACCCCATGCCAAACAACTAGCAAGACAGGAACACAGCCCCACCCATTAGCAGAGAGGCTGCCTAAAGTCATACTAAGTTCACAGACACTCCAAAACACACCAGCGGACGCAGCCCTGCCCACCAGAAGGACAAGATACAGGCCTACCCGCCAGAACACAGACACCAGTCCCCTCCACCAGGAAGCCTACACAAGCCACTGAACAAACCTCACCCACTGGGGGAAGACACCAAAAATAACGGGAACTACGAACCTGCAGCCTGTGAAAAGAAGACCCCAAACATAGTAAGTTAAACAAAATGAGAAGACAGAGAAATATGCAGCAGATGAAAGAGCAAGGTAAAAACCCACTGGACCAAGCAAATGAAGAGGAAATAGGCAGTCTACCTGAAAAAGAATTCAGAGTAATGATAGTAAAGATGATCCAAAATCTTGGAAATATAATGGAAAAAATAAAAGTAACGTTTAACAAGGACCTAGAAGAACTGAAGAGCAAACAATGATGAAAAACACAATAAATGAAATTAAAAATACTCTAGAAGGAATCAATAGCAGAATAACTGAGGCAGAAGACCAGATAAGTGACCTGAAAGATAAAATAATGGAAATAACAGCCACAGAGCAGAATAAAGAAAAAAGAATGAAAAGAGTTGACAACAGTCTCAGAGACCTCTGGAACAACATTAAATGCACCAACATTCGAATTCTAGGGGTCCCAGAAGAAGAAGAGAAAAATAAAGGGTTTGAGAAAATAGTTGAAGAGATTACAGTTGAAAACTTCCTTAACATGGGAAAGGAAAGAGTCAGTCAAGTCCAGGAAGCGCAGAGGTCCCACACAGGATAAATCCAAGGAGAAACACACCAAGACACATATTAATCAAGCTATCAAAAATTAAATTCAAAGAAAAAATATTAAAAGCAGCAAGGGAAAAACAACAAATAACATACAAAGGAATCCCCAAAAGGTTAACAGCTGATCTTTCAGCAGAAACTCTGCAAGCCAGAAGGGAGTGGCACGACATATTTAAAGTGATGAAAGGGAAAAACCTATAACCAAGATTATTCTACTCAGCAAGAATTTCATTCAGATTTGACGGAGAAATTAAAACTTTTACAGACAAGCAAAAGCTAAGAGAATTCAGCACCACCAAACCAGCTTTACAACAAATGCTAAAGAAACTTCTCTAGGCAGGAAACACAAGGGAAGGAAAATACCTACAATAACAAACCCAAAACAATTAAGAAAATGGGAATAGGAACATACATATTGATATTACCTTAAATGTAAATGGATTAAATGCTCCAAACAAAAGACGCAGACTGGCTGAATGGATAGCAAAACAAGACCAATATATGCTGTGTACAAGAGACCCACTTCAGACCTAGGGACTCATACAGACTGAAAGTGAGGGGATGGGAAAAGATATTCCATGCAGTTGGAAAAAGGTATTCCATGCTAATGGAAATCAAAACAAAGCTGGAATACCAATACTCTTATCAGACAAAATATACTTTAAAGACTACAAGAGACAAGGAAGGACACTACATAATGATCAAGGGATCAATCCAAGAAGATATAACAATTGTAAATAGTTATGCACCCAACATAGGAGCACCTCAATACATAAGGCAAATGCTAACAGCAAACAAAGGGGAAATCGACAGTAACACAATAATAGTAGGGGATTTTAACACCCCACTTTCACCAAAGAACGGATCATCCAAAATGAAAATAAAGAAAGAAACACTAGCTTTAATAGACACATTAGAACAGATAGACTTAACTGATATTTATAGGACATTCCATCCAAAACCAACAGAATACAATTTCTTCTCAAGTGCTCATAGAATATCTCGAGGATACATCATGTCTTGGTTCACAAATCAATTCTCGGTAAATTTAAGAAAGTTGAAATCATATCAAGTATCTTTTCCAATCACAATGCTAGGAGACTAGATATCAATTACCGGGAAAAAACTGTAAAAAATACAAACACATGGAGGCTAAGCAACACGCTACTAAATAACCAAGAGATCACTGAAGAAATCAAAGAGGAAATCAAAAAATACCTAGAAACAAATGACAATGAAAACACGACAACCCAAAACCTATGCGATGCAGTAAAAGCAGTTCTAAGAGGGAAGTTTATAGCTATTCAACCCTGCCTCAAGAAACAAGAAAAATCTCAAATAAACAACCTAACCTTAAACCTAAAGCAATTAGAAAAAGAAGAAACAAAAAACCCCAAAGTTAGCAGAAGGAAAGAGATCATAAAGATCAGGTCAGAAATAAATGAAAAGAAATGAAGGGAACAATAGCAAAGATCAATAAAACTAAAACGTGGTTCTTTGAGAAGATAAACAAAATTGATAAACCATTAGCCAGACTGATCAAGAAAAAAAGGGAGAAGACTCAAATCAACAGAATTAGAAATGAAAAAAGAAGTAACAAGTGACACTGCAGAAATACAAAGGATCATGAGAGACTACTACAAGCAATTATATGCCAGTAAAATGGACAACCTGGAAGAAATGGACAAGTTCGTAGAAGAGTCCAACCTTCCAAGACGGAACCAGGAAGAAACAGAAAATATGAACAGACCAATCACAAGCACTGAAATTGAAACTGTGATTAAAAATCTTCCAATAAACAAAAGCCCAGGACTAGATGGCTTCACAGGCAAATTCTATCAAACATTTAGAGAAGAGCTAACACCTATCCTTCTCAAACTCTTCTGAAGTATAGCAGAGGGAAGAACACTCCCAAACTCATTTTACGAGGCCACCATCACCCTGATGCCAAAACCAGACAAAGATGTCACAAAAAAAGAAAACTACAGGCCAATAACACTGATGAACATAGATGCAAAAATCCTGAACAAAATACTAGCAAACAGAATCCAATAGCACATTAAAAGGATCATACACCATGATCAAGTGGGGTTTATCCCAGGGATGCAAGGATTCTTCAATATATGCAAATCAATCAATGTAATAAACCATATTAACAAACTGAAGGATAAAAACCATATAATAATCTCAATAGATGCAGGAAAAGCTTTTGACACAATTCAACACCCGTTTATGATAAAAAGTCTCCAAAAAGTGGGCATAGAGGGAACCTACCTCAACATAATAAAGGCCATATGTGACAAACCCACAGACAACGTCATTCTCAATGGTTGAAAACTAGAACCATTTCCTCTAAGATCATGAACAAGACAAGGTTGCCCACTCTAACTGCTTTTATTGAACATGGTTTTGGAAGTTTTAGCCACAGCAATCAGAGCAGAAAAAGAAATAAAAGGAATCCAAGTGAGAAAAGAAGAAGTAAAACTGTCACTGTTTGCAGATGACATGATACTATACATAGAGAATCCTTAAGGTGCTACCAGAAAGCCTCTAGAGCTAATCAATGAATTTGGTAAAGTATCAGTATACAAAATTAATGCACAGAAATTTGCATTACTATACACTAATGATGAAAAATCTGAAGGAGAAATTAAGGAAACACTCCCATTTACCATTACAATAAACAGAACAAAATATCTACGAATAAACCTCCCTAAGGAGGCAAAGGACCTGTATGCAGAAAACTATAAGACACTGATGAAATTAAAGATGATAAAAAAAGATGGAGAGATATACCATGTTCTTGGATTGGAAGAATCCACATTGTGAAAATGACTATACTACCCAAAGTGATCTACAGATTCCGTGTAATCCCTATCAAATGACCACTGGCATTTTTCACAGACGAGAACAAAAAAATTCACAATTTGTATGGAAACACAAAAGATCCCGAATAGCCAAAGTTTTTCTTGAGAAAGAAAAACAGAGCTGGAGGAATCAGGCTCCCAGACTTCAGACTATACTACAAAGCTACAGTAATCTAGATAGTATGGTACTGGCACAAAAAGAGAAGTATAGATCAAGGGAACAGGATAGAAAGCCCAGCGATAAACCCATGCACACATGGTCACCTTATCTTTGATAAAGGAGGAATAATATACAATGGAGAAAAGACAGCCTCTTCAGTAACTGGTGCTGGGAAAACTGGACAGCTGCACGTAAAACAATGAAATTAGAACACTCTTTAACACCATACACAAAAATAAACTCAAAATGGATTAAAGACCTAAATGTCAGGCCAGACACTATCAAACTCTTAGAGGAAAACATAGGAAGAACACTCTTTGACCAAAATCACAGCAAGATCCTTTTTGACCCACCTCCTAGAGAAATGGAAATAAAAACAAAAATAAACAAATGGGACCTAATGAAACTTAAAAGCTTTTGCCCAGCAAGGAAACCATAAACAAGACCAAAAGATAACCCTCAGAATGGGAGAAAATATTTGCAAATGAAGCAACTGACAAAAGATTAATCTCCAAAATTTACAAGCAGCTCAATAACAAAAAAACAAACAACCCAATCCAAAAATGTGCAGAAGACATAAATAGACATTTCTCCAAAGAAGATATACAGATTGCCAACAAACACACGAAAGAATGCCCAACATCATTTATCATTAGAGAAATGCAAATCAAAACTACAATGAGATATCATCTCACACCTGTCAGAATGGCCATCATCAAAAATCTAGAAACAATCAATGCTGGAGAGGGTGTGGAGAAAAGGGAACCCTCTTGCACTGTTGGTGGGAATGTAAATTGATACAGCCACTATGGAGAACAGTATGGAGGTTCCTTAAAAAACTACAAATAGAACTACCATATGACCCAGCAATCCCACTACTGGGCATATACCCTGAGAAAACCATAATTCAAAAAGAGTCATGTACCACAGTGTTCATTGCAGCTCTATTTACAATAGCCAGGACATGGAAGCAACCTAAGTGTCCATCAACAGATGCATGGATAAAGAAGATGTAGCACATATATACAATGGAATATTACTCAGCCATATAAAGAAATAAAATTGAGTTTTTTGTAGTGAGGTGGATGGACCTAGAGTCTGTCATACAGAGTGAAGTGAGTCAGAAAGAGAAAAACAAATACCGTATGCTAACACATATATACGGAATCTAAGAAAAAAAAAAAGGTCATGAAGAACCTAGGGGTAAGATGGGAATAAAGACACAGACCTACTAGAGAATGGACTTGAGGATGTGGGGAGGGGGAAGGGTAAGCTGTGACAAAGCAAGAGAGAGGCATGGACATATATACACTACCAAACGTAAGGTAGATAGCTAGTGGGAAGCAGCCGCATAGCACAGGGATATCAGCTAAGTGATTTGTGACCACCTAGAGGGTTGGGATAGGGAGGGTGGGAGGGAGGAAGATGCAAGAGGGAAGAGATATGGGAACATATGTATATGTATAACTGATTTACTTTGTTATAAAGCAGAAACTAACACACCATTGTAAAGCAATTATACTCCAATAAAGATGTTAAAAATAAATAAATAAATAAATAAACATATGGGACCTACTGAAACTTAAAAGCTTTTGTATAGCAAAGAAACCGTAAACAAGACGGAAAGACAAGCCTCAGAATGGGAGAAAATATTTGCAAACAAAGCAACTGACAAAGGATTAATATCCAAAATATACAAGAAGCTCATGCAGCTTAATATCAAAAAAACAAACAACCCAATCCAAAAATGGGCAGAAGACCTAAATAGACATTTCTCCAAAGAAGATATACAGATTGCCAACAAACACATGAAAGGATGCTCAGCGTCACTGATCATTAGAGAAATGCAAATGAGAACTACAATGAGGTATCACCTCACACTGGTCAGAATGGCCATCATCAAAAAATCTAGAAACAATAAATGCTGGAGAGGGTGTGGAGAAAAGGGAACCCTCTTTCACTGTTGTTGGGAATGTAAATTGATACAGCCACTATGGAGAACAGTATGGAGGTTCCTTAAAAAACTAAAAATAGAACTACCATATGACCCAGCAATCCCACTACTGGGCCTATACCTTGAGAAAACTATAATTCAAAAAGAGACATGTACCACGATGTTTATTGCAGCACTATTTACAATAGCCAGGACATGGTAGCAACCTAAGTGTCCATCGACATATGAATGGATAAAGAAGATGTGGCACATATATACAATGGAAAATTACTCAGCCACAAAAAGAAACAAAATTGAGTTATTTGTAGTGAAGTGGATGGACCTAGAGTCTGTCACACAGTGAAGTAAGTCAGAAAGAGAAAAGCACATATCATATGCTAACACAAGTATATGGAATCTAAAAAAAATGGCTCTGAAGAACCTAGGGGCAGGACAGGAATAAAGACGCAGACGTAGGGAATGGACCTGAGGACACTGGGAGGGAGAAGTGTAAGATGGGACGAAGTGAGAGAGTTGCATTGACATATATACATGACCAAATGTAAAATCGATAGCTAGTGAGAAGTAGCCGCATAGCACAGGGAGATCAGCTCGTTGCTTTGTGACCACCTAGAGGGGTGGGATAGGGAGGGTGGAGGGAGACGCAAGAGGGAGGGGCTATGGGAATATATGTATATGAATAGTTGATTCACTTTGTTATACAGCAGAAACTAACACAACATTGTAAAGCAATTATACTCCAATAAAGATATTAAAAAAAAAACATACGCAATGTCCTCAGTGTAGAAGTGGCTTCCTTGTGCACTTTTTGGATTCCTGATTTATTTTGCTTTTGTTATTAGATCTTTTGCTTTGTAAGAGATTTGTAAAAGAAAAAAACAAAACAAAACAAAAAACAAAAGTCCTTCCCTCAGTATTTTTGTTTTCCTCTGGTGGTTTGGTCAGAATAACTGAGTCTCCCATTATTGGAAATTAGAAATCTCGCTCAAATATATTGTAGTTATCAAAGACCTTGCAAATAATTGCAGTGAGAGACAGAGGTGAACCCAAGTAAGTATAGGACAGGGACTGCTAATCTTTCTGCCATCATCTCCTACAATTTTCTGCCTCTCTTATCTCACTCAAGTCCTATGAACCTCTTATTCTTCCTCATACATACTTGCTATTTCTTCTGTCTAGAACCCTCTTCTCCCAGATCTTTTACGCCTGCCTATTCCTGTTGTTGTTCCTCCTTCCTGACACTAGAAGAAGCTTATTTTTTACTGTTTCACATTTATTAGCATCTCTACTACTGAGAGGAAAAAATAAAAGGAGATAAATCTTAAATTAATTCATTTTAGTGAAATTAATAGGGCTGATGAGAAAAAGTAGTAGTAGATGAAATTAAAACTAACGTTTGAAAATATACTTTTTAGATTTTCTATGATTAAGTGAAAACCAAGAGGCGTGGGATTTGGCCCTGGTGCTACCACTGTTCCTTAAGGTGGAATTAGTTTCTTCTTTTGCAAAATAAGTGAGTTAGATTTCTAAGCACATTTTCAGCTCTAAAATTACTTTATTAAACAATTTATATTATTTTAGTGCTACACGCTGGATAACATCAAGAGTTTTCAGTGGTTTCAGAATCTGAAAATCCATTTCCATAAA
Source organism: Globicephala melas (assembly GCF_963455315.2). Lineage (NCBI taxonomy): Eukaryota > Metazoa > Chordata > Mammalia > Artiodactyla > Delphinidae > Globicephala > Globicephala melas. The sequence goes on from NC_083335.1 coordinate 108,810,559, forward strand.
AGCTTCTTTCAGGTATTAATGTCTTAGGACTATATAACAATCCTGAGATACTGTGTTCACAGTCTTTAGGACTTGTGGAACATTCTAAGTCAGAGATTTTTAAAGAAGAGTGCATATCTGAATCACCTAAGGAGTATTTTCAAAATGCACATGCTTGCACCCTGCCCATTCCAGGCCTACTGAAATCGGAACCACAGGAGTGGCTTTTCAAGCCTCTGCTTGCAGCAAGTTTGTAACTCTTCATTTGGTCAAAGCATGTCACATGGTCCGGCCCAAAGGCAGTGTGAGAGGGCACTATAAAAGGGCATGGATACAAGGATGCATTAAAAACTGGGACTATTAGTGCAATCGGTCTCCCCCAATCTACCATATATTTATTGAGAACATGCGGTCCAGCACACTATTCCTGCACATAGTATATATGCCATGGGAATCTATTGCTAACAGTATGCTAAATAGTTGAGAAGCATTGCCTTTTGTCGTCCCCATTATTCTCTGATTAATGGTTCCTTGAAGGTACTCTTCTGGAAACCAGCTGTCACTGATAATGGTGTTGGCAGAGACTGTGGTGGCTTCCTGACAACCAGTGCTTTTCCCTCCTCCTTCTCGATGTAGACTCTGTTTTCTCTGACGTGGGCACAGTCTTACACATCTCTTTCATTTTTCAGAGAATAAATTTGGGTGGAAATATTTTTAGACTTTTATAGGAACTAATGAATTCAGCTGCCTTTTTACCACCCCTCCTCTCTCCATCCCTGTCTTCTTTTCATGTGTTTACGTTATGTGAGTTCATACATTTTTCTGTTTGTGTATTCATTATGGAAACATGGATTATTGGGTTAAAATTTGTTAACAAATTTACAATTGTAGTGTCTTCAATTATTTTGAAGTGTGTTTGTTGCATTGCAAGAAAGGCCTTTGCAGAGTCAATCAGTATTAGACAGTTTTGGTAATATACTATGATGGTATCTGAGTACTTGATATTTCTTAAATATTTGTTGCAGATGAAGCTAACTGAATGACGACAAGGATAATATAAAGTTGTTCCATTCAATGAATCAGAAGTATGGAACTTCTCTGAAGGGTTTAGTTTCAATTTCACTTTTATAACAGTTACTATTCTTTTCTGACATGTTTTTTTCTTTAATTGAAGTATAGTTGACTTACAATATGATTAGTTTCAGGTGTACAACATAGTAATTCAATATTTTTACAGATTACACTCCATACAAAGTATGACTATATTCCTTGTGTCGTACAATACATTCTTGTAACTTATTTTTTTTTAATATCTAGTAGTTTGTACCCCTTAATCCCCTTTGCCTATTCTGCCCCTATCCCTACCCCTCTGGTAACCACTAGTTTGTTCTCTGTATCTGTGAGTCTGTTTCTGTTGTGGTATGTTTGTTCATTTTATATTTTAGATTCCACACTTAGTGAAATAAGTCAGACAGAGAAAGACAAATATGGTATGTTTTCACTTATATCTGACATCTTTTTGATCCTTTTTTTCTCAAGTACTCTGTGAAATCATCTTAAAGGTAATTTCATTGAAGTCCTGAGATGGTAATATCTATAGTCAATTCATGAGTGTCACCAAATTCTTGTGCTTTATGACTAGTTTAGTTATAGTGAGGAAAGTGAAATCATTCTGACCACATTCTACCTTCAAATAAGCATTTTTATAGTTAATAAAACTGGTTTTGCTGGTTAAGAGAAAGTATGGGTAAATATTCACTTGTTCTTCAAATGGGGGAAGATTTACAAGAATAAAAGCAATGTGAAAAAATCTTAAAGGAAAAGGCAAACAGATTTGACTGCATGAGAATTCCAAATTTTTGTGCAATGATAACAATGAAAATCCACCATAAATTAAAATTAATGGTAAAATATAAGTGCAAAAAATATAATAAAGAACTAATATGTTTTAATATATAGAGATGCTAATAAAACATTGAGAAAAAACTAACTGCCCAGTAGAAGATACGGGCCATGGTCATGAACAAATCACAAAAGAAAAAGAAATAACCCACAAATGGTCAATATATTTATGTGTGAAATGATAAATTGCATTAAAAAATAAAAGAATGGCAAGGTAATGAGATAATGGTTTTGACCGTGAAATTAGAAAAGAATGATCCAAGATAACACTCCATGTAGTCACTAGTGCTCTTGGAAGGGCATGTTTATACATTGCTCATGGGAAGATATATTGGGACAATCGTTTTGTGAAGCAACTTGGCAATTGTACTAAGAATCTTAAATATGTTCCTACCCTTTCATTGAGGCATTTAACTTCTAAGCATCTATCCTAAGGAAACAATTGGATAGCCAGGCAAAGTTTTACAAAAGAAGATTTGTCCAGATTTTTCCTTCAACAAAGGAGGCAAGAATATACAATGGAGAAAAGATAGTCTCTTCAGCAAGTGGTGTTGGGAAAGCTGGGCAGCCGCATGTCAGTCAATGAAGTTAGAATACTCCCTCACATCATACACAAAAATAAACTCAAAATGGCTAAAAGACTTAAGACATGACACCGTAAAACTCCTAGAAGAGAACATAGGCAAAATATTCTGACATAAATCATAGCAATGTTTTCTTAGGTCAGTCTCCCAAGGCAATAGAAATGAAAGCAAAAATAACAAATGGGACCTAGTCAAACTTACAGGCTTTTGCACAGCAGAGTAAACCATAAACAAAACGAAAAGACAGGGCTTCTCTGGTGGCACAGTGGTTAAGAATCTGCCTTGCAATGCAGAGGACATGGGTTCGAGCCCTGGCCTGGGATGATCCGACATGCCGTGGACCAATAAGCCTGTGCGCCACAACTACTGAGCCTGCACTCTGGAGCCTGCAAACCACAACTACTGAAGCCCACGTGCCTAGAGCTCGTGCTCCGCAACAAGGGAAGCCACCGCAATGAGAAGCCTGCACACCACAACAAAGAGTAGCGCCCACTCGCTGCAACTAGAGAAAGCCCATGCGCAGCAACAAAGACCCAACACAGCCAAAAATTAATTAATTAATTTTAAACAAACAACGAAAAGACAACCTATGGACTGGGAGAAAATGTTTGCAAATGATGCGACCGACAAGGGCTTAATTTCCAAAATATAGAAACAGCTCATACTACTCAGTAACAAAACAAAACAAACAAAAAATCAAAAAATGGGCAAAAGATCTAAATAGATATTTCTTTAAAGAAGACGTACAGATGGCCAAAGGCATGTGAAAAGATGCTGAACATCACCAATTATTAGAGAAATGCAAATCAAAAGTACAACGAGGTATCACCTTACATTGGTCAGAATGGCCATCATCAAAAAGTCTACAAATAAGTGCTGGAAAGGGTGTAGAGAAAAGGGAACCCTCTTACACTGTTGGTGGGATGTAAATTGGTGCAGCCACTATGGAAAACAGTATGGAAGTTCCTTAAAAAACTAAAGATAAAGTTACCATATGATCCAGCAATCCCACTCTTGGGCATATATCTGGAAAAGATGAAAGCTCTAATTTGAAAAGATATATGCACCCCAATGTTCAAACCACTATTTACAATAGCCAAGACATGGAAGCAACCTAAGTATACATGAACAGATGAATGGATAAAGAAGATGTGGTATGTATATATACAATGGAATACTACTCAGCCATAAAAAAGAATGAAATAATGCCATTTGTAGCAACATGGATGAACCTAGAGATTATCATACTAAGTGAATTAAGTCAGACAAAGACAAATATGATATCACTTATATGTGGAATCTAAAAAATAGTACAAATGAATTTATTTACAAAACAGAAACAGACAGACTTAGAAAACAAACTTATGGTTACCAAAGGGGAAGGCGGGGAGGAGGGATAAATTGGGAGCATGTGATTAACAGATGTATATACTGTATATAAAATAGATAAACAAAAAGAATTTATTGTATAGCACTGGGAACTATACTCAATATCTTGCAATAAACTATAATGGAAAAGAATAAAAAAAAGAATATAGGTATATACATATACTTGTATAACCAAATTACTTTGCTGTACATCTGAAACTAACACAATATTGTAAATCAGCTATTCTTCAATTTAAAAAAAGATTTGTCACAATATTATTTATAATAGCAAAAATTTGGGAAATATCTTAAATGCCCAAGGATGTTGAAATTGTGACACATTATGGATTATTACATAGGCATTAATAATCATGTTTATAAATAATCCCAGTTATGTTAATTAGAACTAATATAAACAGAGAAAATTGCCCAGAATTTAATATATCAAAATGTTAACTTCTGGTGATTTAATTATGAATAACTTATTTTTTTAATACTCTTCTGTTTTCAGCAAGGAACATATATTATTTTTGTCACCAAAAATGTTATTTAAACTTATGAATACTTTAAAAATCTTGTAAAATTCATTAGAACCAGTCCTGTCAGACTGAGCAAGCTTGTTAGAATTCTGCTCCATGTTTTGCCTTCTCCTCCAACACCCCCCGTTTTTCTTCTCTTTGTGACTCAATCCTACCCCAGAGAGTAGGTTGGTTCTCTTGTTGGGTAGAAAACACAGACCATTCTGTGGAAAGATGGTGGGATGTTAATGAATTACAATGTGGGAAACAGGGGAGCTTTCTTTCTTAAACACAGAAGATCCTGTGATGAGGTTCCTTTGATATCTAGTACTGATTACACTCAAAGTAATATTTCAGTCAGGCTGTGGAAGTACATTCAAAACCTTGTCATTTGTCCCAGTGTAGATTGACTAGTTCAGGTAACTGAAGTATCCCAATTCCTTACTATATTCTATTTCCAGAAGTCCCATGGAAAATAGTCCAAGTTTTCACGTTATCCACTCCATTCCATTTCTAAATGGGTCTGCATTGCCAGCACTTGTTGATCAAGAATTTGTCAAGTTTGTTGTTTCAGTATTCTGTAGCAAAGAGTACCAGTATGTTAGTCTCCAGAGCACCAGCAACTGAATGATAAACAATTCAGGTGTGAGGAAAGGCTTGCTGGTGTGGTAGCTTCTGCTTCTCCTTGGGGAACTCATTAAAAGCCTGAAAATGGCTAACAGTCTCTGAGAGCCTGGCTCTACTAGCACTTTAACAACAATGAAATTTGTTCTCCCAAGGGCACTTCCTAGATGACTGAGCATTATGTGGAAACCTCCTACTAAGTAGTCTCCCCTTTCCATTGGTGTGTCATAATTTTAACTCTAATTCTTCTAACCAAACTGTTGTGATAGATCTAGTTAGAGGCTGGATGTAACCCCCAAATCACTGTTGAGTTCAAGAAAATAGGCTGGACCCAGACATACCAAATGTAGGATTCTAGGGAAAGCAGAAGCAGCAAGTGTGATAACTACAACAACATTGAGAGCTCACTCTAAACCAGGTACTGTGCTAACAGCTTTACATAGATTATCTCACTGAATTCTCCTAGACATCTTTAGAGAGAGGAGCTATAACAAATCCCTATTTTACATATGATGAAATTTGAACCCTAGTGATTTGATGCCTGAGCCCCAGCTCTTAACCATGAGATGAAAGTGAAATACATTTGAGAATGTAGAACCTGTGCTTGCCAATCTGAGTTCAACAACTTCTGTTTCCAGTCTTCAAAGAGTTTCTGGGAGTGTTATATTTTCAGTTCATAGACCTGAGCAAGCTGTTCACCTTCACTGGCAAGGAGAATCATGTCTAAAAGATTCCAATGCTTGGCTATACCTGTTGGTACTCCTCTACCTGTCATGGCCAGCTGATCACCTCTGTGTCTAACCTGAATGTATCTTACCCAGCAGGGCAGTGGAAGACTCAGAGAGATACAAAGGAAAATCTTTCCCCCACCAACCAAGCTTTCCAATACAAAATAGACCTAACCATTTTTTCTTTTGATTTATCTAAGATGATCCCTAACATTCCTTGTGTATCTTTAAAATCATATGAATGTGTGAACAATCCTGCGCTGGATGAAGTCGAGTTCTTTGCCCTTGGGAGCTTGAAACTACATGTTTCAAAAGCCTGGAGATTGTTTTGAGAGTAGTTATAGCCACAATTCATAAAGCACTTGGTATTTGCTCAGCACTCACATCAGTAAGTACTTTACATAGTTTCACATTTAATCCTCACCACAACCCTACTAACTAGATGTGATTATCCCATATTTTACACATGAGGGACCTAAGACTAGGAGATACTAAGTAACTTGCCCAAGGTCCCACAGCTAGTAAATTGAGCTTGGGTCTCTTTGATTCCAAAGTCCCAATTTGGGACATCAATACCTACTTCAAGGCTCCTCGAACTTTAATATGTGTAAGAATCACCAGAGAATCTTGTTAAAATGCAGATTTTGCTTTAGTACATCTGGAGTGGGGCTTGATATTCTGGACTTCTAACAGGCGCCCTGCTGTGGTTGATACTTCTGGTCCTTGGACCACTGTTTGAATAGCAAGGCTTCAAAACTTCCCCAAAAAGGGAAAGACCAGACTTTTGGTAATTTAATACTTCAGGTTAAATGTGAAGAAGGGAACTTTTCCTAATTTGTCCTTATGAATAAAAATAAATATTAATATAAAAATAGCAGTAACTGAACAAGCCAAATATTATTCTAAGCACTTTACATGTCATATCTTATTTAATTCATTCAACAACCCTCAGAGGTAGATAATATTACTATCCCCTTTTACAGATGGGGAAAATGGAGTACAGAGTAATCAATGGATAGGTTTTGTTTTCCCCAGCCTCTTCTTGCTCTTCCCCATTCACATATTTTCTCGATTCCTGAACTTCCTTAGAGATTCATTCCCTTGTTTCTATTTAAAAAGCAATCCCCTAGATGAAGGTAATACACTGCTTTGTCATTTATTTATACCTTAGTCTCTATTTTATAATGAAGGTGTAGGGAGGAAACAAAGTACAAAACATATGAGACCTTCAGTTCCTAAAGAAAGGAAAAAAAGAAATGGAAAAGATAGACTGAGTCTCTAATGAAGCTTGGTACTACTTGCTTTGCAAGTTGCACTATGAGCCCTGATGGCTTCACCCACACATATTCCAAAGCTGAAGCCATTGGTGATTTCAAGATAAATAAAATTAAGTTGTAGATTTATTAGCTATGCAGAGATCACCATGGAGACAACCAAAAGAACTCTCACCATGGAGATCTCTCCCTACCCCTCTCTGCCTGAAATGATCAGTACATCATATAAACATCATAAATAAATTTGGGAGGGAAGACTACAAAGCAAGCAGACTAGAGCCCCAGAAGGACTGGTGATGGGGTGAATTAACAATCCAGAGAAAATTTCTAAGGTTGGTCTTCCAAAGTCACATGTTTCTGGGTGCTACGTAGTTTCTTCAGGGAAGAAGAGAAATTTCCAGAGCTTAGTTCATGTTAGCATGGGATGATTGGAGGAAGGTCAACTTAGAAACTAGTACCAACTCTAACCCTGTAGTACAAGGAAAGAACCTCAAATGAGCCTCTTTCCACTATAAGGGAATCACTATGTCAATATGACTCCTGGTCCACTCCCCTGTGACATCAACATAATGATGAAATCAAAATGTACTAGGGAACAGTAACGTTGGCAATGTGGATTTTTGTCAAGTAGCTCTGACCCAGAAGAAGTGTCCTCTCAGAGAGTAGACTTCACAAAATGCAGCACTTTTTCTTCAGTGGATACTTACATTTTCAGTATTTTGTATAAGGAGAGCATGGAAATAATATTATCATAGGTAGAGCTCCCCAGGAAGCCGACTTTGAGATGAAGTTTGACATGCAAAATATTTATTAGGGAGTGCCGTTGGGGCATAGAGGAAGGGAGCAGGGCTTGGAAAGAGGGAGAAGTTGAGGTACAAGGTAGGCCTGACAACAGCCATGGCCTACCTTACAGAGAGCTCTGAAACTAGAATGGCTCTTCAGAGTTGTTCCAAGTTGGGTCAAGATGGCCACATCTTTTTACTCTTGCATTGATTGTTCATTGGATGCGGGTCATTGGGTTAGGGGAATTGGGCCAGATGGCTCTTTGCAGCTGAGGCAACCATGAAGGGGCTGACAGCTGAAGGCTGCCTGCCAACAGCACTGCCAGCAGCTGAGGCAACAAACCCTTCACTGAAGGGAGATCAGGATAGCACATCAGTGTCTACCACAGATAGTAGTGATTTCAAAGTACCAAGAGCTCCAAAGTCAGATAAGTGAGATGTGATCTTTACTTTTAAATTAAGAAAAGCTGTCTGAGTCATAAACCACTTCCTGGGGCAAATATTGTGTTGGCCAAAAAGTTCGTTCGGATTTTCTGTAACGTGGAAAACCCCGAACGAACTTTTTGGCCAGCCCAATATTTAAGTGATTCTGCTAAGTATGAAAAGGCATTTCACTGGTCTTGGTATTCAGAAAATTAATTAAAAGAAATGCATTTTTATCCCTTATTCTGAATAAAAACCAAATAGATTACTCATTCCAGTTTTACAGTGTACATATGTGTTTAAATGTCAATGTGTATTTTTTCCATTCTCTTACTGACTCAGGAAAAGGTGCAAGAAGATTTAAATAATGAATTACCATATGGGTAATATACTCATTCATTCATTTAGCAAATACTTATTGAGCATCCATTATATGTCACAGCACCACACTAGCCATTGGCTCTGTAAAATTAGTAATAACATAGAACCTGACTGAATAACTATGTCAAACAAACTCTGAAATAATAAAGAGTAGCAGGAGGAATAGAGGTGGGTAGAAAACACAGGTAGGAAGAAGCATTTGCTTCTTCCAGTTGTCCTTTTCTACCTGCCATTTGGTAAAGAAGAGATGGGCATGAGCAGTCTCAGCAGGTAAGGGTAAGTGAGAAAAATAACTGTTACCAAATTAAGTTGTATGGACCCAGCTCGGGCCCTAGCCTGGCCAAGCCTTCTGCCTCCGTTTGGGTTCTAGTAGGCAAATAACGAAACCAAAGCTGAGATCGGCACAGCACTTTTTTCAGTGGCCAAAGAATGGAGAAGGGGAACTAAGTTCACAGATCATCTTCTTCCCCACGTGGCGAGAGGGACTTGATTTTAAAGAGTGAAGGCAAAGGGAGGAGGAGTGAGGCTAATGATGGGAAGGTATATGCATTATTCTACCGGGGAAAGGGCAGGGCTTTTTTCGAGGGAGTGGGGTGCCACCCACTTTGTATTCTCTCTGGGTCCTATTAATATCTGGTCATGGCTGCTGGTAGGTGTGTCATTTGATATGCTAATGTAGTAAAATCAGCGAATAATGAGACTCAGGGTCTGCAGGAGGTCAGATTCATAGCCATCTTGGTCCCAGCTTGTTCTATCTTGTTTGTTTGTTTGTTTGTAGCTTCCTTTCTTATCTCTGGACACTTTAACTTAAAGATTTACGTTAACTCCTGCTAAAGGTTGCGGGGGTTGGCAGGTTTTGAGCAAAGCAGTCCTGCTAAAGGTGGTGGGGGGTGAGGGTTGATGGGTTTTGAGCAAAAACCTGGAGCAACTTTGGCAACACAACCATCAACTTCATTTTTTTAATCAATTCGTTATTACATTCCTTCTGTCTTTCTGGTTACCTTTTTTAGGTGACTGTCCTTCTCTGGGGTTAATAGACTTCATGAGGTTCTTCCATTGTTTGTGGAATGAACTTCCATAATTAATAAGTTCAAATTTGCCTGTAAAATGACTAATGGTTATTAACGCACTGGATAACTGAAAATGGGCATCTAAAGACGCGAGAAGCAGAGATTGGAGAAAAGTATATCCCTTCTTTCAGTGTGGATATAACAACTTGGAAAGACTAAGTACTCCTTAGCAATCTGAGAATTTTGCTGAAAGAGGTTCCTAAATTGGAAGACAGAGGTCAGACAACTTCTTGGATTAAAGAGATTAAGGACACCATTGTCTGTTTATGTTTACATTCTTGAGCAAGCAACTAAATTCAATAGGAAGCAAGACATCTAGAGTGAAGAATATTTCTTAGAATCCTAGGGAGAAGATTTCACCCAGAGGTTGTACCAAAACAGACCTATTTTGTACAAAACAGAATAGGTCTTTACAAAACAGCCTCTAATAGTATTTTATTTACTCCACTTCTGAATGCCATACAGAATAAATTTGCTTTCTTTCTTTAATTGAATCTCATGTATCTTTGACCCATTCTTACCAGGACATCTTTCTACTTGGTGTTGACCCCACTTTATTTTTATTGAATTTAAAAAGTTAAAGTAAATCTCCTTACCTTTGTAAAGAGTTATGAGAAACTGGTTCAGCTGATTCTCACCCCAAGATCTGTTGAGACAGAGGTGGAAGCTGAAAGTTGACTTAAACTTTAGAGTTTTGGACCAGCAGCATCAGCATTATCTGGGAACTTGTTAGAAATGCAGACTCTCAGGCCCTACCCCAGAACTCTTGAGTCATAATCTGCATTTTAATAAGCTCCTAAGGTGAATCCTATGCACGTTAAAGTCTAAGAGGCACTGATTTACAGCATTTGTGGAAAAGTCCTTCCTCTATAGCTAAGTTAAAAACACAGAACAGTGAAATACTTAATTTTCTTTCCCGAGTCTCTGTTCACTGTTCTTAATAACATTGTAACAAGTTTGGAATACAAAAGAATTATCAGACAAGAGACCTTTTATAAATACAGCTCACAGAGATCCAAGGGGCCATCTGAAATGGAGTCAAACTTTTGGAAAAGCTGAAATAGAACTTTTCATTCATTTCTTTTTCATATGGTTTAACTGGGGGAAAATATCTAAGCAATATATTACAGATGCAAAAATCTTTAAAACAGAACCAGAGGAAAACATTTTGGAAATGGTTTTAAAATGACTCTGATAAAAATGTAAGAAACTTGAACTGTTTCCCCATGAAAAGAATACAGCTGGAGGCAGCATTTACAGCTGGCAGGGAAGAAGCTCAGCTAGTCAGGGCGAACTGGCCCAATTTTACATCAATTATTATTACATTATGTTCATTTAGAAAAACATTAAATGTTCCTCTTTGTAACTTTTCTTTGCCATCTCTTTAGATATGAAAGGATATTTAGTATATCTACCAGAACATGAAATAATGCTCACGAAATATAATCACCAAGTTGGTCATCAGCTGCTGGCCTAACCAGTCCTGCTGAAACATTTGAATCTCCTGCCTGCACCCTGAACTCAAGCAGATGGCAGGTCGGCAGCAGTGGTGACAACTGGCTACTGAAGGGGGCATAAGTCCAAAATGAAGAGATCACATTCCTTGCTGTGGAGGACCAGAGGCCTATTGTGCTTTTCCAGCATGATCACAAACAGGCAGTTTTTTGGGTACTGCAGGCAGGTGGAATGAAGGACTCTTAGATGAACCATCACTAACAACAAAAATTCAGATTACATGTAGAAAGAGTAACAAGCAATGCAAGTAAGGCTGAATTCAAACAATAGGTTCCAAAATAGAGCACTCTATTCCAAAGGATCATGCTCTCTCACTCGTGAATCAATTTTTTTTTCTGTTTTGCTCCTTAGTAAATTGGACAGAATTGTTATTTTTATTTTATAGACAGGAGAAGGGAGGTTAAATGATTTACCCACATTTGTACAGCTTATCTACAGGAAAGAAAGTTGAATTTGAGCTTTTTGATTGCCTGTCCAGCGGGCTGATATGCTTTATCATGCACAGTAATACATTTGAAGCAACTTGCTCACATTTTATAGTAGCAGTTAATGATCTCTTTGGTATTGTTTATCAGTTGTTTCAAATGTGTTGTTGTTTCACAAGCACTTTCCCCAACTAGGTGCCAAGTATCTTGTGGACAGGCCTGGGCATATTTTATGTGCTCAGTGAATGCTGATTGAACAATTACCAAGGAAAGATGAAACATTTGGAAAAGAAGGGAAAAAAGGAGTGGAACAAAACGGAGCTGGGGAGAAAGACACAGCTCTCAAAAGTTGCATCCTAGTCATTTAAATTTAGGGCATAATATCACAGAATATTATATTTGGAAGGGTCCCCGGAGACGATCTTACCTAACCTTCTACCTATTGAGGAGTATCTTCTTTTATTTTCTTCCAGTTTTATTGAGATATAATTGTCGTACAGCACTGTATAAGTTTAAGGTGTACAGCATAATGGTTTGACTTACATACATTGTGAAATTATTACCATAATAGGTATAGTAAACATCCGTCATCTCATATAGTTACAACATTAAAGAAACAGAAAAAAATGTTTTCCTTGTGACGAGCACTCTCAGTATTTACTCTAACTTTCATATATAACATACAGCAATGTTAATTATATTTAACATGTTGTATATTCCATCCCCGATACTTATTTATCTTAAAACTGGATGTTTGTACCTTTTGACTGCCTTCATCCTATTCCTTCTCCCCCTACCCTAGGTTTACCTTCTATAGAACCCTTCATTGGCATCCCTCTGGTTTTGCTTAAATATCTCCAGTGTTGTGGAGCTTATCTCCAATCAGGTCTGCTCTTAGACTGATCTATTCCTTAAGTTTTTCTGTGTCAGTTAAGCAATCATTTATTGAGCAACTGTGTCTCAGATGGCATGCTAGCTGTCAGAATACCAAGAAGAAGAATAAATCAACTTCTCTGTCATGTAAAGCCTAAATGGGTGTTGCTGTTCTGCGGGCAGCTCTCTTCCAAGTCTTGTTTTATGGATCCAGCCTCCTTCCATCTTGTGACTCTGGTGTGTTCAACTTAATGCTTCTAAGTTTCCCATGCTCATTTGCTGCAAGCCAGAAGTGAAAGGGCATGAAGGATGTGTGTGGGAGTCGTTAGGAGTCAGGCCTGGAAATGATGCACATATTCTGGAATAATTCTGCTCATATTCCTTCGCTAGATCTCAGTCACAGGTCCACATCTAACACCAACAATTGCCTAGCTGTAGGCCCAGGAAGATGAAAACAAAGGTTTAGTCATTGGCTAGCAGTTTCTGCCACAGTGCTCTCATTATGCAGTTTTTGGATGAGGTGAGGATGGCATGCTCCAAAGATCATGCAGGTATAAATAGTTAGCCAGGATTCACACTTGGGTGATCTGGCACTGCTGCTCTCCCAGTGTCTCTTGATGTGTGGCTCCCAGGCCAGCAGCATCAGCATCACCTGAGAACTTGTTAGAAATGCACATTAATTGACCTCACTCCAGACCTACGAAATCAGAAACTCTGAGCTGGGGCCCAGTAATGTGTTTTAACAAGCCCTCTCCGACTGACTCATACTCACGTTTGAGAACCATTGTACCATACTGTACTACATTTCATTTAAGGGCTTCCAGAGTATTTTTCTAGTTGGCCATCAATATTATCCATTATCTAGAGAAATGTCTGACAGTATTAGTGACCAACTTGAAAAATAAACATTTAAAATTATTTTTACTTCAAATACAAAAATATTATTTGCTCTGCTTTAATTTTAAGATAATGGTATTTCTGTTATAGCATTGCCTTAAGTGTTATTTATGCAATTGTCTATTTTCTCACACTAATTTCTAAGCATCCAAAATGCTCTTGTATCTCCCACAGCCACTAGTAATTTGCTTTCCAAATAGTAGGCATTCAATAACAGTTGGTGTAATTGAATGAGAAAAAAATGTTGTACGATAATGTTTCTCATTAAATTGAAGATATATGGAAAGCAGCTTTAGATGATAAAACTTTTCAGTCATATTTTCCATGACTATTAAAAACTTCACAGAAAGGACAGTTTAATATCTTCATTGTCAATCGATAGCAAGATTTGAAAACTGCTGTTATCAGATGTGAAAATTTACAATGAGACGTTTAAAAATTATTAGTTACTTAAAAATCCACAATGTTCTATTTTTCTTCCTGAAATAACTTTCTCAATTAGCTAATTTATAATGCACACACTAACAGACTTTAAAATACAACTTTCATTTATTGGATATTTCACAGGCTCTGATGGAACTTTAGAATATGTCTAAAATAATTTTTAGTGTTTCAAATAATTACTGATTCGGCATAGAACTATTTATCATGCAGGAGACTATCCTTCAAGAGTGATCTTTTCAGAATGTTGTTTACATGGCGGTGTCTCATGTAAATTTTGCTGCTAGATGTGACTATTATCTTGTATATTTCACCACCTCCCTTCTTCCCTTCCTCCCATAAATCAGAATATTGGAAAGATAATCAGAACACATTTTACGATGCATATATGTGACAGCAAATAATATTGTGAGGTTATTTTCCATTATCTCTATCTTCAAGTTGAAAATCAAATTGAAGCATTTACCTATATAGTGTGGATTTCACTGGTGCATCTAAGCATTTCTTTGTAACTGAATCAAACATAATTTGGTATTATTAAATGAGATGGGGTGACTCATGAGCTATTGACCAAGTTCTAATGGTTAATTAGCAGCAGTGCATTATAACCCCTACCCACTCACAGTCACTAGTGCGGCTAAAGGAATTTTAATTAGCTGTGTGAGACTTTAGTAAAATACACCTGCAAGCCAGCTCTCTTATTTTTCAAAGCTCTCCTCCTATGTTCTTGCTTTGGAATTTCTATTATCCAAAGGTAGTGATTACAGCTTCCTTGGGATTTTACCACCTTTCTTTCTCTTCCTCCCACTTCTCTACCTACAATTACCTTCTGCAAACTCTGAGATTGATCATAACGAATCTGATAATGGGACCAAAGGCTTTCAGTTTCTGCATGATAACGCAAACATGCCAACCTGGCCCCATGTGAATCGGCTCAGGTTTCCCCACTGGTTTGGCCCTCATTTCCAGTGGAGTTGCTAGAAAGGACCATTTTGGATGTTGACTTGGATTTCCAGTCAGTATGCTATTTACTCGCTCCAATACTGGCTTCAAGGTAACTTCTAATGCTATATATGGCTTAGAACAAAGTATTTGGAATGATCTGGGGAGGACTGGAATAGGAGTGAGAAGACCTTTCCTTTCAGCTTGTACTTCTGACTATTCAAAAATATACCTAAACTGGGGTGGATACATTTGTGGGTGAATAATAAAATTAAAACATTAAAAATAGAATGAGGTATGGCTTGAGCTTAAGGTGAGTGAGTGAATCATGTGCCTGATTAAATTAGCATTGCACAGAAGTGGAACCAGAAGGGGGGTAGAGTGTAACAGCTCTCTTCCCTCTGGGGTGACTTTTCCATCTGTACACTGCAGGCCTGCTACCAGATAATGAATGGTGAGAGATCCCAAATGACAGGTGGCAGAAGAATACTGAAGAGTCTTATTAGCCAACTCCTACAATATATATTCTGGGCGCTGCTACTTGAGCATTTTTTTCCCCGTAAAAAGTACCTGTTAGCAGAAATTAAATATAGAAATAATATTCTTTACCTCATGACCTCCATATAGGGGGAGAGGTGCATTGGAGGTACTCAAGGGAAGGCATAAAGAAGTGAGGGTACAGGTGTTACTTTTTGGTGGCTGGGCATCTATTCATCCTATCTGTACAGAGGTAGGATGAATAGATGCCCAGGGGATTCACTTGTCTCCTTTTTATAGGCCATGAATTTGAGTGGGACACCAGGATGCAAAATATGGCCAAGATTAAGCCTCTAGAGTCTGAATGTTTGTGTCCTCTCAAAATTCACGTGTTAAAATGCTAATGCCCAGTGTGATGGTATTAGGAAGTGAGGCCTTTGGAAGGTCCTTAGATCATGAGGGTGGAGGCCTCATGAGTGGGATTAGTGTTCTTAAAGAGAGACCCCATAGAGATCCCTTGCCCTTTCCACCATGTGAGGACACTGTGAGAAGGCACTGGCTATGAACCAGGAAGAACCCCCTCCCCCAACCCCTGCCAGAACTCAACCATGCTGGTACCTTGATCTTGGATTTCCCAGCCTCCAGAACTGTGAGAAATAAATGTCTTTTGTTTATAAGCTACCCAGTCTGTGGCATTTTGTTATAGCAGCCCAAGCTGACTAAGACAAAGCCAATCAGCATATTGCATTTCTCAGGGTGCAATGGTTGGTTCAGTGATGGTCCCATGATCCTACAAGAGTCTATGAACACTGAGGCTTTCCTAGGGCTTCTGGGGAAAAGACACATTCTTTCCTGCTTTACTTGAACATAAGGGGCTGTAATGGCTGTATTACTTCTCTCATACTGCTACAACATGGAGCCTGAGACTGAAGAAAATAAAATAGGGGGTCAGAGATAATGACATGGAGAGAAAATAAGTTCTTTTTTCCTTCCAGTTTTATTGAGATATAATTGACATACAGCACTGTGTAAATTTAAGGCATATAGCATGATGATTTGACCTACATACATCATGAAATGATGAGCACAGTAAGTTTAGTGAACATCCATCATCTCACATAGGTGCAAAATTAAAGAAATAAAAAAAATTGTTTTCCCTTGCAATAAGAACTCTTAGGATTTACCCTCTTAACAACTTTCAGATATAACATACAGCAGTGTTAATTATATTTATCATGTTGTACATTACATCCCTAGTACTTATTTATCTTATAATGGGAAATTTGTACCTTTTAACCACCTTCAGCTAATTCCCTCTCACCCCCGCCTCTGGTAACCACAAATGTGATGTCTTTTTTTATGGTTTGTTTGTTTGTTTGTTTGTTTTTGAAGTATAATTGACCTACAATCCTATGTTAGTTCCTTGTATGTAACATAGTAATTTGATATTTCTATACAGTTCAAAATGATCATCATGATAAGTCTATTTACCATCTGTCACCAAAGATATTACATAATTATTGACTATATTCCCCACACTGTACATTTCATACCCATGACTCATTTATTTTGTAACTGAAAGTTTGTACCTGTTAATCTCCCTCACCTATTTCTCTACTCCCCCACCCTTCTCCCTCTGGCAGCCACCTGTTTTTTCTCTATGTCTATGACTCTGTTTGTGTTTGGTTATGTTTGTTCATTTGCTTTGTTTTTTAGATTCCACATATAAGTGAAATCATACAGCATTTGTCTTTCTTTGTCAGAGTTATTTCACTTAGCATAATACCCTCTAGGTCTATTCATGTTGTCGCAGATAGCGAGATTTCATTCTTTGTTATAGCTGTGTAACATTCCATTGTGTATATATGTGTTCATCTATTGATGGATACTAAGGTTGCTTCCATATCATGGCTATTATAAATAATGCTGCAATGAACATAGGGGTGCATATATCTTTTCAAGTTAGTGTTTTGGTTTTCTTCAGGTAAATATCCAAAAGTGGAATTGCTGGATCTTATGGTAGTTCTATTTTTTGGGGGGGGGGTCTTTGTTGTGGTGCATGGGCTTCTCATTGTGGTTGCTTCTCTTGTTGCAGAGCATGGGCTCTAGGGCACATGGGCTTCAGTAGTTGTGGCTTGCGGTCTCTAGAGTGCAGGCTCAGTAGTTGTGGCACACAGGCTTAGCTGCTCCGCAGCATGTGGGTTCTTCCCAGACCAGGGCTTGAACCCGTGTCCCCTCCAGTGGCAGGTGGATTCTTAACCACTGTGCCACGAGGGAAGCCCTGGTAGTTCTGTTTAAAATTTTTTAGGAACCTCCATACTATTTTCCATAGTGGCTGCACCAATTTACATTCCCAGCAATAGTACACGAGGGTTCACTTTTCTCCACATCCTCACCAACACTTGTTATTTGTTGTCTTTTTGATAATAGTCATTCTGATAGGTAGGAGGTGATATCTCATTGTAGTTTTGATTTGCATGTCCCTGATGGTTAGTGATGCTGAGCATCTTTTCATGTTCCTGTTGGCCATCTGTATATCTTCTTTGGGAAAATGTGTATTCAGATCCTCTGCCCATTTTTTAATCAGGTTGTTTGGGTTTCTTTGATGTTGAGTTGTATGAGTTCTTTGTATATTTTGGATATTAACTCCTTATTGGATATATTGTTTGCAAATATCCTCTCCCATTCAGTAACTGGCCTTTTTGTTGATGGTTTTCATTGCTGTACAAAAGCTTTTTAGTTAGATGTAGTCCCATTTATTTATTTTTGCTTCTGTTTTCCTTGCCTGAGGAGACATATCCAAAAAAAATTGCTAAGACCAATGTCAAAGAGTGTACTGCCTATGTTTTCTCCTGAAAGTTTTATGGTTTTACATCTCACATTTTAGTCTTTAATCCACTTTGAGTTTATTTTTGCGTATGGTGTTAGGGGGTGTTCTAATTTCATTCTTTTACATGTAGCTGTCCAGTTTTCCCAGCACCACTTATTGAAGAGGCTATCTTTTCCTCATTGTATATTCTTGCCTCTTTTGTTGTAGATTAATTGCCCATGTAAGTGTGGGTCCATTTCTAGAGAAACAAAATCTGATGACACATTTGAGCATTGACTGCAACAGTGCCTGTAGCCAGCCCTGCCTCTGGATCAGGCTGCCTCTGGATTTCATTAATATAAATCAATAAATTCCTTTAATTCTTTTTTTGCCTAAATTAGTTTGATTTGGGTATTCTGTTATTTGCAACCAAGATTGCCCTGATTTACACAGATGTGAATACCACTCAAGCATCTCCGCAGTTGAAGATTGATCCACGATTCCACAGGGGCCTACACCTTTGGAGATTTATTTATTTAGTAACCAATCAAAAGTAAGAGGAGCTTTTCAGGAAAGTTTGTTTGGTGGTCAGAATTTTAAATTATTCCAGTGGCAAAGCTCCTAGCAATCCATCTACTAATTGGTTTGTGAATAATTAAAAGATGATCTAAGGTCATCAGCAGACCTCAAGATAAATCCTGGTGTCTAGAGTATGCATCATTCATGTAATTTTATGACATAAATGTTCTCATACTAAGTGAAAAAGCAGAATAATGACATGTATATAATATGGAATAAAATGGAAAATCAGAATGTAGAACCTCATGAGGAATCACTAAAAAAAAAAAAAAAAGTAACTGGGAAACCCCAAGCATGAGGTTTTAGAATGTAACAATTTCATTGAGAGAAATGATTTGTAAAACAATTTGGAACTGCTCTAAAAGTTTCAGTCTTTATTAAAATTTTCTGGTGCTTATTTCAACTTTAATCAAATATTACCTTCATATAATAGTTGATATACATGATATATGGATATAAGATATAACTATTGGAGTCATAGTGTTCTTAAAGAAATGAATATTTATTTGATAAATACTACATTTCTGAAAATACTATACTGACTGGTGATTTTTAATATTTTTTATTTTGTCCCATTACTAAAGGAATAACTCTCAGTGGACACATTTCAGAAGCTAGTTGCTATACCTAAAAATAAAGAAATGTTAATGTTACCTTTCCAAGAGAGACAATACACAACCATCCTAAGATGGATTTCAAAGTGTAAATATCAAAAAAAAAAAACCCCAAGAATCCAAAATTTTGCCAAGATGTCTTTTGAAGCAATTGAAATAAAAGGCCAGACTTAAGTCTATACAGGCCTTTCTTTCAACCTGATGATTAAAAGAGGGAGTTTGACCCTTTTGTTTTTCTTAACACTACTTCAACATTGATGAAAGAATGAGTGGATCTGGTAAATAAACCAGAATAGCTCACTCATAATGGATCAGTTATGTCCACAAGAAGTGAATGTATGATTTCTGTAATGCTGTTAGCTCAGTTTAGGTCTGTGAAGACAGTGAAGGCAACAGTGTGTTGCAATGAGCCAGCAGCACACAGAAGTGCTGTGGAATCAAATGATCCAGTTGGGAATCTCAATTCTACTACTTCCTAGCTGTATGGTCTTGGGATGTTTACTTATCTTCTCCAAACCTTAGATTCCTGATATATAAAATGTGTCTGAAAAATGTTAGCTACTATCACCTAAGTTTTTCATATTGTAATAATATTTGTCATTTTTAAAGTATTTCTCTGTGCCATGTGCTACACTACACATAACACACACGTGCGTGTGTGCACATACACACACCCCATACCCTTAAAACTCTATGAGATAGTTATTTTAATTCCAGTTTTATAGATGTAGAGACTGAGGCTCATATAAGTTACATATCTCACTCAGGATCACGTGGCTTGTGTGTAGTCAGTCTTCAATTTGAACAAAAGTCTGTCTGATTCCATAGACAACGATTCTAATCTATAAAACCAAACAACCTCTATATGTTGCAATAAGAAAGACAGTTACTTTGAACCTGTACTTTGACCCATATCACAATTAATCCATAGTGTGGGGAGTGCTTGCTAATTTGGCCTACTTGTAGGTAGTTCAAGAATGTATAAAAAAGAACTTTGTGTAAAAACCATAAACCACATACTGGCTTTGGGATGTAACTGAGACAGACAGATCCTGTAGCTGTGAAACTGGAGGAGGAACAGATTAGGCAGAGCTATGAGCCAACAGGTACTGTAAGATGTGGTCATGGTCAATCACCAGACTACAGAGCAAATCTCTATTCACTGTGGAAAAATCAAAGTCAGAAAACACACCAAACCCCACTGTGACATTAGAATCCTCTTCAACCTAAAACACTGACACTAATTGAGTTTGGCAGATAATATCAAACTGGAGCTCATGGACCCACATAGGCCATAAGGCTCCACTCATATAGCAAATCTTAATGCTGGTGCAAGGCTGTGCTGACTTTATTGATTCTAGGATTTTAGGAGTACAGATGTCTAGGTGGATCCTAAGCTGGTGTCGAATACTGGGAGTAAGACTAGAATTTAGGACAGGAAAGAATTCTGTGATTTCTGGCCAATGGGCTATACATTTTCAGCCAGTTATTCTTTGTGTTTATTTGTCCTTTGTTATCCTTGAGCTTTAAGTGAAATATGATTTAAAGAGCTTGTTCAATTATTCTATGATTTTTTTTATCCACGTTTATCTAGGGTGTTAAACTGAGAGCAGCTCACGTGATAGTCTCAGTGAAAGTTACCTAATGCTCTGAAGGAAAGTGGACCAAGGGCAATAATGGTCAAAACTTCAAGGGACAGTGTTTTCTTCCCACATGGAGATGCTTTGTAAATCTAAACAGTACTTTCTTTATACCAGTCACCTCCTAATTATTAAACTAATAACATTTTTCAAATCTAATTTGAGCCCTGTTAAACATTTGATCCTGATGAATTCTTTTTATTTCTTAAAATGCTCTCTTTGCTTGAATTCCTTCTCTCTTAGTTTTCTGCCAAGTCTTTTTCAGGTTCCTTCATGCACTCCTCTTCTTCTATCTAATGTTTAAATGATGGTTTTCTCTCAGGGTTCTACATACCCTGACCACTTCCCTTTTGACTCTATACATACATACTATACATTATACATATCATATCTAAGTGATTCCATAGCTATTATTTTAATCACTTAATATTCAAAAGCTACATATTATCATGAGAAAGACTCACAATATTGGACTTTTACATAATGGCCCTATTGCTGTCATACAGAAGAGGTGAAATGGACCCTCCCTCAAAATTGGTTTGGATATTGAGACTGATGATACCACATATGCATCAAGAGAGTAGGAATGAGATTTATTATTCATATAATGAGACTTTCTGAAGAGAGAAGTGTGAGTTCCCAAGCAGGTTGAAAAATGGATTGAGAGAGCGAGGAGGGGCAGCTGGCTTTGGATTTTATTGTGGCTAGGTTGTGGGGCTGGGATGAGGGTTCCCTTGCATGGGCTAGGGCTTCCATAGTTTGAGCCTCCCCCTGGCATCAAAGTAGGGAGCATCTAGGCCTTCTCATCAGCTTGTGCAGATACAGGGGAAGACAGAGTGGCAGAGCTTGAAAGCTATCAGCAGTCAAAAATCAAAAATGGAGTTAGACTCTTTATTACGAATCTCCATCATAATTAAGTCATAGTTAATTTAGATTGGACCACTACACAATCCACAACTTCAGTCCATTTGTCTGTTCTGAATTACAGAATTGCCAAATTGATCTTTCTACTTGGATGTCTGACAGAGCCCTCAAGCTCAACATGTTCAAAACTGAGCTCTTTTTACAAGGTAAGTTAATGACCTCTCAATCCACCTAGTTTTCCAAGTTAGAAAGATGACAGATATCCTAGATGTTTCTCTGTTCTTATCAACTCCTGGTCTTTGCTATTGGTCATAAGCTCCTACTGATTCTACCTTTGATCACCTTGCTGATACCACCCCCTCCTCTTGTAGATCCCATTGACTACCTCAGTTCAGTCCCTTGTAGTTTCTTGACTGGATTTATTGCAATAGCGAGATCTTAATGGCTGCTCTGTTTCTAGTGTCATCCTCTCTGATAATCACCTCCACACACACACATTTACCAACTTGACCCCAAATGAAAATATGATCCACGTCACTCTCCTACTTAAAACTCTTCTATTAGTCTTGATCAGCCACAGGTTAAAGTATCAGTGTCTTATAATGGCATACAAAAGCTTTTGTGTTTTGGCCTCAACCTATTTCTTTGGCTTCATCTACGTACTCCCCTGTCCTGACTCCTATTTTTTCACATTCACCCTGGGTTTCGTTTATACCAAAATACCTTCAGTTCCTCAAACGACCTGAAGTCATTTTTTTTTTGTCCCCATACCTTTTTACATGCTGCTCCTTTTGTCCAGAAGACCCTTTATGTCTCTGTCCTCTAGGCAGCCCTATTTATTATTCTAGTCTGAATGCAGCTAATATCTCTTCTATGAGGCTTTTCTTGACTTTCCCAGGCCTTGTTCCCAGCATAGCACCCTGTATATAATGAGTATAGTAACCATTTATTCTGTGCTTCACACTGTGCTAAGCCCTTTACATATATTATTTTAGGCAATCTATACAGTAATTTTAGGAACTAAGTATGCATATCCCTGTTTTAAACATAATGATATTAAGGTATAGAGAGTTGCAATGACTTATGCAAGACCACACTGCTATCAAGTAGTGGATCTCAAATTTGAACCCAAACTTAGGTCTTATCTAGACCAATGCTCATCATCATGATGTCACTCAGGTGTATTTGTTTAATGACCTATCTCTCCATATAGTCATTTTTGCATTTCCTAGGCCAAACAAATAGTAGTGCCCAATGTGTATATTATATGTTGAAGAGACCAGGATATGTGGGGGTGGGACTGGGCAAATGCCAAAGAACAATACAGTACAGCCATTAAGTCCATAGTAAAAAAGTTCAATCATACCATCATATTTAAAATCTGTAAAAGCTGATTAGGAAAAGACTGAGAATAGATGGTCATTTCTGTTTCCTTTTTCAAATCTAAATGAGGAAAATGGCCAAGTACTTCTTAAAAACCATCAAATGATTGAAGTAAAAACAGTGTAAAAGTTCTATAGCAGTCATATGTCACAGCATCTATGTCCCTCAATTACATCTTGAATGGTCCATAAAGGGAAATGACTTTGGCTTCTGCCAACTGTTCCCTGCATCAAGAATAAGTACCATGGAAGGGACTGAGAATGCATTTTATGCAAGAACTGTCACACAAAGAGCAGACATTAAGATTGAAATTGCAGCTCTTAGACTGAGGAGCTGAACAATAGTCAAAGATGGGAGAAATCCTAACAGCTGGCAAGTCAAGGGAAAGGAAGATGGGGAAATGAGTCTCATTGTTTATCTAACTTCCAAAGATGAAGTCTTAAAAACCATATAACCTAATTGCAGTTCTGTTGTCATTCCAGGGATGTCTTTTTGCACCACTCAAATCAAACCATCTGGGTTCCATTCTTCCCTATTGATCTTACTCATCCTACATGATATAGCTCAAATGTTACCTCCTTTGTCACATATCCCCTGGTCCCCCAGTCAGCATTGATAACCCCACCCTTTTTGCTCACAAAGAACCCTATTTGTACCTCAATTTAGTAGTTCTTAGCTAGATTCAAGACCAAGTTTGAGCTTCTTAAAAGCAGAGAACTATTCTTTCTTGTATGTTCATGCCAACTGCCTAGCGCAGGGCTGAACTCAAACTAGGCTTTCAGTGAAGGCTTGTTGAATTGAAATAAATCTGTTAAGGTTAAGGAATTACTAAACTGTAAATCTTTCTTGACCAAATGACTTGTTCCTCTAAGGACAAATTTTAAAGAATCAGGAAGCCTCAAATAGTCTCTTGTGTTCTGTTTGCACTTGATAATTTCTTACTGAAATTTTAGCCTCTGAAATGCACACTTTATTAGCACAAAAGATTTCCTCAGACAGAAAACTCAGATGTTACATATAACCTTGGCTGAGTCATGCTTTAATGTCCCTTCAACGTTCCCAGTAGTCAACCTTGATTCTTTGTCAGATCTCCTGGAAAGCACCTGCAGCAGCTGCACCTGCCACTACCACTACTCATGTTGGCCAGCCTATGTTTGCTGCAGCTATCAGGGGTCTAGGCAAGTAGGTCTCTGACTGAAGAGAGAGCTCTGATTGATAAAGCAGCCAGGAGAGTAGACCTAAAATCCTGCAGTGTGTTGTATTCACTATTATATTACGATTATTATGCACTTTTCTTCTCCTTCTACTAGATCATGAGGTTCATGAGAACAGGAAGAAGATCTAAATCATTTTTGTATTCCTTATTGTATTCGATCAATGCTTTGAAGCTTCAACTTTAGTACCTGCCATAGGTAGCCTAAATTGTGGTAGTAACTAAGCCAAGTAAGGTGAATTCATATTAGGCTAAATTCCATCCTAAGGATTGTGAAGCACTTCAAACCCTTTAAGGAAAGAATCAGACCATATGTAAAAGTATAGTTGGATTGGATTCTGATGAGGCTTCATCCCCAGTTTGATTCACTTGGTCAGCACTGGGGCCTAGGCATCATTTTTTAAAAGCTCACCCACCCAGAATTCTAATATGCAGCCAGGGTTGAGATCTAGGGTCACTGACCTAGGATATATAGATATGACAGATAAAGATATCTCACCTTTGAATTAAAGAAAAGAACAAACAGCAAATATATAAACTTTGTGTACTTTTACATTCTATTTCCTAGAGTTAATTATTTACCTACTTTATTTTTTTAATTAATTTTTATTGGAGTATAGTTGCTTTACAATGTTGTATTAGTTTCTACCTAGTTTAAATAACATTTCTTCTTGGCAAAAAACTTAGTGTTTGTATTTAGGAAGTATTATTCTCTTGCGAGTCTTTACTTCTCACTAGGAAGCTTGGTTTTTTCATGAATTGCTTTTAGGTAATTCATGGGGAAGTATAAACAAACACATTCAAGAGAGAATGGTCATTGTTCTTCCCTGCTATGAATATTTATCATGCTAAATATTTGGCTTTGACATTTATTTCAACTTCACTGATACTTTTGCAGTGCCTTGCTTTCTTTTGGCATTGACATTTTAGTACCCTTTGCCATTATACAATATATTTTTGGAGGCATTATTGTTTGTGGAAATTCCCAGCCTCGCTTTCACTATTACAAATTTAACTGGATAGGGCCACTGATTTATTGAGCTTCAGTCTGGCCTGAGCTAAGGTGTTTTCTCCTAATAGCTGCTCTCCTGAAATATGTCCTCACCTGATCTGCATGTTTTCCTAGTTTGTAGATCATGAATATACCCCTTTGCTCTATAACCCTCAGTGTTATCGTTTGTTCTATTCTTCATCTTCAGCCTTCCCCAGCTTCTCAGAGTGAATTAACTGGCGCCCCGCAACTCCATAATCATTGCATTCTATTTTTGAGCAAACTTTAGTTATACAGGTAGTGTCAATCATAGCATCAAGTGGAGAAGTCATAGTCATAGTAGTGACAGAGCTTGGATTAAAGCCATCTAGTAAGCCAGACCTGAAAGAGAAAAGAGAACTGGGATTCCACATTGTTTCTGAAGGATCCTGACCCTCAGTTGAGCCTAGAATGTAGTTCTCTCAGGAAGAACTGATGTGTGGCTTCCAGTGACCTATGTGGGATTAACTCCAAAACAGACTGGGACTTCAGTCACAGAAAGGTGATGAGAGAGGAGTAGGACCAAGGCTGAACCAAATGACTTATGTGTAAAGGTGAGCTGCAGTAGAGACTGACAGCCTAAATGACAGCAGTCCTTACCACTGAGTTAGGCACAAGTTTTTATACCATGTCAGGCCTTCCTGGTTGCTCTGCCACCCACAGCCTTCACTTCCCTCTCTAGCATGAATCTCCTTCCAGGTCCTGACTTTTGCCCACCTCTTGTTATCTCCTAAGCTAGTATGCCATAAAGCCAGACAGCTTGTCCTGAAGAACAGGGCGAAAGCCAAGATCTTACAACTTACCTCAATTTCGGATCTCCAGGTCTAACTCAGCAAGAGCAGGGAATTTTGCTCTCCATCTAAATGGAACACCCTCTTCCTGGTTTCTTCTCTCTTACATTTCGACAGTGGTTCTAGAGCACAGAGATTTGCCTTCTCTGACTGATAGACCACATAGAAAAGTTCCAGTGGAATTTAGCTCTTGGGCTCAGAAAACTGATTGTTATGCAATTATAGCTCGAATCAATAAATAAATACAATTTTTTGAGAGATTCATTTCAAATCAGGCATGTAATTAGAAGACAAAGACATGTTATATGGAATAACGAAGCATGTTCACCAAACAGTAATCACACCAAAACTCAAAATTTTATTGCATCAGAAATTGCATTTTAATATGATTGTGTGTGTATGTAATGTAAAAACTTTATTTACGAATGAAACATTAAACAGAGCACTACCGTTAAGAAGTGTTACAGATCTTGGTTAAGGATTTTAACATTTAACTCCACAAAATCACTTTGGGAAACTCTACTGAAGCTAAACACACACCTATCCTATGACCTAGTAATTCCACTCTTTAGCATACCCAGGAAAAATGGGTGCATACGTCCACAAAAAGACATATGTAAGAATATTCATAAGAGCTTTATTCATAATAGTCAAAGCAAGCTGCAAATAAGCCAAATAAAAGGAAAATGGATAAACCAATGGTAGTATACTCATACAATGGAAAACTACACAGCAATAAGAAGAACAAACTACTGGTGCACATAACAACATGCATGCATCCCACATGTATTATGTTGAGTGAAAGAAGCCAGACACAAAGGAGTACATATGTATGATTCCATTTATATCAAATTTAAAAAGAGGCAAACTAGCTGAGGAAGATAGGAGACAGAATACTCGTTACCTGAGGGTGCGTGTGGATGGGACTGCAGAGTGGAATGAGGAAGGAGGGAGCTTTGGAAGGTACTGGAAATATTCTATATCTATGTGAATGATGGTTACAGGAAGGTGAGAAGGAAGGTTGGGAGGAGGGTTTACTTATGTAGTAAAAATTACCAAGCTGCACACTTAAGATTAGAACATTTACATAGTTTATGCTATATATATTATATCTCAAAGAAAATTAACTCCAACATAGACTGTTACAAAAACATAGAAGCAATTTTTCTTAAGCTATTTACATTCAAATGGTTAAGGCCAGATGTTTCAATGTTCAACACATGTGTGTGTCTAAAATAACACCCTTTGTCATACCTCATTGGTTGGCATAACAAAAATGGCTGGTGATTATACAGTCATTCTTTTGTTCAAGTAGCTCAAAGCCTTTACAAGTTGATCTCACAATGTGGATGTTACGAACACGGTAAGTCTTATTCATAAGGACACTTTCTCTTGCATCCCAGGAGGGTTAGTTTTATTTAAAAATTTGAATTTTAATTCTTAAAATCTGCATATAGACTCCTGTTTTTATTTATCTTATTATTTTACACAGCAGAAATGCAATGAAGATTATCAAAGGCCTTAATGAAATCTTGGGAGGCAGTACAATCTGCTGATTCATAGACTCTTCCATTTCCTTGAAGTATGACCTTGGGCAATGGCCTTCCTTTGGGAATAATAGTTATGAGGATTAAATAAATTAATATGTTTATTGGGCTTACCATACATAGTGCCTGGCACATACTAATAAATGTTAGCTACTTTATCATTTAAAAGAAATCAGATGGCAAGTATGGAAGAAATTCAACTAGCATGGTATCTCCTTTCGAATACAGAAAACTCTTAACTTTAGTGACTTTCCTTTGTAAATAAGGATGCATTTTTCCAAAACAGCAATATTCTCTCATGTCAAAATCCCTTTAAAAACAGAAACTATGGGTACAGTAATATTAGGCGCACATGTATTATGTCAGGCTGAGAAGTGAGCAAAGCTACTCTAGTTGATCTACAGACCTGTGAGTAGGAAAAGAAATGCTTCTTGTTGTATACCACTGAATTTTGGGGTGGTTTGTTATATACCATTGTGTGTCAATAACTGGCTCATACACTAGGTAGCTGAGGTTGGCAAACTATGGCCAGTGGGCCAGTTCTGGCCCACGGCCTATTTTTGTATGGCTTATGAGCTAAGAATGATTTTTATATTTTTAAAAGGTAGTTAAAAAATAAGAAGATTATGCAACAAAGATCTTCTAGGGCCTGAAAAGCCTAAAATACATATTATACAGCCTTTCTCAGAAAAAGTTTGCCTACTCCTAGTCTAGAGTAAAAGGTAAGGAAGAGAAAAGAGAAATTCTCACCATAGCCATGGCAAAAAAAAGGTATTTTAATGCCCACTACAACCCTGCCTGGATGGCTGTCCCCAACTGGACTTTATATGTTGTTGAATGAGTAGAAGACTACAGCACTTTTTAGGGAGACTGCGTGTAGAGGGACAGGAGGTTGTAGGGGTGAATACCTCCAGGCCTGGGTTTCTATAGCCCACTGACTAAACAACTGTTGGCCATGAGGAGGCAGCACTGTTCACATGGATAACTCAGGAAAAAACACTGGCAAAAACCTTAAATGGAGATAATTTCTTTAGGTGCAATAGCAATTCCCAGCCTCTCTGTTTCACTACAGTTAGGGAAGAATGATTCCTAAGCCCCTTCCTAGTTCTTTTCCTCCTGCTGAACTATTTATACATTTGGTGCTCCTTGATTTATATTGGTAGTACTGACTTTCATTGGACAGTGGGCTCCTGGGAAAACATGATGAAAAAATGGCTCTATAGTAGACTGGGTATGTGCCGGTATATGCAGCTCCTGGCATTTTAATTTTTTTTTTTTTTAGTCAGCTTTGGTAGGCACTGTTGAATGAGCAGGTAAAGGCAGTAAGAAGTGAAGCAGAGACATTTAATAAGCAGCAGCACATTAACAGAGCCACACAACAACTGGCAATGAAAAGTAGCTACTGCCTATATATCCAGATGTCCATGTTAGGTGACAAGATAGTTCTCTATTTACTACCACTCTGTTGGTGGAGAAAAATCCTGGAAGGACACACACCATTAATTCACAGTAGTTACACAATGAAGACCAGCATTGTTTTGCAGACAAAAATTTGGATTCTAAGCTACCTGTGGTACTTCCTCTTAAGATTATGTACAGGGTTCAAGTGAGTGTTGCAACGTTAGGTTGTTTATTTATTAAAAATCGAACCTGGTAACATAACATACTTTGTTTACATGTAGTTTGAAAAGAGCTTGAAAATCGAATTCCTAATTGGGAAAGAGATTCAGCATTGGAGCTATATATATATGTTGTGCTCAGGAAATCAATGTCTTTTACAGAAAAGCCAAAGAGCAAAGTTTGTCTGGGTCATAAATATAGTTGTTTGCCTCTCTCTCCCTAGGAGGTCTCCCATTACTGTTATTTTATACCTCATACTAGCCTTTACTGATACTCTGATGTTGCCAATACAGCACTTGAGCCATAAATTTGTTCTGAACTTTTTTTTAATCTAGAGCTATACACTTGCTATTTGGAATTGCACTGTACTTATTTTGTAAGAACAGAAGGAAACTGCAAAATAGTTACTGACCTGAAAACAATATATATTTTTAAAAACAGAGACTGTGTGGGTATGATAATCTTAAAGCAAAATTGTGTGTTTTGTCAGGTTGAGGCTGATGGCATTTACGTAATGCTTTGAATCGTATTCTAGGCTTGTCTCTCTAGCTCTTGTAACTTCAGTTAAGTCAACTCACTTCTATTTCCTTGTAAGCTCTAACTCAGGCCTTTGTGGGGTGATAAGAAGGATACCAAGGAAAGCCTCATTCACCGAAATATCTCATCAACTGGGTTCTTGAAGGGGAGATAGTATTTGGGAGAAAGGAAGAAACCTCTTTTGGAGGAATGGAGACACCTCAAAGATAAGATTTTTCAGTTTTTCAATTTTGACTGGAATCACTTTCAGGAATTGTGAGGAAAGGACATAAAAACTTGCCTTTGAACTTATTTGGAGAATAATGCATTGTTTGTGAGATGTCTTGAGTTCTCTGGAGAGAAAGTACAATAGGACAGGAAGGAGATTCTCAATACCCAAACACCTTTGACATCAGGATGAAGAGATTTTTGTCCTAGGAGGACAGGGTACAGCTTTCCCCAAATGTAAGGAAATGGGCTTGGTGAACCTCAAGTGGCCATTCTGCTTCTGCAACCTCTGGATGAATGCTGGTGAAGATGTGATGTTTGGGCTCCTAAAGGACTCTGTGAAATCAGTTTTCAATGACTATGTGATTACATTGCCATAGTAAAACACTCAATATGTACTTGATTGACTTCTAGGCTTTTTATGTTTTAATCCAGCTTCCCATCCCCAGTCTTCATGTGATTTCATGCCATACTATCCCATCCTATCATATTCTATTCCTTTTCATTCCATCCAATCCCATTTCATTCCACTACTTTCCACAACCAACGAATATCTGCTCTGTGCAAAGAATTGTTGGGTGCTCTGAGATGGAAGGTGAATTAGGTTTTGTAACAACTTAGAATCCCATTGGAGACACCAGCTCATACATATGAAACGAATAGTAAATAACATAAAACCACATGCAACTAAGTGACCTACTGTGAACACACATTCAGTATTTAAGAGGAGGAAAATGGAGGCTCAGGTGATCAGAGATGGCTTCAGGGAAAAGATGGCCTTGAACTCAGACTTGAGGGATGAAGAGGTTTTTGTAAAAAAAGGGGGGCAAGAAGGAGGGTTTTCTGGTTAAGGGAAGTAATGGGTAAGGAAATGTACAGTTGAGGGGGGAACATTTTGTCTCTCTCTTCACATGCTTGCCTCAGCCTATAGAATGATAACATCTACTCTGTTGGGAGCATTGAAGAGAAGGTTTCAATTCTTGTTTACTCCTGTCACACAGTGTTCTCTGTGGAAAGAGAAATTATTTACCCGAGTGGTGGAATGGTTAGACTATGACACCCTTGAGCCCATTCTAGTCTACAGTACTACACTGATGGACTAAAGATCACCGACATTTTTCTGTTGGCCCATTTGTGAGGAAGGCCAGGTTCCCCTATGTGTCTAGCTAAGGGTCTCCTCTGTAGATCCAGTTCCCCTTGTGTGGGTTGCAAGGTCTGGACTTGGGGTAAAGAAGTAGCAAGTCCATTCGGGCTTCAGACCTGAGCTACATTTTCCAAGGCAGCTTTAATAGAAATAAAGCTGGTATTTTGATCCCTATTACAATCCTATGTCCATTCATCAATTGGTTCAAAATTCAGAAGGATAGAGTATGAATAATTACCAGTTGTGGACCACAGTATAAGGCAGTAATGAACATAGCAAGTTCAAGGTGGGTAGAAGTGAAGGAGACAATGAAAAGACTGGCTAGCCAGAGGGCTTGTGGCAGAAAAAAGTAAGTTATGAGCTGGGATAAGAAGGAAGGGGTAGACTGCAGAAGGCTTTGGTTGCCAAAATATGGATGGGAATGTTCACAGCCTAGCTGCTGTAGGAGAGGTGTAAAATTAATTTCAACACAATGAGCTAAATGCTATTATAAAGATGCTTTCAAAGAATGGAAGAGGCTAATTCTGCTGGAGAAGTGTGTGAGAAGATGCAAGAGGAGAAGGGGAGGATAATAATGGAAGATTTTACAGAGGCGGTACATTCCAAAAGCTGAGGATGGTCCAGTCTGTCAGCAGCATTCCCCCACCCCCATCCCCATCTCCAATAGAGCAGTTGCTTGGGGGGCAGCAAGAGATGAGACTGAAAAATTAGGCAGAAGAGAGTGCTAAGGAATTTGCATTAGCTGCTGGAGGCAGGAGGGGGACCCTGGAGTTTGTTTCCTTGTACACATTTATACATTGCAGCACAGTAGGTTTAAGAACCGTGAGAATGTGTCTCCCAGGGCCAGGAACAAACACACCATTTGAAACCTGACATGACCTTAGCTGGCAAGAGATCTTTGGAGAGGAAGAGGGGCTGCTTTGCTATGGGTTCTACATGCGGTAAGGATTTCTCCACTAACTGAGGCTTTCCTCGGAGGAGCTTGCTTGCTATTTTCTCAGTGGGTGCCTGCTGCTGGTGCCAGGAGAAACTCTGGAATGAGTGCCATATCTGCAGGGAGGCTACAGTGAAGATGCACTTTTAGCTACACAGGAAGATGGCAGGGATTGGGGAGGGGGGGTTGCTTCCTAGCCTCATGACTCCAGCCACAATTGGCTTCCCTTTTCCCTTTCTAGTGTTTTCCTAGCTCTCTTCATCTCATAGCTTAATTCGTGGGAAACATTGCTGAGAGTCCTTGAGCATTAACAAAAGCCTCTTCGTCTGGAATGTTGAATCTGGAATTGATTTCAAAAACCTTCAAACTTGGTGATTATCTTAAAGCATCTTTAAGGGGAGACTGGAGGATAGAACAAGACCCTTGAGCTCTGCTCACATGTCACTTTTCCAGTGACCACTTTATTTAGCAGGGCACTCCCCAGATTCCTTTCCTCACTCTCTACTCTAGTACTCATTCTCTTCCAGTAGACCCTATAGTTTATTTACGCTGTTTCCTGTTTCTCTCACCTGAATATAAATTACAGGAGGATAGGGATTTTCCTGTTTTGTTCACAACTGTATCCTTAGTGCCTAGAACGCTATCTGGCACATAGGAAAAATGCAATTCATTTTTGTTGTATTTGTTTCATTTTGTATGAAAGTCCAGGTAGGAGGTGCAGCAGACACTGTCCACATCTCCCATCCCCTCAGCCCCCACCCCCTCCCAGCACACCAGCCTGACCTCCACCTACCAGAACTTGCATCATCTCTTTGCCTAAGGGATTTCTTTGGTCATCAAAACCTATTCTGCCCTGCAGCACATGATAGGCCAGAAGGGCAGAGAATTAGCAATCTCTATGAGGAGGCCTCAACTACTGGCTGATTGACAGAGTTGATGAATTAAAACCCCAGCATGCTCCCCCCTTAGTTCGTATAACTCTGAGATGCATGTTCTATACTAACTCCCAGAGTTCCTCAGTGCAGTTAAGCTCTAGTTGCCCACAGTGCCACTTGCTTGAAACACATATCTTGTATTAGCTGCCTTCCCTTCCATGGCTCACTTCCCATCCCTCACTCCCCTATTAGTGTTTCCTAAGATCATCTCCCAAATAAACTATTAGTGCTCAAATTCTTGTCTCAAGGGCTATCCCTAGGGGAACCCAAACTAAGATAAGAAGTGTTCGATAAATGTTCAAATTAATTAATGATTATATTCTTATACTACCTTTCATGCCTGTTGGGGTAGGCAGCAAACTAATTGGCTGTGGATAAATTTTGCCTGAAGATGTGTTTTGCTGGGTGGCAATATTTGAATACCTTCATATATGTGGCATGTACTCAACATCCACCTGCTGTTAGGCATTCACATTGAAACTTTTGGGTCTGAAGAGTGTATTCTGAGAGGCAGCACACAGGATTGAAAAGCACAATTAAAAAGGCTTCAATGTTATATTCAAACACTGGAATATTATTCAGCAATGAAAAGAAATGTAGTACAAATAATGCTACAACTTGGGTAAACCTTATGCTAAATGAAAGAATTCAGTCACAGAAGATCACATATTATGATTTCAGTTATATGAAATGTCCAGAATAAGGAAATCTGTACAGATAGAAAGTAGGTTAGTTGTTGCCTAGGGCTTTATGGGGGAAAGGGTGATCTGGGGGTTGATGACTATAGGGAGAGGGATTGCTTTTAGAGGTAATGAAAATGTTCTAAAGGTTGTGGCAATGGATGGACAACTCCATGAATATGTTAAAATCCATTGACTTGCATACTTTAAATTGATGAATTATGTAGCATGTGAATTACATATCATTAAAACTGTTTGAGAAAATATCTGGCAAATTTGGAATCGAGTCCTTACTATACAGTATACTTGCCATATATGAGCCAAATGAGCTGTACAGGTAAATGAGAAGGTGGGAACAGGGATGAATTTCCCTTTGTCTGGTTTCTCAGTAAAAGATGAATGCGCTTCAAGTGAGGAGAGAGAAGTAAGGGTAGGGGGTACTTCAGTCTGGGGAGCATAGAGAACAAAGTACAGCAATGAATAATAATAGTAAAATTTTTCCCTTATGGAACACTTGCTATGCACCAGGTCTTGTACTAGGCATTTTGGCTTCATTATCTTTTTTTTTTTTTTTTTTTTTTTGCGATATGTGGGCCTCTCACTGTTGTGGCCTCTCCCGTTGCGGAGCACAGACTCCTGACGCGCAGGCCCAGCGGCCATGGCCCACGGGCCCAGCCGCTCCTCGGCATGCGGTATCCCCCCGGACTGGGGCACGAACCCGCGCCCCCTGCATCGGCAGGCGGACCCCCAACCACTGCGCCACCAGGGAAGCCCGGCTTCATTATCTTTTATTTTGCACTTCTTCATAGTAGTTATTACTGTCTCTTATTTTGAGAAAGAAGAAACCAAGGCTCAGAAGATTACCCATGATCACCAAGCTAGTTAGTCCAGGTACAGAATCCCAGA
Organism: Globicephala melas; assembly: GCF_963455315.2. Lineage (NCBI taxonomy): Eukaryota > Metazoa > Chordata > Mammalia > Artiodactyla > Delphinidae > Globicephala > Globicephala melas. The sequence continues at coordinate 108,845,195 of NC_083335.1, forward strand.
TCCAGGTCTGTCTTCATCCAAAGATTGCACACTTTCCATTAGTAATTGTATAGTAATCATAGTAAATATTTGAATAGGGCTTGCTGTGTGCTAGGCACGGTTCTAAGCTCTGTGCATGTGTTAGCTCATTTAAACTATACTGAGGGAACGCTGGATGAAAAAAAAAAATTGAAGTGTGTTAGGGCCAGATTAATAAAGGGATATTTGAAGACAGAATTTTAAAAACAGTTTTCTGAGTTTCCTAAAATTGGAAAATCAGATAATGCCATTATCTGTGTGTGAATTAGAATTTTCCTTGGCAGAATGTAATCAGAGTTATTTTCCTTTTGAAAGGTAGCTGGTATGGCTAGGGAGAATTGAAATAATAGGTTGCCTGTAAATTACTGAGGTTAGCCAAGAAGCCATTTTGCAATATGTTTGAACTTTATCTTACAGCCAAAGGGTAATACCAATATTTACAGCAAAGGCCATACTAATGTTTAGGTTTTAGATGGTAGATATGCTTTGGCTCAAAAATGTTTTATGCATCAAAGATAATTTTGATCAGTGCTTAGTTTGAAAAATATGTTTGATTTCTTAAATGTAGCCCCCAAGTAAGATAGAGTAAGCAGTTGAGATCCCCTCTTCCCACATTTCTCTTACTGGGTCTTAGGATAAACTGAGCTAAGAGAGTTGAGTCTTCCTAGTTTTCAATAGCCTTGTGGAAAAAGGACCAGGGAAAAGCTAGCTTTGCACTAATGAACAGGGTTTTGGCAGTTCTGTACACTAAGAGGTCTGAGTCCTTATCATAAACTGGAGTGCAATAGTGAGTTTTGTAGCCTTTCACTTCTAGCCTTTCACTTAGCCTTTCACTTTAAGTCTTAAAACTAACCTCTGGCTCTCCATAGGATGAGAAAGATGGGGGCACATGTGTTACCATCACCTTGATAGCTATAAGCCACATCCACCTCCAGGAGGAACAATGCCAGAACCTAAGTGAATCTTCAACCTTGGAACCAGGGCTCTGGGATTTGGTGCCATTTCTCTTTTCCCATCTGGTCTACACATCCAATATATAGTCCTCCCTCCTTCTTTTTAGTACCTGATATCAAAGAGAACTGCTGGCATGGATAAGGAGAATTAAAATATGATGCTGTCTGTAAATTACATAGCCAAGAAGCTATTTACAATTATTTTGAACTTCATCTTATATCCAAAGGGCAGTCACTGAAGTTTTATAAATATGGGACTGCCACGATAGGTTCTAGAAATGTGAATCTCTGTTCTGTGGGAATAATAAATTGGAAGTGATACAAGAGAATAAATGTAGGAATACCACTGCTGAAGTATTATTACAATGTTTCTTACTTGGTAGTGAACATGGAAAAGAGGGGCAAGATATAAGAGATAATATGAAGGAAGAACTAGTAAAAGGACTTGTTGGGGAGAGCCTGATGAGAAGAGGGTATCAAAGATGGCTTTGAAGTTTAGAGCCTGGGGAACCATCCTTCCATTTCCCCCTTCTCCCCACAAACAACCCTGAGGAGTGACAGCTTAACAGGTTAACTTACCATTTTGATGTTTTTTAATGGGTGGAGAAATTGACAAGTAAACTAATTCTTCTGAATTCTAACATTAAAGTAAACGAGCTTTGGAGGCATGCACAATGTCCTGGTCTACAGCCACAAAAGACCTGTGCTCTGGTTTTTCTATTCAGGGTATTCTTACAAAATGCTTTGAATGATAGATCAATCTCAGGAGGTAAGTTCCTTGGTGTCCAAATTATAATCCATTTCACTGCGCTTTCTGAAAGTGGTGATGAGAAGAATGCTCATTGTGAAATTTCTAGAACCACATGTTCCCTTTCACTTCTTACAAAGAGGAGGAATTAGTTTATCTTTGCCAATTCTATAACTTTCTGGGGACATAGAGGAAAAGAGAAGAAGTAGTTACTTTTATTTGTCTCTGCTTAAAACTAGATGAGTTTGAGTTTGCCTAGTTTCATCCGACTACTCACACTATCCTAGACCCTTTTTAGAAGTGATGTGCTACCTCTTTATTTTTCCTGTCCTTTAGGATTTGTCACAAGCCCTAAGCTCCACTGCTTCTTCCTATCCTTCTAAGAAGCAAATTATTATCTCCTTTTCCTTCTTAGTTGTCAACTATAATAGAAGAGAGAGTATTAATTTCAACGTAATCTCCCTGAATGGTTGATATCCTTGCATTTTCTTACTTTAAAAAATGTACTTTCCTCCATTTTCAATGTAATTTTTGTGATATTTACAATTTTCTGATGTTGAATTGGGTACTTTTGTCATGTAAATTGCAAATCTTGCAGAAAGGAGGAAATGAGGTCTCACTTAGGAATTTACAATTAGATGAAAGGGAAAGCCTCTAGAAGAAAAGAATGAGAAAAATGTGTACATGAAAAGAATTAGTTTCAGAAGTGAGGGGACAGAGGGAGTAAATCTTTTAGATGGGGAAGGAAGATAAAATAAATGTTTTATGCCACCCAAAATGTTGGGTCTCCAAGATGCCTGGTATAAAGGATCCTCCTCAGGTGTAAACATCTATCCACATCCATGATGTAAGTTGAAGAGTACCAAAACAATAAGGAGGCTACTACTCCCTCCCATACTGACTCTGGCATTGTGCCAGGTATCTCCACCCTATTCCTACTTGACAGTACTGCAGTGGAGTTGGTTACTACGGTGACCCAGATTCCCTGAAGTCAGGATACTAATAGTTCAGGTTGTGACTGTGGGTGTGGGTGTCAAGTAGAGAAGTCACTAGTATCAAAGATGTCAAGAAATGTATAGGATAGGCTTTTAAATGGATCATCCACAAGGACTCTGGGGCCACCCAAGAGGATGATATGATTTGGGAAAGAAAGACTGAGCCAGATGTCAAAGTCTTTAATATATGGGAAGTTATACTCAAAAAATCACTTGTTAGCAGTGATGATGAGGAAGAGATGGTTTTATGAAAGGAGAAAGATGATGACATGAATTGTAAAATGAGGGAACAGAGAGTTAGGGTTCTCCAGATTTCTTTTTTTGGGATTGGCTCATGTGAATGTAGAGTCTGGCAAGTCCTAAATCTGTAAGGCAGGCTGGCAGGCTGGAAACTCAGGCAGGAGTTGATGCTCCAGTCTTGAGACAGAATTTCTTCTCTGAGAAACCTGTTTTTGCTCTAAGACCTTCAACCGATTAGATGAGGCCCACCCACATTATCAAAAGTAATCTCCTTAAAGTCAACTGATTGTAGATGTTAACCATATCTACAAAATACCTACACAGCAGCACCTAGACTAGTGTTTGATTGAATAACTGGGTACTATACCTAGCCAAGGTGACACATAAAACTAACCACCACAGTGAGGATGGAAAAACAAGAACTTAGTCAGCTTTTTCTTAACTCTAAAACTTATTTCTATCTCTAAGCATTTTTTATTCTTTCAGAAACCTTTACTCAAACATCTCTTCTAGTCCATTATGTGCTTCCTATCTATTAAAATCCAATAAGCCCCTTTCCTATTAATTCCACCAAGAGGGATTTATCCCTTGAATTCAATGATAGTTCAAAAATTTGAAATCAGTGTGATAACCCACATGAACAGAATGAAGGATAAAAAAATCACATATCTCAATAGATGCAGTAAAACCATTAAAAAAATTTAACACCCTTTCATGATTAAAAAAAAACTCCCAACAAAGTAGGAATAGAATAGAAAAAAGAATAGAAACTACCTCAACATAATAAAGGTCATATATGAAAAACCCATAGCTAATATCATGCTCATTGGTAGAAAACTGAAAATATTATCCTCTAAGATAAGGAAAAATGCACTCTTACCTATTCTATTCAACATAGTACTGGAAGGCCTAGCCAGAGCAAATATATAAGAAAAGAAATAAATTGTGTCCAAATTAGAAAAAAAGAAGTAAAATTATCTCTGTTCACAGATGATGTGATCTTATATGTATAAAACTCTAAAAACACTTCAAAAAACTGTTAGAAGTAATAAACTAATTCAGTAATGTTACAGTTTACAAAATCAACATACAAAAATCAATTGCACTTTTATATATTAACAGTGAACAATCAGAAAAGGAAATTAAAAGAACAATTGTATTTACAATAGCAAAAAGGAAGAAAAAAAGAAAATAATTAAGATTAAACTTAACCATAAGGTGAAAGACTTTACAATGAAAACTATAAAACATTGTTGAAAGAAATTAAAGAAGACATGAATAAATGGAAAGACATCCCATGTTCATGGATTGGAAGACTTAATATTGTTAAATGTCCATACCACCTAAACTTATCTACAGATTAAACACAATCTATGTCAAAAACTCAATAGCATTTTTGTACAGAAATAGAAAAAAAATCCTTACATTCATATGGAACCTCAAAGGATCCCAAATAGCCAAGACAATCTTGAGAAAGAATAAAGCTGGAGACATCACACATTCTGATTTCAAAACATATTATAAAGCTACAGTAATCCAAACAATATGGTACTGGCATAAAGACAGACATATATAGACCAATGGAACAAAATAGAGAGCTCAGAAATAAACCTGTGCATATAAGGTGAATTGATCTTTGACAAGGGTACCAAGACTACACAATGGGGAAAAGATCATTTGTTCAACAAATGGTGTTGGGGGAACTAGATATCCACATGGAAAAGAATGAAATTGGACCCTTATCTTACACCATGCATGAAAATCAACTTAAAATGAATTAAAGACTTGAATGTAAGACCTGAAACTGAAACTGTAAAACCCATAGAAGAAAACATAGGGAATTAGCTTCATGAACTTGGAATTGGCAATGATTTCTTGAATACAACACCAAAAGCACAGACAATAAAAGCAAAAATAGACAAGTGGGACTAAATCAAACTAAAAGTCTTCTTTGCAGCAAAGGAAATAATCAACAAAGTGAAAAGGCAACCTATGGAATGGGAGAAAATGATATAAACCAAAATATATATGATAGAGGATTAATATCCGAAAAATATAAGGAACTCCTACAACTCAATAGCAAAGAATACCAAACAACCTGAATAAAAATGAACAAAGGACTTGATTAGACATTTCTCCAAAGAAGACATACAAATGGCTAACAGGTATATGTAAAGATGCTCAACATCACTAATCATCAGGGAAATGCAAATCAAAATCACAATGAGATATCACTTCATAACTTTTAGGATGGCCATTATCTAAAACAAAACAAAATAAAATAACAACCAAAAGTAAGAAGTGTTATCGAGAATGTGGGAACACTTGTACACTATTGGTAGGAATGTAAAAATGGTGCAGCCACTGTGGAAAACAGTATGGAGGTTCCTTAAAAAATTAAAAATGGAAATACCATATGATCCAGTTACCCCATTTCTGAGTATTTATCCAAAAGAATTGAAAACAGAATCTTGAAGAGGTATTTGGACTTTTATGTTCATTGCCGCATTATTCACAATAGCCATAATGTCGAAGCAACCTAGATGTCCGTCACCAGATGAATGGGTAATGTGGTGTATACATACAATGAAATATTATTCAGGCTTAAAAAAGAAGGAAATCTTGTCATATGTGACAACATGGATGGACCTTGAGGACATTGTGCTAAGTGTAATAGTCCAGTCGCAGAAGGAAAAATACTGCACAATTCCACTTATATGAGGTATCTAAAATAGTCCAGGTATGGAAGGCTGGTTCAATGCCTGAAAATCAATCAATGTAATCCACCATATCAAAAGGCTAATGAACAAAAATATTATCATATCAATTGATGCAGAAAGCGCTTTTGAAGAACACCAATACCCATACATGAAAAAGAAGCTTTTCAGCAAGTTAGGAATAAAGGGGAACTACCTTAAATTGATAAAGAGAATCCACAAAAAGTCTACAACTAACTTCATACTTTGTGGTGAGTGAATGGCTGCTTTCCCCCTAAGATCAGGAATGTGGCAAAGATGACCACTCTCACCATTCTCATTCAACATAATACTAGATGTTCTGGCCACTGCAATTAGGCAAGAAAACAAAATAAAAGGCATTCAGATTAGGCAGAAAGAAATACAGCTATCTCTATTTGCAGATGATTTTCTATGTAGGATATCCCAAGGAATCTACAAAAGCACTCAGAGAACTAATAAGTTAATTCAGTAATGTTATAGGATACAAGAATCAACCACATTTCTATCGATTAAGAATAAAGTTGTAGAGACCAAAACAAAATACCATTTATAATTCCTCAGTGAAAATGAAATACTTAAGTATAACCTAAATAAAGGATGTAAAGGACATGTATTCTGAAAAATTATAAAATGTTTATGAAAGAAATCAAAGAAGACCTAAATAAATGGAGAGACATACTGTGTTTATTTATCAAAAGACTCACCACAGCAACTGTCAATTCTCCTTTAATTGATATGTAGGTTTAATGCAATTCACAGTGAGGATTTTTGTAGAAATAAGCAAGCATATTTTAAAATTTATATGGAAATGACAAGTTATGGAATAGCTAAAACAGTCTTGAAAAAGAAGAATTAAGAGGAAAGAATCACTCTACCTAATTTAAGGTTTACTATATAGCTAGAGTAATAAAGAAGTGTAGTATTGGTGGAGGGATAGACACATAGGTCAGTGGAACAGAATACATATCCCAGAAATAGAGCACTACATATATGCCCTACGGATTTTTGACAAAGGTTCAAAAGCAATTCAAAGGAGGAAGAATAGCCTTTTCAACAAACAGTGCTGGAACATTTAGACATCCATGGGGAGGTGAAAGAACCTTGACCCAAACTTCATACCTTACACAGAAATTAACTCCAAATGGATCACAGACTTCTTAAATGTAAAATGTAAAACTAGATATCTTTTAGAAATAAACATAGGAAAAAATCTTTGGCATCTAAGGCTAGGCAAAGTCTTCTTAGACTTGACACCAAAAATATGACCCATAAAAGGAAAAATTGATAAATTGAACTTAATCAAAATAAAAAACTTTTCTCTGTGAAAAGCCATGTGAACAGGATGAAAAGATATGCTAAGGAGTGGGAGAAAAAATTTTGAAAACCACACATTTGGAAAAGGACTTGTATCCAGAATGTATGAAGAACTATCAAAAACACAATAGTAAAAAAACCATCCAATTAGAAAACGAGCAAATGATATGAACAGACATTTCACCAAAGAAGATATATAGATAGCATATAAATGTATGAAAGATGTCCAACTTCATTAGCCATTAGAGAAATTTAAATTAAAACCACAATGAGATATTACTACATCATATTAGAATGGCTAAAATAAAATAATAGTGACAACACCAAATGGTGGCAGATATGAGTAGAAACTGGATCAGTCATAAATTGCTGGTGGAAATATGAAATTGTTCAGCCAATCTGGAAAACAGTTCAGCAGTTCTATAAAAAAACTAAACATATATATAGCATACAACCCAGCAATTGTACTCTTGGGCATTTATCCCAGAGAAATGGAAATTTGTTTTTACACAAAAACCTGTACACAAATGTTCACAATAACCTTATTTGTAATAGCCCCAAACTGAAAACAACTTTGATGTCCTTCAGCGGGTGAATGGTTAAACCAACTATGGTACACCCATACCATGGAATACTACTCAACAATAAAATGGAATGAACTACTGATGCGTCCCAGATGGATCTCCAGACAGTTCTGCTGAGTGAAAAGAAGCCAGTCTCAAAAGGTTACATGCATACTGCATCATTCCATTTATGTAACATTCTTGAAATGACAAAGGAATAAAGAACAGATTAGTGGTTGCCAGCTGTTAGAGACTGGGGCAGAGAATGGGAGGGAAGTAGGTACAGTTATTAAAAGGGTATCCTTGTGGTGATCAACTATTATGTATCTTGACTGTGGTGATGAACCCATGATTCTACACATGTGATATTGCATAGAGGTAAATATATACATATATATCTCTATATATAGATATGCTCACAAATGAGTTGCATGTAAAACTAATAAAATCTTAATAAAACAGAAAGATTCTATGAATATCAAGATCCTGGTTGTGATATGGTACTATAGTTATGCAAGGCGTTACTATTGGGGGAAACTGGGAGAAGAGTATATGGAATCTTTCTATATTATTTCTTATAACTTTATTTGAACAAAATGTTAAAAAATAAAGAGAGATTGGGTAGATTAAACAATGTTAGAAACAAAAATGGGACAAAACATCAGAGATCATACACATCAGAGATTGAAAATGGTAAGAGATTTTATGATCAACTTTATGCTCATATATTTGAAAACTTAGATAAAACAGATAATTCCCAGAAAATATAACATTAAAACTGACTAAACAGAAAACAGAAAACTTGAATAAACATAGTCATTAAAGAATCTGAGTCAGTAGCTAAAGAGTCCCTCCCACACAAGAACAAAACACTAGGTCTAACTGATTTTAATGGATGAATTCTACCAAACATTCAAGAAACATAGAATTCCAATCTTCTGTAGACTCCCCAGGCAATAGAAAATGAGGGAACACTCAATTATTTTATTTAGGCTAATATAATCTTCATACAAACAATAGACCTGGGCATTTTAAGAAAGGGAAATTGCTGGCCAATCTCACTAATTAATACAAATGCAAACATCCTAAATAAAATATTATCAATACTATTGTCACTGAATTATAAAATATTATCAGGAATATCTTACTTAGGATGTTTGCATTTTAATGTCTTAAAATATGTGACACAACTAGGTTGGGTTAACTCAGGCATAAAAGTGTAACTAGTAAATTGAATAAGTAGGACTCATGGGATTATAATCAGAAAAATACTTTGATTTCCCTACTGCCAATGTAAGTCTACTCTGTGGGATTAGATCTTTTCTCTTGGATCAAAAGTAAGACAGTTCCATGACTCTTGTGTATTTTGGTCATGTTTTATCACAGAAGAGTCTCAGTTTAATTAAAGTATTGGTTATAATGAAAGCTTTAGTATTTCTTTAAAGTTGTATTTTCTTCCATCTCTCACCCAGGCCTACTGTGGGCTGGGTAGTTGAAATGAGAAAGGAGATGTGGCCAGTACCTTCTTACTTTCTCCACAGAGTGCTTCTAACCTTTCTCTGCTATATTGCTTATGTGGGTTTGTGATCCTTCTAGAACTGTACCATAGAAGGAGATGGGTGAGAAGAGAAAGAAGAATAAGTTCTTTCTTGATTAATTCTTCCATGAACCAGGATCAATATTATTAGAGCCTAGCTGGTGTTTGAAACCAATGTATTTCTTATGGGGTAACTCCTATGGGGCTTTTCTGAGACCTTCCTATCCTTCATATTTCTCAAGTGAAGTCGACAACAAGTGTACTGTGTCTTCTCAGATCTGGTTGACATATATCAAACCTTCAAGTAGTTCCATTGAAGCTCCTTTCCCTAGGCTTAAGGTGAATGTGAGCCCAACTCCCACACCCTTCCACTGGGAGAACTTTAGAGGCACAAGAATGTCTACACCTTTTTCCGATTCCTCTCCTGATTTCCAAGCCCTTTCTTGGCCTCTCCACCTTCTTTTACATGTGGGGATTGGGCAGTCAGCTAAGGGTCACAAAACACAACTACCTCCTTTACAAGACCAGCATGGTGGTCTCACACCTCACATTGGAATGTGTTGTTTATTGTTGGGGCCTCAGCCAAAACTGAGACTGAAATTGTTTCATTTTAAGATCTTGTTTCACAATATTGTTATACCATTAGGAAAATCTATTAATGTAATTCAACACAATAAACAAATAAAGGAGAAAATATATTATTATTTCAATAATAGAAGCAGAAGAATCATTTGATAGAATTTAGTATTTATTTATGACTTAGAAATCTCTTACAAACTAGCAATACAAAAGAATTATTTATTTTTTTGGCTGCGCGGCTTGCAGGATCTTTGTTCTCGAACCAGGGATCAAACCCATGCCCCCTGCAATCCTAACCACTGAACCACCAGGAAATTCCCCAAAAGAATTTCTTAACCTGATTAAGAGTATCTATCAAAAACTTCCATAGTAAACACCATACTTAATGGTTTAATGTTAGGAGGCTTATTTTTAAAATAAGGATCAAGACAAGGATACCATTATCTTTACTTCATTTCAACATTTCACTGGAGATTCTATCCAGCATGGTAAGACAAGAATTTTTTAAAAAGAGAAAAAAAATTATTAGAATAAGAAAAGAATAAAACTACCACTATATATTGAATATGCAGTTGTCTATACAGAAGATCCAAGAAAACCTATAGAAAAATTATTAGAGTTGATAAGAAAGTTTAGCAAATTCACTAAAGATAAGCTCAATATGTGAAAATTGATTTTATTTCTATCCATTAGTAACAAAGTTAGATAGAAATGTGATTTTTTTAAAAGGTACCATTTTCAGCAGCAGTTTAAAAAGAAAACCAGTAACAGATCTAACAAAGGATATACATGACCTCTATGGAGAAAAATTATAAACTGTTATTATAAAACTTTAAGAAAAACCCAAGGAAATGGTGAGAAATACCATGTTTATGGAGAAGACTCCATAATCATAAATATGTTAATTGTCCCAAAATCAATCTGAGAATTCAGTGCAATCCCAATCAGAAGACATTCATGGGAATAATAAACCCAAATTTTGGGGTGGGGGAAATGTGAGAAAGGACATTATTTTACAATATTTCTTAATCTAGGTAATTGATATACAGGTATTCATTATGTTCTTTTCTCATTTTTTTTGGTATTTCTGAAATATTAAGTTTAGGAAAAGGGTGCTGAGTACACAACTTTGGCATTGCACTGGTGTCTACAAGCCAGTCTCACACCAATAATTGATAATTTGGTATGGATTCCTATCTATGTGCATTTACACACTGGATTCTCTATGCTTCACTCCTATGTGACTTGAAGCAGGTAATTGATACTCCTAAACCCTCAGTTTTCCACATCTATGAAATGTGGTTGTCATAAGCAATTTAAAATTTCTAAAAAGTTTAAAATAAGATAAGTTATTCTCTCAGTAAATTTTAGTTTGTTTCTCTATAAGAGGAGATTGTCAATCTGGTTCAGAAAGTGAAGCATCTGGGAATCATAGTGCCCTTTGAGAAACACCACGAGATTCTGACATATATAACTCAATCTTGTGAAGTAGGAGTTTTACTCAAAGTAAACGTGGCATATGTTTGCAGTATATGACCACAACCACACATGTAAATAAAAAGTTTCTAAATTACTGCACTAGTCTGCATTTGCTGCCACATCAATAATTTTGTCATCTGCTAGTGCTCCCGGCAGCCAGTATGAGAAAAATTTATGGACGGAATTATAAGATTGAAAAATTCCTGTCTGTTAGTCTAACTGCCCCACCCCACCCCACCCCATGCATTGAGGAAAGAGCACCAGTATTGGAGTTTAGTTGAAAAACCTTTAATTATTCTTATGGGAAAAAAATCCCTGGGATGCAAAGCAAACAGAACATTGAAGAGGAAGGCCTAGTGGCTCCACCCAGCAGAATGAAAACATCTTCAAAGACTCCTATCAGTTAAATCAACATGACAAATCTTTCTTTAAAAGGTTTCTGGCTTATTAGTCTTTATTATCAGATACTAGGTCAGACATTCCTTCATTTAAATTTAGAAGTACTGTTTTAAAATTCAAATCAGAAACTGTTTGAAATACATCATCTGACCTAAGTTTGAAATGATATATGCACAGAGCACATTCAGATAGTGATCTGTATCAAGTGGGAATCATAAAAACTGCTCCTTAAAGTAGGACTGCCCAAGTATTCTAGATTTTGTTGTGTATATATTTTAATTAATTTACAAAGATCCTTGTACATGAAGCCGTGCTGATGCCTAGACCTTCCCATTAGGACTTGAGATGAATCTACTACTGAAAGAAAATAGATGTTCCCATCTATCCTTCCTTCACAGACTGACCAGACCCTATTAAGACAAGAACAGACAATCTTGTTTCACAAGGTTTTTCAGGAAGTTATTGATTAATTAATACAACAGTATTTAGTGAGGACCTCTTAGGTTAAATCATTGTCCTAGACACTGGAGATATAGCAGTGAACAAAAACTTGTGTAGTTTAATGTTAGTTAGTGGTAAGTGTTATGAAAAAGAAATTAATCAGTGCATGAGAATAGAATTATGGGTGATGCCATTTAAGATAGAGTGACATTTGAGTAGAGACCTGAATGAAGTGAGAGAGTTAGTCATGTGAATATATTGAGAAAGACAGTCTCTGAGAGGAGAGAATGTCAAGGCCCTGAGTTGGGAACATGTTTGCTGTGATAGAAGAACAGGAGGCCAGTGTCTGGTTTGAGCTTAGTGAAAAAGAGAGCTAGTGTCAGGATATGAGGACAGAGAAATATTCAGAGGCCATAAAGTGAAAGGCTTTGTAGGCTACAATAAAGACTTTAGATTTTATTCTAAGTGTGTTGGAAAACCACTGGAAGGTTTTGAACATGGGGAAGACATACACTGACATATATTTTTATAAGGGTCATCCTGGAGACTATAGGAGAATGAAATGTAGAGAGATAAGAGTACAAGGTGGAAGGCTACTGCAGTAATCTAGATGAGAGATCATGGTGACCAGGACCTGGAGTATACTGGTGGAAGTGGTAAGATGAATGGTGGTAGAAGCTACAGGATTTGCTAGTGGATTAGATGTAGTGTATAAGAGAAAGAGAGTTAAAGGTGATTGCAACTTTTGTGACTTGAGCAAATGCATGAATAATGGTGCCTGTCTCAGTTTGTTTGGGCTGCTGTAACAGAATACCACAGACTGGTGGTTTATAAACAACGAAAATTTATTTCTCACAGTTCTGGAGGCTGGGAAGTCCAAGATCAAAGTGCTGGCAGATTCAGTATCTGGTGAGGGCCCACTTCCTGGTTCATAAACAGCTGTCTTCTTGCTGTGTCCTCACATGACAGAAGGGGTGAGGGACCTCTCGCGGGTCTCTTTCATAAGTATACTAATCCCATTTACGAAGGTTCCACTCTCATGACCTAATCACCTCCCAAAGGCGCCATCTCCTAATACCATCATATTAGGGGTTAGAATTTCAATATATGAGTGTTGGGGGAGACACAAATATTCAGCCTATAGCCGTGTCATTTACAGAGATGGGAAACACTTGCTGAGATGGGAAACAATGGAGAAGGGGCAGATTTGGGGGAGGGGAAATCTAGGGTTCATTTTTTAACATGTTAATTTTGAGATCTCTAGTAGAAATCCAAGAGCAGGCAATAGATACGAGACTGGAATTCAGAGGACAGTTGGAGCTGGAGACATTTGGGAAGTATCAGTTTATAGTTTGTATTTAAAACAATGAAATCATTTAGAGAGATCGCATAGATCGAGACAAGGTGTATGAGGATTAAGTCTTGGGCATTATGATATGTAGAAATATGGAACAAGAAAATAATAAAGAGACTCAGAAGAGGCAGTCATCAGGGAAGCAAAATCAGTTCTGGAAGCCAAGTGAAGAAAGTGTTTCATGAAGGAGAGAACAATCAACTTTGACAAATGATGCTAAGAACTCAAGGAACATGATAATTGAGGACTGACATTGGATTTGGCAATGTGGAAGGGACTTAAAGAGGCTGACTTCATTGAAGTGTTGATAACAAAAACCATGTTGTACTGGATTCAAGGAACAGTTGGAAGAAAGAAGTGAAGGCTGTATGGGCAACATTTTCAAAGATTTTGGCTGTAAAATGGAGTAATGAAATGGTGAGGGAATGTTGGAACAATGGAGATTTTTAAAAATTTTATTATAGTTGATTTACAATGTTGTGTTTAGTTTCTACTGTATAGCAAAGTGACTCAGTTATACATATATATATTCTTTTTCATATTCTTTTCCATTATGGTTTATAACAGGATATTAAATATAGTTCCCTGTGCTATACAGTAAGACCTTGTTGTTTATCTATTCTATATATAATAGTTTGCATCTGCTAATCCCAAACTCCCCATTCTTCCCTCCCCCACCCCCCTTACCCCATGGCAACCACAAGTCTGTTCTCTATGTCTGTGAGTCTGTTTTTGCTTTGTAGATATGTTCATTTGTGTCATATTTTAGATTCCACATATAAGTGATATCATGTGCTATTTGTCTTTCTCTTTCTGACTTAATTAACCTAGTATGATACTCTCTAGGTCCATTCATGTTGCAGCAAATGGCATTATTTTTAATGGCTGAATAATAGTCCACTGTATTGGACTATATATATATACACCAGGTCTTCTTTATCTATTCATCTTTTGATGGGCATTTAGGTTGTTTCCATGTCTTGGCTATTGTAAATAGTGCTGCTATGAACATAGGGGTGCATGTATCTTTTCGAATTAGAGTTTTGTCTGGGTCTATGCCCAGGAGTGGGATTGTAGGATCTTATGGCAACTCTACTTTTAGTTTTTTGAGGAACCTCCATACTGTTTTCCATAGTGGCTGCACCAATTTACATTCCCACCAACGGTGTAAGAGGGTTCCCTTTTCTCCACACCCTCTCCAGCATTTGTTACTTGTAGACTTTTTAATAATGGCCATTCTGTCTGGTGTGAGGTGGTGCCTGATTGTGAAACAATGGAGATTTTTATGACTGGACTTACTACAGCATGTTTGTGTGCTGATGAAAATGACAGAAGAATAGATGCTGCAGGAGAAAAGAGGGACAGTTACAGAGCTATTGTTCTTGAAGTGGTGAGAAGGATATGGGTGACAATACATCAAGATAGGAGCTAGACAGTTTATCTGTTATAACTGGAGAGAAGGCAGAGTATCTGGGTGCAAATGCAATTTTTACCCAAAAAACTAGGTTTGCCTCTTGGTGGGTGTTGAGCCAAAAGAGACAACGAAGCTAAAGAGTGGGAGGAGGAAGGATTTATTACTTGCAGCAAGTAAGGAGAACACTGGCGATCTTTCCCAAAGCCAGTGTCTCCCAAACAGCAAAACTGGGGAAGTTTTAAGCTAAGGGTACATGCATATTCATGAAGGGGCTTGTGTGGCTCACAGAGTCCAAGCTTTAGTTGATTGAAGTCAGGAGGGTCAGAAAAGGTCAACAACATCATCCCTTAGGTTCCGGTTGATCTGGTGGTTGAGTGCTTCAGGCTAGTCATTACCATTGAAACAGAACTGGGGGTCTTTACAACTGATTTATTATCTTTCCTATTGTTACTGCTCTTGCCTTACAACCATTTGTTTGTCATTTGTTTCTGCATTCTTTTGTCTCCTTAAGATCATTAATTACTGAAACCTGTTTAAGGACAAGCATCCGGATCCCAAAATGGCTTAAGCCAAAAACGGCTTCTCTCCTGTCAAGAAAGCCATGCCTGGTTCTTTTTCTCTCAGGACCCCCTACCCTGCCTGCTTACACAATAAGATTGGAAGATGCGGTGGTGAAGGATGTGGAAGTTAGAACTCTTTCTGATTGAGTTTTTAGTGAAACAGGAAACAAAGTCATCAGCTAAAAGTGAGGAGTGGGGACAAGTTATTGCAGTTTTAAGGCAGGAGACAATAGCATCTTAGATAATGGGAGAATGATTTGACCTTTGGTAAGTATAATAAGACTGCCAGCAGCACTGAAGATCTATGTGTGGCTCATGGTCATAAATCTAAAATGAGCCCCCCTGCATACCTTTTACCAATCATGGGGTGTGTGTGTGTGTGTGTGTGTGTGTGTGTGTGTGTGTGTGTGTGTGTGAGAGAGAGAGAGAGACAGAGAGAGAGGGAGAAAGAGAGAGGGATAGCAGGCATAGATTCCAGCAGAGGCAGCTGTTGGCAATAGGTTGTGGCATATAACTCTGCAAACTGCCCTACACCCCCTCAGCACGGCTCTCTGTGAATTCTCCAGAAAACACTCTGTGTGTGATAGGCTCCCTTTGTCAGACTCTGCACATTGGCAGCTGTGTTGTTGAGTTTTGTAATTATACAAATGATGACAGCAGCCCAAACAGCTTCCCATGTTTTCCAGTTCTTCCTTAGGGAAAATGGGCGAGCATTTCCTGTTACATAGAATCATACATAGAATCTAGGCTCTTAATGGTGATTTTCAGGGTCTGTATTATAAGGAACCATGTTATGATGGACCTTAGTAACCAAATTAATGAACCTGGATCTTATCCTAAAAGTAACAGTAAGAGGGCAAACAATGGAAGTCTTTTTTTTATTTTTGGCTTAAAATATTGACCTATTATTTGTCACGATTCTCTGGGTTGATTGGGCTGTTCTGCTGGACTCACTTCTGAAGTGGCATTCTGTTGTAAGGTTGGCTGGACAGGAAGGTCTGAGATGGCTTCAGTCATATGCCTGGCAGTTGGTGCTGGCCTGTTACCGTCCATGTGGGTTCTCGTCCTCTAGTAGGCTAAACTGGTTTCCTTCGGAAGCCTCAGGGCAGTGTTCAAGATGGGGAAGGTGCAAGTTGCATGGCCTCTTAAAGCTGAGGCTTTGGAATTCATAAAAAAATCACTTCTGCCACATTCCATTGGTCAAAGCAAGTCCCAAGTCCAGCTCAGATTTAAAGGGGTAGATAAATATACCGAATCTCTGTGTAGGAGGATGGGCAAAGTCACATTGCAAAGGGGCAGGCATACCGCAAAGGGAGAATTTTGTGACCGTTAAAAAAACTGACCACACCAAAAAACACTACTGGAATTCCAGGAAACCCACTTTGGGAAATGTCATTCTAGGCTGAATGACTGTTCCCCCCTAAAAAAGCTATTCCCCCAATAGAGTACATATCAATACATGTGATTGTTTAATTTCATTTTATAATCATATTGTGGTCCTAGGTGACATTCACTGGAATTACAAGTGTTCTTTAATTTAGTTATCTTACTTTACTAATTGCCAATGTTTTCCTGGGGGTAACTCCAATAATTCCTTGCTTATTTTTGTAAGCCAAGAACAAAAAAAGTCTTAAACTGAAAAAAAAAAAAATTTGTGCTTATTTTCTTTTCCAAAGTATTAGCAGCAGAATCAGAGCTATGCTGGTCACATGTAGCACAACTGGGGGAGACATCTTCATGCAAAGTAGTTAACAGTCTGTCTCCTATGCTGCACAGACCTGCATGAATGCATAGTCCAGATCCAGGTCCTGAAACTATCTCCCTGTTAGTGGGTGTGCTAAGGTATTTTGCTTTAGGATGCTTTCTAGCATCAGAAATGGAGGCAGAGACTACACTGTTTAGAAAGATTGCATTCATGAAGATCCTTACACTTGATATCTTTAAGAAGATGATTTTCATGTGACTTCTGAGGTTTGCAATCTACCCCTGTCCTTTAGTTTATGGACTCTTTCATTAATTATAAGCTTCAATCTGTAGTTGTGCTTCTCCCAGACTTCTCGGATGCCAAAGAAAGGCCATGCTGGATACTGCTTGAGCTTGATGGCATACTGTAGCAGACGCTAAGGAGTGGCTCACTCTTCTATTCCAGCCTTTTTCTAGTGTGCCTGTTTGTACTTCAAAGACTGTAAAACTCCCTTGCAGCTAGGATTCTGAATATGATTTGCACTCCACCAATTAAATACGCTTGTGTGAAACCTGAATTGGGAAATGAGTTAAGTGGGAAGAGAGGCAGCATGTAAGGCATCCCTGTGGATTATGACATGGGCTATAGGATATAGCTGTGATTTCCTGATTCTGCAGCAGCTCCTATGGTAGCCCAGTCCTGTGGGGCTTTGGGGAGCTGTCCCTTGAATCTCAATCTAGAATTTTTCCTCAGTGTTGATGTCTTCCATAGAGTTATGGGTTCTACTGCATGAGAAGAGAGAAGACACCAATGAGATAAGGCAGAATGACCCCTAACCCAAGAGGTCTTTAGCTGTTCTCCAGGGCATTACTTCAGTTTCTGTTCCCTTGGGGCACAGAGCTGGGTGGAGAAGGGGTAAAAGGGATTTGGAGAGGCAAATGGAAGATACTAGCACAATAATTAGGTCGAATGATCCAGCCAATCCTTGGGTTTTAGCTGGTTTTACACCTGCTTTCACTGGCATTCAGTGTAGGAGGTTTGCTCTGAAATATTCCTTTGTAAAACATGCTGGATACTATGCTGTAATATTTACATACCTGTTTCAGTTAAGTAAATCATTAAGGTGACTTTATAAAATGGGTATCATTATCACAGACTTACAGATGAGCAAATTCCCTGAGAGGAAATGGAATTGATGGGATTTGAACTTAGGTTTGTGTGGTTTTAAAGCCAAAGATTTTCTAGAAAGTCATGCCACCTTAGAGAGAGTGAGAGCGAGACAGAGACACACACACAGAAAGGGAGACTCTGAAAAGGTACCAGGAAACCCCTTTTGTCCTAGCAAACACAGATTTCACAAGACATTGCCTCTGTTTCCTCGGTATCGTCCACCGTGAATAACACAGCCAGCTATCATTTTACATGTTGCAGGCTCTGGATTACTTCAAAGAACGTCTCGGGCATATTTCCTGAGGATTTTAAAGTAGCCACACTCTGGGTTTTTTTGAACTATGTAATGATTCCCTTGGATTAGAGCAATTTTCTACATTTCACATCAGCTTTTCCAATGTAGTTGATATAAAATACTTTTTTTCCTCAGTTCAGCAGGACCATTGCAATTGGTCTTTAGATAAGGCTGGGTTTTAGGTGAAAAAGGTGCCCTCCCTTGTCATAATACAATAAAAATTAGGATATATTATGCCAATTGACTTTAATGTTTATGTCTTGACATAATAATTTCATTTATAGGCATATAAACCAAGAAAATAACCTGAACTAAAGAAAAGCTTTATGCTCATATACATTTGTTATAACATTATTTGTAATGGTGAAAAACTAGAAACAACCTATGTAGCTAACACTAGAAGGATAGTTCAATCAACCATTAAGATTATGCTTATGAGGAGATTATGATAGAATTGAAAAGTACTTGCTATATTATTAAGAGGAAAAGGACTTATAAAAGTCATATATGTAGTCTAATCAAACCATTTTTAAAGAAAAATACACAAAAATCTATACACAGGAAAATATCTGGCAATATACTACAGTAATGGCTCCCAACTTTTCATGTATGAGAACCCTTGTCAAAAACTCATCATAGGGCTTCCCTCGTGGCGCAGTGGTTGAGAGTCCGCCTGCCGATGCAGGGGACACGGGTTCGTGCCCCGGTCCAGGAAGATCCCACATGCCGTGGAGCGGCTGGGCCCGTGAGCCATGGCCGCTGAGCCTTGCGCGTCCAGAGCCTGTGCTCCGCAACGGGAGAGGCCACAGCGGTGAGAGGCCCACATACCGCAAAAACAAAAACAAAAACAAAAAAAACTCATCATAGATTTCTGGTTGCACTCAAGATGGAATAGTCCCATTCCTCCCAGGTCCTCTCTTTTATACCTAAAAATCCCTGGACATAACATAACAAACAAGCTTAGGAAGACTGAAAGGTGGAAAAAAGAAGACAGACTGCCTAAGGACCTTGGGGCTGCAAGTAAGACACAGTGGTGAAGTTCCCTGGGTTTTCTTATTGTCTCCCATGGGTCAAAGGTGAATTCATGACTAAGTTATCTTCAGCCTTAGAATGTGTTCTGATAATGCATCAAAGAGTGGATTGTTTTGGAGTTACACAAATTTGGTATGAGGATCACTGGTGATCCATAATGGTCCTTATAGTCCTATAGTATGAATATTCTATAAATTAACAATGACCATGTTTTTATTTCCTTAGAAAATCATTGGTCTCTTTAAGGGACAGTGATGTGCCAGCTACCACCCCCCCCACTCCTTGCCCACACATAACAGTCATGGCTAATTTAACAATCACTGGGCAACCAGTATTAATTGATTAGTGTCATATGACAAGGTGACCATACATCCCAATTTGCCCAGAACAGTACCTGTTGTCTTGGCTTAATTATTAACAGTGCCTCTTTCACTCTCATATAAGTGTCCTGGATTGGATGATGCCTAACTGTGCATAACTAATCTATTGTAATTAGCTCTGCTCAAAGATTGAGTATATTAGATTTTCACTCTCCACCATTTGAACTGAAAAATGAAATTAGATTCCTATGATTAATGGTGAAGGCTGAAACTGAAAATTCATGAAGTAGAGAGAAGTGGGAGGGTCATGATAGGCCATGAGTGAGTCAACATTATGAGTAATTCAAATTTATGAATAAGTAGGAACTCTGAAGTTGAGGAAAGATCTACAGAAGGGAGGATGAGAAATTAGTTTGGAGGGGAGAGGAGAAGAGGCTCACAAAGAAAACCAACATGTTTTATGTGATGATGGAACCTTATAGTGAATACTCATGAGTTCCCAATGCCAAACCCATTTTCCATGAGACTGAGTCTCATTTCAGTGCCAGTTCTTGGATTCCTATAAGGTCATTTCTTCCTTACTGATTATCTTAGTTTAAGTTTCCCCTGGAAGCAGACCTTAGGACAAGAATTTCAGTGAAGGTGATTTATTTGGGAAGTGGTCCCACGAAGCACTGGTTGTGGGATGCGGAACTGAGACAGAGAAGGGAAGAAAGCCAATACAGGCATTTTCACGAGCATATTACTGCTGTAGACAAGTGGGACTTATTCATGCTGGGGGCTCCCAGAAGACAGCATGAAGGACAATTCGGTTGTTCACTCAAGGGGAAATGAAGCAAAGATATTTATTCACCACACTCAGTCATCATTGGTAGATGGCTACTCCCAGGACTGATAATTCCTTGGCACTTCTGGCATGCTCCTTGCATGGGCTGGGCATGCTCCTGTGGCCAGAGGAAACTCTCAGGTAGATAATCCCACATGCTTGAAATAAGAACCATTAATGGGAACACTGAGTACCAGTGTTTCTGGTAGTCTGAATGTGTTTCTGTTTATCATTACAGAAATCGCCTAAGACAGTCTCCAATCATTTATTTATTTTATTCTTGTACTTCCAAAATATGAACTGAGCAGTATCTGCCATACTGTTAGATTTTATGAGTTTAATTGGGATAACGGAAATAAGTAGTACAGATCACTTTGTAGGGATATTTGACCCCACAATAGTGGCCTCTTAGTTTGTACAATATGTGAAAAATACTGATTTATTAGGATGAACAATAGTGATGTTTATCCTTTAAATATATATCTATTTATTCAGTGCTGATGAGAATAATTTTCTTTCTTTTTTAAACATTCTATTCTAGAACGTTTTTTCTCACTCAGTGAAATCTGTCTACAAATAATAGTAGAAAATTGACTACCTTACATTACATTATTGTTTGTAACTAAAAAAATGTTAAGAAAAAATGGAGATTTAGATCCACAACGGGGGTGGCAGATTATGATCAGTTAAGCTACAAACCTAACACTGGACCACTAAATTCCACCCTTGGGGTCAGATGGCAAAAATTTTCCATCATTGAGGCCTGCCTTTATTCAGCCTTTCATTTTTCTTTAGCATACCATAACAGATTTCCTTATCAGTGTTAATAGGAATTCTATACAACATTCACTGTTATAGAATCAACTGAACTACAGCACACTTTATTATATAGAAATGTTCCACCTACATTCCTACCCTGCTATCTGCCAACGTGGCTTAGAAAAAATCTTGGTGTATAACAAGAGATGGTTAACTCTATGCATGAGTTTATTGGCAATGTGCTGGAGCCAGTGCTTTGAGATTCAATTTTGCACATCTTTCCCCCACTCTGTGTTCAGTAACATCATGTTAGTAGCATACAATTGACCATAGTGGGACCATTTACACCATGGGAATTAGAAAAACACCATGAGTCAGGCATCTTTTTTTTCTAATGGCTGGTTAAAAATTTACCAGCCTACCACTGGTTTTCCTTTCTCTTTCCTTTTCTTTTTTTTTTTCTCTATCTTTGTTCAGATATTATTCATATATAACTTATGTAAGTTTAAGGTGTACAATATCATTATTTGCTACACATATATATTGTGAAGTGATTAGCACAATAAGCTTAGTTAACACGTCCATCATCTCACATAATTACCACTTTTGTAGTGATAACATTTAAGATCTACTCTATTAATAACATTCAAGTAGATAATAAAGTATTGTTGACTGTAGTTACCATACTGCACATTAGGTCCCCAGAACTTCTTCGACTCTTAGCTGAAAGTTTATATCATTTGACCAGCTCCTAGCAACCACCATTCTACTCTCTGTTTTTAAGAGTTTCACTTTTTTAGATTCCACATATAAGTGAGAACATACAGTATTTGTCTTTTTCTATCTGATTTATTTCATTTAGCATAACGTCCTCAAGATCCATACACGTTGTCACAAAAGGCAGGATTTCCTTCTTTTTTATGGCTGAATAATATTCCACTGTATATACATATAACCACATTTTCTTTTTTTTTAAACCCTTTTATTTTATATTGGAGTATAGTTGATTAACAATGTTGTGATAGTTTCAGGTGTAGAGCAAAGTGATTCAGTTATACATATACATGTATCTATTCTTTTTCAAATTCTTTTCCCATTTAGGTTGTTACATAATATTGAGCAGAGGTCCCTGTGCTATACAGTAGGTCCTTGTTGGTTACCCATTTTAAATATAGCAGTATAACCACATTTTCTTTATCCGTTTATCCATCAATGGAAACTTAGGTTGTTTCCATGTCTTATCTATTGTTAATAATGCTGCAATGAACATAGAGGTGCAGATATTTCTTCAGGATAGTAATTTCATTTCCATTGAATATATATCCAAAAGTGGGATTGCTGGATCATATGGTAGCTCTATTTTTTTCCAGTTTTATTGAGATATAATTGACATGCAGCGCAATGTAAATTTAAGGTGTACAGCATAATGGTTTGACTTACATATATTGTGAAATGATTACCACAATAAATTTACTTAACGTCAACCATTTCATATAGATACAAAAGAAGAAAAAAATGTTTGTTCCTTGTGATGAGAACTCTTGGGATTTACTCTCTTAACAACTTTCAAATACACCATGTGGCAGTGTTAACTATAGTCATCATATTGTACATTACATCCCTAGTACTTATTTATTTCACAACTGGAAGATTGTACATTTTCACCACCTTCATCCAATTCCCCATCCCTCCACCTTCTGCGTCTGGTAACTCCAAACCTGATCTCTTTTTCTGTGAGTTAGAAAAAAGAATTTTTTTTAATTATTAGGTTCCATGTATAAGTAAGATCATAGAGTATTTGTCTTTATCTTATTTCACTTAGCATAATGCCCTCAAGGTATATCCACATTATTGCAAGTGGCAGGATTTCCTTTTTTTTGGCTGAATAATATTCCATTGTAGTGTGTATACACACACACACACACACAGTACAACTTCTTTATCCATTCATTCGTCAGTGGGCACTTAATTTGTTTCCATGTCTTGGCTATTGTAGATAACACTGCTATGAACATGTGGGTACAGATATCTTTTCAACATAGTGTTTTCAATTCCTTTAGACATATTCCCAGAATTGGGATTGCTGGATTATTTGGTAGTTCTTTTTTTCAGTTTTTTGAGGAGCCTCCATACTGTTTTCCATAGTGGCTGCACCAATGTACGTTCCTACCAAGCGTGCACAAGGGTTACCTTTTCTCTTCTTTCTCGCCAGTGCTTGTTATCTCTTGACTTTTTGATAATAGCCATCTAACAGGTATAAGGTGATATTTCATTGTGGTTTCGATTTGCATTTCCCTGATGATGAGTGAGGTTGAACACCTTTTTGTGTACCTGTGAGCCATCTGTATGTCTTCTTTGGAAAAATGTCTATTCAAGTCCTCTTCTCATTTTTTAATCAGATTATTTGTTTTTTGCTATTGAGTTCCTTGTATATTTTGGATATTAGCCCCGTATTAGATAGATAGTTTGCAAATATTTTCTCCCATTCCATAGGTTGCCTTATCATTTCGTTGATTGTTTCTTTCACTGTGAAGTAGCTTTTTATTTTGATGTAGTCCCACTTATTGATTTTCGCTATTGTTGCCTGTACTTTTGGTGTCATATAGAAAAAAATCATTGCCAATCAATGTCAAGGAGCTTTTTCCCTGTTTTCTTCTAGTGCTTTTACAGTTTCAGGTCTTACATTTAATGCTTTAATCCATTTCAACTTAATTTTTGTGAGTGGTATAAGATAGGGGTCATTGTATTCTTCAACTCTAGAGTTTCTGTTTGATTTGTTTTAAGATTTCTATTTCTTTGTTAAACTTCTCATTTTGTTCATGCATTGTTTTCCTAATTTCATTTAGTTGTTTATCTGTGTATTTTTGTAGTTCACTGAATTTCTTTAAGAGGATTTTTCTGAATTCTTTGTCAGATAGTTCATAGATCTCCAGTTTTTTAGGGTTAGTCATTGGAGTTTATTAGTTTCCTTTGGTGGGGTCATGTTTCCTTGATTATTCATGATCACTGAGGCCTTGTGTTGGTGTCCACACATTTGAAGTAGTCACTTCTTGCAATCTTTATAGACTGGCTTCGGCAGGCAAGCCCTTCACCCGTTAGCCCAGTCCAGAGATTCTATATGGGTTCTCTGGTAGTGTCCATGGGCAAGCTTGCTGCTGGAGTCCTTGGGTGGGCAGATCTGGTGCCTTGGGTGGGAAGACCTAGTGCTTGGATACATAGAGGCCATCCTGGTACCTGGGTCAGTGGGTGAGGGGCCTGGAGTTGGATTCACTAGTGTGGGCCTGACACTTGAGTCTCTGATGGATGAGCCTGGGACTTGGGTCGATGTAGGTGAACCTGGATCCTGGGTCTACAGGGGCCAACCAGGCACTGAGGACCACTGGGGCAGGCCAAGAATCTTGGTCTCTGGCGGTGAGTCTGATACTGAATCAGTCTCGGAGCCTGGTTTCACAGTAGCTGGCCTGGAGGCTGGGACCACAGGGGTGAGCTGGGAACCTGGGTCCACAGGAGACAGTCTGGACTGGTGCAGAGTCCAGCCTGGTGCTGGGGTTGGATAAAAGCCCGGATCTGTGGTAGTCGGCTTGATGCTGAGACTAGCTGGGAGACCTAGTGTGTGGGTGTCCACCTGGAGCCTGTGTTTATGGGGGTTGATTGGGAGTCTGGGGCCACAGGAGCCACCTGGGCCTTGGGAGCCAGCTGGCACTGGGATGTGCCCAGAGCCTTGGTTCATGGGAGCTCTCTGGGAACGTGGTGCCATAAGAGATGGCTGGTGCTAGGGTGGACTGGGAGCCTGGGTTTGTGGGAGACCTCTGGGAGTCTGGTATCAAAGGAGCTGCCTGGGTTTGCTGCAGCCAGCAGGCACTTGGGTGGGTCAAGGACCTAAGTTCCTGGGAGTTCACAGGGAGCCACCTAACATTGTGGGAATTGGCCTGTTGCTGAGATGGGCTGGTGCTGGCATCTACGGTGAAATTGGGCACTCACTTGACTTTCCTTCTCTCATGGGGAGGGTGTCTCTCTCCATGCTGAACTGCCTGGGCTTGGGGGAGAGGTGATGGGGTAATGTGAATATATCTGTCCTTTCTTCTTCAGTGCGTCTTTTCTTATTTCTAGTTTCACCCAGGTGCTGTAAACACTCACCTGGAATCCTTAGCTCTTGTGAAGGTATTTTCCTATCTGGATGTTTTTCTAATTGTTGTTTCTGGGAGGGGATATGCACTAGAAATTCATCACTCCCTCTCTCTCTGAGAGTCCTTTTCAAAAATTCAGCATATCACAGAATCATGGAGTTGAAAAAGCTCTTAGGAATTATCTAGTGCAGCCTCTGTCTAGTGCAAAGATTTGTTTTACATCAATAGATGGACATCCCTTTTTGGCTTTAAGTAGCTAAAAATATTTCAGTGGAGTATTCTTTTCTGAGCAGGAGATAAGTTGGAATTTATTTCAAGTGACATACTTTGGTTAGGGATGAGATTTATGAAACTCCAAGTCAAGCTATTAAAATGCATTAATATGTTCATCCAATTTTGATCATTTTTTGACCCCAACATAGTTTATTATTTTCACCTAATTCAGAAAATAATATGAATGTGGACATAAATATGATTTAAATAAGTAGCCACTTGTCTTCTGAATAGGATGGTTGAAATCTATTATTAAAATAATGGAACTTTAGGAATAATTAACCATTTAAAATCAAAGCTCTCTTTAGAATTAATTTTCCTACATGATGAGCTAACAGCTACAACCATTTAAATAAACAAAGCCATTTAACCGATATAACACAATAAAATATGCTTGCAGTAGATGTTTATAAGCTAAAGCAGTTCCAGTGATTGATTAAGGCTTTTCAAGTTAAAAAAAAAGGAAACTCTTTTCCTGAATCTCAGCTGTTGGGTTTTCTTCCCGCAGGTGTTCACTGAAAATATGGTTCACCTTTTTAAAAAAATCATGGTAGGCGGAGCTTCAAGATGGCGGAAGAGTAAGACGTGGAGATCACCTTCCTCCCTACAAATACATCAGAAATACATTTACGTATGGAACAACTCCTACAGAACACCTACTGAACGCTGGTAGAAGACCTCAGACCTCCCAAAAGGTAAGAAACTCCCCACGTACCTGGGTAGGGCAAAAGAAAAAAGAAAAAACAGAGTCAAAGGAATAGGGACGGGAGCTGCACCAGTGGGAGGGAGCTGTGGAGGAGGAAAGGTCTCCACACACTAGAAGCCCCTTCGCGGGCGGAGACTGCGGGTGGCGGAGGGGGAAGCTTCGGAGCCGCGGGGGAGAGTGCAGCCACAGGGGTGCGGAGGGCAAAGCGGAGAGATTCCCGCACAGAGGATCGGTGCCGACCAGCACTCACCAGCCCGAGAAGCTTGTCTGCTCACCCGCCGGGGCGGGCGGGGCTGCGAGCTGAGGCTCGGGCTTCAGTCAGAGCGCAGGGAGAGGACTGGGGTTGGCGGCGTGAACACAGCCTGCAGGGGGTTAGTGCGCCACAGCTAGCCGGGAGGGAGTCCGGCAAAAAGTCTGGAGCTGCCGAAGAGGCCAGAGACTTTTTCTTGCCTCTTTGTTTCCTGGTGCGTGAGGAGAGGAGATTAAGAGCGCCGCTTAAAGCAGCTCCAGAGACGGGCGCGAGCCGCGGCTAACAGCGCGGACCCCGGAGACGGGCATGAGACGCTAAGGCTGCTGCTGCCGCCACCAAGAAGCCTGTGTGCGAGCACAGGTCCTACCCACACCCCCCTTCTGGGGAGACTGTGCAGCCCGCCACTACCAGGGTCCCGGGTTCCAGGGACAGCTTCCCCAGGAAAACACACGGCGCGCCTCAAGCTGGTGCGACGTCACGCCGGCCTCTGCCTCCACAGGCTTGCCCCGCACTCTGTACCCGTCCCCTCTCCTCACCCCGGCCTGAGTGAGCCAGAGTCCCTGAAGCAGCTGCTCCTTTAACCCCGTCCTGTCTGAGCAAAGAACAGACGCCCTCAGGCAACCTACACGCAGAGGTGGGTCCAAATGCAAAGCTGAACCCCGGGAGCTGTGCAAACAAAGAAGAGAAAGGGAAACCTCTCGCAGCAGCCTCAGGAGCAGCGGATTAAATCTCCACAATCAATTTGATGTACCCTGCATCTGTGGAATACCTGAATAGACAACGAATCATCCCAAATTGAGTAGGTGGGCTTTGGGAGCAACGATATACATATTTTTTTCCCTTTTTCTTTTTTTGTGAGTGTATATGTATATGCTTCTGTGGGAGATTTTGTCTGTATAGCTTTGCTTTTACCATTTGTCCTAGGGTTCTGTCTGTCCGTTTTCTGGTTTTTTTTTTTTTTTTGTATAGATTTTAGCACTTGTTATCATTGGTGGTTTTGTTTTTTGGTTTGGTTGCTCTCTTCTTTCTTTTTTTTATTACTTGAAAAAAATTTTTCTCATAATTATTCTTTATTTTAATAACTTTTTATTTTATTTTACTTTATTTTATCTTCTTTTTTCTTTCTTTATTTCTCCCTTTTATTCTGAGCCGTGTGGAGGACAGGCTCTTGGTGCTCCAGCCAGGTGTCAGGCCTGTGCCTCTGAGGTGGGTGAGACAAGTTCAGGACACTGGTCCACAAGAGACCTTCCAGCTCCACGTGATATCAAACAGTGAAATTCTCCCAGAGATCTCCATCTCAACACCAAGACCCAGCTGCACTCAACGACCAGCAAGCTACAGTGCTGGACACCCTATGCCAAAAAACTAGCAAGACGGGAACACAGCCCTGTCCATTAGCAGAGAGGCTGCCTAAAATCATAATAAGGCCACAGACACCCCAAAACTCACCAGCAGACGTGGACTTGCCCACCAGAAAGGCAAGATCCAGCCACATCCACCAGAACACAGGTACTAGTACCCTCCACCAGGAAGCCTACACAACCCACTGAACCAACCTTAGCCACTGGGGACAGACACCAAAAACAACAGGAACTACAAACCTGCAGCCTGCAAAAAGGAGAACCCAAACACAGTAAGTTAAACAAAATGAGAAGACAGAGAAACACACAGCAGATGAAGGAGCAAGGCAAAAACCCACCAGACCTAACAAATGAAGAGGAAATAGGCAGTCTACCTGAAAAAGAATTCAGAATAATGAGAGTAAAGGTGATCCAAAATCTTGGAAATAGAATGGAGAAAATACAAGAAACGTTTAACAAGGACCTAGAAGAACTAAAGAGAAAACAGGCAATGATGAACAACACAATAAATCAAATTAAAAATTCTCTAGAAGGTATCAATAGCAGAATAACTGAGGCAGAAGAATGAATAAGTGACCTGGAAGATAAAATATGGGAAAAACTACTGCAGAGCATAATAAAGAAAAAATAATGAAAAGAATTGAGGACAGTCTCAGAGACCTCTGGGACAACATTAAATGCACCAACATTCGCACCAATATTCCATGCAAATGGAAAGCAGAAGAAAGCTGGAGTAGCAATTCTCATATCAGACAAAATAGACTTTAAAACAAAGACTATTACAAGATACAAAGAAGGACACTACATAATGATCAAGGGATCAATCCAAGAAGAAGATATAACAGTTGTAAATATTTATGCACCCAACAGAGGGGCACCTCAATACATAAGGCAAATACAGCCATTAAAGGGGAAATCGACAGTAACACAATCATAGTAGGGGAATTTAACACCCCACTTTCACCAACGGACAGATGATCCAAAATGAAAATAAATAAGGAAACACAAGCTTTAAATGATACATTAAACAAGATGGACTTAATTGATATTTATAGGACATTCCATCCAAAAAGAACAGAATACACATTCTTTTCAAGTGCTCATGGAACATTCTCCAGGATAGATCATATCTTGGGTCACAAATCAAGCCTTGGTAAGTTTAAGAAAATTGAAATCATATCAAGTATCTTTTCCGACCACAATGCTGTGAGACTAGATATCAATTACAGGAAAAAATCTGTTTAAAATACAAACTTATGGAGGCTAAACAATACACTACTTAATAACCAAGAAATCACTGAAGAAATCAAAGAGGAAATCAAAAAATACCCAGAAACAAATGACAATGAAAACACAATCATCCAAAACCTATGGGATTCAGCGGAAGCAGTTCTAAGAGGGAAGTTTATAGCAATACAATCCTACCTTAAGAAACAGGAAACATCTCAAATAAACAACCTAATCTTGCACCTAAAGCAATTAGAGAAAGAAGAACAAAAAAAACCCGAAGTTAGCAGAAGGAAAGAAATCATAAAGATCACATCAGAAATAAATGAAAAAGAAATGAAGGAAATGATAGCACAGACCAATAAAACTAAAAGCTGGTTCTTTGAAAAGATAAACTAAATTGGTAAACCATTAGCCAGACTCATCAAGAAAAAAGGGAGAAGACTCAAATCAATAGAATTAGAAATGAAAAAGGAGAAGTAACAAATGACACTGCAGAAATACAAAGGATCATGAGAGATTACTACAAGCAACTCTATGCCAATAAAATGGACAACCTGGAAGAAATGGACAAATCTTTAGAAATACACAACCTTCTGAGACTGAACCAGGAAGAAATAGAAAATATGAATAGACCAATCACAGGCACTGAAATTGAAACTGTGATTAAAAATCTTCCAACAAACAAAAGCCTAGGACCAGATGGCTTCACAGGTGAATTCTATCAAACATTTAGAGAAGAGCTAACACCTATCCTTCTCAAACTCTTCCAAAATATAGCAGAGGGAGGGACACTCCCAAACTTATTCTATGAGGCCACCATCCCCCTGATACCAAAACCAGACCCAGATGTCACAAAGAAAGAAAACTACAGGCCAATAACACTGATGAACATAGATGCAAAAATCCTCAACAAAATACTAGCAAACAGAATCCAGCAGAACATTAAAAGCATCACACACCATGATCAAGTGGGGTTTATCCCAGGAATGCAAGGATTCTTCAATATACGCAAATCAATCAATGTGATACACCATATTAAGAAATTTAAAGAGAAAAACCATATGATCATCTCAATAGATGCAGAGAAAGGTTTCAAAAAAATTCAACACCCATTTACGATAAAAACTCTCCAGAAAGTAGACATAGAGGGAACTTTCCTCCACATAATAAAGGCCATATATGACAAACCCACAGCCAACATCATCGTCAATGGTGAAAAACTGAAACCGTTTCCACTAAGATCAGGAACAAGACAAGGTTGCACACTCTCACCGCTATTATTATTATAGTTTCGGAAGTTTTAGACACAGCAATCAGAGAAGAAAAAGAACTAAAAGGAATCCAAACTGGAAAGGAAGAGTAAAGCTGTCACTGTTTGCAGATGAAATGATACTATACATAGAGAATCCTAAAGATGCTACCAGAAAACTACTAGAGCTAATCAATGAATTTGGTAAAGTAGCAGGATACAAAATTAATGCACAGAAATCTCTTGCATTCCTGTACTCTAATGATGAAAAATCTGAAAGAGAAATTTAGGAAACGCTCCCATTTACCACTGCAACAAAAGGAATAAACCCACCTAAGGAGCCCAAAGACCTGTATGCAGAAAATTATAAGACACTGATGAAAGAAATTAAAGATGATACAAATAGATGGAGAGATATACCATGTTCTTGGATTGGAAGAACCCACATTGTGAAAATGACTCTACTACCCAAAGTGATCTACAGATTCAATGCAATCCCTATCAAACTACCAATGGCATTTTTCACAGAACTAGAATAAAAAATTTTGCAATTTGTATGGAAACACAAAAGACCCCGAATAGCCAAAGCAATCTTGAAGAAGAAAAACGGAGCTGGAGGAATCAGGCTCCCTGACTTCAGACTATATTACAAACATACAGTAACCAAGACAGTATGGTACTGGCACGAAAACAGAAATACAGATCAATGGAACAGGATAGAAAGCCCAGAGATAAACCCACACACATATAGTCACCTTATCTTTGATAAAGGAGGAATAATATACAATGGAGAAAAGACAGCCTCTTCAATAAGTGGTGCTGGGAAAACTGGACAGCTACATGTAAAAGAATGAATTTAGAACACAATACACAAAAATAAACTCAAAATGGATTAAAGACCTAGATGTAAGGCCAGACACTATCAAATTCTTAGAGGAAGACATGGGCAGAACACTCTATGACATAAATCACAGCAAGATCCTTTTTGACCCACCTCCTAGAGAAATGGAAATAAAAACAAAAATAAACAAATGGGACCTAATGAAACTTAAAACTTTTTGCACAGCAAAGGAAACCATAAACAAGATGAAAAGCAACCCTCAGTTTGGGGAAAAATATTTGCAAATGAAGCGACTGACAAAGGATTAATCTCCAAAGTTTGTAAGCAGCTCATGCAGCTCAATATCAAAAAACCAAACAACCCAATCCAAAAATGGGCAGAAGCCCTAAGTAGACATTTCTCCAAAGAAGATATACAGGTTGCCAACAAACACATGAAAGAATGCTCAACATCATTTATCATTGGAGAAATGAAAATCAAAACTACAATGAGATATCATCTCACACTGTTCAGAATGGCCATCATCAATAAATCTACAAACAGTAAATGCTGGAGAGCATGTGGAGAAAAGGGAACCCTCTTGCACTGTTGGTGGGAATGTAAATTGATACAGCCACTGTGGAGAACAGTATGGAGGTTCCTTAAAAACTAAAAATAGAGCTGCCATATGACCCAGCAATCCCACTACTAGGCATATACCCTGAGAAAACCATAATTCAAAAAGAGTCATGTACCAAAATGTTCATTGCAGCTCTATATACAATAGCCAGGACATGGAAGCAACCTAAGTGTCCATCAACAGATGAATGGATAAAGAAGATGTGGCACATATATACAATGGAATATTACTCAGCCATAAAAAGAAATGAAAATGAGTTATTTGAAGTGAGGTGTATTGACCTAGAGTCTGTCATACAGAGTGAAGTAAGTCAGAAAGAGAAAAACAAATACTGTATGTTAACCCATATATATGGAATCTAAAAAAAAAAAAAAAAAAGTCATGGTGAACCTAGGGGTAAGACGGGAATAAAGACACAGACCTACTAGAGAATGGACTTGAGGATATGGGGAGGGGGAAGGGTAAGCTGGGACAAAGTGAGTGGCATGGACATATATACACTACCAAACATAAAATAGATAGCTAGTGGGAAGCAGCCGCGTAGCACAGGGAGATCAGCTCATTGCTCTGTTACCATCTAGAGGGGGTGGGATAGGGAGGGTTGGAGGGAGGGAGACACAAGAGGAAAGAGATATGGGGACACATGTATATGTATAACTGATTCACTTTGTTATAAAGCATAAACTAACACACCATTGTAAAGCAATTATACTCCAATAGGGATGTTAAAAAAAAATAGAATAGAAAGTGAAAAAAAATTATGGTAAAACATACATAAGATAAAATTTACCATATTTACCATTTTTAAGTGTATACTTCAGTGACATTAAGTACATTCACACTGTTTTGCAGCCATCAACACCATCCATCCAAAGAACTCTTTCTATCTTGCAAAACAGAAACTCTGTACCCCTTAAACAGTAACTGCCCATCACCCTCCCCCAGCCCCTGGCAACTACCATTCTCCTTTCTGTCTCTATGAGCTTGACTATTCTAGGTACCTCATATACTAGAATCATACACTGTTTGTCCTTTTGTGACTGGCTTATTTGAAAATGTACTTCTTAACTTTTCCTTCTGAATTCAGTAAAATTGGTGCAGGGTGTCAGGTGCTGCTGCTTTCCGCTGAACTCAAGCTCTGGTGAAAGTACATGTATATCTAATGCATAGAAGGCTCACTGATGGCTAGAAAACAACACCACATATTTCACCTCCTGGCAAAAAAAAAAGTCATTTCATTGTCCTTGCAAGAAGATTCACAGAAGGCCCATCCAGGTGATTTATATAAAAATAACAGTTCCCTCCAGCTACCTAACCTAGATTTTAAATTATGTAAAATTAGTTACTTGGAAGAAAAAAGCTGAATAAACTCATTCTAGGGTGTGGCAATATTGTTACCCTGTTTTTTTTCAGGGGTAGGTCCATCCTGCAAAAGATTCATGAGCAAATTTTGAGTGTTTTCTACAAATTGAGGCCATCTCATTCCCCTGCCAGTGATTGGTTTGGAGGGAGGTGTGAGCCGAAGTTCTGGCCAGTGACTGAAGAGAGGTCAGCCAGAGGGCTTCTAGGAAAGGGTATCTTGCTCTTAAAAAAGATTCACCCAGGAAGTAGCAGTTCTTTTCCTTTTGCAGGACATTTTCACACCTGTATGTGATCCATTTTGTAAGTGTGAAGAATGCAAGGCTGAGGTACCAAGCTACCATGCTGAGGATGGCAGAACAGAAAGAAAGAAACCTAGGGGACTGTATGGTTTTTGTGAGCCACTGGATTAACTAAGCCTGGAACAACCCCACCTCAGGACTTCAGGTAATGTGAGAAAGCATTATTTCCTTATCGTTTAAGCC
Source organism: Globicephala melas (assembly GCF_963455315.2). Taxonomy (NCBI): domain Eukaryota; kingdom Metazoa; phylum Chordata; class Mammalia; order Artiodactyla; family Delphinidae; genus Globicephala; species Globicephala melas. The sequence continues at coordinate 108,879,113 of NC_083335.1, forward strand.
AGTTGAGATGGACTTGTATATTACTTGCAGACACTTTACTGATAAAGATAGATCACATGATGCCACAGAGTGGTTTCCCTTGGAAGCAGATTCTGAGATGGAGTTTACTTTGCAGGAGATTTCTTAAGCAGTGTCTTATGGAAGGGAGTGCAAAAAAGCAGAACTAGGCAGGCAACGTGAAGCTGTGAGGTAGGCAATGACAGCCATGGGTGACCTCATCGAGAGGTTCTACTTGGGCTTAGATAGCCAGGCGTTATACCCCTATCTCCATTAGTCATTGAAATGCATCCCTCCTCAGAAGGCCGTGAGCTGGGACCTAGAGGCTTTCAGCAACTAAGGCAATCCCTGAGGGGGCAATTGAAAGCGTATTGCACTCTCACCGTCTGGGGCAACAAATTCTTCATTGAAGAATGATAATCTCTAGGTCCATCCATGTTGCTGCAAATGGCATTATTTCATTCCTTTATTTTTTGGCTGAGTAACATTCTCTCTCTCTCTCTCTCTCTCTATATATATATATATATACACACACACACATATATATACATATATATACACATATATATGTGTGTATATATATGTATATATGTGTATATATATGTATATATATATGTATACGCGCCACATGTTTATCCATTCATCTGTCGATGGACGTTTAGGTTGCTTCCATGGCTTCACTATTGTAAATAGTGCTGCAGTGAACACTGGGGTACATGTATCTTTTCGAATTAGAGTTTTCGTCTCTCTTGGATATACGCCCAGGAGTGGGATTGCTGGATCATACAGTAACTTTATTTTGAGTTTTTTAAGGAACCTCCATACTGTTCTCCATAATGGTTGTACCAATTTACATTCCCACCAACAGTGTAGGAGGGTTCCCTTTTCTCCACACCCTCTCCAACATTTCTTATTTGTAGACTTTTTAATGATTGCCATTCTGACCAGTGTGAGGTGGTACCTCATTGTAGTTTTGCTTTGCATTTCTCTAATAATTAGCGACGTTGAGCATCTTTTTATGTTACTGTTGGCCATCTGTATGTTTTCTTTGGAGAAATGGCTTTTTGAATCTTCTGCCCATTTTTTAATTGGGTTGTTTGTTTTTTTGATATTGAGCTGTGTGAGCTGTTTGTATGTTTTGGAGATTAATCCCTTGTCAGTTTCATCATTTACAAATATTTTCTCCCATTTCATTTTGTTTATGGGTTCCTTTGCTGGGAAAAAGCTTATAAGTTTGATTAGGTCCCATTTGTTTATTTTTACTTTTGTTTCCATTATTCTAGGAGATGGATCCAAAAAGATATTGCAGCAATTTATGTCAAAGAGTGTTCTGCCTATGTTTTACTCTAGGAGTTTTGTAGTGTCTGGTCTTACATATAGGTCTTTAATCCACTTTGAGTTTATTTTTGTATATGATGTTAGAGAACGTTCTAATTTCATTCTTTTACATGTAGTTGTGCAGTTTTCCTAGCACCACTTATTTGAAGAGATTGTCTTTTCTCCATTGTATATTCTTGCATCCTTTATCAAAGATAAGGTGACCATATGTGCGTGGCTTTATCTCTGGGCTTTCTATCCTGTTCCATTGATCTATGTATCTGTTTTTGTGCCAGTACCGTACTGTCTTGATTACTGTAGCTTTGTAGTATAGTCCAGAGTCAGGGAGCATGATTCCTCCAGCTCCATTTTTCTTTCTCAAGCTTGTTTTGGCTATTCTGGGTCTTTTGTGTTTCCATACAAATTAAAAATTTTTTTGCTCTAGTTCTGTGGAAAATGCCATTGGTAATATGAAAGGGATTGCATTGAATCTGTAGATTGATTTGAGTAGTATAATCATTTTAACAAAATTGATTTTTCCAACCCAAGAACACAGTATATCTCTCCATCTATTTGTGTCATCTTCAGTTTCTTTCATTAGCATCTTATAGTTTTTGGAGTACAGGTCTTTTGCCTCCTTAGGTAGGTTTATTCCTACTATGTCATCTTTTTCTCCTCTTGATTTTTAGTCACAGATGCTCTCTGAAGCATCATTCTTGGCACCAACTTGATTCTTTCATCAATATTTTACTTACTGAACGTGCCCTGCTCCTGACTCTCATTCTCCTCCAAGGCTCCCAAATTCTCAGATGAGTTCCAGCCCTGGTCTTCAGACCAAACACCAGCCCTTTGTCTTCACAGACCTCCTAGACACATTTGCAGGTCCTAACCACTTCCAACTTAATATAATCTAGAAATAACTAGTTTTCATTCATTGTGAAACAAGCTCATCTTCCCAACTTCCTGGGTCTATAAATTCTATCATTTCTCAGTCACCCTCATTCAAAATTTTAGTCACATTTGGATGCTGAATGTGAGGGATGGGAGAGATATTAATTCACCTAATTTGACTGGTTAGTCTTTAGAATCGCTTTTGTTTTTTGCTCTCTTTTTCTGGGCACTTGCTTTTATTTTGATAACATTCTAAATATTACCTCTGTGATAATAGTTAGCAAACTGCATTTTAATTACTGTATTTATTTTTTACTTTCTTTTTCTAATAGATTGAAAGTTCCTTGAAAGCAGGAACTGTATCATTCTTTGAATTCCCCATGTTTAGAACATGCTTACCATTGTTGATATAAATAAAAATGCACAACGTAAGAGTTGTGAGTTTAGGTTTTATTCAGGGGCCTAACTGAGGACTATAGTCTGGGGGACAGCCTCTCAGTTGCTCTGAGAGAACTCCTCCAAAGAAGTAGGGGCAAAACCTGCTTATAAATGATATTTGGCCACAGAATATGTTCAGTCAGGCATACATCTCAGTAAAAGAGTACTGCTAGTCACGAAGAACAGGTATCTCAAGTTAATGATTTTAGTGTTTTCTGTGCATTGGAAGATGCAAGAATCTGGGGTCATTAAAATTCTTCTTGAGATATATATATATATTTAACTCACTAAGGGGCCTGTTTTTCTAAAGCACAGAGTGCCTCATCCTGTTTTTCATCCTGAATTTCATCCTGTTGGTCAACAACTGCAGTGGCTAATGACTTAATCCTTGTAGAATTGGGTGGTGAACAATGCTCTTTTTTCTTCTTGGTTTATACCATATAATAGGTACTAAATAAGTGTTTTTGGAACAAATGTATAACTCATCCAAGACTTCATCATTTCTGCATTAGTGACCTCTTTGTAGTCTCTGTAGATATTTTGGGTGTCTGACATCACATCCCCTCCATTCTCCTCTTATTTCAGGTGCAGCTGTTCTAGACAGTTAGTGTAGGATCAGACTACTGCCGACACAGCCCACCACAGGTGCCCTAAACTGCTCCAAGCCTTACTACATCCAACTTTCTCTGAAGCTTTTGGAAACTGCTCATCCCAAGGGGGTATGCATTCCAGATGTGTAGGGGAGTTAAGACCTCAGTAGGGGTAGAAAAAACTTTTTCCTCTACCCTCTTAGTTTAGTGTCTGGGGCCTGCAAACTAAATTGAAAAAGACAGATTGATAGGAGAAAAGACATATAAATTTTATTTGATGTTAATATTTTTACATAGTATGGGGGTCTCAGAAAATGAAGTAAAAACCCCAAAGAGACTCTCGGTTCTGGAGGCTTATATACCATTTTAGCAAAGGGCAACATATTTTTGAAAAAGTGGTAAGACAAAAAAAAGGGTGTGTGTGAACTTCTAGGGGTAGTAAATTGTGGGAAGATAAATATATGGGGGAAACTAATGGAAGGTAAGGGTTATTTAGTAAGGTTTATTATACAGATTCCTCTTGGTGTTGTTTCTGAGATTATAAGAGTCTCGAGTCATCTCCAGTGATTAAGAGTAGTTCTGCCCCTCTTGTTACGAGAGAAGTGGGGGGAACTCCTTCACAAAGGGAAATTTATGCCCTTCTTTTAGGGTAGAGAGCTTTTTTCTGTGTCTGCTGATTTTCAGTTGCCTTTACTGAAAATAATCCTTATGCCAAAGTGGAATATTTTGGGGTGATATATTCTGATCCCTCTCATCCTCCAGGGGAAACCCTTAATCAATAGGGGTCTGGGAGCTAGTGAGTGAATACCCTAGCCTCCCTCCTAAGAGGAATTGTATAGGCTTTTCATTGAAACCAGTGAAATCCAGACCCCACTGCCTACAACAATGACTTATGCACCCTTAGAGTGGCTCTCACTTTCCTCTATTCCTCACCAAATTTCCTGGCCTCACCTCCCATATAAATTACTGCCCTTAAATCTCCTTTTAGGCTCTCTTTTTAGGGGAACCCAAACCAGAGTGGTCTCCTTGCTTCCACTACTTCATGATCCCCATATATCCACAATAGTCTTGAACCATTACTTTCAGACGTCACTTGCTACCCTACACAGAAGTCTCTCAATTATTAGGGCTGCCTGATTTAGTAAAAGAAAAAAAACAAAAATACCCAATAAAATTTAAATTTCACATAAACAACAGATAATTTGTTAGCTTAAGTATGTCTTGTGCAATATTTGGGACATATTTATACTAAGAAATTATCTGTTGTTTATCTGAAATTCAAATTTGACTGGACATCCTGTATTTTATTTGAAAATTCTACCAATTTTACTCTGTTTTTAAAAAGCCATCTAAACTCACATCTTGTCATTTATGAGTCTCCATAATTTGGCCCCCATTCCACCAAGAGAATTCACTCTTTCCAAATGCAAGCTCTCCCTTCCAACTAGAATTGAGAGCAAGAGGACTTAATCATCATTACCATTATTGTAATTCCTTTGCTTCTCTGAAGTGCTTCACTGTTTTCAAAGTACCTGCCTATACATTATCATCTTAGTTTCTTTCAACACCTCTGTGATATAGCTTGGGCAGGAATTTTAAATTTAAATTTAGAATTTGTGAAAACTGAACAAGAGTTATGCACTTGCCTGAGATCAATGGGTGGGCATTAGAGATGGAAGCTCAAACCCAGGCTGTCATCTCCAAGTGAAGCATCTCTTCTGTGATATCAAGTTGCTTCCTATTCCTTTATTTTACCAAGTCGGAAACTGAGGCACCTAGAAGTTAAATGAATGAAGCACATTACAGTCCTAGTTCTCCATTATTTGTTTGATCATTGGCAAGTCATTTACTATGGATGAAACTTCATGTCCTCATCTATAATATGATGCTCTCAGATTAGAAAACCTCTATTTTCTGTGGTTTCTAACTCTCTATAGTTTGCCCAGGTTCATGCAGCTAAACAATTGAGAACTGAGATTAGAGCACGGCCCACTGAGAGCTCGTCAAAGACAGTCTCTTAGACAGCTCTGCCCTTCTTTACATATTTTTCCTTCAAATTATATACTTGTCCAGCCTTCATAAGGAACTGAAGTGTTTAATATTATTTGTTCTTATGAAAAAATGTTCTGTTCTCTGCACTTGAATTTAAATGTGGGCAATTTGTTTTGTACTCTAAGGGAAGCCACACTAAATTAAGTTGCTGTTGGTTCTTGATTAATTTGGCTTTTTTCACCTTTTCTCTAGGAAAAAATTGATTCTTTGTCCAGGGTTAAGCAAAGAAAAATTATCTGATAGTCAAATATTCATTATAAATTGTGCTTATTGATCTTATTTTTAAATAAATTTTAAAATAAATTAAATAAATTATCAAAGAACATGACCTATTTTCCTTTCCCCAAGCTAAATGAGAGAATGCTTTCTTAGAACTTAGAAAAAAAATCTTTGTAATAGCAAAGGGAAGGAAATTCTGTAACATAGTTTTGTTTCCACCATGAATTTGGTTATCACCATAAACTTTCCTACATCCTCCTAACTTCCTATCAGAGAGGTAATGAGAAAACATTCGAAGAGGATTAGGTTTGAACCCAGACATATATGGGTTCAGTTGTAGCACCACCACCTGTGTGGCCTTGGGCAAGTTACTGTACCCCTAGGAACCTTAATGTCGTCTTCCTCATGAGGTTGTATTAAGGCTCAAACGAGACGTTATGACTGTCCATGGTGAAAGGAGAGAATCTGTGTGCTGTGCTCCCTAGATACCTCATTAGTGTGAATTCATTCATGGGTATTGGTAACTAATGATATTTTAATTATGGAATAAGGCTTTTAGTGAAGAGATAAGTGACAGGGCATTCCCTGGTTATTTTGGGGGACTGTCATCCTTCTCTTGGTGTTGAGTGCTTCCTACCCCTGCATGTGGAAAAGCGTAGCCTTTAGTTGGCCAGTTGCTCCACACTTGCAAACAGATTTGACACATAGTAGAAAATATATCATATATAGAAGTGCAATTCACAGAAGACAATATCTTTTCCCATCTTCATTGTCTCTCAGTTCTTTGGTATCACCCTCTTCTGGATGCTGTGCTTGCTGCTTCCTAACGTAGGTGCTCTGCTCACTAACATAGGTGCTGCTCTCTGCTACTAACATAGGTACTGCTCTCTGCTCACTAACATAGGTACTGCTGGGCTGCCTCTTAGAGGGATCCCTGTTATGATTCTTCCAGGCGTTCGAGGTGCCCTTCCCCAGTGAACCTTCCTTTCCTTCACAGGGCGTCACCATTTTCCTTTCCTCTTTCCCCTGAAGATCAATGAAAATAACCAAGAAAAAGATATACCCACTTCACTGTGAACAAACATGCCACTTTCCAGGAAAATAAAATTATACCCTTGTCTCCCCCGGAGTGTGTTTTCTCAGTTTCATTTTATGACCAAGCATCTCACAGTCCCCCTCAACCCCTATGGCAACGTTTTACTCTAGATAAAGATGTGTTCCTCTATACAAGAACCAGAGTCATTCCTGGCAAACAGAGACATCCAATCGTCACTGTGAGCTAAATGCCTCATCTTTCCTTTGAATCCAGATCTATAAGTCACAGTAATGTCTTTGCCAAGCGATTATTCAACCCCTATTTGAACATCTCTTATTCCCTTCTCTGGTTACTCATAAGAGACATTTGATTAATATTGTCGATAGCTGTTTGGTGAGTGGACTGACTGAACTAATATGTTGTCCAAGGGCAGCTTCCTCTTGTACCAAATGACTTGTACTGTTCTTTGTTCCGCTGTATTATAGTCTGTGATACCTGGAGAATACTATCCCTGTGACCCCCTTACGCACAGGAACCTCTTGGCCTGTGTGTGAGTATGCATGCATATACAAACAAACAAACAAAGGTGAACCTCGAAGAATACCATGAGTAAAACAAGAAATCTTTGGGGGAACATCTTCCCACTTTATATATATATATATATATATATATATATAAAAGAACACTACGGGGTGGGGCTTCTCTGGTGGCGCAGTGGTTGAGAGTCCTCCTGCCGATGCAGGGGACACGGGTTCATGCCCCGGTCCAGGAAGATCCCACATGCCACAGAGCGGCTGGGCCCGTGAGCCATGGCCACTGAGCCTGTGCGTCCGGAGCCTGTGCTCCGCAACAGGAGAGGCCACAACAGTGAGAGGCCTGCGTACCGAAAGAAAAAAAAAAAAAAAAAAGAACACTATGGGAAGTAAAAAATGAATTGAAACTTATCTCTGTTCAGGCTTCCAAGCAGTTATACCTAATAGAAAAAATATGAGGCTATAAATCCTCTGGGTGTTTAAAAAATTAGAAAAAAGAGTGAACAAACCCTTCTTTGAAAGTCATTCCTATTACCTCTGATTAAGAAAATGATCCTTTTGGAAGAAAGTGAAAGTGAATATATTTTGTTTGGCCAAGGGCCATCAAATGATCATCAAATCATCAAATGATCATCTTGTCAAAACCTAATCCATTTTTTTGTGAGAAAGTAAGCAGCAGTGGCCCAGACACCTTCTTTCACTTTCTGATGAATTGACCTCACATGCCTATGAATAATCCATTTCTGCCATAGCATTTCTGAATCTGTAATTAAGGCAATGTAGTTAAAGATGTACAATGATTTTTTTAAATTAATCATTCAATTGTGGGATAAATTACATGTAAAGTCAATTAGTTATAAATGGACAAAGGCTATTGCTGGGATGGTGTCAGAGGAAAAAGCAGACCCTAGCACAATGGTTTTTGAACTTTTTTTTATAAAGCCAAGAAATAGTATGTGGAATCCCAGTAGGTAAAACAGTTAAGAGTGTCTGGGTTATATTCGGGCTGGGGGCAGGGGGGGTGGGGAGTAAGGGGGGTTATGAGTGGGACAGAGAAGACATGGACAGGGATAGAGGTGACCTTGTGGCCTCTCTCTCTTCTCTTCCCCCACCAATCCCCAAGCCCCTCGACAGTCTTGAACATATTGAGAGGATACTTAGGATTTCTTGGAACATAATTTGAAAATTAATGGCAGAGTGTAAAACAGATGGACTGAAGCAATTGGTGAAGTCTTATTCTAATTCTGGCTCCAAAATATAAGCTGTATGAATCAGTGCAAATTACCAGAACTCTCTGAACTTTTTTTGCATCTGTGGAATGGAGATGAAACTAGAATTGGGGTAAACAAGATATTACTTATAAAGAGGTAGTCGGCATGCCTGGCATATAATAGTTGCTCAGTAAATGGCAGCTACTGTTATTATCTAGGGGAAGCACTTAAGTTTGCACTGTTGCTCCTCTGCTCCCCCCAAGGAGCTTTGTGCTGGGGGTTTCTGCAGAATTGCGTTGTTCAACACTATGGTTTACTTTGGGCGTGGTGATGGCCAAGGAGACAACCTCTCTATCTTTTATGACTTCTGTCTGTCACGTGCTTTAACGATCCCAGTTTTAACAACCCAAAACATGAGAGTATTTGGGGGGCTTTTTCCTCTGCTGACTTAGGAATCTACCTTAACATGGAGGAAGAGAGAATAAATAAAAGTGCAGTTTGAGGGAAAATGTGGATGGAGGTTAGAAGGCACTTTCATTGCCAGGAAGTATGTCTTGCCCCAGGGGCCAGTGTTATTTGGGCCAAGGCTGAGAATCCCCAGAAACAGCAGCTCTGACGACTTCCCTGCTTAGAAAGGATTTAGAAATCAATTAGTTCTAACTCCCCATTTTATTGGGCAGTAAGTAGGGAGTGCCAGGAGGGGAGGAGGAAGAGTGTGGGGGTGGATTCTGAAATGTAAATTCTTCTGAGTAGGCAGACCTATTAGTCCTTAACCCCTTATTGTTAACTACTCTGGTCTTTCCGGTATAGGGTAGGGGAAGGATCTACTGTCTGTTGTGGACCAAGGCACTGCCAAGGTGGGCAGGGAGTTATCTTGACAGTGAAGCCCAGTCTCAGGCCTTCAGGCTGGGGGAGCTGAAAATGAAAAGCTGGGAAAAGGAGTCCTTATAAAGTGATTTTTGCCATCTTTGTATCCTCAGTGGAGCTGACTGCGCTGAACATGCTGAGGGCCTCAGCAAACTCAGTGAGGGATTGATTGAAGCTCCTGCCTTCACTTATCTCTTTCCCCCCGAATCTCTTTAAGCACCTCCTCTAGCCTGAAGGGGAAGAAAGTAGCTGGATCTCATCAAAGCCACACTTCTGTCATCTACTGAGGATGGAGGAATTGGGTATTAGTGGTAAAAAGAGGATAGGGAAGTTTAAAATTAAACAAGGTTCAGAAAGTTTGGGATATCCCTCCAAAATGCTAAACGTCACCCCTCTCTTCTTCATGCTCTTCCCTGCACCCTCATTCCCAACACAGGGCAAGGCTGAGATGGGCCAGGAGTGTGGCATATGGAATCTCATTCTTTTGTTAGAGAGTGGTGGTGCAGTTTAGGAGCTGAGTAGATTGTCACTCCAGAAAGCCTTTGTCTGCTTCCTGAGAGTTTGATCTGGAGCTGGGTTGGACATCTACCTCAAGAAGGAAGGACCTTCCCAGTTGGGAAGACCCCAACAAAATTAAAAGCTCGGTGGAGGTCCAAACCAACCTTCCAGTGCTGTCCAACAGGACTTTCTGGGATGATAGAAAAGTTCTATTCTGTGCTGTCCAATACCATAGCTGCATGTGGCTCTTAAACACTTGAACTGTGACTAGCAGGAATGAGGAAATAAATTTTTAATTTTACGTAGTTTTAATGAATTTAAAATTTAACATATCCACATGTGGCTAGTGGCTACTGAGTTGGACAGCACAATTTAGGCACCTCCTCCCCCCCCAGTCTCTCTCATCCTGTGTTTTCAATGGTTGCCACCCAAGGTTTTATTATCTATCAAAACCATGTATTGATTTTGATGATATCAAATTATGGCCTCTTGAAAAATTCCTTCCAGGAAGTTCAAATTGCTAAAGAAAAGTTTATTCATCTTACAAATGGATGATATTCCACACATCACTTCTAATTTATTTTAAAAATGTAAGTTCAAAACTAGTGAGATACTGATGTGCTCGGTTTGGGGCAAGGCATTTAACCTCCCTGGACCTTTGATTCTTCAACTGTAAAATAAGGTGTTTATACTAAATGAACCTGAAGCCCTTTACTAGCTCTCAAAGAATGTGATTTGAAATAGCTGCTATGATGGTGAAAAAATTATGTATGTTCAAAGAAATAAAGTTATGAAGATGGCTGACATTTCTGATAAGGGTGTTACAAATTTAGTAATAAACATGAATTCAGTATTATCACAGGGAACAATAGTAAGACACAATAGTAAAGATAAATCTGAAGGGTCGTGCTTTGAGGCAGAAAGTCTAAGAAGGAGAATTTTCTTAGACTGCTCACTGTTCTCACTGTCCATTATACAAAAAACAATTTCCGTTTATTGATTCTAATGAAGCCCATAAATTTAACCTACAATTTGCTGTAAACACTAAAAGATGTATGACTTTGAATTTGTTCACATAGCCCTTTAATAAGTTTTAGAAACCCACTGAAAAGCAGGAGTTGATCCTCAAAGAAATCAGTTCCTAGCTCTCATGAAGAAGTTACTCTGATCTCAGCCCTGGCAAAAAGACACACTGGCTGCACTATCAAGAGCACAGTTTTCACATCAGTGCATATCAGCCAACATCAACCCAAACACCTTATGACCCCACATCATAAGACAACCAGAGCTCAACCTTTTTTTGGGAGAAAAAGTTGCTTTTACAAAAGGCCCCCAAAAGTGATTAAATAAAATGTTTCTAGCACCAAACATCCAAGTGCACCAAAGACCAACTGTAAAACATTGACCACACCAGCCCTAGGAAAGAGCAAATCCGTGGCTAATATATTGCTTATAGAGAGAATTCTACAAGCTGGGTGACAACATTCTGAGAAAACCCTGTCCACAGCCTGGGATTCACCAAAAACCTAGCAATTCTAAATAGTAATAATAACAGCTAATGATTATATAGCACTTACTACGGGCCAGACATTGATCTTAGTGTCTGGTGTTAGAATAAGCCTGAGCCATCAAAAAAGGCATGAAAGTTTGACCCATTCACACTTAGCACAGAGTACTTAGCCAATGCTACCATCAAAGCACTGCCTAATCAAAATACTTAAAACTTCTGAATAGATGGAATGCTATATGCAACACAATTTGTTTATTTTATAAACTATACTGGAAATTACTTAGGGATCGAAAAGTTATCAACAGGAATGTAGCGTTTTCCTTTTCTTATCTGGAGAAAATAGGCTCAGATAATTGGGGAAAAGTGTGGCAGTGTCTGTCATAGTCTATAGGGACTGCAGTGCAGGCAAATAAAGGAGACAGCCGTCTTTGAAGCATTTCAGACTGGTGAGCCCCTCCCACGGAGACTTCACACCTCAGTACCCCTTAGTGATGTCTTAGAATAGATTGGCTTGTTCACTGTCCTGACTTCCCTTTTTTCAATTACTACTTCTTTCTGACTAACCTTAGAGAATGTCATGAAAAAGAAACTTGTCGCCAGTAACCTGCATCTTTTCTCTTTACAGACCCTCTTCTAGAAGACTTTCCTTTAAATTCTCATCTTGCTTTCTCCTTTCACTTTTACCTTGCTTAGTGCCTCTTCATCTGTTATCAAAACCACGTTTCTTGGATTATATAAAAGTTACATTCTTAAAATCCATTGTATAAGCTTCCTCAGAATTAAGAAATTAAGGTTTATAGTCTGGCAAATCAGGATTTGAACTTACTAGTGGATAACCTTAGCACTTAATCCTTTATATATTACTGTTTCCTATTCTCAATGAAATTGGGTAGTAAAATGAACCTCACATACAGTGGTGCCCTTGGTTCACAAAAACTGCTAAATGTTCAAGAATTTTGTGCGCTGGTTATTAAACCCAGTTATTGTTAAAACTTAAATTATATAAATTTATGCTTCAAAGTTATATTAAGGCAAAAATAATAAATACTCAAAACTCATCACTTCCTAATTATCTTACTACATTTTATCATTATCTGTGCTTTTCAAGTTGTCTACTGTATCAGTATAGTGTAAGTACTATATAAATAGTGTGCTACTGCACATCTCTTCCTGCACCAGCCCATGTTTATTTTTTTTTTACATCTTTATTGGAGTATAATTGCTTTACAGTGGTGTGTTAGTTTCTGCTTTATAACAAAGTGAATCAGTTATACATATACATATGTTCCCATATCTCTTCCCTCTTGCGTCTCCCTCCCTCCCACCCTCCCTATCCCACCCCTCTAGGTGGTCACAAAACCAGCCCATGTTTAATGGAGTCAGCTTGGTAGCTGGAAATCAACCAGGTGGAAATATTTACACCATGGAAATCAGCAAACACTACAAATCAAGGCTTCTTGTCCCCTGGGATAGTTGTCTGTTAAGCATTTCCCTGCACACCACTGCTCATGTATGTGATATAAGAATAAATATGAAATAATATATAAAAGGTGCTTAAGTATGTGGCTCATAAGATGTACTTAATAAATGATAGTTTTCTCATTAGTACTGTTATCATTCAGTCAATCAGTGAATCAGTTGATTATTGTCTAATTCAATGCACTACAAGATTTCTTAGAGCATATAAAAATTCAGTACTATGATCTGTTTCCATAATGACATAGATCTCAACTTGATTAACATAATAGCCTTATCTACAGCTTGTCCTAATTTTGATTAGTGATATGCCTTTTATGGAAATTAAAAAAAGCTTTTTGAGTTCTAGTATAATCCATTCATTTGCCAGAGAAGGAAACAGAGGGTCCCAAAAGCCTACTATTTTTCCCAAGATCCCACAGGCCTCTGGTAGTAAAATGGTAGTAGTATATGTTATCTATGTTTCTTATAAAGTCTTTTGACACCTTTCATAAGTGGATGAGTTGTTTATTAAAGGTATGAACCAGTGATGGTTTTCACTTTCGGTATTTACAATGTCCTTGTGGAAACTGGGGACAACATATATAATAGAAGTTGAAACAGAAAATTACCATTGTTGTAAATAAAGAATGGCTAAGTATTAGCAATATTATATAATTCAACCTAATATATTTAACCAGCAAAGCAAATATTCAAATTGATGTGATATTTACTGTTCTTTCCCACTCCTGGCTTACAAACATAATCTAATTAAGATAAATTCAATCACATACATATTAGCTACAGAGGTTGTTTAAATGAGAATTCATGGAATGATTTGGCTATAAGAATTTTATGGTTTTGTTGCTAAAGAACGATACTATGCTACCATTGTACTTTAGAACATTGCAAAACAATTATCCCCAAGCTTTAAGATGGAAAAGAAGGACGACAAATAGTTGATATAAGTTTGTGTGGAATTTGTGTCATTTTCTGGTTTGGGTTTAAGACCAAAGAATGGCTAAATTACATGTATTAGCCTAGGTTTTAAAAAACACTCACCACATAAGCATTAGCTTAGAAAACCCTAAATTGCTTTAAAAAATGGTCAAGCCAAAATAGAAGAAAATCCGTGGTTTTGTGCCCAATATACAATTACACAATTACAGAATTTATATGCTTGCAGTTGGATTTACAAAACCTCCTTAATGTAATAAAGTGTGGTCTAATTGCTTACTAATAAAAGGGGGGGAAACACTCTCTAATTAGACAAATACCTTTTATAGCAATCTTAGTAAACACAGTCTGTTTGCCAGAGGGTAGCAAAGAGTTGGGAATGTGTGCTCAGTGCCGCTTTTCACCCTGTTGTTCCTGGTTGGGCAGGGTCCTCCTGGAATGCAGGGTCCTTGCCCAGAGCTGCTCAGCATTCCAGACTAACAGCTTTAATCAGCAACTCCTTTAGTCAACAGCATTCAAGAGATGAAAAGAGGCAATGGTTTCAAAATTTTTTCCCAGATAATTGGAGTCAAAATAGTAATTGAGTCTTGTTTGTTTTTCTAATATGCCCTCTGGGAATAACCTCAGGGTCAAAGTAGCTCTCAGAGTCCCTAATCTTTCCCCAAAACAGAAACTAGTGTGTTTCTGTTTTCATTAGTTTCCACAGATCCTACTTTGTTTTTGTTGCTGTGTTTGTTTGTTTTGTTTTTTTGTTTTGCTTTGGGTTATGGGCTCTTATCCTGAAAAGCTTGAGAAAGCAGCTGTCCTCCCTTTCGCAAGCTGAGTTGTAGAACACTGGAAAGCATGGTCATGGTAGTCATAAAGCCTGAGTTCCAGTCCTGGGTCTGTTACTAATTCATTATGAAACCTTGACCACATCACTTGAATTTGAATTCAGAGTACATCGGGGCATTCCCATCTGTAAAATAAGATGTTGGGCTGGAGAGTATTCTCTTAAATTCTCAATAGCTCTGTTTTAGCTGGAAAGCTGTGATTCTAAGGGAGAAAATCTTATCCCAGAGGCTTCCTGCATCCATTTATACAGAGAAGCCTTTCTGATACCTTCAGAGAGCACCAATCTCTTCCTTTTTAAAAAATCTTGTGCATACCCTTATTTCTCTATTTATCATGCATGGCTTTCTTACCAAGGATATGAGACCCTTCCAGTCAGGAACTGTAATTTACTCAGCTCTGTTGGGGACATAGTGAGAGCATAAAACCACAGCCGTGTTTATGGAAGAAGGGATGAGGCTGGTGTACTCTGAATTGCTGTGAGGCAAGAGCAACAAGGGCATGAGCGAAAAAGGAATAAGGAAGGGAACACAAATAAGTACTCTACTGTTTTGGGTGTGCTGGGCTGTGTTTAGGAGATAAATTGTGGAAACACAGTAGCACGAGGGAGGTGAGTCAGCAGAAGTCAGAGAATTTAGAGATCAGAGACTTGTTTCTTAAGAGACGAGTAATAGTTCCTTAAAACAATAATAACAACAAAACCTAAAACGAAAACCAAAACAAAACAAAACCTGCAGTTTTTTATATTATAAAAATAATCCATGCTTACTGTAGAAAATTTGGGAGGTAAAATGAGGAGACTATCAACTATAGTAAACAACCATTTCTTTTCAGTGTTTTTTTCTGAACATCCTTTTGTATACCTAATATTATATTGAGTAAGCAATTTTATATCTTGACTTTTCACTTAAAATGACATAATTTAAATTCTACTTTATGAATATACCATAATTCAGCAGTCTCCAGCCTTTTCGGCACCAGGGACCAGTTTCGTGGAAGACAGTTTTTCCACGGGCGGGGGGTGACGGGGGTATGGTTCAGGGGGTAATTCAAGCAGTAACGGGAGCGATGGGGAGTGGTAGATGAAGCTTTGCTTGCTCACCCGCCACTCAGCTCCTGCTGTGCGACCTGGTTCCTAACAGGCCATGGACCAGCACCGGTCCACAGCTTGGGGGTTGGGGACCCCTGCTATAATTTACTTAACAATTCCCCTATTTATAATTTCTCTCTATTATGAGTATTTCCATGATGAATGTTATTATTAATTATTTTATTGAAGTATAGTTGATTTATATTATATTATGTTTAGGTGTACAACATAGACATTCGATATTTTTTATAGATTATACTCCCTTTAAAATTATTATAAAATATTTGCTATATTCCCTGTGCTGTACATTACATTCTTGTATCTTATTTATTTTATATCTAGCAGTTTGTACCTCTTAATCCCCTTCCCCAATCTTGCCTCTCCTCCTACCCTCTCCCTACTGGTAACCACTAGCTTTTTCTCTGTATCTGTGAGTCTGTTTCTGTTTTGTTATATTCATTTGTTTATTTTATTTCTTTATTCTACATATAACTGAAAACATACAGTATTGTCTTTCTCTGTCTGACTTACTTCACTTAGCATAATACCCTCCAGGTCCATCCATGTTGTTGCAAATGGCAAAATTTCATTCTTTTTAATGGCCAAGTAATATTCCAGTGTGTGTGTGTGTGTGTGTGTGTGTGTGTGTGTGTATCTACACCACATCTTCTTTATTCATTCATCCACAATGAACATTATTATGTGATAAATTTTCTCCATATTTTTGAATAATTTTCTGAGAAGAGATTTCTGAAAGAGACAACACTAGGAATAAAGATATAAAAATTTAAGGAATAAAAATATAAACAAACATATAACAAAAATATAAACACATAAGCATTCATATATGCTACTAATTGCTTCCTAAGAAAGTGTTATCAATTTTCACTTTCACCGGAAGGGACCATATTATAGAAATAAGAGCTGTCTGAGATTGAAATGCTCCATCACATTTAACTGAATTATCTTGACCCCTATTGTACAGGAGTCTCCTATGAGGGGAGGTGGGACTGAATGACCCAAAAGGTACCTGCCAACTACAAGAGTCACTGGAATCTCAGCTCACTTAAGGCACAGCGCTAGCTGCCGAGGATACGGTCCCTGTCCTTAAAGAGCTTATAGTCTAGTGGAGTGATAGATATTAAATAGTTAATTTCAATATAATGGTAAATGATAATACCTGAGACATTTCCAGGGTATTATGGAATCTCAGAAGAGCAGCCCTTAAGCAAAGAAAGGTGGGAAAAACATTGTAGACAAAGGAAACACCATTATCAAAGGTATGAAACGAAAAACATGGATTATATGCTCTATGTGTGTGTGTGTCTACAAGCCATTAAGTTTTGTTAAAGGATAAAGTATTAAGTGGGAGATGGTGTAAGCTTGTAGGATAGTCAGAAGCTAGGTCACAGAGGGCTTTATATGCCATACTGAGAAGCTTAAACTTTATTTTATAAGCAATGGAGAAATGTTTGAGGTTTTAGAGAGAGTGATGCAGTCAGATGTCATGATAAATAACATTTCTGACTGTGGTGGAAGAATGGATAAATTTTTAATGAGGCAAGCCAGAAGCAAAGAGATCTGTTAGGAGGCTTTTGTGATATCCAACTGAGGAATGGTAAAAGCTTAAATCAGGGCAGTGGCAGTACGGAAGAATGGAGGGGAAAGGAAAGACTCAAAATTATGCTGGATGTCAATTTGGCAGGAGTTGATAAATGATTGAATGTGGGGGCTAATGGAGAGAAAATACTGCATAAAAATCAAGATAATAAGAATTGCAAAGAATCAGTACTCAACAGGTTAACTGTAGAAGAGAGGTCCAGGGGAACACAGTAGAGGAATGTCTATTGATTTTGGCAACATGGGTGTCACTGATGGCTTTTGCATGAGCATTTCAGAGAAGCAGTGAAGAAGCAGTAGGTTAAGGAGTTAGTTGAAGGTGAAGAAATGTACACAGTGAGTGTATAATGATCTTTCAAGAAGCTTAGCTCAGGGGCTTCCCTGGTGGCGCAGTGGTTGAGAGTCTGCCTGCCGATGCAGGGGACACGGGTTCGTACCCCAGTCCGGGAAGATCCCACATGCCGCGGAGTGGCTGGGCCCGTGAGCCATGGCCGCTGAGCCTGCGCGTCCGGAGCCTGTGCTCCGCAACGGGAGAGGCCACAACAGTGAGAGGCCCGTGTACTGCGAAAAAAAAAAAAGAAGCTTAGCTCAAAAGGACAGAAAGAACTAACACCGTTGTAAGAGAGGGAAGCTAGGGTCAATGGAATATTTTAGGTTAGGAGGAACCCAAGCTTCTATATAGGTAGGAGAGAAAGAGCTACTAGAGAGGGAGAAATTGAAGATATAGGACAAAAGAAATAACTGATTAAACAAGATATTGAAGTAAATAGAAGAAGTAAAATCAAGAGTGGGTATGGAGACACTGACTTGGAATGGAAAGGGAGACTCTCATCACCAAAAATTGGATGGGAAGAAGGAAAGATGTATCAGACGTAAGTCTGTCAGTGGGGTCAGGAAGATAAAGATGTTCATTCCTAAAAATGCAGAGTGTTCCAGGGAGAGAACAGTTTATGCAAAGACCTGGAGTGAGAAGTGGAGAGAGTGTGATGGGTTTGAATAACTTCAGTAGGGCTGGAACATAAATTGAGGGGAGAGGTAAGAGGAAGGGTTAAAAATAAGGCCATGGTGGTAGCTGGGTGGTCCCTTGTAAGCTACATTAATGGCTTTCGGCTTTGTTTCAAGGATAGAAGGAAATTTGTAAGGGCTTAGGAAACGTCATGATAAGCATTTTGTTTGGAAGCATCACTCTGGCTAAAGTATGAAGAATGGGTAGGAGAGGTTAGACCTAAGACAGGGAGAAAAATGTGGAGGCTGCTGGAGTAGTCCTAGTAATGGTTGATAGTGACTGGATTAATGTATTGCCTGTGAGATGGAGAGAAGTAGATGGATTTGAAAGATTTTTAGGAGGTAAGAATTGAGAGGGCTTGTTGATGGATGGGATGTGGAGGTGAAGGAGAGAGAAAATTAAAGAATAACTCCCAAGGTTTCTAGCTTAGGCAACTGAGAGGATGGTGGTATCATTTATTTGAGACAGGAAACTCCATGAGATGAGTATGTTTGGGCTCTATTGATGGGTTTAATTATGGACAAATTGATCTTGAGTTCCTGTGAGGCATAGTACACTAATTCATTTATTCATTCACTCAACAAATATTTGCTGAGTACCTACTACATGCCAGGCACTATACTTTGTTCTGGGACTAGAGCAATTAATACAGTCTAGCTTAAATTCAAGTAGACATGTCGATATTTGAATGAAGCTAAGGACAGAGTTTAAAGCTAAGTTATAGGATTGGGAATCACCAGTGCCTGAAATCATATGGGGAATCTCTAGAAAATGTCAATATATGGGGCAGGTTGAGGAAGAGTTACCAAAAAGAAAGCTGAGAAGTAGTGGCCAGAGATAGGAGGGAAATCAGGAAATGTGGTATCACAGTAGCCAAGAGATAAAAGTCATTCAAGGATGGAGTGGTGAATGTTTCTGACAGCTCAGAGGAGAAAGTCACTGTCCATTAGATTTAGCGACAAGGTGCTCATTGGTGAGCTATGTGGGAATATCATTGGAATGGTATGGGCAGAAACCAATTGCTGTGCATTTAGGAATGAATAGGAAAGGAAATGGAGATGGGCTTTGTAGAGAATTTTTTCAAAAATTTTAGCTATAAAAGGGGAAAGTAACATCAATAATAGCTGGAAGAGGAAAGTGGGTGCCCAGAGTTCGGCAAACTGCAATGTTGAGGACACAGTCCTTTAACCTTTTTTTGGCCACACCACTCGACATGTGGGATCTTAGTTCCCCAGCCAGGGATTGAACCCACACCCCCTGCGGTGGAAGTGTGGAGTCTTAACCACTGGACCACCATGGAAGTCCCTTTTTAACATTTTTTTTGGGGGGACACAGTCCTTTAGACTCTCAAGTCTGTCTAAGACGTCTGATCCCAACTACAAGGAGTTGGGGTTCAACTACAAAGTTAGAGGGTAGAGTCCACACAAGATCACCCTCACTTCTGACACCAACTATAACTTTGGGGGTTTCCCCAGATAACCGTAGGTTTCAATAATTTACCAGAAGGATGCACAGAACTCATTGAAACCTATTATACTCACAGTTATGGTTTATTACAGGGAAAAGATACAAATTAGAACCAGCTAAATAAAGTAAGTGATATACAGGACAGAGTTTGGGAGTGTCAAAGGTGAAGCTTCCGTTGTTCTTAGGATGCATTACCTTCCCAGTATTAATGTGTGAAAATATGCACAGAGTATTGCCAACCTGTGAAGCTCACCCAGCAGTGGTGCCCAGAATTTTTATTGGAGCTTCACTCCGTAGATACGACTGATTGATTGGTTGTCCGTGTGGCTGAACTCTGTCTTCAGCTCCTCACTCCCAGGATATTGAGCTGATTTCACATGGTCCTAGGGGCCCACTTTGAATGGCAAAGACACTCTTATCACTTGGGAAATTCCAAGAGTTCAGAGTTTTCTTCCCAGGAGCCAGGGATGAAGACCATACTTCTTTTTGAGAAGGCCAAAGTCTTTGCTATACAGTGGAATTGAGTAAGGATTTTGGGGTTTGTATTTATTTAGTCTTGCTTAAATGAATTAGGCTTGGGCATGTTTAAATGCAGGTTAGTAATTGAGAGCTTCAAGATTAGAGATAGAGCGCAGAGTTAAGGCAGCAAGATTCTTGAGAAGGTAGGGAGGGATGGATTCAGACAACCAGGGAACAAAGTGATTAACCTCCTCCCATGTAACAGCAGGGAAAGATGAAAGGATGAGGACTGATTTGATGACAGGGCATAAAAGTTCATCTTGACTAATGGCCTCTAATTTCTCTGTGAAGTAGGAAACAAAATCATTTGTTGAGAATGATGGCCCAGGAGAAAGTCAGGAGTATGAGCAGAATGGACAATGTTGGAAATAGTTGCCATGGACCAGGAAAACCCAGCAAGGTGGAAGGCCTGAGCTAAGAGTCTATTTGATATTTTAATATTGATGGCTGGGAATTTATAGTGGTGCCAATCTGCATGGTTTCAAGAAAAGTTCAGTGATGCAGTTCAGGCTTAAAGGATTCTGAGGAAGAGATTCAGAAATGGAATTTTGCAATGTTCCCAATTATAGGACAAGAAGAGTGAAGTTTCTAGTAAAGCAAGGAGGTAGAGAGAATATCTGGTGACAAGTTAGAGGCTACTGGGCGCCTCTACAGGGTACAGCTAAGTGATTTGGAAGGAGAGTTGCAGCTAGAGTAGGAGGGGAAGAGCAGGACAGTGTGCCTAAGGGAGTACAATGAGAATGGAGGGCCAGAGAGATTTGCATTTGGGTGCTAAGGTGGACAGTAGAAGAGGCATGGTGGACTTCATAGCCTTGGCATTGAAAATGGAGCTTTGGGGCCAAGTAAATGACATTCCTCAGGACTCTCCCTTAACAGTGCTCTGTGGGAAGTTATAGGTGTCAGTCTTCAGATGGAAGTTCAGTTGCCTCTGGCTTATAGTTCTGGGACTGGGGAAGTGGGAAAGAGGGGAAAGGACTCTATGATGGTAGCTTCTACACCCAAGTTCAGTGAATTGATGTTTGTCACTGTTGTCTTTTAGGTTGTGAGACAGGAATATCTCTCTGATCAGAAAGTAAAACTAAGAATCTAGAGGAAGGGAAATTGAGCTTGGTGCACCAATGTGTATTAGGGACTGGGGAAAAAGAGGAACGAACAGTCGGTGAGGACTTCTGCAGCAGATGCTGTTCACACACTGTCCATGCTCATTGGACTTTACATATCAGTGTGCTCTGGACAACTTTCATGTGCCAGTATTTCCATCTCCACCTGAGGGCTTTCTCCAGAGGACCATTCTACCCTCTCACAGGAAGCCCTTAGTGCTGGGGAATTCTCAACCCCAGGAGCAGCCCTCAACCAATGACTGACAGAAGTGGGTGTATAAACGCCCTGGCCGCCTTGATTCCTGAGAGGGGTTATCTGAAGCATGTGTTTTATACCAGTTCCTAGCATTTCCCCAGAGGGATTTGGTCAGTCACTCTGGTGCCCTTTGTTGGCTTCCTTTTCCTCTCTCACTTCCCCACTTCCCTGGCTGTATTTCCCACATCTCTCCAATAATAAGCCATGTACACCAGAATCCTTGTCTTTGGGTCTGCTTTTTAGATACCCCAAGCCAAGTCAGCCATCTATGAGCCTGTTGCCTTGCCTATATTATCAAGCTTAATCCTAGCAACAACTGAGAGCAATAGTTATCGTCTTAGTCAGTTCAAGCTGCTGTGACAAAATACCACAGACTGGGTGACTTATAAATGATAGAAATTTTTTTCCTCACAGTTCTAGAGGACAGATCTGAGACCAGAGTGCCAGTATGGTCTGGTTCTGGTGAAAGCCCTCTTCTGGGTTGCAGACTTCCAGCTTCTCGTTCTGTCCTCACATGGTGAAAAGGACCAGGGAGCTCTGAGGGATCGTTTTTATAAGAGCACTAATACCATTCATGAGTGCTCTGCCCTCATGACCTAAGCACCTCCCAAAGGCCCTACCTCCAAATATCATTACCTTAGGGGTTAGGATGTCAGCATATGAATTTTGGGGGACACAAACATTCAGACCACAGCAGGTGTGATTATTCTCATTTTAGAGATGAAGAAATTAAGGATCAATATGCTTTGGTAAGTTAGCGCAGGTAAAAGATTTAAACAGCAGCTCTAGGATTTGAACCCAGGTCTTAACAGGATTAATCCATAGCACCACAGAGATAGGAGGTCTCTATTTAGCATAAGATTTCAGTTCAGAAAAACTCTATTGCTTTTATTTCCTGTATTTAGAAATGAATGTTTTTGTACTACTTTTATTTGGGGGACAGTTGTTTCTATTTTGTTTCCCTAGTTTTTTAGTAAACTTCCCTTCGAAAATATTAGTCTGCCTCTTCTATGCTGAAGTGGAAGAAGAAAAGATGTTTTCATTTTATTCCAATTACAGGGAGAAGTGAGTGCTCAGCCACTAGTGTGGCTGTCCCACTCAGCTCAGCCGTCATTATTCTGAAGCTCATTATTGCTCAGACCTTGTAAGGTTTGGTTTTACTGAGGAATCCCATTCATTATTGAGGGCGTGTATCAAAAATAGATTCTGACGAGTTAAATATAGAAAGTCCAGGCCATCATCTAGATGTCAGAGTCATAAAGAAAATGACGATGATTCACAGAGTGTCAGAACAGGAAGAAATCTCAAAACCCACCCTGTTCACTTCATTTTACACATACAAGACCTGAGACCCAGAGCTGTTAAGTAATGTTCCAGAGGTCACACTCAAGTAGTACAGAATAGAGACAGAGCCAGATCACCTGATTAAAGTTCTTTTTCTATCCTTAACATTACAGTGGCCCAAATTTTGTTTTGTCAAATTCCCTCTCTGACTCCTCAAGTCCAGAGTTCTTTTAATGTTTCTGATTGCCAAGTGGGCCACACAAATATTGGTCTCTTCTTTTTTGTTAGGTTGCTAGATTAGAAACTAGGAAACTTCTAACAGGAAGGGTAAGAGATGGGTGATATTTCTCACGTACCTCTTCTGTGTTTTCCCTTACTCCTTCCTTTTCATTTCTTACCCTCAAAGATACGTTTTCCTATGCTGGTAGAAGGGGTTTATGCCTGAAGGTGTCTATCAGTTATATATTGCGACAGCTTTAGAACATGGTCCCGAAATTCTTTAATACTCCTCAAGAAGCAAAGTCTATATCCCCTACCCTTGAATATGAGCTCTGTGAATGCCTGACTGCTAGATTATGGCAGAGGTGAGGCTGGGCCAATTTCTGGGCCCAGGCATTAAGAAATGGGTAGCTTTCATTTTCTGTCCCTTGAGATGGTCATCCTTGAAACACAGCTACCATGTGTGAGAAAGCCGGCAACCCAAGGAGAGGCCTCAGTGACCTGCAGCCGGCAGCCAGCACCAACTTGCCAGTCACATGAGTGAGCCTCTTGGAAGTGGGTCTTCCATGTCGATTCAAGCTGCCCCATGTGGAAGAGAGATAAGCCTTCCCTGCAGAGCTCTGCCCAAATTGCTGATCTGTGGGCAAATAAATGGTTATTGCTGCTGCAGGACACTAAATTTTGTTTTGTTTTGTTTTTTGGTAGTGGTAGGGGGATTAAATAGCAAAAGATAACTGGAACAGGTATCTCTACAAAAATGCCATATAACAAACCACCCGCAACTCATTGGCTTTAAATAGCAGTCATTTATTCTCGCAGATCTTCAGGTCACCTACAGCAGCTCTACTCCATGTTCCCTCATTTTGGGGACCAATCTGAGCAGTTGCACTCCCTGGGACAAATTCTTCTCATGGGATGGCAGAGGTCCAACAGGGAAGGGAAAGAAACAAGGCCCAGGCTCAGGACTGCCCACTGTTGCTACTGCCAACATACCATTGGCCAAAGCAAGTCAGATGGCCAAGCCCAAAGGCAAACAGTGAGGAAATATACTTTGTCCCTGTAATCAGAGGAGCTGCGAAGTCACACAACAAAGGTGGGAAACAAGAAGGGGTGAAAAAATGGGACCAATTGTGCAATTTACCACAGTGAATAGTACTGAGCAACGTTGAACTGGCTGAAAATATCTCTTTTTAAAGCATTAATAGATTCTCTGAGATCTACTATCAGAATGTTTTACCAATTTTAGAAAATTTAAGAATAAAATTAAATTCAAGAAGGAAAAAAAGAGTTCATATGTACAACATTTTTTTTTTAACCTTGAGCGGGCTGAGAAAAATACTTAACTAAGAAGAAACAGCTACTAGAAAAACACAATTGTCTTTTTTTCCTGCCTGAACTGCACTGAATGATATAATCTGGAAATGAATACTTTTTGCCTTTGTAAAGCAGATTCTTTCAAGGGAAGTGTTTATTGTATTCCCAGTAAAATCATGGGTTTCCCATGAGGATAAAAATACTATCTTTGGGGAGCAGCAGAAAGATATATTACTCCTCTTTGCCTCTCTATAGCTATTGAAGATTAAATTGGAAGCTAATTTATAGTCTGTGAATGTTTCTTTTTTAAAAAATTAATTAGTTTATTTTTGGCTGCGTTGGGTCTTTGTTGCTGCGTGCGGGCTTTCTCTAGTTGCGGCGAGCGGGGCCTACTCTTTGTTGCGGTGCGCGGGCGTCTCATTGTGGTGGCTCCTCTCATTGCAGAGCACGGGCTCTAGGCGCGCTGGCTTCAGTAGTTGTGGCACGCGGGCTCAGTGGATGTGGCTCGCGGGCTCTGGAGCGCAGGCTCAGTAGTTGTGGTGCACGGGCTTAGTTGCTCTGTGGCATGTGGGATCTTTCAGGACAAGAGCTCAAACCCATGTCCCCTGCACTGGCAGGTGGATTTTTTAAAAATTATTTATTTATTTATTTATTTTTCTTATTAGTTATCCATTTTTATACACATCAGTGTATACATGTCAATCCCAATCTCCCAATTCATCACACCACCACCCCCCCACACCGCTTTCCCCCCTTGGTGTCCATACGTTTTTACTCTACATCTGTGTCTCAATTTCTGCTCTGCAAACCGGTTCATCTGTACCATTTTCTAGGTTCCACATATATGTATTAATATACAATATTTGTTTTTCTCTTTCTGACTTACTTCACTCTGTATGACAGTCTCTAGATTCATCCACATCTCTACAAATGGCCCAATTTCGTTCCTTTTTATGACTCAGTAATATTCCACTGTATATATGTACCACATCTTCTTTATCCATTTGTCTGTCAGTGGGCATTTAGGTTGCTTCCATGTCCTGGCTCTTGTAAATAGTGCTGCAATGAACATTGGGGTGCATGTGTCCTTTTGAATTATGGTTTTCTCTGGGTATATGCTCAGTGGTGGGATTGCTGGGTCATATGGTAATTCTATTTTTAGTTCTTTAAGGAACCTCCATACTGTTCTCCATAGTGGCTGTATCAACTTACATTCCCACCAACAGTGCAAGGGGGTTCCTTTTCTCCATACCCTCTCCAGCATTTGTTGTTTATAGATTTTCTGATGCTGCCCATTCTAACTGGTGTGAGATGATAGCTCATTGTAGTTTTGATTTGCATTTCTCTAATAATTAGTGATATTCCGCAGCTTTTCATGTGCTTCTTGGCCATCTGTATGTCTTCTATGGAGAAATGTCTATTAGGTCTTCTGCCCATTTTTGGATTGGGTTGTTTGTTTTTTTAATATTGAGCTGCATGACCTGTTTATATATTTTGGAGATTAATCCTTTGTCTGATGATTCATTTGCAAATATTTTCTCCCATTCTGAGGGTTGTCCTTTCATCTTGTTTATGGTTAACTTTGCTGTGCAAAAGCTTTGAAGTTTCATTAGGTCCCATTTGTTTATTTTTGTTTTTATTTCCATTACTCTAGGAGGTGTATCAAAAAACACCTTGCTGTGATTTATGTCAAAGAGTGTTCTTCCTATGTTTTTCCTCTAAGAGTTTTATAGTGCCTGGTCTTACATTTAGGTCTCTAATCCATTTTGAGTTTATTTTTATGTATGGTGTTAGGGAGTGTTCTAATTTCATTCTTTTACATGTAGCTGTCCAGTTTTCCCAGTACCACTTATTGAACAGACTGTCTTTTCTCCATTGTATATATCCTTCCCTCCTTTGTCATAGATTAGTTGACCATAGGTGCGTGGGTTTATCTCTGGGCTTTCTATCCTGTTCCATTGATCTATATTTCTGTTTTTGTGCCAGTACCATATTGTCTTGATTACTGTAGCTTTGTAGTATACTCTGAAGTCACGGAGTCTGATTCCTCCAGCTCTGTTTTTTTCCCTCAAGACTGCTTTGGCTATTCAGGGTCTTTTGTATCTCCATACAAATTTTAAGATTTTTTGTTATAGTTCTGTAAAAAATGCCACTGGGAATTTGATAAGGATTGCATTGAATCTGTAGAATGCTTTGGGTTGTACAGTCATTTTCACAATATTGATTCTTCCAATCCAAGAACATGGTATATCTCTCCATCTGTTGGTATCACCTTTAATTTCTTTCATCAGTGTCTTATAGTTTTCTGCATACAGGTCCTTTGTCTCCCTAGGGAGGTTTATTCATAGGTATTTTGTTCTTTTTATTGCAATGGTAACTGGGAGTGTTTCCTTAATTTCTCTTTCAGATTTTTCATCCTTAGTGTATAGGAATGCAAGAGATTTCTGTGCATTAATTTTGTATCCTGCAACTTTACCAAATTCATTGATTCGCTCTAGTAGTTTTCTGGTAGCAGTTTTAGGATCCTCTATGTATAGTATCATGTCATCTGCAGACAGGACAGTTTTACTTCTTCTTTTCCAATTTGGATTCCTTTTATTTCTTTTTCTTCTCTGATTGCCGTGGCTAGGACTTCCAAAACTATGTTGAATAATAGTCGTGAGAGTGGACATCCTTGTCTTGTTCCTGATCTTAGAGGAAATGCTTCCAGTTTTTCACCATTGAGAATGATGTTTGCTGTGGGTTTGTAGTATATGGCCTTTATTACATTGAAGTAGGTTCCCTCTCTGCCCATTTTCTGGAGAGTTTTTATCATAAATGGGTGTTGAATTTTTTCAGGAGCTCTTTCTGCATTCATTGAGGTGATCATATGGTTTTTATTCTTTAATTTGGTGTATCGCATTGATTGATTTGCATATATTGAAGAATCCTTGCATCCCTGGGATAAATCCCACTTGATCATGGTGTATGATCCTTTTAATGTGTTGTTGGATTCTGTTTGCTAGTATTTTGTTGAGGATTTTTGCATCTATATTCATCAGTGATATTGGTCTGTAATTGTCTTTTTTTGTAGTATCTTTGTTTGGTTTTGGTATCAGGGTGATGGTGGCCTCATAGAATGAGTTTGGGAGTGTTCCTTCCTCTGCAATTTTTTGGAAGAGTCTGAGAAGGATGGGTGTTAGCTCTTCTCTAAATGTTTGATAAAATTCACCTGTGAAGCCATCTGGTCCTGGGCTTTTGTTTGTTGGAAGATTTTTAATCAAAGTTTCTATTTCATTACTTGTGATTGGTCTGTTCATATTTTCTATTTCTTCCTAGTTCAATCTTGGAAGATTATACCTTTGTAAGAATTTGTCCATTTCTTCCAGTTGTCCATTTTATTGGCATAGAGTTGCTGTAGTAGTCGCTTAGGATGCTTTGTTTTTCTGCCGTGTATGTTGTAAGTTCTCCTTTTTCATTTCTAATTTTATTGATTTGAGTCCTCTCCCTCTTTTTCTTGATGAGTCTGGTTAATGGTTTATCAATGTTGTTTATCTTCTCAAAGGACCAGCTTTTAGTTTTATTGATCTTTGCTATTGTTTTCTTTGTTTCTATTTCATTTATTTCTGCTCTGATCTTTATGATTTCTTTCCTTCTGCTAACTTTAGGTTTTGTTTGTTCTTCTTTCTCTAGTTCCTTTAGGTGTAAGTTTAGATTGTTTATTTGAGATTTTTCTTGTTTCTTGAGGTAGGCTTCTATAGCTATAAACTTCCCTCTTAGATCTGCTTTTGCTGCATCCCGTAGGTTCTCGATCGTCGTGTTTTCAT
The DNA here is from genome assembly GCF_963455315.2 of Globicephala melas. Lineage (NCBI taxonomy): Eukaryota > Metazoa > Chordata > Mammalia > Artiodactyla > Delphinidae > Globicephala > Globicephala melas. The sequence continues at coordinate 108,907,196 of NC_083335.1, forward strand.
CGTCATTTGTCTCTAGGTATTTTTTGATTTCCTCTTTGATTTTTTCAGTGATCTCTTGGTTATTTAGTAACGTATTGTTTAGCCTCCATGTGTTTGTGTTTTTTATGTTTTTTTTCCCTGTAATTGATTTCTAATCTCATAGCGTTGTGGGCAGAAAAGATGCTTGATATGATTTCAATTTTCTTAAATTTACTGAGGCTTGATTTGTGACCCAAGACGTGATCCATCCTGGAGAATGTTCCATGCACACTTGAGAAGAAAATGTAATCTGCTGTTTTTGGATGGAATGTTCTATAAATATCAATTAAATCTATCTGGTCTATTGTGTCATTTAAAGCTTGTGTTTCCTTATTAATTTTCATTTTGGATGATCTGTCCATTGGTGTAAGTGAGGTGTTAAAGTCCCCCACTGTTATTGTGTTACTGTCCATTTCCCATTTTAGAGCTATTAGCAGTTGCCTTATGTATTGACATGCTCCTATGTTGGGTGCATATATATTTATAATTGTTATATCTTCTTCTTGGATTGATCCCTTGATCATTACGTAATGTCCTTCCTTGTCTGTTGTAACATTCTTTATTTTAACGTCTATTTTATCTGATATGAGTATTGCTACTCCAGCTTTCTTTTGATTTCCATTTGCATGGAATATATTTTTCCACCCCTTCACTTTCAGTCTTTATGAGTCACTACGTCTGAAGTGGGTCTCTTGTAGACAGCATATATATGGGTCTTGTTTTTGTATCCATTCAGCAAGCCTGTCTTTTGGTTGGAGCGTTTAATCCATTCACGTTTAAGGTAATTATCGATATGCATGTTCCTAATACCATTTTCTTAATTGTTTTGGGTTTGTTTTTGTAGGTCCTTTTCTTTTGTGTTTCCCACTTAGAAAAGTTCCTTTAGCGTTTGTTGTAGAGCTGGTTTGGTGGTGCTGAATTCTCTTAGCTTTTGCTTGTCTGTAAAGCTTTTGATTTCTCCATGGAATCTGAATGAGATCCTTGCTGGGTAGAGTAATCTTGGTTGTAGTTTCTTCCCTTTCATCACTTTAAGTATATCATGCCACTCCGTTCTGACTTGTGGAATTTCTGCTGAGAAATCAGCTGCTAACCTTATGGGAATTCCCTTGTATGTTATTTGTCATTTTTCCCTTGCTGCTTTTTATAAGTTTTCTTTGTCTTTATGGCAGGCGGATTCTTAACCACTGCACCACCAGGGAAGCCCTTCTTTTTTTTAATTTAATTTTTTTTTTGGAGTATAGTTGATTTACATTGCTGTGTCAGTTTCAGGTGTACAGCAAACTGATTCAGTTATACATATATCCATTCTTTTTCAGACTCTTTTCCCATGTAGGTTATTACAGAATATTGAGTAGAGTTACCTGTGCTATACAGTAGGTCCTTATTGATTATCTATTTTATATATAGTAGTGTGTTTATGTTAATCCCAAACTCCTAATTTATCCTTCCTCTGCTCCTTTTCCCTTTGGTAACCATAAGTTTGTTTTTGAAGTCTGTGAGTGTGTTTCTGTTTTGTAAATAAGTTTATTTGTATCATTTTTTCAGATTCTACATATAAATGATATCATATGATATTTGTCTTTCTCTGACTTACTTCACTAAGTATGATAATCTCTAGGTCCATCCATGTTGCTGCAAATGGCATTATTTTGTTCTTTTTCATGGCTGAGTAATATTCCATTGTATATGTGTACCGCATCTTCTTTACTTATTCCTCTGTCAGTGGACATTTAGGTTGTTTCCATGTGTTGGTTATTGTAAATAGTGTGCAATGCACATTGGGGTGCATGTATCTTTTCAGATTATGGTTTTCCCTAGATATATGCCCAGGAGTGGGATTGCAGGGTCATATGGTAATTCTATTTTTAGTTTTTTAAGGAACTTCCATACTGTTCTCCATAGTGACTGTACCAATTTACATTCCCACCAGCAGTGCAAGAGGGTTCCCTTTTCTCCACACCCTCTCCAGCATTTATTGTTTGTAGACTTTTTGATGATGGCCCTTCTGAATGGTGGGACGTGACTGTTTCTTTTTAGAGAATCTGATTTTGGATGATATCAGAAGAAAGCAAACACTATTGATGGAACTGTGGTATATTTGTACTGTCAACTTAGCTAACCTATAACTACATTTCCCAGAATTCCCTTCTCTGCATTAGTTTTTGTTAATATGGGTCACAAGAGACATTTTAGGTAAGATTTGGATGGTGGAAGTGAAGCAACATACATATTATTTTTTATACTTTGAAGGATAGTGCAGGGTTACAGGTGCTCTTGCAATGCCCACATGTTGTCACTGATCTGCTAGCTCACCCTGTTGGTGTGGGGCAGCAGCTGGATTCACAGCTCCTCCAGCTCCTGCCAGACCCTCTATAGCTTCTTCAGTCATGGGACAGTGTATGCAGCTTCTGGAACAACAGTAAGGTCTGATTCCTCTAGCTCTAACTACCTCTTCAGCTCCTCTGATTCCTGCATCAAGTCCATGTTCAGCTTCGTGATAAAGGGTGTCAGGTTCTCCTTCATGTCAGCACATCACTGACTAGAGGCTTGGGGGCAGTTAGAGACTCACACAAGTTCTAGTTTGTCCTCAATGTCCAGTTTCCTTCCTGGCTGCCCGTCCTGCTGACTTTAGACCTTGTGCCTGGTGCAGAAGCAACAACCATAGAAAAACTATTTAATCAGCTTCCTTGATTATGTAAGGTCAAATATCTGTAATAAATCCCTTATTTAATATAATTGCTTATGGTTTTGCTTCTCTGATCCAACCCTGACAAATACAAGGACCTTATGTAAAACTCAACATGATTTATCTTTTCTAATCTTTTTTCCAAATACCTAAATCCTTTAGCCTATAGTAAATACTTACTAGATGCCATGTACTTTGGTAGGCACTAAAGGAAACAAGATGAATAAGATAGTTGATTCCTGCCCTGGGAGGCTCAGTCTGGTCCCCAAATATGTTGCTGAGCTATGTAAAGTAGCTCAGTTAACAGTAGCACTGTTAAATACAAAGAATGCTATTATCCAACTCTTAGAACAAACCTGGGTGCTCTAGTGATTTCTCTGCAACCTGTGATGTGTGTCTAGAGTTGCCTGATGACACGTGTATGACACTAGGGAATAGGGTAACATGGCACTTAGTTGCTGTGACATCCCAGTGACATGTCACAGTCTTAAGTGGCCTGGAAATGTGAAACCAATCCTTCCCATGCCCAGAGCATAATAATAGAAAGTATATAAAAGTAGTATTGCTAATAAAATCATATAGGTTTAGAGGGTAGAAATCCAGCTTTCTCACTGGAGCAAAGAAAATGATTCCCATGTATCAGAGGTCAGGTGGCAGAGAGGTGAGGGGCTGTGCATACTGCAGGCTATGGGGAAGTTCATCATCAAACTTAGTGCTCCTGGGAGGAGGCACAGACACCATATAACTTACTGTAATAGGGAGGAGGAAACTGTGTGATGATGCTGTTCCCTATAGCAATGTCTTCTGTACACATATGTGTAAAAGATAAAAATGGTCTCAGAGTCAGTTAAATAACACAATGGCACGTCCATGCCATGTAATACTGTGGAGCCATAAAAGAAAGAGTTAGGTAGATGTATATGGACTGATGATGGAAAAAGCTTCAAGTCACATAAGTCGGGCTTCCCTGGTGGTGCAGTGGTTAAGAATCTGCCTTCCAATGCATGGGACACAGGTTCGAGCCCTGGTCCGGGAAGATCCCACATGTTGCGGAGCAACTAAGCCCATGCACCACAACTACTGAGCCTGCACTCTAGAGCCCGCGAGCCACAGCTACTGGAGCCCGCGCACCACAACTGCTGAAGTCCATGCGCCGAGAGCCCATGCTCTGCAACAAGAGAAGCCACCACAATGAGAAGCCCATGCAGCGCAACGAAGAGTAGCCCCCGCTCTCCGCAACTAGAGAAAGCCCACGTGCAGCAATGAAGACCCAACGCAGCCAAAAAAATAATAATGATAAAAGAAAAGACATAAGTCAGTCAAGCAAGGGGCCAGCTGTGGATAGTATGCTACCATTTGGGTTTATAAAGGAATAAAAATAGCCTATATACATAGTTGCTTGTGTTGAGTATGGAATATCTTTGGGAGGATTCAAAAAAGCCAGTAACATTGGTTGCCTCCAGAGGGGAGGACAGGTAGGCTAGGGGACAGGAGTAAGAGCAAGACTTTCCACCAAATACTCTTGTACCTTTTCCATTCTGTGCCATGTGAATTTAGTACTCATTTGAAAAATAATGAAAATAAAATGTAAAATTAGAGAGAAAATAGCCAGGCAAATGTAAAAGGCATTTGGAAGATAACCCACCCCTCTTGGAAGCTCCACAGAGAAAACTGGTGCTGGAGGAGGTGAGAATGACCCCCTACTTACTGCAGCATTTGTCCAGATGCCAGGTTTCAAGTACAGGGAAATTAGGGCTTGAAAAAGAAGTACCTTGCAAACAGTATGGCGCAGATCCAGTCTTGGGTGAAGAGGTCAAGGCTAATTATTCGCAGTGAAGGCCATTACAAAGCACCACAAGTGCTTACTTGGTAGAGCTAATGGCTCCTCTTTTGACTAGTTTCCCAACATAATGAGGAAACTGGAAGCTTGGGAGGTCTTTTTCAAAGACCACCCATCCATTTGCCACATAAACTATCAAAAACAAAACAAAATGCAACCAAGAATCCAAACGTCGTTAAGAGAGGCTAAGGCATGAGTCAGGGCTAGAACAACTGAGAACTCCTGGCAGCTAAGAGCTAAGAGCAGAGCTACTTGTTAACCGCCTCAGGAGCACACTCAGTTAGCAGAATGGAGCCTTGTATGACAGAGCCCCAGGGCTTCAAAAAGTTATTGAAGGAGAGAATCCCATTAGAACCTTCTGGGGACTAGTTCACACACTCCCACGTCACACTGCAGACCTCAGAGAGTGCAATTCCCATCTCTTTTAGGAGAAATCAGCCTCTCATTTGCTTTCTCAATCACAGGTATTTCCACCTTCATGTCTGTCAACCACAAACACAGAAATTCAAAGGCAGCCACCTTTTCATCTGGAAGAGAGAAAGGCAGCCAAAGTCCTCAGTCTCCGGTCACAAAACCCCCCAGGCCCCAGAGTCTAGAAAGCACATATTTTCAGCAGAAAATGCTCAGCCCAGCCCTGTCAGGATTGCAGTCTTGGTGTTTGTTATTACGCATATTTGAAATGTTCAGAGGGAGAGGGGAGATGAAAGAACTTAGGACCCTCAGGCACATTGGAAGTCATGCCACCTCAATTAGCTTTCCTCCACCCTGTCACCAGGTTTAAGGGGGACATGAAAGGACACTGCAGCTGCAGGATGCCCCTTTGCCCATCCCCCACCCAGTCCAACCTACTTTCATCTCTTGCCCTAAAAAATAAATAGGACAGTGTGAGGATAGAGGAGAAAAGAGAGGCTGGGTCACAAACCTCATTTTCTACCTCGACCCTTGCTCTTTTGTTTTAAAATCATCTTTACCTGGACCTTACTCCCCTGCATTCCTGATCCTTCTTTTAAGAGATCCTGAGTTTATTTTCCAAACCAGAATAAAATACCCAAGGCAGAAAATGCTCCGTAATGCAAAACACATCGACCTTCTTTTCTGGGCATGGCTTTACACAATTATAGCATGTTTGAGCTGCAGGAGAACTTAGACATCATTTGTCAAATCTGTCATTTTTGGGCAAGTGAAACCCAGAAAAGTTAGTCGACTTGTCCAAGCTAGTTGCGGAGCCAATAGTAGGAGGGAGTTTGTCTGACTTCTGTCCATGATGTTTATTAGTACACTTCAAAGTGAGAATTATATTTTTTATGCTTTTTTATGCTGCATACCTTGTGCTGAATTTTGAACATACTAAAATAATACTCCAAATTGAAAAGTCACCTATCTAATGATATTAACTACTCACAGCACACAGTTAAGAATCAGAAAGCAGTTGAAAAAGATCAGATACTCCAAATAAATGTGTTTGAGTTTATGTACTAAGTTTCTTTGCTCTGAATAGAGGAAATGTTCTCAAACCTTCCTGCAAAGTCTATTTATTCTTACTTTGCACACAATTCTAACAAGTTTAGGTATTTGATTTTCTTCCTTCACTTGTTTAATAATCATCCATTGAACCCCTGCTCCGGACCAGGCACTGTTCTTGGAGGTGAAGCATTCAAAGATAAATAAGGCACAGCCTTGGAACTCACATTTTAGAATTGTAAACCTAAAATTCCAAGGCAGTATGCTTGTATGGAGGTTGGTGCAAGTGCTATGGGGCCACGCAGTCCAGCCTGGGAGAATCAGAGGAGACCTCACAGAGCAGGTGAAGGCTGTGCTGGGGCTGGGAGGGCAAATAGGTGTTTATTTATCAAGACAAAGAAAGAAGGACATTCTAGGCAAAGGGAACATCATGGAAAAGTTAAGGGGCTTGGAAGAGGGTCATGCCTTCAAGGAAGTACACGTTTTCTATAACTAGAGAATAGGGTAAGTTCAAGAATTGTTGGGCTTATATACCACTCCCAGGAGTTTAGACTATGTCCTGAAGAAAATACAGAATCAAACAGAAGTGATAATTAAATTTGCATGTTTGGCAGAAAACTTTAGGACCCGTGGTGAATGGACCGAATACATAGGTGACTGTGGGATTGAACTCAGAGAACTTCTTCAGAAGGTTTCCATAATAGTCCATGTGAGAGATGGGTCCTGAGTAAACTTGCGAGTAATTTAGGGGATAGAGTTATGAGAAATGTTGATCTTGGAGGCAGAAGGTGAGGAAAATGCAGGAGATGAGAATGACTCCCATATTTCTAGCTAGTTGTTTCCTCACATTACATTATGCCCTTCTTTCCTAGTAATAGAAGCCTTGAATTTTCATGTGAATGGAAAAAGCCCCATATTTCCCAGCCTCCTTTGCAGCCGAGTAACTCAGTTCTGGCCAGTGGCTGTGGCTGTAAGTGAAAGTGGTATGTAAAACTCCCAAGAGGAGTCCTTAGTGGGCAGGAGCATGCCCTTCTCTTCCTTTTTGGTGACTGGAATGCAGCCATAATGGCTGGGGGTAGAAACTGCATATAGAGGAGGGCAGAGAAGCAAGATTGAAAGGACTTGGGTCCCTAATGATTGCAGAGCTGCCAAATCAGCCCTGAAGTACTCTCATTTACATGCAAGAAAAATAAACTTCTATTTTGTCTAAGCCACTGTTCTTTTGGGTTTCTGTCACTCACAGCCACAACAAATCTTAACACAGATAACCAAACAGATGGTGAAACCATGCATTGAGAAGGTGAATTAAAGGAAGAATAAATTTGGGAGAGGGGAAGAATATAAATTTGGTTAGGTTGGTGTTGAATTGTGTTTGGAACTTCCAGATAGAGATATCAAGCCAGCAGTCAGCTCTACAGGTCTGGGACTAGGAGAGAGGTTTTGGATGGAGACGGAAACTTTAGAATGGCCAGTGTGCAGGTGGCAGTAAAAGCCATGGGTGCGATTATGAGTGAAAAGTGGATGGCCAAGAAAGGAGTCACAGCTGAGGCTCAGGGAAGTCAATTAATGTAGAAAGAAGGGAGAATGTACGTATTTTGGACACAGAGGCAAAGCCAGAGTCACGGGCAATGTGCTCAGGCCAAGATGGAACGAACAGTTAGACATGCAGTCAGTGGACTACACTGATCGTCCAAAGCCAGAGTGGAACTCAGATGAGGCAGAGGCCTACGGCTACTCTAAAGGCTTCCATACTGTTGATGTAGGAACAGTTCAAAGTGTGGTCTGAGTATTTGGGAGAGCACAGTAAGTAGCAGATCATCTCACATACAGAGGAACGATCAAGATATGAAGGTATGACATTAAGAGACCCTGCATCATGAGTAGTTTCATACAACACCATGACCAGGGAAGTTTGATTCCTAGCATGGGAGCTATCTATCCTCTGCCTTGGTAATATCTTCATGGTAGAGGCAGATACCTGCTAGAAGGCTAGTGCATCTTTTCAGAGCAGGGCAGGTCCCTATAGAAGCCAGTAGTTAACAATGTTTTGATTCTCCCCGGGGTTCTACTTGGTTTAGCAACCGATCTTGTCCTGTGAGAGAGAAAAAGAGAAAGGACAATGAGATGGAGTAAAGAGAGAGAGAGAGAGGGAATGCGAGAGTGAGAGAGGGGATAATGACTTGGAACACTCCGTGGTCCTGTCATCTAAAATGCTTTTGCTCTCCCTGTTACCAAAATATTTCCATATCTACGTTCTTTCAAGATCCACCTCACATTTTATCACCTCCACAAAGACTTCCCAAATCACCCTATCCCACATTGAGCCCACATTCATAAAAATTCAAATAGCACTTCTACCTCACTTGCACTACAAAAGCAATCATTTAATTATATATTGATTTTGAGTTGTAATCTATGTGGAATCTTGTCTTTCTGAATAAATTATATACTCCTTGAACACAGGGATTACACTGTACATGGCATCTGTATCCCTCACATGTCATGTTTATAGTAAGTATTAAAACAGATATTTGGTGATGAAATGGAAGAAAGGAGCATGTGAATTGTGTAAATGTCACAACACACTTGCTAGTAACAGCATCTCCTGGTGATTCTTTAAGCAGGATTAAGAACACTATATTCCCTGTTCTTCTCTTTTGACATATCCACTAGAAAATATTTAAGTAATCACCCAGGAGTGTTAAGGTGGGCCGCCACCTCATAATACACATGAGGGGATGGTTACTTATCCAATGGATGGTTTACCTTCTAGTGTTGACCCTTTGGCTTCCAAAACTTTTTCACCTTTTTGCAAAGTAATTTACCTCAGTTGGTTGAAATGGTTTAAAAGTTGTTGTTGTTGTTGTTGTTGTTGTTTTAAGGAGAAAGGAATGGGAAAAGAGCTCACATTTCCATGTAATGACTGTTAGACATAGTTTGAATTCTCCTATGCAGAATGGGGCTGAGACTTGGGGTCTGCAGATGTATGTGTAAACCTAGAAGCTCCTAATGGATACTCTGACCAGTATGATGAGGATTATGGTGGCCAAGGTGAGCTGACTTTCCAGGGCCAGCCACAGTAAGCTCTGTTTAACTATAGAGATAGACCAAAAAATGGAGTATATTCAAAACTAAAAGCCCCACCCTAATGATTCAAAATCCTGGATGGAATATAGGAAAAACTCTAATAACACAACAAAGACAAAAAAAATGAGTTATAGATTCAATAGCTCTTAACCTGAAGTTTGGGAGCAGGAACTACCTGATCCTGCAGAGATGCAAACTGTTAGAAATGACAATAGCTGCGTTTATTGAGCTGTAGTGCCAAGCACTATGCTTTGTTCTTTAAGTACATTATCTGTAATCCACAGCATTCTTACAAAAGTATCATTATCTCCATTATATGGTTTTGAAAACACAGTCAAAAGGATGCTAAGTAATCTGCTAAGGTTGCAGTGCTATTAATTGGACAGAAGTGGGATAGAAACCCAGGTCTGTATGAAGCTAAATATGCTTTTTTCAACACAGCTATATGTTTGCCGAATTTATGTACAGTTGATTTAGTTTAGAAAGAACTTTCATGTATTGCATCTGATCATTATGTATGACAGGTTATATCCATTTTGCAAATAAGGAAAAACAGGGGTAAGTCACTGAATATGAATAAGCCTCAGTTTCCTCTGCTGTAAAATGGGATAATAATGTTTACCATGAGTTGTTTTGGGGGGCTAGACATGTTTGCCATGTCTAATTACCAGTCTACAGTCAGTGCACAATAAATGCTAGCTCTCATATTGTTATTATCATTGGCACAGTTGTGAATTGCCCAAAGTCACACAGCTTAAAGGTGATACATCCAGGACTCATGTGGAAGTTTTCTGACCCTGTCCTGGTGATTTATCTCCTGTGGCTGGGTCCGTGAAGCCTCAGGAGGATATCTCTACAAGTCTGCATTTAAGCTAGATAAGCGGCACAAGGTATAGGCAGAAGTCAGGCATCCACAAATTCTTACTCTGCAATTGTTTCTTGACCTTGGCTACACATTAGAATTAACTGTGAGTTTTAAGAAATCCTGATGCCCAGGCCAAACCCCAGACCAACGACAACAGGATCACTGGTGGTGGGGCGCAGGCATTAGTATTTTTTAGAGTTTCCCAATATGCAGCTAGGGTTAAGAACCATTGATATAGAGAAAAATAAGGCCAAAGATTTGTCCATCTTGAGTTGTTTCTGACTCCTAATGGCCTTGTCATCCACAGGCAGCTTCCCATTATAACATCTTAGCTTTATGTGATGCTCTGCAGCTGGCAAAGTACTTTCTCCTTCCTCATTAGGCCATCAAAACACAGAGAAGCAGGCCAAGCAAACACCATCCCCACTTTTTTTGATGAGAAAACTTATACCCACAGACATAATTTGGATTATCCAATGTGACTAGTGAGTGGTACAGCTGAGTTTGAAAGCCTTTCAACCCAGTACTCAATTTTATGCCCAGACTCTTTTTAGTATATTTTTCTTTCTTTGGGTTATGAAGAAGAGGACACTGAGGTACCCATATTAATTCCTTGAGTTCCTTTAAAGAATCCCCACTTCATCAGCTGAAAATTTCTTTAATTGTAGTTTTAACAAACATTGATTTGCTGGCAAAAGAAAATTCAAAACCAATTCAAAATTCAAATGCCACTGGTAAGTGGCATTTATAGGGATAGATGTTAAGAATGTTATTCTAGAGCAATGTGATTGTTAGGTTAATTTTATATCTGATTCTAGTAAACTCTTGAAATTGAGAAGCAAAATTTCTGAATTCTATAGGATTAAGACACTGATGGTTCTTGGGAGGGAATTTGATCAAACCCTCTTTGTCACTTCCCTAAACTCTGACTCCCATACATAGTACATTATTTAGAGTATAATAAAACTGCTCGCTTCTCTGTAGTTAGGAAAGATGATCTATTCATTGTTTTGAATTTCAGCTGAGTGATGTCCTCATGTATATCACATTTATAGCTGATAAGGTTACAACTGTGATAACTACTTTACTAATCACTGAAATATAGACAAGGTCAAGGTTTGCCTTTTTAGGCAAAATCCCACAAACCAGCCAAGGCTCCTTTATTTGGGATCTAAAGAAAATGAAGTCAGAAGTATGTTTTCCAGGGAAGAGTGAAAACAAACCAGCCTGGAGGGACTATTATGGGGAAGTCAGTATGGATTTAGCAACAGCTAAGGAAGGTTAGTGGCCTGGTTGCTAATTCTAACCATCCTTGACTTTCCATTAGCCCAGTATTTAGACTGTGTATTTTCTAAAGTTAAGAACCATCCATTTCTCACTAGACATTGCATTTGCAAAGCAAACCAAAATAAAACAAACAAACACTGCCCCCACCCCAAACTGGATCAAAAGAGGTATTGGGCTAAGATATAAATACATAACCCATGTCACAAAGACAAAAGAGGCATCCCCAATCACTGTGTAAAGTATTCCCAGTTCCCAATTATAAGAGAGCTTTAGAGAAGACCTGTGCTCTTATTGCCTGATTTTCTCCAGTCCATAGTAATTTCAGTTGTAACTTCCTCCGTCTAATTCTTTGAATGGATGTTGGCACCTTTTTCTCTTAGATTGGAAACTGTTGGATCTAAAGTTTAGCCCTTTGTCAGTTGCCATCAAATCATTTTACAGTTACTCAGGAGTCATGCTGCTCATTTAATTATTAAATGTCCTGAAATATCAGGTGTGCAATTTGCAGTGGAAATATAACAATAGACCAGCTTTTCTAATGGGATTTCAACAGGAATGAAACTAGAAGGATAAATCTGGCTCTCTAAGTCATTAAGAATATAGGGCATTCCAGTTCCAAAGAGGTTCCTAATGAGGAGGATTAAGTAGCAAAGAAATTTTTAAAAATGCAGGTATTCAGTTATCATAACTACTTAGTCCAGAGAAAGATACAAGTTATAGATTTTGATGAAGAATATATTTTCCATTCTTGATAAATAAATCATGATCTTGTTCACTTGTGTTTAAGAAGAGATATTTCCCTCTTGAAGAAACTAAAATATGTTCGGTCTGTAGTTTATTGGAAAAAGCCATCCAGGCCATTTGTTGAAAATAAGCATACAAAATCTACCAGGATCCAAACATTGCAAATCTCTGCTTTTCTTTTTCAGAGTTACTTGTGATGAGGGTGAGTTTATGTGTATGGAGGGGGATGTCATCTTTACTGGAAGAGAGACAGAATCCTAGTGCAGAACAAGAAACAAACTGAAGCTTTACTGCACACATAAATCATGCTTGGCCCAGGGCAGCTGACAATTTGTAAGGCTAACCTATAATTCTTTTCATTCTTGGAATCTCTTCAAACTCTAAACTAGTTTTATATAACCGTCCAAAGCCAGTTTTTTTTTCTTTTTGTTGTGCTTTTCTATTTTCATTCATTAGCAATGGTCACAAACAAAACAAGAAAGAAATTAAATGGGCAATGCTGGGTGCATTCATTTTTATAGTGTAAAGAGATCCTAAATCAGTGCCTGAAGGAAAGTAATTCATTTACCTTAAGGAGAGTATGAGTAGTCCCACTACATCTGTTTGCTCTTCAGCAAGACACTCTTAGTCCTGTTTAGAGAGCTGTGGTCAGATTCATTAAAGAAGGCCAGTTATAACTATCAAGCAACTTGCTCCATTCCGCATTACTTAAGAGCAAATTTCATAGGAGGACAGACTGTGGTTAAAATGTGTGTAAGACTGTACCATAATCCAAGGGCTAGCTTTGTGAGTGAGAGACCTATTTGATGTCATTGAACTGAGAAACCATCCTTTTAGCTATATTTCTTTAGTCTTTTAAGGTAGCTCATGGAGTGGAAAATGCTTCTTAGGGCTCCAGTTGAAATCCCAGTTATCAAGATTCTTACCCCAAAAGGCTTTGAGGTAGTCCCTACCTATCCACTGGGAACACGAACCCTACAGAATGACTGTTCTCTTCTGAAGATGGGACATCAAGTGCTCCTGGAAGAATAAAGAGGAGTTCTTCACTGAGAAAACATGATCTGTGTTGACAAGCACTGTAGATTTGTTCAGTGTTGACTTAGCTAAGCTGGAACTACATATCTCCAGAATTCCCTTCCCTGCACAGTTTTGGGTTAGAGTGAGCCACAAGAGACATCGTATATCAGATTATGAAGATACAAACAAGGCAGAACCATCTTCTTTCTCCTGAAAAATCATTGCAGGGCACGAGGTGCTGTTGCAGCTCACATAGGTTCTTTCTTATCTCCTGCCTCACCATAGCTTTTCCAACTCCTGGGACAATTGGGTGTTTAGCTCTGAGGTGAAGTGTGCCAACTTATGTAGGAAACTCTCGTCATCAAAGTGGGAGGCTTAAAGCTCATGATGAGGGACCAACATGGTTCCACTTCATCTTTGTGGGTGCCAGCTCAGCCTTGCAGGTTCCAGTTTATGTTTGTTTCCCCTACTTCATGTTTGTCTTTCCTTTTTGAATGCCAGCCCTGAGAGTTTGGGCTCCAGTACCAGACTGAGAAGAAACAGTTTCACATTGGCTATTTGATCAGCTTCCACAATTGCATATGGTAAAATTATTATAATAGATCCCTTAATATAGCTATCTATAGGTATAGATATTAATAAATTGGTGTAGTTAGAGATAGAGATAGTAATAAAGAGATGGTAATAGAGATAGGGACCGATATCTCCTAATGATTCTGCTTTTTTAAAATTTGACTGTGCCGCAAGGCTTGTGGGATCTCAGTTCCCAGACCAGGGGTTGAACCCGGGCCATGGCAGTGAAAGCCCAGGATCTTAACCACTAGGCCACCAGGGAGCTCCCTGATTCTGCTTTTCTGATCACACCCTGACTGATACTAGAAGCCTGGACTCTGTAAGAACTTGGAGGACCACCTCAAGGGGAAGGAGCTAAACTGATAGTGACTAAGGGAACCAGCTTAGACCTGAATGTCAGTTCTCTTGCTACTGTATCAAGGTCTGGCTCCATCACTAACTTCTGGCCTTTGTTCAAGCCACAAACTGTCTTATTTTTTGATCCTGCCCCTTATGTCATCTCAATCTGTTCTACTGACTGTTGTTGCCTTGACTCCTGTTTGTGGCCATTTTTCTTTGACTTTATTCCTGGATCTTCCATCTGTGTGTGTGACTGCACCTCTCACTGAAGTCCTCCTGCATCCCTGCTGCCCATGATAACGCATTTATGGCCACATCTCCTGCCCCCGCTACCCCCTCACCATAGTTTGTCACTGTCTTTGCAAATGCAACACCTTAACCCTCTAATATGCTGACTTGTGTGCTAAGAAGAATATAATCACACAGAGAGCTTGAGGTAGGAGGTAGGTGGCTGAGAGTGAGGGATTCAGTGTTCTGTCAGCAAAGGCAAGCCTGGGTAGGAAACCACACTGGTGGCCTCTGGTTAACCAAGAAATATCAGGAAAGCTTGTATGCCTTCAGAGAAGTCTGGGGAGCTGTGACTGAAGCTCTAAACAAAGAGTTGAGGAGGCCAACACAGACCTCACCTGCTTCCTGAGTCTGAAGAGAAGCTGCTTTGCAAACGCAGTAATTGGTAGTGGCACTCTTAGCAACTGGGACAGTGTGCCAAGTCTTTTAGATGTGACAGGACATTGCACTGCCTGAGCAGCCCTCTGCAGTGGGTAAGCTAGAATTGATATTTTTCTTATGTTTGTTACAATTTTTAACCTCTAAAGTTTCAGCCTGAAATTCAAAGAAATAGCCTTTTGTGAAACTTTCAATTAAAAACAAAAGCCTCTATAAGAAAATAGTTAGATTTACTGTAGCATCAAAGAGAAAAAAAATTAGTAATAAATTTAACAAAATAAGTACAAAGTGTATACTCTGAAAACCAGAAAACATTGTTGAGAGGAATTAAAGAAGACCTAAACAAATGGAAAGACATTTCACGCACATGGATTGGAAAACTTAATATTGGTAAGATGGCAGTAATCCACAAGTTGATCTACAGATCCAAAGCAATCCCTATAAGAATCCTAGCTGACTTCTTTGCAGCATTTAACAAGCTCATCCTAAAATTCATGTGGAAATGAAAGGGACCCAAAATAATCAAAACAATCTTGAAAAGGAAAAGCAAAGTTGGATGACTCACATATTGTAATCTCAAAATTTACTACAAAGCAACAATAACCAACAAAGTCTGATACTGGCATAAGGATAGACTGATAGATAAATGGAATAGAATTGAGAGTCCAGAAATAAATCCTCACATTTACAGTTAACTGATTTTCGACAAGGGTGCCAAGATAATTCAATAGGGGCAAGAATCATCTTTTTTAATAAATGGTGCTGAGACAACTGGATATCTATATGCAAAATAATGATGTTGCACTCCTACTTCACACCATACATGAAGGTTAACTCAAAATGGATCAAACACTTAACAGTAAAAGCTGAAACTATAACATTCTTAGAAGAAAACAGGCATTAATATTTGTTATTTTGGATTAAGATATGACATCAAAAGCAAGCGACAAAAGAAAAACATAGGTCACCTAGACATCATCAAAATCCAAATAATTTGTGCTTTAAAGGACACTATTAAGAAAGTGAAAAAGCAACCTGCAGGATGTGAGAAAAATTTTGCAAATCATGTATGTGATTAAAAAAACTTATCTCAAATATATCAAGAACTGTTACAACTTAATAATAAAAGACAACCCAATCTAAAAATAGGCAAAGAATCTGAATAGACATTTCTCCAATGAAGGTAAACAAATGGCTGATAAGCACATGAAAAGATGCTCAACATCACTAGTCATCAGAGAAATGCCACTCAAAACCACATTGACTTACTTCACTCTGTACACACCTCACTACAAATAACTCAATTTCGTTAAGTCAGAAAGAGAAAAACAAATATCGTATGCTAACACATATATATGGAATCTAAAAAAAAGTGGTTCTGATGAGCCTAGGGGCAGGACAGGAATAAAGTCGCAGACGTAGAGAATGGACTTGAGGACACAGGGAGGGGGAAGGGTAAGGTGGGACGAATTGAGAGAGTAGCATTGACATATATACACGACCAAATGTAAAATAGATAGCTAGTGGGAAGCAGCTGCATCTCACAGGGTGATCAGCTCGGTGCTTTGTGACCACCTAGAGGGGTGGGATAGGCAGGGTGGGAGGGAGACGCAAGAGGGAGGGGATATGGGGATATATGTATACATATAGCTGATTCACTTTGTCATACAGCAGAAACAAACACACCATTGTAAAGCAATTATACTCCAATAAAGATGTTAAAAAAAACCACACATTGAGATATCACTTCACATCCACTAGATTGGCTATTATCCAAAAGATAGATAATAACAAGTGTTGCCAAGGATCTAGAGAAATTGGAACTCTCATACACTGCTAGTTGGAATGTAAAATGTTTCAGCCACTTTGGAAAACAGTCTGGCAGTTCCTCAAATAGTTAAACTTAGACTTTCCATATGACTTAGTAATTCTAGTCCTAGGTATATACCCAAGAGAAGTGAAAACATACGTCCACACAAAAACTTGTACCCAAATGTTCATAGCGGCATTATTCATAAAAACCAAAAAGTGGAAACAATCCAAATGTCCATCAACTAATGAATGGATAAATAAAATGTGGTATATATACACACTGGAATATTATTAAGCAATAAAAATAAATGAAGTACTGGGACATGCTACAATATGGATAAACCTTGAAAACATTATGCTAAGTGAAAGAAGCCAGTCACAAAAGACTGCATATTGTACAATTCCATGTACATGAAGTGTCAAGAATATGCAAATCATTAAAAATATAGAATAGATTAGTGGTTGCCTAGGACTAGGAGGGATGGGGGAATTGGGGGTGACAGCTAAGGGGTACAAGATTTCTTTTTGGAGTGATAAAAATATTCTAAAATTGTTTGTGGTAATGGATGCACAACTCTGTGAATATACAAAAAGCCATTTTAAAAAGAATTGAACTATAGTTGATTTACAATATTGTGTTAGTTTCAGGTGTACAGCAAAGTGATTCGGATATATATATATATATATACTTTTTCATATTCTTTTCCATTATGATTTATTACAGGATATTGAATATAGTTGCCTGTGCTATACAGTAGGACCTTGTTGTTTATCTATTTTATATATGGTAGTTTGTATCTACTAATCCCAAACTCCTTATTTATCCCTCCCCCTCCCCCTTTCCCCTTTGGTAACCATAAGTTTGTTTTCTATGTCTGTGAGTCTGTCTCTGTTTTGTAAATAAGTTCATTTGTATAATATTTTAGAGTCCACATATAAGTGATATCATATAATATTTGTCTTTCTCTGTCTGACTTACTTCACTTAGTATGATAATCTTTAGGTCCATCCATGCTGCTGCACATGGCATTACTTCATTCTTTTTTATGGCTGAGTAGTATACTACATCTTCTTTATCCATTCGTCTGTCGATGGACATTTAGGTTGCTTCCATGTCTTGGTTATTGTAAATAGTGCTGTAATGAATATTGGGGTGCATGTACTTTTCAAATTAGAGTTTTTTCTGGATATATGCCCAGGAGTGGGTTTGTTAGATCATGTGGTAACTCTATTTTCAGTGTTTTAAGGAACCTCCGTACTGTTCTCCATGGTGGCTGCACCAACTTACATTCCTACCAACAGTGTAGGAGGGTTCCCTTTTCTTCACACCCTCTCCAGAATTTGTTATTTGTAGACTTTTAAATGATGGCCATTCTCACTGGTGTGAGGTGGTACCTTACTGTAGTTTTGATTTGCATTTCTCTAATAATTAGTGATGTGGAGCATCTTTTCATGTGCCTTTTGGACATCTGTATGTCTTCTTTGGAGAAATGTCTATTTAGATTTTCTTCCCATTTTTGATTAGGGTATTTCTTTTTTGTTATTGAGTTGTGTGAGCTGTTTATATATTTTGGAAATTAAGCTCTTGTTGGGTGCATCATTTGCAATATTTTCTCCTAGTCCATAAGTTGTCTTTTCATTTTGTTTATGGTTTCTTTTGCTGTGCAAAAGCTTATAAGTATGATTAGGTCGCATTTGTTTATTTTTGCTTTTATTTCTATTGCCTTGGGAGACTGACCTAAGAAAACATTGGTAGGATTTCTGTCAGAGAATGTTTTGCCTATGTTCTCTTCTAGGAGTTTTATGATGTCATGTCTTGTATTTAAGTCTTTAAGCCATTTTGAGTTTATTTTTTTGTATGGTGTGAGGGTGTGTTCTAACCTCATTGACTGACATGCGGCTGTCCAGCTTTCCCAACACCACTTGCTGAAGAGACTGTCTATTCTCCATTTTATATTCTTGCCTCTTTTGTCAAAGATTGATTGACCATAGGTGTTTGGGTTACTAAAAGCCATTTATCATACACTTTAAATGGGTTAACTGTGTGGTATGTGAATTACATCTCAATAAAGCTGTTTAAAAACATATACTAATAACTACTTGCTTAGAGAAAAAATTCCTCCATCGTCAGACACGTCTGAATCATTGGGAGGGAAGAAGAGGCCAAAAGCTAGCAGAAAGAGTGTTGAGGATGCCAGTGGGTGAATTGCTTGTTCACAGGAATAGGTAATGAGAATGTTTGGCAGATTTGCTCTTCAGGGGGTAAATTAATAGCTGGAATTAACCCAAGTTCAAAAAGTGCATCCTTAGCTAATCAAGATTGTAAAAATCTGTCAGGTTTAGTACCATGGTGGATATATGTTTTCAGAGTAAGCTTAACTATAACATTATTGCAAAAAGTAAACTTCTGTAAATTAAAAGCAATAAGAGTTTTAAGTGTTCTCTCTGAATTGATGCATATTAGCAAAAAAAAATTCCCCCAGACATATCTAACTGGTTTCTAAACACTGTCCTTAATGTACAGAGTTATAGGTAATTCCATTAATTCTGTTTCTTGCGTATTGTTGCAGGAGGATTAAAAATGCCTTCTATCTGAAGCCATTCTCTATACTCTGAAGGTTCAAAAAGTGCTATCTCTTGTGCTCAAACTTGGGGCAGGGAGGGGAGGGTCTTATTTAAAAGCTAGTTAGTGGGTTTTGTATCAGGCCAGCAAATAATTCTAACCTAAATTGGAGAACACATTAATGCCAGTCTTGTGAGCTGATCATGCCCCTTAAACAATGCCATCCCCATAGAGGTGAGGTTGCTCTACTCATTGTTGTTCAAATCTCAACTCTTCCAGCCAGTTATTTCTGAGTAAGAGGTCTATCTGCCACCATTCAGTCCTCAACTCAGCAATACTGACATCTCATGGACTGGTAGCATGGTGTAATTCGGAGCTGGAATATTTTTTTAGTGTACACTGCCTCTCCAGATAAACTAAAAAAAAAATACTAGTAGTATCATTGACTGAGGCATTTTTATGCCAACAGCTTCATGTATATAACTGTTTTCTCCACACAAGTTGGCAATGCAGTTGTATTAGTTATATTCCCATTTTATCAGTGAGTAAATTGAAGTTTAGTGAGGTTAATCAGGTCCCCCAAAGAACCAGTGTAGTTAAATTAGTCAGGCTAGTTTGAAAGCATGTGATATGCTTCCATATCATATCTACTGATTACAAAGCTCATGCTCTTAACCATTGTGTTTCTAAAGTGTAGGCCATGGGAAAAGTGTCCTTACATTCTTCTCTGACCAGAACAGTTTTCATTTATATTTGCTGACCTAGTAAAATTACTGAGAATGTCCCCATTCATTCTTGTGGTGGCTATGAGAATATACTTTTCAGATCATCAACTGCAGAGAGTGTAATTGACCAATGAGTACATCACTTCTGCTTACATTTCACTGGTCATGATTCAATTGGAAGGGATCCTGGGAAATGTAGTTTATTCATGTGATGAGGAGGAAGAGAGCATGGATATTGGTGAACAAATAGCCGACAATCTGTAGTAGGTGTGTGTGTTCTACAATCTGTAGTACTTTTGTTATGCTTCTTATGTCTGGCAACTTATTCAGGAATAATCACTAGAAAAATAAAAACCTATTTATTTTATGGTCACACATGCAGAGTCCAGGAGGTGTAAAATGTTCATGTACTTTGAATTATCTTTTAGTATATATAGAATTTGCCTGAGAGGCATCTTGGAGACTTTCTCTTTCTCTGTTTCCCCAGTCTGTCTCTGTTTCCCACGGTCACTTTTGTACTTTCTACACCTCTGTTCTTTCCCAGCATTCTAGATCTACCCTAAAGAAGAAGCATGTCTACTTGAGGTTCTGAGAATCCTCTCCTGGTGCCAGAAAAAGGAAGGGGAGAGCATTTATGGAGCGAAATGAGGGAGCCCTGAATCCTTTGGATTCCTCAAAAAATGGGAAGTGTATAGTTCAAACTAAGCTGTTTCTTGCTGATATTGACCACCACTCATGGCATAACTTCAGTGTGCTTTATTTATATCATAGCAAGTTTCCCTAAACAATTTCATATTCAGTGATCCAGCAATTCTATTTCGAGGAGTTAATCTTAAGGAACTAATCAGACAAGTTAGAAAAGACACATACATAAATATATTTATGACTGCATTGTTTATAAATAATGAACCAGAAACAATCTAAATATCTGAATGTCTAACAATAGGAAATTTTCACAATACATTTCAGTACATACATAGAAAGCATGAATACCACGCAGCCATCAAAAATGATGACTCACATCCATATTTACTTAATGGAAAATATTTATAATATAGAAGTAAAAAATTATATTACAAAGAGCAATTATATTATGATTCTAATTTTTATGTGCATGCATTTTCATTGGGAAATATTAGACAGATCACACCAAAGTTTTAACATTAATTATCCTGAGGTCATGGAATTTCATATTGTTTTAATATTGCTTGATTTGATAATCATTATTTCTAAAAAGGTTCACCACATTTAGTACTTGCATAATAAGAGAGTGAAGAAGTAAAATAGGGAATCAGAGAGTGGGAGATGATGATAAGTCTCAGAAGGTGGTTTGGTTTAAAAGAAGAGTCCTGACATTTTCCTTGGTGTTATGAAAGCACTTCGTTCTCAATGTTCCCAACCCGTTCTCTCACCTATCTCCTTCACTTTAGGAACTGTTAGAGGGAAGTTCTCATTTGATAATTTCACTTATTGAAATCCAGCAGTGTAGAATAAAGATATACTAAGTAACTTCCCCAAAGGCACACAAAATAAATTCCTGAAATAGTAGCTCTTTTGTCCTTTGTAAAGGCAGTTCCTTTGGTTTTAATGTGTTATGAATAAAAACAATCTTATATTTTCCCCTTTCAAAAGAAACAAACTCATGATGCTAGGAAGAACAGAGCTGGTCAGTTTTTTATTTATTTATTTATTTATTTTTTAAAAATCTTTATTGGAGTATAATTGCTTTACAATGGTGTGTTAGTTTCTGCTTTATGAGAAAGTGAATCAGTTATACATATACATATGTTCCCATATCTCTTCCCTCATGCGTCTCCCTCCCTCCCACCATCCCGATCTCACGCCTTTAGGTGGTCACAAACAACCTACCTGATCGCCCTGTGCTATGCGGCTGCTTCCCACTAGCTAGCTATTTTACGTTTGGTAGTGTATGTATGACCATGACACTCTCTCACTTTGTCAAAGCTTACCCTTCCCCCTCCCTAAATCCTCAAGTCCATGCTCTAGTAGGTCTGTATCTTTATTCTCGTCTTACCCCTAGGTTCTTCATGACCTTTTGTTTTTTCTTAGATTCCATATATATGTGTTAGCATACGGTATTTGTATTTCTCTTTCTGACTTACTTCACTCTGTATGACAGACTCTAGGTCCATCCACCTCACTACAAATAACTCAATTTCGTTTCTTTTTATGGCTGAGTAATACTCCATTGTATATATGTGCCACATCTTCCTTATCCATTCATCTTTTGATGGACACTTAGGTTGCTTCCATGTCCTGGCTATTGTATATAGAGCTGCAATGAACATTTTGGTACATGACTCTTTTTGAATTATGGTTTTCTCAGGGTATATGCCCAGTAGTGGGATTGCTGGGTCGTATGGTAGTTCTATTTGTAGTTTTTTAACAAACCTCCATACTGTTCTCCATAGTGGCCGTATCAATTTACATTCCCACCAACAGTGCAAGAGGGTTCCCTTTTCTCCACACCCTCTCCAGCATTTACTGTTTCTAGATTTTTTGATGATGGCCATTCTAAACAGTGTGAGATGATACCTCTTTGTAGTTTTGATTTGCCTTTCTCAAATGATTAATGATGTTGAGCATTCTCTCATGTGTTTGTTGGCAATCTGTATATCTTCTTTGGAGAAATGTCTATTTAGGTCTTCTGCCCATTTTTGGATTGGGTTGTTTGTTTTTATGGTATTGAGCTGCATGAGCTGCTTGTAAATTTTGGAGATTAATCCTTTGTCAGTTGCTTCATTTGCAAATATTTTCTCCCATTCTGAAGGTTGTCTTTTCATCTTGTTTATGGTTTCCTTTGCTGTGCAAAAGCTTTTAAGTTTAATTAGGTCCCATTTGTTTATTTTTATTTCCATTTTTCTAGGAGGTGGGTCAAAAAGGATCTTGCTGTGATTTATGTCATAGAGTGTTCTGCCTATGTTTTCCTCTAAGAGTTTGATAGTGTCTGGCCTTACATTTAAGTCTTTAATCCATTTTGAGTTTATTTTTGTGGATGGTGTTAGGGAGTGTTCTAATTTCATACTTTTACATGTACCTGCCCAGTTTCCCCAACACCACTTATTGAAGAGGCTGTCTTTTCTCCACTGTATATTCTTGCCTCCTTTATCAAAGATAAGGTGACCATATGTGCGTGGGTTTATCTCTGGGCTTTCTATCCTGTTCCATTGGTCTATCTCTCTGTTTTTGTGCCAGTACCATACTGTCTTGATTACTGTAGCTTTGTAGTATAGTCTGAAGTCAGGGAGCCTGATTCCTCCAGCTCCGTTTTTCATTCTCAAGGTTGCTTTGGCTATTCGGGGTCTTTTGTGTTTCCATACAAATTGTGAAAATTTTTGTTCTAGTTCTGTGAAAAATGCCATTGGTAGTTTGATAGGGATTGCATTGAATCTGTAGATTGCTTTGGCTAGTAGAGTCATTTTCACAATGTTGATCCTTCCAATCCAAGAACATGATATATCTCTCCATCTATTTGTGTCATCTTTAATTTCTTTCATCAGTGTCTTATAATTTTCTGCATACAGATCTTTTGTCTCCTTAGGTAGGTTTATTCTTAGATATTTTATTCTTTTTGTTGCAGTGGTAAATGGGAGTGTTTTCTTAATTTCACTTTCAGATTTTTCATCATTAGTGTATAAGAATGCCAGAGATTTCTGTGAATTAATTTTGTATCCTGCTACTTTACCAAATTCCTTGATTAGCTCTAGTAGTTTTCTGGTAGTATCTTTAGGATTCTCTATGTATCGTATCATGTCATCTGCAGACAGTGACATCTTTACTTCTTCTTTTCCGATTTGGATTCCTTTTATTTCTTTTTCTTCTCTGATTGCTGTGTCTAAAACTTCCAAAACTATGTTGAATAAGAGTGGTGAGAGTGGACAACCTTGTCTTGTTCCTGATCTTAGTGGAAATGGTTTCAGTTTTTCACCATTGACGGCGATTTTGGCTGTGGGTTTGTCATATATGGTCTTTATTATGTTGCGGTAAGTACTCTCTATGCCTACTTTCTGGAGATTTTTACCATAAATGGGTGTTGAATTTTGTTGAAAGCTTTTTCTGCATCTATTGAGATGATCATATGGTTTTTCTTCTTCAGTTTGTTAATATGGTGTATCACGTTGATTGATTTGTGTATATTGAAGAATCCTTGCATTCCTGGGATAAACCCCACTTGATCATGGTGTATGATCCCTTTAATGTTCTGTTGGATTCTGTTTGCTAGTATTTTGTTGAGGATTTTTGCATCTATGTTCATCAGTGTTATTGCCCTGTAGTTTTCTTTTTCTGTGACATCTCTGTCTGGTTTTGGCATCAGGGTGCTGGTGGCCTCGTAGAATGAGTTTGGGAGTGTTCCTCCCTCTGCTATAATTTGGAAGAGTTTGAGGATAGGTGTTAGCTCTTCTCTAAATGTTTGATAGAATTCACCTGTGAAGCCATCTGGTCCTGGGCTTTTGTTTGTTGGAAGATTTTTAATCACAGTTTCAATTTCAGTGCTTGTGATTGGTCTGTTCATATTTTCTATTTCTTCCTGGTTCAGTCTCGGCAGGTTGTGCATTTCTATGAATTTGTCCATTTCTTCCAGGTTGTCCGTTTTATTGGCATAGAGTTGCTTGTAGTAATCTCTTATGATCCTTTGTATTTCTGCAGTGTCAGTTGTTACCTTTCCTTTTTCATTTCTAATTCTATTGATTTGAGTCTTCTCCCTTTTTTTCTTATTGAGCCTGGCTAATGGTTTACCACGTTTGTTTATCTTCTCAAAGAACCAACTTTTAGTTTTATTGATCTTTACTATCGTTTCCTTCATTTCTTTTTCATTTATTTCTGATGTGATCTTTATGATTTCTTTTCTTCTGCTAACTTTGGGTTTTTTTGGTTCTTCTTTCTCTAATTGCTTTAGGTGCAAGATTAGGTTGTTTATTTGAGATGTTTCCTGTTTCTTAAGGTAGGATTGTATTGCTATAAACTTCCCTCTTAGGACTGCTTTTGCTGTATCCCATAGGTTTGGGGTCGTCGTGTCTCCATTGTCATTTGTTTCTAGGTATTTTTTGATTTCCTCTTTGATTTCTTCAGTGATCACTTCGTTATTAAGTAGTGTATTGTTTAGCCTCCAAGTGTTTGTATTTTTTACAGATCTTTTCCTGTAATTGGTATGTAGTCTCATAGCATTGTGGTCGGAAAAGATATTTGATATGATCTCAATTTTCTTAAATTTAGCAAGGCTAGATTTGTGACCCAAGATATGATCTATCCCGGAGGAGAATGTTCCATGAGCACTTGAGAAAAATGTGTATTCTGTTGTTTTTTTATGGAATGTCCTATAAATATCAATTAAGTCCATCTTGTTTAATGTATCATTTAAAGCTTGTGTTTCCTTATTTATTTTCATTTTGGATCATCTGTTCGTTGGTGAAAGTGGGGTGTTAAAGTCCCCTACTATGATTGTGTTACTGTCGATTTCCCCTTTTATGGCTGTTAATATTTGCCTTATGTATGGAGGTTCTCCTATGTTGGGTGTATAAATATTTACAATTGTTATATCTTCTTCTTGGATTGATCCCTTGATCATTATGTAGTGTCCTTCTTTGTCTCTTGTAATAGTCTGTTTTAAAGTCTATTTTGTCTGATATGATAATTGCTACTCCAACTTTCTTCTGATTTCCATTTGCATGGAATATATTTTTCCATCCCCTCACTTTCAGTCTGTATGTGTCCCTAGGTCTGAAGTGGGTCTCTTGTAGACAGCATATATATGGGTCTTGTTTTTGTATCCATTCAGCCAATCTGTGTCTTTTGGTGGGAGCATTTAATCCATTTACATTTAAGGTAATTATCGATATGTATGTTCCTATTCCCATTTTCTTAATTGTTTTGGGTTCGTTATTGTAGGTCTTTTCCTTCTCTTGTGCTTCTTACCTAGAGAAGTTCCTTTAGCATTTGTTGTAAAGCTGGTTTGGTGGTGCTGAACTCTCTCAGCTTTTGCTTGTCTGTAAAGGTTTTAATTTCTCCATCAAATCTGAATGAGATCCATGCTGGGTAGAGTAATCTTGGTTGTAGCTTTTTCTCCTTCATCACTTTAACTATGTCCTGCCAGTCCCTTCTGGCTTGCAGAGTTTCTGCTGAAAGATCAGCTGTTAATCTTATGGGGATTCCCTTGTGTGTTATTAGTTGTTTTTCCCTTGCTGCTTTTAATATGTTTTCTTTGTATTTAATTTTTGATTAATATGTGTCTTGGCGTGTTTCTCCTTGGATTTATCCTGTATGGGACTCTCTGTGCTTCCTGGACTTGATTAAATATTTCCTTTCCCATATTAGGGAAGTATTCAACTATAATCTCTTCAAATATTTTCTCAGTCCCTTTCTTTTTCTCTTCTTCTTCTGGGACCCCTATAATTCGAATGTTGGTGCATTTAATGTTGTCCCTGAGGTCTCTGAGACTGTCCTCAGTTCTTTTCATTCTTTTTTCTTTATTCTGCTCTACAGTAGTTATTTCCACTATTTTATCTTCCAGGTCACTTATCCGTTCTTCTGCCTCAGTTATTCTGCTATTGATCCCTTCTAGAGTATTTTTAATTTCATTTATTGTGTTGTTCATCATTGCCTGTTTCCTCTTTAGTTCTTCTAGGTCCTTGTTAAATGTTTCTTGCATTTTCTCCATTCTATTTCCAAGATTTTGGATCATCTTTACTCTCATTATTCTGAATTCTTTTTCAGGTAGACTGCCTATTTCCTCTTCATTTGTTAGGTCTGTTGGGTCTTTACCTTGCTTCTTCATCTGCTGTGTGTTTTTCTGTCCTTTCATTTTGCTTATCTTACTGTGTTTGGGGTCTCCTTTACGCAGGCTGCAGGTTCGTAGTTCCCGCTGTTTTTGATGTCTGCCCCCAGTGGCTAAGGTTGGTTCAGTGGGTTGTGTAGGCTTCCTGGTGGAGGGGACTAGTGCCTGTGTTCTGGTGGATGGGGCTGGATCTTGTCTTTCTGGTGGGCAGGTCCACGTCTGGTGGTGTGTTTTGGGGTGTCTGTGGCCTTATTATGATTTTAGGCAGCCTCTATGCTAATGGACGGGGTTGTGTTCCCGTCTTGCTAGTTTTTTGGCATAGGGTGTCCAGCACTGTAGCTTGCTGGTCATTGAGTGAAGCTGGGTCTTGGTGTTGAGATGGAGATCTCTGGGAGATTTTTGCCATTTGATATTATGTGGAACTGGGAGGTCTCTTGTGGACCAGTGTCCTGAAGTTGGCTCTCCCACCTCAGAGGCACAGCCCTGACACCTGGCTGGAGCACCAAGAGCCTGTCCTCCACACGGCTCAGAATAAAAGGGAGAAAAAATAGAATGAAAGAAAGAAAGCAGATAAAATAAAATAAAGTAAGATAAAATAAAATAAAGTTATTAAAATAAAAAATAATTATTAAGAAAAAAATTTTTTGTGGGGAGGGTGGAGGGAGGGAGACGCAAGAGGGAAGAGATATGGGAACATATGTTTACATATAACTGATTCATTTTGTTGTAAAGCAGAAACTAACACACTATTGTAAAGCAATTATATTCCAATAAAAAAAGATTGTAAAGAGTTTATTCATATTCAAAAGTGGATCAAATCATATAAAAAGTTTTTTTAAGTAAAAAAAAAAAAAAGAAAAGAAAAAAAACCCAGACGGACAGAACCCTAGGACAAATGGTGAAAGCAAAGCTATACAGACAAAATCTCCCACAGAAGCATACATATACACACTCACAAAAAGAGGAAAAGGGGAAAAAATAATATATCTTGCTCCCAAAGTCCACTTCCTCAATTTGGGATGATTCGTTGCTATTCAGTTATTCCACAGATGCAGGGTACATCAAGTTGATTGTGGAGCTTTAATCCGCTGCTTCTGAGGTTGCTGGGAGAGATTTCCCTTTCTCTTCTTTGTTCGCACAGCTCCTGAGGTTCACCTTTGGATTTGGCCCTGCCTCTGCGTGTAGGTAGCCTGAGGTCGTCTGTCCTTTGCTCAGACAGGACGGGGTTAAAGGAGCAGCTGCTTCAGGGACTTTGGCTCACTCAGGCCGGGGGGAGGGAGGGGTACGGAGTGCGGAGCGAGCCTGCGGCGGCAGAGGCCGGCGTGACGTTGCACCAGCCTGAGGCGCACCGTGCGTTCTCCTAGGGAACTTGTCCCTGGATCACGGGACCCTGGCAGTGGCGGGCTGCACAGCCTCCCGGGAGGGGAGGTGTAGATAGTGACCTGTGCTTGCACACGGCCTTCTGGGTGGCAGCAGCAGCAGCCTTAGCATCTCATGCCTGTCTCTGGGGTCCACTCTTTTAGCCGTGGCTCGCGCCCGTCTCTGGAGCTCCTTTAAGCAACGTTCTTAATCCCCTCCCGGCTAGTTGTGGTGCACTAGACCCCTTCAGGCTGTGTTCACTCCGCCAACCGCAGTCCTCTCCCTGTGCTCCGACCGAAGCCCGAGCCTCAGCTCCCAGCCCCGCCCGCCCCAGCGGGTGAGCAGACAAGCCTCTCGGGCTGGTGAGTGCTGGTCTGCACCGATCCTCTGTGTGGGAATCTCTCCGCTTTGCCCCCCGCACCCCTGTTGCTGTGCTCTCCTCCGCGGCACCGAAGCTCCCCCCCTCCGCCACCCACAGTCTCCGCCCGCGAAGGGGCTTCCTAGAGTGTGGAAACCTTTCTTCCTTCACAGCTCCCTCCCACTAGGGCAGGTCCCGTCCCTATTCTTTTGTCTCTGTTTTTTCTTTTTTCTTTTGCCCTACCCAGGTACGTGGGGATTTTCTTACCTTTTGGGAAGTCTGAGATCTTCTGCCATCGTTCAGTAGGTGTTCTGTAGGAGTTGTTCCACATGTAGATGTGTTTCTGATGTATCTGTGGGGAGGAAAGTGATCTCCGCGTCTTACTCTTCTGCCATCTTCCTCCTCTCCCCTAGGTACGATGATTCTGGCCCGCCATCCCCACGACTGTCGCGGCTTCGGCCGCCGGGGCCCCTCCAGAGCCGGCAGCCTCAGTGAGGCCGCCCTCCCCTCGGGCTCCGGGGCAGTTAGTTCCGTGACGGCGGAGGGAAGAGATCCCGAGCCGGGAGCTCCAGCTCTGTGGAAACGCGGGCTCCGTTTGGCCAGTCATTTTTGTAACTGAAGAGCAAAGCTTAACAAAAACTTTCACTGATTTCGGAGACGTTAGGCTATTAAAATTGTGTGGTGGCCATGAGATTGCATCTCTTGGATCTTCTACTCTGGGGAGCCCCAGATGTGGCACTATGAAGTCCATCTGCTTTCTGCTCCAAAGCCATACTTCCAAAGCAATGACAGCTTCACAGGGCTGCTCCCAGCTACTGACTGAGTGCAGCATGGGTACTAAAGCAAGCATGTTCCTGGAAGATGCAGGACTCCTCTGATGGATGGCTTAGGCTCAAGGACTCCTCTACAGTATTTCCAGATTCTCTTAGAACTGCATTGTAGACTAAGATCTTCCACCCAAGCTTCCTTCCTTCCCTCTGTCCTTCACTTGGGTTCAGACCTGCATTGCAGTCTGATGTCTCTTCCAGCCTCTCCCAGCTGCCTTTCCATTTTCTCTCACAGGTATGTCCCCTAATAAATTTCTTGAACCTTTAATGCTATCTTGGCATGTGGTTCTCAAAAGACCCAAACTAATGCAAATAGTTCATAATGTGCCCAAGAGATTAAAGGTTCAGTGATGTGTTTATAACCACACTTACCACAATTCAGGTGCAGACCTGGAACCAGAAGAAAGCATTTTCCCTGCAGCTGTCCTTTAGGGGTTCCATTGAAACCTAAACTGAAATTCTATTAAACTTATTTCACTTTGAATGGAGTTCCTCTAGAAGTCTTCTAATCACCCAACAATCAGAAATACTAATTACCTTGGCAGAGTCAGAACTTGGAACCCACAATCACAACCATCATTCAGCAGCATCAGTGATCTTTAAAATTAATCTGTCTGTCTTGGAATATTTACTACTGATTCATTATTGGCATTGGACATTGCCCTTAAATTCTGTAGGACTGTTTTCTTCATTTTGAATCTTTTGCTATATGGGAGTCTCTTTGGGTTTAAGAACAGTGGCTGAAACATCATAGGGTTTGAATCCTGGCTCCAGCTATTATTAACTGTGTGACCTTGGGTAAGATACTTAATGTATCTTAGCCTCAGTTTCTTTATCTACAAGATGGGTTTAATAATAATCTCCTAGGGTTATTATGAGGAGAATAGTATTTGATGCACAGTACATTTTCATAAATATTGGGTATTGTGGTTAGTATTAATTTATTGATCCCGTCCTTTGTGCCTAGGTGCTCTGGGGAGAACTATGAATATAAAACAGTGTGGTTGAGGAACTCATAGAACAAAACTGTCTGGACATAATTAATTGTACAGCTGTGGGATAAGGGCTATATGAAAGGAAAATAGAAGGTACAGGGCTTCTATAAAAATAGGGTAAAATGAGTTCTGGGAAGGCTTCCCAAGAGATATTAGTTACACTTGAACTGAGTTCTGAGGGCTATAGAACTTGATTGGTCAAAGCAAGTCTTGCACACAAAGAGGATAGCTCATGTGGAGGCATGTGGATGTAGAACAGCATGGGGCATTCCAGGCAGGTGCAAGAGATTTGATCTAATCCAACTGAAGAATGTGAGAGGAGAAGCATTCAGAGACATACTTTGAGAGGTTGGCTTTGACTTTCATGCAATGGAATCTGGATTTCATACCTAGAGAGTGGAGGGTCATCAATAAAAGGGTTAGAACAGGCTAGGAGCATCACCAAGGATGTGTTTTAGAATGCTTTTTCTGGCAGCTCTATGGAATATAAATCAGGTATGGAAAAGACTCAAGAAAGACAGGAAGACCAGTAGGGAAGCTCTTATGATAAAGCCAGAAAAGGAGAGGGCTGGAAAAACCAGGATATAGAATACAAGAAGGGGAACAAATTTGCAGAAAGAGATAACAAGTTCTTCCTTTACATATGCTCTGCTTAATTCTGCAAAAAACTTGAAGTGGCTTTTAGAAAATACACAGGATAGTTAAATAAATAAAAAGTAAAGGACTAGGACCAGGAGGAATACAAATTAGATAAAGAAAAATATGAGCTGGAATAGAAATAAGACAAATACGTCAACCTTTTTGGGCTTGAGCAGGTGCTATCCTGACAGCTAAAATGAAAAAATTGATTTGGTATAGTGTTCATCAGCTGTACTACAGGTCAGTTTTCTCATCATTACTGTCAAAAGCATCAGTTAATGAGACCATTTGGAATGTTGGGTTTAGATATCTGTGAGATGTCTAACTAGAAATGTCAGTAACATTTCCATCTATGAGTCAGGTACTCCAAAATGGGCCAGGGCTGGAGAAGCACATTAGTGAGACCTCATTGTCCATGTGGCCATCGGAACCATGGTGTAGATTAAACTCATCCAGGGAGGCTGTGTTGGCCAACTTCTTGTCCAGATAAACTACTGGTGTTGGACAAGATGTTCTCTATGATCCTTTTAGCTCTCGCATTCTGTGGTGTTGCCTTTTGCAAACAGAGTGCTACCTTTCTTATTCATTGAATTATTGATTGGGTGAGTAGTTATTGAGCACCCACTATGTGTCAGACACTCTTCTATAGACTGGGAATATGACAGTGAATGAAACAGACAAAAATCCCCATTCTCATGGATCTTACATTCTCGTGGGTGCCTAGGGGATCTTAGCTCACCACCTGTCTGCTGCCTTGGAAACACCCGGAAATCTGGATCTGCAGAAATAATTTAGATCCTCTCTATGGCGGAGTTGGTCCCAGTCAGGATCTTAAAAGTAACCCTTAATACACGGAGGATCTAAGAAAATGGGATTCTTTTGCCCTAAGCTAGCCATACCTTCTGGGCTGCTTCAGGTTCAGTTGGATCTAACTCAGTTCAGCCTGATTCCCTCAAAGCTGGAGCAAGTTCTGTTGAATTGGGAGGGGCAGGTGAAGGAGAGCTTGTGGAGCAGTACATCATTGCCTGTGTTTTAATTTGCAAATGAACCACATGTCTGGATTTTATGAAACATTTAATTCTTGAACTTCATAACCAAGCCACCTTACTCAACATTTCCTACTCTATCAAAAAAAAAGTAACCTTTATTGAGTATCTTGTCCACTTGGCTGAAGTAGTACACATAGGCACAATGCCTTTGGGTTCTCTTCTCTTACCTCCATGTGCATCGACTGAGTTTTATTTTTGCTTTTATTTCCTCAGATTCCCATTTTTCACTCCTAGTAGATTGGAAGAGATACTCTATTTCTATGCTTTTTGTGATTACCCTGGAATTTTTCATGCACTTATTTATCAAATCTAAAGTAAATCAATAATGTTATCTTCTTCTCAAATAATACAAGGACCATACAAGGACCTTAAAACATAAATGCTAATCACTCCTTACTTACAACTCCTTTGCTTTTATTGACCATACAACCACATAATTCTATTTTGAGTGCTAACCCTGTAAATTATATGCTATTGACTTCAATATGTGCTCAATTTAGCCTACATGTCGACCATTTTATATGCTCAGCATTCTTTCTTTCATCTCATACATTCCTTTTGTGTTCATTTTCCTTTTCCTGGAAGTACATCCACTATAAGTTCCTTTAATGATGGCATTGGTAATTAGACCACTAAAACATAGTAGTAGTAATAACAATAATGATGATAATAAAAGTAATAACTACAAATTATTGCATGCTTACGGTGTGTCAGGAACTGTGTTAAGTGCTTTAAATGGATTATCTCTTAATCGTCACCAAAAACCTGTCAGATACCATTATCATCTCTATTTTACAGACAGGAAATCTTAGATTAACTAACATGCTTAGGGACACATAACTAGACCAGAAACCATTTCTAACCCAGTGTCCATGCTCCTAACCATTCTTCTTGCATCCATACAACTGTGGACATATTTCAAAATTTCTTCTATAGTCTCTTCTGTCTTACTTGTCACTAGACTTCAGATTCAATTTGTGAATAAGAATGTTTAGCACCAATTGGAGGCTATTCACAAATTGAATCTGTAAGTCTAGTGACAAGTAAGACAGAAGAGGCTTGAGAGGTTTTTCAGATATGAAGCTATCATTACAATCAGAGTCCTTCTTTTGTGGCTACACATCAATAAGTATATAAATTGCAGTCAAACTATAGCCCAGTTCTACATCATTAATCATGCTGCAGCGGATCAGACTTCAAGCTATCTTAGCCTAAGCAGAAGGAAACCACTCTCAAGTTTGTGGCCTAACACCCAAAACATTGTTTTCCATTATTCAAAGCATGCATACATATTGAAACTTTCCTTTTCTAGGACCTTTTGAAGTTACTTTTCCAGGCACCAATCTCCTCCTCAAATCATGATAATAGTTGTTTGTTCAAGATAGGGCTCTTCTGTGGTCTCTCATTTTGTGGTGCTGAATCTCACCACAACCATCTGTATGTTATTCATGTGTATTTGATTTGAGTCTTGATAAGAAGATTACATTATTGAAAGGAAACATCATTCAAGTACCATCAGGTAAATATCTCTAGTCACCATCTTAAGGCTCTGCACAGCCTGAGAGAAACACTGCCTGGAAAGCTCACTCTCATGTTGGGGAAAGAAAATTCCATGGTGTTCTGAAGACCTGACTAGTACCATATCAAATAAAACCTACTAGGGGTTAGTGCTCAATAAATTTTATGGAGCAAGCTAAGCATCACTTCTAGGTCTTTTGGCCATTACAAGAAAGAAAGAAACAAAAAGTGACAAGGAAGCATAGGAAAGCTGGTGTAGCTATACTGCTCTGATACAAAGTAGGCTTCTTCAGGACAAAGTAGAGGACAAGTATTACCAGGGATTAAAAGGAAATTTTATGAAAAGAAAAAAGTCTATATATTGAGAAGGCATAACAATCCCAAATGTGCATCCATCTAATAACAGAGCTTCACTATACATGAAATAAAAACTTACAGAACTAAAGGAACTAAAGAAAAAGCTATAATCAAAGTTGGAAATTTTAACATGCCTCTTTCAGTAATTGTCAGCATAAGTATCCCCTCCCCCCGCAATAAACAGGAATGCAGAAGATCTGAGCAACACTTTCGGGTAACTTGATCTCCCTGATATTTATAGAGCACTACATCTAACAACAGCAAAATACACATTATTTGAAAAATGTAAGGAATTGCCTTAGTAATCAAAAAATTATCTACAAATAAAAGTCCAAGCCCAGATGGCTTCACAGGTGAATTCTACCAAATATATTTTTTTAAATGAATACCAATTCTTTTCAAACTCCTCCAAAGAACAGAAGAGCAGGAAACACTTCCCAATTCATTCTATGAGGCCATTATTACCCTGATACCAAAAGCAGGCAAAGATAACATAAGAAAGAAAGGTACAGACCAATATCTCTTATGCATATAAACACAAAAATCCTCAACAAAACACTAGCAAACCAAACTGAGCAGCATGTAAAAGGAGTTATACACCATGACCAAGTGGGTTTTATCGCAGCAATGCAAGCTTGGTTTAACATCCAAAAATGTATTGCACCATATCAATAGACTAAAACAACAAAAACCACATGATCATCTCAATAGTTGCAGAAAAAGAATTTGATAAGATCCAAGACCTCTTCATGATGAAACACTCAACAAACCAGGAATAGAAACAAACTTTCTCAATCTGATGAAGCACATCCACAAAAACCCATAGCTAACAAAATATATAATGATGAAAAATTTGATATTTTCCTCCTAAGATCAGGAATAAGAGAAGGATATCTACTCTTGCCGCTTCTACTCAACATTGTACTACAGGTTCTAGGTAGGGAAATTAGAAAAGAAAACGAAATAAAAGACATCCAGATTGGAAAGGAAGAAGCAAAACTACTTCTCTTCACAAATGACATGACCTTGTATATAGGAATTTCTAAAGAATCACTAAAAAACTATCAGAACGAGTAAATGGGTTCAGCAAGGTTGCAAGATACAAGATCAATATACAAAAATCAATTGTAGGGCTTCCCTGGTGGCACAGTGGTTGAGAATCTGCCTACCAATGCAGGAGACATGGGTTCGAGCCCTGGTCTGGGAAGATCCCACATGCCGCGGAGCAACTGGGCCCGTGAGCCACAACTACTGAGCCTGCACGTCTGGAGACTGTGCTCCGCAGCAAGAGAGGCTGCTATAGTGAGAGGCCCGCGCACCGCAATGAAGAGTGGCCCCCGCTTGCCACAACTAGAGAAAGCCCTCGCACAGAAACGAAGACCCAACACAGCCAAAAATGAAATTAATTAATTAATTAATTTTAAAAAATCAATTGTATTTTTATACACTTGGAATGAACAAGCCAAAAATGAAATTAAGAAAGCAGTTTCACTTACAACAGCAACAAAAACAATAAAATGGGAATAAATTTAATAAAGTATAAAACTATAAAACATTATTGAAAGAAATTAAAGAATATTGAAGCAAATAGAAGGAATCCTATGTTCATGGATTATAAAACTTAATATTGTTAAGATGGTAATGCTCTCCAAATTGATCTACAGATTCAACACAGTCTCTATTAGAATCCCAGCAGGCTTCTTTGTAGAAATTGACAGGCTGAACCAAAAGTCTATATGGAAATGCAAGGGGCCAAAAATAGCCAAAACAATCTTGAAAAAGAGCAAAGTTGGATGACTCACACTTCCAGATCTCAGAACTTACTACAAAGCAACAGTAATCAAGAAAATGTATACTAGCATGAGAATAGACGTAAATCAATGGAAGAGAACTGAGAGTTCAGAAATAAACCCTCACATTTATGGTCAACTGATTTTCAGCAAGGGTGCCAAGATTATTTAATAGGGAAAGGAATAGTCTTTTCAACAAATGGTGCTGGAGCAACTGGATATCTACATGCAAAAGAATGAATTTGGTCCCTTACCTCACACCATACATAAAAATTAACTCAAAATAGATCAAAGGCCTAAATGTAATAGCCAAAGCTATAAAACTCTTAGAAGAAAACACAGGGAGGGGCTTCCCTGGTGGCGCAGTGGTTGAGAATCTGCCTGCTAATGCAGGGGACACGGGTTCGAGCCCTGGTCTGGGAGGATCCCACATGCCACGGAGCAACTAAGCCCGTGAGCCACAACTACTGAGCCTGCGCGTCTGGAGTCTGTGCTCTGCAACAAGAGAGGCCGCGATAGTGAGAGGCCCGCGCACCGCAATGAAGAGTGGCCCCCGCTTGCCACAACTAGAGAAAGCCCTTGCACAGAAATGAAAACCCAACACAGCAAAAATAAATTAATTAATAAACTCCTATCCCCAACATCTTCTTTAAAAAAAAAAAAACACAGGGGGTAAATCTTTATAATCTTGTGTTAGGCAATGGATTCTTAGATACGAAAAAGCATAAGCAAGAAAAGAAAAAAATAGATAAAATGGACTTTATCAAAATAAAAAGTTTCATGCTTCAAAGGAAGCTATTAAGAAAGTGAAAAGACAACCTATAGAAAGTGATAAAATATTTTCAAATATATGTCTAATTAGAGAATATATAAAGAACATTTTCAGTTCAAAAATAAAAGATGGCCCAATTTAAAACTGGGAAAAAGACCAAGACAAACCATTGTCTAGAGCATAAAATAAGATGCAATACATTTCATAAGATTGAAATCATACAGAGTTCAGTTTGTTTTCTGATCTCAATGGAATTAAATTAGACATAAATAATAAAAAGATATGTTGAAATACTTCAAATATCTGAGGGGTTATTTTCTAAGTAACCTATGGATCAAAGAAGGATTCACAAGTGAATTTAGAAAATATTTTGAACTGAATGATAATGAAAATACAACGTATCAAAATGTGTGGGATGTAGCTAAAGCAGTGTTTAGAGAGAAATGTATGCCTTCTCTACAAAGTAAAGATGTGTATATTTTTAAAAACTCATTGAATTGTACACTTAAGATTTGTACATTTTACTGTATGTAAATTTAGCTTCGATTAAAAAAAAATAGCACCAGGCTGTCAGAGAGATAAACAGAAATCATGGGGTAAAAAAGAAGGAATTTAATAAATGAAGATTGGGGAAGCAATGGTTACAGTGTGTTTTCTAAATGGTAGCAAGACTTTTTTTTTAATGTATAATTAACATAGAGTAAAATGTACAAATCTTGATCACTCATATCAAGATGAAGAGTATTCTATCACCACAGAAAGTTTCCTCCTGCTCCAGTCCATTCAGTCCCCCTCCCTCAACCTCTAGAGTTATCTCAGCAGTTTTTACAATAGTAGTTTTGAAAGTGAAACTGCTCAGTAGTGTCAACTTTGGCAGAGGTCAAGTAGAATAAAGATTTAGGAGGACACTGCAGATGATAAAAGGAATGGGGGAAGATTCCAAATTGAAGTTAATCTTGAAATGAATGGGAAGTGAAAAAGAAACAAACTTTTTTTAAAAAATTATTTTATTTATTTAGTTTTATTATTTTTTGTTTGCGCCGGGTCTTAGTTACAGCATGCGCTGGATCTTCTTGCTGCATGCAGGATCTATAGTTTTGGAGTGCGGACTTCTTAGTTGTGGCATGCATACAGGAATCTAGTTCCCTGACCAGGGATCGAACCTGGGTCCCCTGCACTGGGAGCGCGGAGTCTTACCCACTGGACCACCAGGGAAATCCCGAAACAGAAAGTTTAAAAAATCCTGACACTGCTAGTATACTTGATGGTGAAAAGGAGAAAAAAAAGCAATTATCTTTCTAATACTTGAGACATTTTCAATGTATTTGGGAAGATAAAACACTTTGAAAATGCTTTTCATCAATAGCCTGAACAATGATTTGTAAGCAAATAATATTCTAACATGTACATATAATTTATTTAGTCACTTTCCAATGTTGTTACTGAACCAAACTCGGGTCTGCTCGCCCATATGCAGTAAGGCCAATCTGCTGCAGGAAGGGGGACCCCTTCCAGGGCCCGGGAGTGGGCTCTTGTTTAACACTGGGAAATGAATTATCCAAGGAGACACACGTGCTGACAAAGCAAGAGACTTTATTGTGAAGGGGCGCCCAGGTGGAGAGCAGCAGGGTAAGGGAACCCAGGAGAACTGCTCTGCCACATGGTTCACCGTCTCTGGTTTTATGGTAATGGGGTTAGTTTCTGGGTTGTCTCTGGCCAGTCATTCTGACTCAGGGTCCTTCCTGGTGGCGCACGCATCGCTTAGCCAAGATGGATTCCACCGAGGAGGATTCTGGGAGGTTGGTTGGATATATGAACTGGCGTCTCCTCTCTCCTTTTAACCTTTACCGAATTCTTCCAGTTGGTGGTAGCTTGTTAGTTCTGCATTCCTTACCAGGACCTATGGTGCCTGGCCAGGGCAGGTGGTTTCAGTCATGGTTCCCCTAACAAATCTACTGACACGGGTTGTGGGGAAGGGAAGTGCAGCTTTATTGTAAGGCACCAATACTAGGAGAAGGGGTGGCTCATGTTCAAAAACCCTGAACTCCTCAAAGGGTTTCAGGAAAGTATTTTTAAAGGCAAGATGAGGGAGGGTCATCCCAGACTATGTGATCAGCTCATGCACAATTTTCTTTTTTTTTTTTTAACATCTTTATTGCAGTATAATTGCTTTACAATGGTGTGTTAGTTTCTGCTTTATAACAAAGTGAATCAGTTATACATATACATATGTCCCCATATCTCTTCCCTCTTGTGTCTCCCTCCCTCGCACCCTCCCTATCTCACCCCTCTAGGTGGTTACAAAGCACCAAGCTGATCTCCCTGTGCTATGCGGCTGCTTCCCACTAACTATCTATTTTATGTTTGGTAGTGTATATATGTCCATGCCACTCTCTCACTTTGTCACAGCTTACCCTTCCCCCTCCCCACATCCTCAAGACCATTCTCTAGTAGGTCTGTGTCTTTATTCCCGTCTTACCCCTAGGTTCTTCATGACCTTTTTTTTTTTTCTTAGATTCCATATATATGTGTTAGCATACGGTATTTGTTTTTCTCTTTCTGACTTACTTCACTCTGTATGACAGACTCTAGGTCCATCCACCTCACTACAAATAACTCAATTTCATTTCTTTTTATGGATGAGTAATATTCCATTGTATACATGTGCCACATCTTCTTTATCCATTCATCCGATGATGGACACTTAGGTTGCTTCCATGTCGTGGCTATTGTAAATAGAGTTCACGCACAATTTTCTGATTGGTTGTTGGTGATCAATCCTTAAGTGCCAGAAAGTCTGGAGGCTAAGTGCTCCTGATCATCAAGTAGTTAATTTCTTCCATTTGGTGGTGGTTTTAGCATCTTAAAAACTCAGGAAATATGCATCAGATACTATTACCTATGTACTTCAGAGAGGAGCTAGAGCAGAGAATATGGGGGAGGGGTCTGTCCTGGGAAAGCCCCATAGAGTCCTGCTTGGTTACAATGTTAAACATGTTTATTATATCCAATTCTTTATTATTTTAAATAATAATACAGTTGACCCTTGAACAACACTGTCTGAATTGCATGGGTCCACTTTTATACAGATTTTTTTTCAATAAATATGCACTACAGTACTGTACAGTCTGTAGTTGCTTAAATTTGAGGATGTGGAACTGTAAAGTTTATAAGTGGATTTTCCCTGCCTTGTTCAAAGGTCAACTGTATAATAAATAACCTTATACATGCATTTTTGTTTGTCAGTCTAATGAATTCAATTGCTCAATAAACAATTTTGAGTACCTACTAGATTTCAGGCACTTGGCTAGATGCTGAGGGTTGGATCAGTGGACAAGACAGAAACGTATGGGAGGAAGAAACTTTTTCCTCTACCTTCTTAGGTTCAGGCTGGCCCGTACAAATTAAACTGACAAAAGACAGATTAACAGAAGCAAAAAAAAAAAAAAAAAAAAAAGGGACTTCCCTGGTGGCACAGTGGTTAAGAACCTGCTTGCCAATGCAGGGGACACGGATTCGAGACCTGGTCTGGGAAGATCCCACATGCCAAGGAGCAACTAAGCCCGTGCGCCACAACTACTGAGCCTGTGCTCTAGAGCCCGAGAGCCACAACTGCTGAGCCCATGTGCCACAACTACTGAAGCCCACATGCCTGGAGCCTGTGCTCCACAACAAGAGGAGCCACAGCAATGAGAAGCCCGCGCACCACAACAAAGAGTAGCCCCCGCTCGCAGCAACTGGAGAAAGCCTGCACGCAGCAATGAAGACCCAATGGAGCCAAAAATAACAAAATAAATAAAATAAGTTAAAATAGAAGATTTAATTACATATGTATGCATGGAAGTTCACAAAGAAATGTGGCTCAAGGAGGTGGTTAGAATTTGAGGCTTATGTACCATCTTAGGCTAGACAAAGAAAAATGGGTTGGGGAATTCCTGGGGGGAGGGAATGGTAAGTTAATGGGAGGGTAAGGAGAGGAAATGTATGATTGATAAAGTTTGTTTAATAAGGTTTGTTATCGAGGTAAGAATCATCTGAGGAGTTAAGAGTTGTTTCTAGGAGTAGTTCTCTTCCTGATATAGAGAGGGAGATAACTTTACAAATAGAAATTTATGTCCTGCTTTTAGACAGAAAGGAGTGGTGGGGGGGCAGAGAGCTAATTGCCTTCAGCTCAAAAGAATACTTATGCTAAAGTGGCATATTTGAGGGTGGCATATTCTGGTCCCCCTCAGACATAATAGCTGTCTCAAGGAGATTATAGTCTAGCAAAGATGAGAAACATTGACTAATTGTGATTGATCTTAACTAAGCAGAACTAGGAGTTCAGAACTTGGGGATTTAACAGAGTCTAGGGACCCAAAAAAGGCCTTTCTGAAGAGGTTACTTTTAGTCTGAGGTCTAAAGGCTAAGAAGGAGTTTACTAAAAGGGGAAGAATGAAGCGTGCCAGTGTGAAGGCCCAAATGGAGGAGAGAATGATGCCTTAGAGTATCTAGAAGAGGTGGAGAGAAAGGAAGGCAGGGATACCATCTCCTAAGGACTTGTAGACAACTCTAAGTATTTCATCCATTTTCCTCAGGGCAATAGGAAGCTACTGAAGGATTCTAATCAGGACAGTAACAGGATCATCAATGCAAATGGCAGTTGACTTCTTCAGTAAGCTTCACTTCTTCCACATTTTGGGAAGGGAGGAGGGCTTGTCTGATCTGGTTCCTGAGTTGTCCACAGAAAAGTTTCCTCAGTGTTATAAATTGCTGCCCACCTCTCCATGCTGCCTCACTCCTGCTCACTCCACTGCAGTTGTAGCTTAGACATTAAGCAGAGTTCCCTAATGGGCTGCAGCACCTCTGTATGGCCCCAGTGAGGGAGAAATGAGGCCGGACACATCTTCTTTTCTTCTGTGCATTTATCCCAATAGTTCCACCCTTTAAAGCTGTATGGATATTAGAATTCCCTACATGGTTGAGAATTACAGTGCAACAGGGAAGACAAAAAATCTAAAAGGACATAGCAAATATGTTTACCGCCTTAAGCCAAAGGAAAAGGACCCAGTATGTATGTGGGGAGGGGTGCCAAATTTCACACCCATGTTCTCAGATCCACTTCCTCTCCAAGAGAACCATCTTCTAACACCCATCTCACAGATCTTTACCAGCCTTTCAGTACTTCTTTCCAGCGCACATAGGTCTTGTTTCTCAGCCCAGGATATATCTCTCTGCTTCTAGCAATTTCCCTAAATCTGAGTTGTTCAATCAATAATTGTGACTTAGGTCCAGCAGGACAATCCACGGTAATCTTTGACTTTCTGTATCCCATAGAAACCTCTAGGTGTTCATTGGCACCACTCTTATGTTTTAATGTGAGCTCCTCCCACCAGCACGACTTGCATACAAGTCTCTGTTTTGGTGATTGCCCAGTGGGTAACTGTTGAAACACATACTTACGTGTACCCACATACCCTCACCCATAGTCTTCAGAGGACAAACATTATTTGGCCGAGACAGTACAAACAAGTCTCACAAGAAGGAAAAGGCAATAATTCCCTAAGGTTTCATAATTTACAAGGTCACCTCTCTCAAAATGGAGTT
Organism: Globicephala melas; assembly: GCF_963455315.2. Classification (NCBI taxonomy): domain Eukaryota; kingdom Metazoa; phylum Chordata; class Mammalia; order Artiodactyla; family Delphinidae; genus Globicephala; species Globicephala melas. Next base: position 108,948,922 of record NC_083335.1, read on the forward strand.
AGTACAGTACATAATTATGCAAAGCGGTGTTAGTTCCTTTCTATTATCCCCTTCTCCAAATTGTACCTCCTTGAGCTTGCTGAGAATAAGAAATGGCCCATTACTAAGCCATATACCTCTTAATGACCACTCAGTTAGCTGCACAAAGACCTGGTTAAAGTTCAAAATGACCTCTTGAAATTTTCCAATTAGCTATTAGACAAAGGCCATCCGTCTTCCCAGCCTCTGTCTTGGGAGGAAGACTTTAGTGCTTGGGAAGTGAGTATAATCAGATTTGAATTTTTATCAGAATATCCTGAGCGTAAGTGGAAAGTGGATGGGGGGAGAAGTGCAAGAGAACTTGCTGGGGGGCCAGGAGGAGAAAAAGGACAGGTACATTGTGATCTTAATTTTGCAGTCAAACAACTCACAAAAAAGGAATTCAAAAAAGGGAGCTTTGTAAAGTAAGATAGGTTCTAGTTTGCACTATTGAAATTACTCTGAGAGGGTGGTAGTGTCTTAGAAAATTTATAGGGTTTCATGAATGTGGATTATCACTATTTTATAGATAGGAGGGAAAATGTAATAAGATGAAATGGCACTCCCCCAAAATAACCAAACAGTGATAGAATCTATGATCTGTACAAACTAATATAATCTTTTCCTCATCACTTTCCAAAGGGAGATCCTCGATAACAGCAACAAAATTCCAGAAACTTTGTGTGTGATGATGACCACTTTATAAGCATTTGGATCAATTTGATACAACTAGGATAACTATGTCACTTTTGTTCTAAAATTAAATTTAACAAATGATAATTCAGAAATTACTACCCCCACACCTCAGATACTCTTCCTCAGAAACGAGATTTCAACTTTCCTGACACTAAATTTGGGCAGAGGTGTCAAATCATTATAATAACTGCAAGCTGGCCCCAGCTAAAATAGCATTTCAGCAGCCTGCCACTGGCATATAATCAACTGCACACCCACCACTGCTGGGCTTGGTACACAACTGTGGCACCAAAAAAATGATTAGAATGTACCTCTCGGTGCCAAGTATTGCAGTACAACAAATTAACCTTTGACCAGAATAATTATTTTCCTGCTTTCTGGATGTCTAAGTCAGTTAAGCATTTTCAGATCAATGCAACCATATGTCTACCTGTAACATGAGAAATGATTCCTTATTTGTAGAATAACCCTCTCTCTCACAAAGGACATACTATCTCTTTTACCTTAGAAGGGTGGGCAACTGGCTATTTCAAAGTATTTGACACACTAAACAGTCCAGAAGTCCTGACCTACGTGTATCATATTATTATATCATATTTTAAACATTCCCACACAAAGTTGACCCAAACAAATAGTCCTCTACAAAATAGTTTCAGTGCTTTAATTTTCTCGGGATTGTCAAGATCAATACCTTTCTCTGCACCATATATCTTTGTTGTTAGAGAAAAGTAGGTTTCCCTGGAGAAGAAGAAGGATCTATGAGTTGTTATGTATATAAAGGCAATTGCAGGAGGAAAATGGTAGAGAGTGGGCCGCTGCTCTAAATAGTCTAGATGTATTCCTTTACTTAAGTCTCAGTATTTCTTATTTTTCTATTTATGGACTTTTAGCTGAAGTACAACACTATCATTATTAAATTGTTCATTATAGTCATCTTTTGTAGAAACTTAATTCATACCTAAGTTTGCAGTGTTCGGGATTACAGGCATTCCTGTTTATTTGCAGCTTACTTCTTCCATAAAATGTCAGTGGAAGCCTTACTTCAGGGTAACCCCTCAAAAATTATGTGTCATTTTCTATCAAATAAATGTAATACAAATGTGCTCTCCTTAAAGGAGACCCCATGGGACCAAAACAAGCCACAAACAAAAATCAGAATAATAAGAATCATCAGTCACAATACTTTATATAAATACACTTTTTAATGTGAACTCTGAATAAAGGTATAATTGTTGAAGTTTTATCCAAGAGTGTTAAACAACACAAAAGAAAAATCTTTTTAGAAGGAATAGTTAATGCCTGAGGGCTTTAAATGGCCATTTAACTTAGAGTAGAAGCGCAAACTGGAGTTGATCTGTAAGGGCTAGAGCACACATTAGCTGCATCTCCGCCTTCTGCTGGACGGATCCAAAAGTAGGAATATTGTGGCAGGAATATAGTAGGAATATAGTGTATAATTTTGTCTTCTAAACAAGACAAACAGTGGACTTTGTTTTGTAGAACAAAGTCATAGGGTGTAATGAAAGGGGCACATGTTTTAGAATTAGAAATATACAACTTTAGATACTGCTTCTACAACTGTATTGCAGTGTGGGGCCCTGTTTTCTCGAGTGTAGAAGGAGGATAAAGCCAATTGGAAGAGACTGCTGTAAGAATTAAGTGAAATGTTTGTAAAAGCACCTGGCTCAGAGTAAGTACTCAATCCTCTCTGGTCCTTTCAACCATGAGTGACATGATTTTCATTGGATTTAAGTGGGGTTTACAAGAAGCTCAAAGCTGTTTTCCTAAGGAATGTATCAATTTTGTAACAAATGTAGAAGAAAAAATAGGAATGCACCAATTTCTATTGTAATAGTTCAGGAGGTCATACAAACCATTAAATAGAGAGATGCCATCAACATAAAAAAATTAATTCATAAATACTCACATCCTCATACCTACCAAATCCATTGATTATAAAGATCAGCAAATGTATAATATCAGTTTTACTCTTTTTTTTGGCTTTAGAATGACTATAGAATGATATTGGCCCCCAGATGATTGATACCTAATAAAAATGATTAAAATATGGAAAATACGGAGTCTGAAGAATGCCAACCTCATTATAATTTTTTCTAATACAGGAGGAAAAGATGGATAACTAATTCTAGAGTTTGGTTGTCATAAAAGTATTCATTTTAGAATTCTTATATACAATGTATACTTCCCTGTTGTAAAAAGCTGGTCTGTTGATTTAAGAAGCTCAATCAGTTTGGTATCCTGCAAAATTATTTTTTTCCTAATGTAAGTGGAATTAATATTCTAAAATTCTTCCACTGAGGCATGTGCTCCAACAAGCATTTCCTGGCCATCCCCAAAGGCTCAGAAGAACTCATATGGAGAGGAGCATTTTCCCAGCATGTCACCTCCTTCTCACCACATAAATCTCTTTGTTTTCTTTCCTTCCCTCTCACTCACGTCTTGACATTTCTCTTCATCTTACCACTATTTCTACATCATTTTAACAGTTCCTATTTCTCTCTCTTCTAACTATCTGATCTTCTTTTCCCTATTCTGTGTACCAGCTTTGGAGTAAGGGCTTGAAGACAGTGCCTGCCAGCATTCACAAGCTTCACTGAGGTCAACAGAAACAGCTGAAGAGTCAGATCTACATCTGATAGGATTGATGTGGAGAGCTGAGAAAGCTGAGTTGTCCCTGGGGCGCTGGTGTGTAGGGGAAGGAAGGCTTTTTCCAGGGGGATTTGAGCCAAGGCTGTGATCTGGAAGGAAACTGCCCATGGTTCTGAGTGGTCCCACTGAGGATGTAGAGAATAAAAATGGCCCATGAGCAGTGTTTGAGGAGGAGATAGAGGTGACTGAAGCAAACCTCCTCTGACTACAATTCCAGGCTTATCACATTGTTTCTCTGTCAGTGTTGTTCTTCTCTTGTTTCCTTTGCCCTCACATGTAGAAACCTATAAAACCAGGACACCAGCTGAAGCAGCCCAATGACTTCCTGTAGGCCAATATCCCACAGTAGACATCACATCATGGATGCTAGAAGGAAGGACTTGATACAGAGACTCAGCCCTTATTTCAGGAATAAGTTTTAGGATGGATCTAGTTATTTTTTGCCTTAACGATTTGAAAGGATTAAAAATGTCCAAAAGTGACTTGAGGGCAAAATATACAAAGAGGCAATATTGTTTGTTAGACCTTTGACCTTTCACAGAATTTGTGGCCCTTTAAGAAATGGGAAAACCCCCAAACATTTTTTTTTCTGTAAACTTATCTTCCCTTCTGCTGCTTTGAAGCATGTGTGTTTGACGGGAACTTTAAAATCCATGTCTTGGATTTATGTCTCTGATTACACATAATTCATCAAGATCTTGCTCTTCATGAGCTATTTAATACTCAGGAAGCCATTTAAGTCACTTTAGAATCTTCCTAAAATCCAACAAGAAGTTGTGTTTACAAAGGACACACAAACCTGAAATATTTGCATATTTCATTTGAATCCAAATGCAGAAGCCATAAGTAATTTGAAATGGGAGAGAAATTCAGCCTCTCTCTTCTCTGTCAGTGAGAAAGGTCTGATGCAACATCATCCAAAAATGTTTCCTGATAAGCCCACGTGGACATGATGGGTGGAATCTTATGTTACACACATCATTCATTGTCTATGGTCTCATGTTATAGTCACTTGTGTATGTATATGTCTCCTGTCTTTAATGAAGATGTCTGATGTAAGAGGAAGAAAACTAGATGAAAGCTTAGGTGACCAAGGTTCAAGTCCTGATTTTCACAGCTGTGTGACCTTGGACAAATCACCGAACATTACTGAGCCCCATCTATTCTGCGTACTTCATGAATTTTGAACACATCAAAAGTGATAATGAACCTAAACATATCCTGTCGACCCCTAAATGATACTTGCCATCTACTATTAAATCCGCACAGTTTTTACGTGTTTACACTTATTGTTTCAACAAGAATGTTTCAAGGTTCACAACAGAAATTTTGTGGGAAAAGAGGACATAAACATGGGAAAAGAGTGGAGCTTTATTTTCAATAGACGTTTCTTTTTATGCCAAAGTGGAATGCCTTTATCATAACGATTATATACTGTTACATACGCTGTTGTGGCTATTTCTAAATAGAAGAAGGGAAAACTTACCAAGTCCTGGGAAGCTAATTTTTATAAATGTCTCCAGATTAGACATTTTGGCATATTTTATGGTGAGTTGGTTCAAACTTGTATTTTTCAAAGACTATACTACTTACTTTTTGCTTAAAGAATATATTACTTGTATTATGTAATGCAGTATACAATTATAAAAGAAACATTTCAAATATAATCTTGATTTTTATTTTATATTTTGCTTAAAATTTTGGTGCCAACATATTTTAGAAATAAGGAAGTCACGTGCATTTTTCTCCTTCTCACAAAAGAGGAATTAAATGTGTTTACCACCACATGTGATCCCCAAGGAGGGTGCCTTTTATTCTGGATGCCAAATTTTAAGTGGAGGAATAACAGGGTGCAGACATACTGAGAACACTCTCTCAGTAGCTGATGTTTTTCCCTCCAGTGGGTGATGAAAATCAAATCCCCAAACTGCTCCTTCTGGGCTTTTTACTAATTAACTTGACATCTGTGGTGAAGCAAAACATAGACTAACCTTGTTCATTCCCAGTCCCACAATTAAACTTCTGGTAGTTCAAGTCAAAAGCTTATCTCTGGAAACTTGAGAGTAAAATAATTGCCAATTGACAGAAAGTATAAAACAACTTCTTTAATATTTTTACCAAAATACTCAGGAAAAGGAAGGGCTTTCACGTAGAGTAAAAATTGTACTCATCAAACCACCATGATTCCCTACTCTGTCTACTGTAGTTTTTCTCCACCTATTGATGACAGAATCAAAGGATCCATGAAAATAGGATCATTCATGTAAAATAGTTCCTCTTACAGAGCATAGAGGAGTGGAGTAATGCTATGATTGGGATGTGCTGCAGAGATGGGGGTGGGAAAATGAAGTGGGCAGAAAGTTTCTTGGAAGATCTAGGGAGGAAAAAAAAATGATTCTCTAGAAAAAAAAATTAAAGAATAATATAGCAGAAAAATGTTCACTGCAAAGAGAAAGTGTTAAATTTCTCTCAGTTATGCTACTATCAAAAAGTGTGTGGTGACCTACGTGTGTCAGTAGCATAGAGTCCATGCAGACAAACCTATTGGGTGACCTGTGGCTTACGAGAAGGAAGTAAAGAGGTGATGATGGGAAACACTGGAGTCAGACTACACTTAGGTACAAATGAGAATACAGATGAAATAGAAACATTGATGGACAAAAGGACATGATGGCTGGGATTTTCTTTAAAATACCACATCAAAAAAATTTTTTTAAAGTGTGAGTTTGAAATAAGTTACTTATACAAACAACACAGATAAATCTCAAAAACACTGTTACACAAAAGAGCATTTACTATATGATCCCATTTATATGAAGTTCTAAAAAAGGCAAAACTAATTTAAGGTGGAAAACTATCAGAAAAGCTGTTGTCTCTTGGAGTCAGGGTAAAGGCATGAATTGACTGGGAACGGGCATGAGGGAGTTTTCTAGGGTGGTGGATATGTTCTACGTTCGTGGGCCTGACGCACAGTGAGGCCTAACAAACCGAAATGTTGGAGTTTGGAGCAGAGAAAGGTTTATTGCAGGGCCGTGCAAGGAGACGAGGTGGCTCATGCCCTAAAATGCCCTGAGCTCCCTGAAGGGTTTCAGCAAAGCATTTTTAAAGGCCAGGTCGGGATGGGGGCGTGGGGGGGTCGCAGGCTACATGATCATATGGTGCACAGTCCGCTGACTGGCTGATGGTGAGGGAACAGGTGGTGTCACAGGGGTTCATGTTATCAGTCCTTAGGCTCCAGGAGGCCTGGGGCGATGTGCTCTGTGGTCATCAAGTAGTTAATGTGTTCCATTTGGTGGGGAGTTTTCACATCTGCAAAACAACTCAGGAAATTTGCATCAATTACTATTGTCTAGGTGCTTCAGAGAGGAGCTGAAGCAGAGGATGTGGGGGAAGGCCTGTCCCGGGAAGGCCCCATAGGGTCCTGCTCAGTTACACAAAGGCTTTAGATTTAGAAACCTGGCCCTGCCACTGACTGTCTGGCCCTGCACAGAACACTTATCTTCTTCAAGTCTGTAAGATGTAAAATAACAACTGTAATAATAAATTCATATAGGAGTTGTGAGGGGTAAATTAGACTGCCTGTAAAATATTTAGTACATTCTGGCGTGTCACTGTATATAAAATTTACTTCAAAATAAGGGACTATAAACAAATGCTGGTCTATTACTAATATACTACCTGAAGTTTTTTGAGAAAATACTCTGATGTCTGCAGCTTACTTAGAAATGCATAAAAGTATAAGAGAGTTTGGTGAGTGGCTAGATGAAGAGATGGATAGATATGTTATAAAACAAATATAGGAAAAAGATTAATTGTAGAGTCTAGATGGTGGACTTATGAGGATTCATTTTACAATTTTTCACCTTTCCTTTATATTTGAAAATTTTTATAATAAAATGTTAGACAAAGTGGAAAATGAGAGAGATGAAATTGGCAAAAATGTGACTAACTAGTGCAGCAAGGGGACAGTTAATGGATTCATTATACCCTTCTCTCTACTTTCTATACGTTTGAAATTTTCCATAATAAAAAGTTAGAAAGGAATTCGTTTTGTTGGGGAGGAAAATTTTTCTTATATCCTTCTACGTTCTTCTGGCAGGTCTCAGAATTAAATTACATATCCGTAGGAATACGAAGCCCCCAGGCACTCAAGCAGTTGTGGCTGACAGGCCATCCAGAGCTAAAGAGAAGAGGGTGTTGGTCTGGGACTTCAAAGGGGAGGAAGACAGTTCACAGGGAGATGGGAAGAGCAAATGTTTGGTAAACAAATGTTTGCCATGCCAAGCAGAGAAGTCTTTCTGATGTAAAAAGAAGTTGTCTTTGGTAATTGCTCTCTTCCAGGTACAGGCTTCCTATCTAAATTCTTTTAGGTCGTTTAGGAGGAGGTAAAAAGAAAAACTACCTGAGTCTTCTGTTTCTCAAAGATAACTAGCCCAAAACAATCCTCATACCAAAGAGACATTTTGGGATGGCAAATTTTGCTCCCCTACAATATGAAGAGATTATCCAAATTGAATACAGACGTGCATTTAAGTCATGTAATTATGAAAATATATTTTCTCTATATTTAATAACAGCATCTAATTTTTCCATAAAATAAGGGGGAAATGGAGAGAAGTGAGTTTAGATAGGAATCTAGGGAAATTAGAAGAGGGGGTCCTGAACTATCAATAAAAATTCCATCTCTATCAAAAGGTGATCATTTTCATAAATCACTTCTCTTCATCTAAGTTCAATTCAACTCTGTATCCTGATCCCTACCTAGAAAAGGGGAACCTACTTTGGTAGTGTGTGGAGTAGAAAAGGTAATTATTAAGAATTCAGACTTGAAAGAACATGAAGGAACATGGTGGACACTGGAGCCAAAATGTAAGCGTCCTACAGTTTTCTCTCATCCTCCCCAGTCCCCAACTTGGCTTCATCTCTTTCCATAATGTTCAGGTAACATGTAACTATGCTAGTGAATTGACTGATTTCATAAATCCTAATTCTACTTAACTAGCCCTAATACTTGCAGCTCCTTCTAATGCTACAGATTCTCATTCTAAATCCTCCCTTTGCTCAATATTGCCTTCTCAACTGATTCCTCAAGCACTGCCTTCACACAACTACTATTGGGTTGGCCAAAAAGTGTCATCAAGAAGCAGTTAGGAAGAGGAATGTTTGCACAGTTTAGAGTGATTTTATTAAAACAAAAAAAACATTGAGGCCTCCTTCCAACATGCTATATTGTCCATCCATTCTCTTGAATGTATGTGTGTTCCCAATTCTTCATCACAATGGTCAGATTGATCACTGATGTGGAAACAGATCTCATTCCTCTCAACTGGCTTTTGTCAAACAGAGAATGAATCCAAGTCATCTCTCTGGGAGATAGTGCTATATCTCTGTAGATTAGAGAGAAAAAGCCCAACAGTATGACAGAAAAAATTCAACTGTCAAAATTAAACTAAATATCTTTTAACTTCATCATAATTTCATAAGGGTATATTCCCTAAAAGATGAGAAAGAAAGATTCCTCTACCACAGTCCACCTGGGGTCCAACGCATAAAAGCACAAAGAAAATGGCTGAATAATTATCTGATCTTGGGTTAAAGAAGAATATCCTAAACTGGAAAGTAAGAAAACAATTGCAATAGGTATGTCTACATAATAATGTAAGAGTTCTGCTTATCAAAATGAGAAATCAAACAGTAAGCTGGGACTAGTATATGCAAGAAATGTGAGACAAAGATTAAAATCCTTAATCTACAAAGAGCTCGTGAAAATTAAAATGCTTTCAATAAACGAAGGAAATGACCCGATCAGAAAATTCTTCCAATATCAAGAATAAAAATTAGTAATAAATACCTGAAAAACTGGTCAACACCACTGGCAATAAAAATACAAAATAAAGCAATAAGATTTTTTTATGTCTTTCAAAATAGCTCAGATTTTTAAACAAGCAGATACATAATATTGGTGAAAATGCATAGAAAGAATCTCTCTCACTCACTGCAGCCAGGAATAAAGACTGATGCCACATTTTGGGCAGGACAATTTGATATGTTTCAAGAGCCTTAAAAATATTAATTCCTTTTTTCCTGATAGTTCTAATTCTAGGCATATATCCTAATAAAATAACCAGAAACATGAATATATGTACAGAGATATAGGCACAATAATGTTCATCAATGTAGTGTTTATATCAGTTTGCAATGGCAGAGAACCTAAATTATACATCATTTTATTGAATTATAAAGTCAATAAAAATTATGCAGAGAATAGAATATTACATAGCTATTTAAATTATTTTGCAGAAAAAAATTTTGATGGGAAACTTCTTAATGTGTATTTTTATGGAAAAAAGAACATTAAGCATTATAAAAGATTTTTAAACTATGCAAAATTATATCTAAAACATGGAAATAAATGTGCTAAAATGTTAAGTATCTCTGGAAAATGGGATTATAAGTGACCATTATGTTGTTCTTTATATTTTTCTAGAAATGTAATAATTTCATTATCCACAAAGTACTACTAAAATCCCTGGAAGAACCCCTCTGTTTTTTATTTTAACTCTTCCTCACATCATAAGAAAAAGTCCATTTCTCTTTGAGCTATAGGACTTGCTACTTTAACAGAAATAATCAAACATTTCTCACATTTCTACTGCCCTCATTATACTGTGATTTACACTAGGAAAATGGTCCCCTTAATCCCTGTCTCTTGAATATGATTTTCCAATTTAGGAAGCTAAATTGGATTCTGAGAGAATAGAAAAAATACTGTAATAAAACTAATTAAAATTGCTCTAGAAACTCACAGAAGAATAGAATGCTACTAGAAATAAAATATTGATAATAAAACATAAGAGAAAAATGACATTTTTGCTTTATAAATTTGAGATCTGAAGCTAAACAGGTTCTTTATTTTCACTTAGGTACATGACCTGTAATTATAATATGGTGGTATTTTAGCAAATCACTTAGCTATTGCTGTGTAACAAACCACCACAAAACAAGATAACTTAGAAAAACCACCATTTATTTAGCTCACAGTTGGCAAATTGGGCTGGGCTCAGCTGAGCAACGCTTCCAGTCTCAGCTAGGCTTACTCAATGTGTCTGTAGTCAGCTACCCTGTAGCCAGAGGAAGCCTGCTCTAGGATGGCCGGAGCTGCGATGGCTTGTCTCTATTCCATGTAGTCTCTCATCCTGCAGCAGGGTAGCCCACGTGTGTTCTTACATTGCAGGCTCAAGTCCAAGAGGGAGTGCAGAAGCAAGACCACTTGTGGCCCAGGCTCTAACTGACACAGTGTCATTTCTGCTTCATCCTAGTGGCAAGTAATCCCAAGACTAGCTCAGATTCAGAAGGGGGGAAACAGATTGCCTATTTTGATAGGAAGACCTGCACAAATTCACTTGGAGGACCCCAGAAGAGTGAAGAATTGTGTCCTTTTGCAATCTACCACATTAGGTTATGGCATCTAGGCCCAAACACCCCATTTTACTCATATGTGTGATTAACTAAGGTTAAAAGATCTGACAGCTAGGAAATAGATTTTCCCTACAATCCATAGTAAAAAACATAGAAGCATGTACCTTCCTAGATTTCAGCTAGGTCATCACATACAACTGAAGCATTGAGTAATTCCTCCTCAACTCCATCCTTCTTTGCAAATCTGATTTCCTTTTTTCTAAAACAGTAATTGGAAAACCTTCCCTTTATTTTGTTTTATAATTGCAGTTAATTTTTTATCTAAGTAGTTACTTGAACATGGTTTTAAAAAGTCAAATAGTATTTAGAGGCTTTTAGCAAAAAAGACTACTACCTTATTTCAAACCTCCTGTCCTGACCAACCAGCACACAGGGCAGTCACATTTCTTAGAAGCAACCTCTTTACACTTTTTCTGGCTGTTTTTTCTCCTTTGGAAATAACACATATATAATTTTAAAATTCATTCATGTTAGACATTTGATATAGTGGCAGGCAAAATAATAGGCTCACAAAGATGTCCATGTTCTAATTCCTAGAATGTGTAGATTTGTTACCTTACATGGTAAAAGGAACTTTGCAGATGTGATTAAGGTTAAGGACTTCGAGATAGGGAGATTATCCTGAGTTATCTGGGCAGCTCAGTCTGATTACATGAGTCCTTAAACGTGTAAGAGGAAAGAAGAGAGTATCAGAGCTATGGATGTGAGAAAGATCACCTCTTCCCTGCCTTCTATCCCCCACTCTCTTCGCCCCCATCACCCATTGCTGGCTTCAAAGAAGGTAAACAAAGGGAGCTATGAGCCAAGGAACGTGGTGACCTCTAGAAGGTGGGAACAGCCTTAAACTCATAACTAGTAAGAAAACAGGAACCTTGGTTCTACAACTGGAAGAGGCTGAATTCTACCAATCACCCAAATGAGCAGGAAATGGATTCTTCCCTAGAGACTCCAGAAAGAAATACAGTCTGCTAATACCTGGATTTTAGTTCATTGAGACACATACTGGACTTTTGACCTCAGAACTGTAAGATAATACATTTGTGTTGTTTAAACTACTAAGTTTGTGATAAATTTGTTACAGCAACAATAGAAAACTCATAAAGGTATTGACTTCCTTCTAAAATAGATGAGGATTTTAGCTCTTTCACATCATGCATTGTCTCCTTTCCTGCTTGCATGATAGTTGTATCACAATTTTTAGTTAAGTTTATGTTCCAAATTTTAAAAATTATGATATTGTAAAGAATGTTTACACCTGAATCAAAAAAATGTGCAATGATTATATTTCCTTTCTTACACAACTCTTCCCATGTCAAATCCTCACCCCCCGCCAACTTTTCTGGCATTAATAACTGCTTAATTTCACCCATCACCTTAAACTTACACAAAAGTATATGTCAAATATATTTCAATTTAAAAAAAACACAAAAGGGAGAAATAGGAAAGAGGAAAGGAGTAATAGGTCCTGAGCAAGTCCAAAACCTTAAGGCCCACTGGGGCCCGTGGTCCCATCTTCCAGACACACTGAGGTAGGTGTTGGTCCCCCAAGGCTCCCAGGTGGCCCCACACCCATGTTTTGTTGGGTACACATGCCAGTCATGGGTTGTAGTCCTGTGCCTGTGGCTGTCCCAGGTTGCAGTTGCACAGGTGCCTTTAAGTTTGGAGGTCTGGGGGTGACCCCATCCACACAGCTCCACTGGTCATTGCCCTGGTGAGGGCTCTCTGTGGTGGCCCTGCCCCTACAGTGGCCCTCTGCCAGCGTTGTGCGCCTGCAACCCTGTGTGGCTCCATCCTTTGAAATCTAGGTTGAGACAGCAACCCCACCCCCCACCCCCTGGACTTTGCTGGGCCCAGCGAAAGCTGCACCTGGGATGGTGGAGAAGCTGGTGCCAGAATCCAGGGAGGGCAACCACCTGGCAGAGACAGCACCTTCTTTGAAATCATTCTGCCCTGCAGGCTCTTGCACTATGGGCCTGTGGAGGGAGGGGTAGCCTCTCATCTCTAAAGTGCGCTGGGGGTTCATTCTTTCATTTTTTGGACAATAGGCCCTGGCTTCTGTTTAGATGGCCAGTCTCCCCATTGTCTTCATGAATAGCTCCTAGCTTCTACTGAAATGGTCAATCCATACCAATCTCCTCATCAAATTCAGGACACCCTTTGTGTGCTCTCTGAACAAGCCTTCTTACTTCTTTCAGTATGGATAAGTTGAGAATTTTCCAAATTGTCAACCAGTCTATTTACTTTCTGATTAACAATTCTACCTTCATGTAATTTCTCTCATCACATTTTACTGTAAGCATTCAAGAGAAAGCAAGCCACTCCTTCAGCACTTTGCTTAGGAATTTCTTCAGTCAAATATCCATTTTCAGGGCTTCCCTGGTGGCGCAGTGGTTGAGAGTCTGCCTGCCGATGAAGGGGACACGGGTTCGTGGCCCGGTCCGGGAGGATCCCCCATGCCGCCGAGCGGCTGGGCCCCTGGGCCATGGCCGCTGAGCCTGCGCGTCCGGAGCCTGTGCTCCACAACGGGAGAGGCCACAACAGTGAGAGACCCGCGTACCGCAAAAAAAGAAAAAAAATCCATTTTCATTGTTCTCAAGTTCTACCTTCCACAAAATACTAGGACACAAACACAATTTAGCCAAGGTCTTTGACACTTACAACAAAGATTGCCTTTCCTCCTGTTTCCAATAACATGTTCCTCATTTCCATCTGAGACTTCATCAGAATGGTCTTTACTGTCCATATTTCTACCAACATTGTTCATGAACACTTAGGTATTCTCTAAGAAGATTGAAGATTTCTCTACAGCATTCCTCCTCTCCTGAGCCCTTAGGAGAATCACCCTTGACGCCCATTAACAGCAAAGTAGGCTTTTTCTAGCATGAATCTCAAAATTCTTCATGCCTCTGCTCAATGCCCAGTTCCAAAGCCTCTTCCACATTTTTAGGCATTTGTTACAGCATCACCCCCACTTCTTGTACCAGTGTTCTTTCTTAGTCCATTTTGGCTGCTATAAGAAAATGCTACAGACTGGATAGCTTATAAAGAACAGAAAATTATTTCTCACAGTTCTGGAGGCTGAGAAGGCCAAGATCAAGGTATTCGCATGGTCCAGTTCTGGTGAGGGCCCTCTTTCTGGTTCATAGCTGGGGCCTTCTTGCTATATCCTCACATGGTGGAAAGGCTAATTTGCTGTTTTAGTTGAACTTTTGGCTAGATATTCTGACACCTGACAATAACACTATAAAATGAGAAAACTCTCCTTTAAAACAAAAGTGTTGGAAGATTGGAATTACAAGTCATGGACAGGAGAGCTGGCAAATCAGAGACCAGTGGAGGCACTGTATCTTTTTGTTACCATGTGTCATTGTACCCTCCATGGTAATCACAGCCATGGGTTTAGAGTTTAGAGTTAAGAGTTGTAGGCAAGAAAACTGATTACAAATCTGGTATTCGATTATTAAAAATTAGATGCTTTTAATAATGAAGAATGGCAATGTCCTGTTCCATACCTATATAAGCTGTTTTAATTATTTTAATACATGAATTAATCTTACCATATATATCTATTCAGAAATTTTCTTTGAAACCAAATTAGAATGATAATGAAGGTTGCATAGGTAAAGTCAAACATTTTGAAGTGAGGAAAATTTGCTAAATCTAGGGATCTTTTGTGATTTACAAGAAATAAAACTCTGGATTTCTTTTTACTTTTTGTTTTTCTTTCCCATGCTTTTTTTTTTTTTTCATCTTTATTGGAGTACAATTGCTTTACAATGGTGTGCCAGTTTCTGCTTTATAACAAAGTAAATCAGTTATACATATACATATGTTCCCATATCTCTTCTCTCTTGCGTCTCCCTCCCTCCCACCCTCCCTATCCCACCCCTCTAGGTGGTCACACAGCACCGAGCTGATCTCCCTGTGCTATGCGGCTGCTTCCCACTAGCTATCTATTTTACGTTTGGTAGTGTATATGTCCATGCCACTCTCTCACTTTGTCACAGCTTACCCTTCGCCCTCCCCATATCCTCAAGTCCATTCTCTAGTAGGTCTGTGTCTTTATTCCCGTCTTAACCCTAGGTTTTTCATGACATTTTTTTTCCCTTAGATTCCATATATATGTGTTAGCATACGGTATTTGTCTTTCTCTTTCTGACTTACTTCACTCTGTATGACAGCCTCTAGGTCTTTTAAACTGGAAAATATCACACCAAATCAGATAATTATTATAGACGCCATATATGAACACTCTTGCTTGCTGGATAGACTATTTAAACCTGATCTTTTCAGATTTAACATAAATAAAACACTTGAGCTAGATGGAGTATTATTTTAGTATTGAAAAATATGGGTGAGATAATGACATTGGTGAAATAACCTGTCTCAGGAGACATAAAAGGTAATCCATTCTGGCATTTTATGGCAATAACTGAATAATGTAATCATTACAACTTCAAAAATTACCTCATTCTCCAAATTGCTTAAAGACTCATTCAGTCTTTCCCTGGGACACGAAAAATTAGGCAATTTCCCTTCTTCCTGACCCTTTTTAAACATGCAACATCTATTGTACCATTTTCATTCATCATCAAATTCATCACAATCAAATACATCAGAATTATCAGAAAGCATTTTGTAGGCCAGAAATCAGAGTTTCTGCATTCTAGAAACTTCTGATATTTTCAGTGAATACTGTTACGTGGATCAAAATGTCTAAGTAGTAAACCACAAATGCATTAAATATAATCTTAAAAACATTTACATCAGATTCAGAGAAAGAATACGTGCATCAACAAAGGGGCATAAAGATATGAAAGATGGTGGCATGTTGAGGAACAGGTGAGTGCTTGGAGGGTGGCTCAGGATCCAGGATGAGGCAGAAGATGAGGCTGGGAAGTTAGTTAGGGACAGAGCATAAAATTTTTTAAGCCATATAAAAAGTTTGGGTTTTATCTGGTAGTGTTCGGGAGATTTACTGGATTAGGTTAAGCTGGATAGTAACACAATCAGATTTGCCTTTTAGAAAGATTGTTCCAGTCTGATAGCATTGCATTGCATGGATTAGAGGTAAGAATGAATGGAGGTGGGGAAGCCAACTGGAAGGTGGTAGCAATACGCCACATGAGAGCTGATAAGGGCCTGAGCTGAGACAGAAGATGGATTTGAAGAGAAGAGTGGTTTGGATAGACACTATAGAATTTTAAATGATTGAGCATGGTGAGGTCGGCAGTTTGTATTAGACACCACATATGATTCAGTACATCCGATCAGTGTGTTCATTCTGTGTCATTATCAGCTCTGACTCCTTCCCTTCATTCCTCCCGCCAGCCAGGTGCACCTGTTTTATTTTCCATCTGTGGTTCGAACTTCCTCTAATCCTATCTCAGCATTGGCTGCACATTGGCTGTACATTTAGTCATCTGGGGAGCTTTTTAAACAATACTGTTACCTGAGATTCTGATATAAGTTAGCTTTTTAAAATGAGGTTCTGATATAAGTTATCAGGGATGTAACCTGAGCATTGGGATTTTTTAAAAATCCCCTAATAAATTCAAGTTCAGTCAGGGCTGCCAAACACTGATATAAGTTATTGGTTGTGTTAGAAGCTAAGGACTTGCAAGACTTCTGCCATTGATTACTAGGGTTCTTCCAGCTCAGTCATCACTTGCCAGAGGTTTTAACATCTCATCTTTCTTTATTTACAATAATTTCACTTCACCTGATCACTGACTTTGAATTTTCCTTCAGTTTCTGGTCTAGCCCTCTGATAAGTCTGTCTTAGCTGCAAGAATGAAAGCAAATTCTGACTAATTGAGCCATCGAAGGAATTTATTTAAAGGATACTGGAATTTTCCATGAGCACCAGAGAACCAAGTTTGGAGTCAAGATCAATGCCCCAAATAAAATGTTAGAACTGACCCTGTGAAGATATAGTTATTACTGTCACTAGACTCAGGCACAATGGATTGCATAGCCCACACCACCAATGCTGAACACTACACGACTGCTTGGAGCTATGGCCACAGCTACTCCTGGAAAATAGATACAGCATTGTCTGCACAGGAATGAATTCCCTATTGGCCTTGCTTCTCTTTCCATTAGTTTCAGAATCTAGAGAGGGTACAAATCTAGAGAGTGTGGCATATGGCCACATTCCAGCAGCAAAGGAGGCTTGAAAAGTGAGTATCTGGCATTTTGGGCTTCTGTAGCTGTGGGAAACTCAGTGGTAGGCCTCATATGCAAGGAGTTCCTGTATGTAGCAAGGAATTTCAAGTTCTTTCTGAAAAGGTAAAAAGACGATAAATAGTTTTTAGCATTATTTCTCCCATATTACCTGGGTATTCCTGCTTGTCTGATTCCTACGCAACTGTTTTCTCAAAACCTGGCAGCATGAATAGGCATTCTTTTCTTTCTTCATTCATTCAACACTCATTTGGTACCTATTACACGTGCCTACCACTTCCTCTTTTGTGTTCCTACAAATAGGTTATGATTACAGTCTCTTATGACTCTTCATTGAATTTGTTTCTATGGGGGGAGGGGCCTTTGTTTCTATGGGGGCAGGTGCCTTTGTTTCAGGCTGCATATTCTCAGCTCTAGTGCAATACTTGTTGAATGACCAGTTAATCAATGTGTCAGGCTTTGGTTTAGAAACACTGATTCTTTGATGAATGAGGCTTAGACTCTTTTCTCTAGGACTTCGGTTTAGTCTTTGATGGCTATGGTTGATTGCCATTATTACCTTGATACTTCACCCTTCCCTGTATCCAATTTCTTTGCCATGTGATGTTACCACACCTCACATTAAAAGAACAGGTTATACTTCCCTTTCCCACTTGACTTTAGACTCAACCTTGTGACTTGATTTGGCCAGTGTAATGGGGAAGACATGATGGAGTGCCAGTTCTGAGTTTAGGCCTTAATCACACATATTTCCACTTTACTTCTTGCACCTATACTATTGCTATAAGAAGTACATACCCCCAACTAGCCCACTGGTCCAGAGAGGATGAGAGACAATTAGAGCAGAGCCACCTCCAGTGAATGTGGATCTCTGAGTTTTGGGATGATTTGTTATGCAGCACTGTTGTGGCTGTAGCTGACTGATACTTTTGATAATGATGAACTAATAGGGAACTTTGAGTTAGGGATACCACTATTTTTTTATACCCTTTCAGAAGTACAAAGTGATGTGCAGTGCTAACATATTAAGGTAATAATCTATAGGAGGTCTTTAGGTGGATATTTTGGGCCCTGAATATTGCTGTTATAAGATTTTGAATATACTTAAGAAAAGTGATCCAAGAAATAGTGGGGACTGAGAGTAGAAAAAGCCCCCAAATTGTGGCAGATTATCATCAGCATCATCAGCATCATCATCAACATTATTGATATCCTCTTCTATTTGAACACATTCTCTGTTCAGAGAATAACATTATTATCTCCATTTTCCAAATGAGAAAACTGAGGCTAAGGGATGTTAAATAATTTTACCAAATTATTGGAAAGAATCAAGATTTTTGTCCAGGCCTGTCAGATCCCATAGTCCATGCTCTAAATATGTACTTGTTACCTCAACCAGGGAAGAATACTAATCATAATAAAAATAATAATACATGTTAATATGTGTATGTTACTTTATGAAGTGTTTGCACAGATATTATCTCATTTGGTCCGCACAATATCTTTGCAAAATGAAAACTATTATGTATATGGTCATATAAAAGGCAAATGCCAAAGTTCCGAGAAGTTATAGGATTCTAGCCCAAGATCAAATTACTGATAAGTCCTAGCACTAGTTACAAACTCACAGAAGATGGGAAATGTATGTCCCACTGTCATACTAGAACATATGAGAAAACCTTTGGTGCACACGTTGAGGACATAGTTCACATGAGTGAAAATCTCTGGGTAGTTGGTTAAAATATATAAAGAAAAAATAATCTAATAGACAGAGCTAAGCCAAACAACTGAGTCATTCATTCCTACTGAAGATTTTACTTTCCCTATTCCACTGATGTGAGAAAAGAACAACCCTAAACACATTCTGTTGATACTCTCAGAATACATCCTAAATTAGTTATTTCTTCTCACATTTGGTTTCTAATTATTTATCTCTGGCTCAATTTGAATTTTATTCAATAAAGGGTCTGTTTTACTTGCATTATATTATTCTGTAAATTATTGTGGGCCACCACTGTGCATTTCATTCTACCTTTGTTTCCCCCTTCACAAATATTGTTGTACAATACCATTTATACAGACAAGCTGTTAACATTAGGTTACATCAATAGCAAGTGCATTTCTCTTCCTGAACATTACAATGCAAGTGTTCTATTTTTTAAAATAGAAGTCCATTCTTTGATGACTATTTCGTTTTGAATTTGTCTCTTTCATCTTTTCTAAAATGGAAATAAAATTGTCAATCAAAACAACAATATCAGAGGTGAATTCTATGCAAAGCATTTGCAAAGGTAGAAACATTCATTAAAGGAATAAAAAAGGAGAGACTGTTGTTATATTTTTAAAATGAATAAGTCACTAGTGACATTATCTATTCTTTGAAATCTGGGCATGATTATGTTGTTGGTTGTTTCATAAATCTCTCCTTACATAAAGTCATCTGGAAATAAAAATCTGTCCTTTTTTGCCATGTATGTAACTTAGTGAGGAGAGAACTGGCCCAAGAACCAAAAGAAGAGACCTGGATTTAAGGGTGGGCATAGAACCCTAACCATTAATGGGAACTTGGGCAAGCCTTTCCATTTGTCAGAACAAATGGTTCTTAAACTTTTGGTATGGAAACACATTTTGGATCACATAAATCACTTCTGAAAACTTTCAAATACCAAGGTATCTCCCATTTTAGCTTGAGTTCCCCCAGAAACTGACCCTAAGACAAAATTTTAAGTTCAAGTGGTATATTTGGGGGGTAATCCCAGGAAACATTGGTAGAGGAGCCAGCAAGTGAGACAGGTAGGGAAGAAAACCAACAAGGGGTGTGTTATCACAACTGTCACCACCGTGGGAAACTATCTCAATCCCCCTGAAGATCTCTACAGGCTAGTATAAGAATGTGCCTCAGAGTTATGCCAGCTGAGGTGCAAGGAAGTTGGGGTATTAATCTACTTAACTCCTTGTCCATGCACAGTGCAAGGACTACTGCTGGGGCCATTAACTCTATGACACTTGTGGCTTGCTGTTGGGCAGGCCAAGTGCTTCTTTGACCAGACCAACAGTCCTTGGGTAAAGTCATGAATTTTTCAGTAAAGCAGCCTTTGACAACATGTGAAGGTGAGAGCTGAGGGGATAAGAGTGAGGCACCATAATGTGTGCTATATCTTCCAACCAAGATTTTTACACTAATCATAGAGTGAACATTAGTCTTTTTTTTCTCTCTCTAGGTTCTAGACCACCTTCCTATGTTTGAGGAAATCCCTACCCTATGGGTTTTGGGAAAGAACAAAGCCTACCTTCTAGCATGGAAGCTGAAAATGGAAGATGTGCGTTTTCCAAGCCTTGCTTGCAGGTAGGACTCTACCGATCAGATGCTGTTCCTTGAGATATTGAATCTGGAGCAAGTGACACAGTGAATCTGGGGTACTGGAACACTAAATCTTGTGACACTGGCTGGCAGTGGTGGCAGCAGCCAGTCTCCAGAGCATCTGTGGCAGGAGGGAGAGGGTCAGTGGTGGTGCCCAATGTGTAGAATTCCCAGCAGCAGTGGTGCAGGCTCATGAGTACATTGTTTGGCAGTGGCCACAGTAGTGTCATCAGATACCTCCTTAGCCTCCCTTGGCAATGCTCATTTTCTATGCCTTATTTTTCGGTCTTCCTGGTGATTCTGTGAGCTACTGTTGACTTACCAATGCATTTGATATTTGCTTAAATCATCCAGGGTCAATTTCTATTGCTTGCAACTCATAATCTTAACTAATACAACAGGTCCAGGGTGTAGCCCCAAAACTTCGATTTTTAACAGCCTTTCAAAGGGATTCTAATGCAAACTTTGAGAACCACTGCTCTGGGTTCTGTTTCCTCAAAAGGGAAATAAGTATAACAACATATGCTCAGCAGAGCACTTGTGATGTTCAAATAAACTAATTACCAGAGAGGAGCTTCAAAAGAGTGAGTAAGATGATTTCACAATTGAAGGCATCAACTAAATGATGATTTTGAAGTAATTTTCCACTCAAAATGAATGGATTGCATTAAAGCATTTCAGCTACATCGTGAAGCAATGTATTTAAATATTGATGTCTTATAGAGAACAACCCGGCGATCCCCGTCTCCAAATTCCTCCAGCCCTCACATTTGGAGCCAGTGAACTTGTGGTAGATCAATTACGAAAATGGCCACAATTCTTCACCCCTCCTTGTATCTAGTTCCTTACAATAATCTTGAGTTAAGTCAATCAGATGATTGTTGATTTAAGCCATTTTGTTTTGGGTGGTTTGTTATACAGCAATAGATAACTGGTACAGTCCCTCAAATACTTTCTGTGTTCTCTCTGAGCTCTGAGACCACTTGGGCCTGTAGGAGGGTTGACTAAGGAACTTCTCATCAGGTACTCAGCATTGTGTAGTACATACCTGTAGTAGTTTTGCTGGTATCTCCCTCTGGCTTACATCCCAATTTTCAGTGATTGGGTCCTTGACTTATCACACTGTTCCAGTGACGAAGTTCTCTGTCCAATAACCCATTATATTTTCACGATTTAGGCTTTTGCTAGAGGTACACTAAATACACATCTTGCAAAATGTCAAGTGGCCTAATTCTAAAATCAACATTTATCTAAAGCTGAATATCACCATCCTAGAATTACTTTCTGGGATAGATGTTAATTATTATAATTATACAATTTTATCATTAAAAATGTAGTTTCAAGGAGCTTATTGTCTATGTTTTCTTCTATGAATTTTATGGTTTCAGGTCTTAAGTTCAAGTCTTTAATACACTTTGAGTTAATTTTTGTGCATGCTGTAAAATAGTGGTCAAGTTTCATTCTTTGGTATGTGGCTGTCCAGTTTTCCCAACACCATTTATTGAAAAGTTTGTCCTTTTCCCATTGTATATCCTTGATTCCTTTGTTGTAAATTAATTGATCGTATATTCATGGGTTTCTTTCTGGGCTCTCTATTCTGTTCCATGTATCTATGTGTCTGTTTTTATGCCACTATTATTTCTATTACTATAGCTTTGTTATATAGTTTGAAATCAGGGAGCATGATGCCTCCAGCTTTGTTCTTCTTTCCCAAGATTGCTTTAGCTATTCAGGATTTTTGTGGTTCCATGCAAATTTTAGGATTATTTGTTCTATTTCTTTGAAAAATGCCGTTGGAATTTTGATAGGGATTGCACTGAATCTGTAGATTGTTTTGGGTGGTATGGACATTTAACAATATTAATTCTTCCAATCTATGAACATAAAATATCTCTTCGTTTATTTGTGTCATCTTCAATTTCTTTCATTAACATCTTGTAGCTTTTTGGGGTGGGGAGTGGGGGGTGGGAGAAATGGGTAAAGGGGATCAAAAGGTAAAAAGAAAAGCAAAACAAAAAACAAACACTATAGCTATCTGTTAAGTGTTAGTTCAGGTGTATTAAGTCTCTATATGTTTTATAATCAGTGCTAAAGGAGAATGATTATCTCAAACTTAGTATCATATTGAGTGTAGCAAGATATATGTGTATACAGATAGTGTATAAACTTCAGTTTGTGATGATGCCTTGTGAAAGGGAAAAAATTAAAACATCTTTAGCTCTGACATGAATCATATATGTCCATCTTTGATTATAAAACAATGATAATTATAAAATAATGATAATTATAAAATAATGTCACACACAAAAAATTAAATACTAATAAACGTCTTTAAATACTTTATTAGAAAAAAATTAAACTGTGGACAAAGGGGGATATTTTATAACAATGAAATTTCACTCCATGAGAAGATATGTACAAAATATCACAGCAGCCAGATATATGAAACAAAATCTCTCAGGAATACAAGTTCTTTATAAGAAATAATAATAATGGAAGGCTTTAATTTTCTTTCAGAATTTTGACAAATAAAGTTGTCAAAAGCAAAGACACAGCATTTGAATAATATAAGGAACTTAAAAATAAAGTCACCATTCACTTTTCATATGATTGAACATTTACAAAAATAAATTATTTATTGGCCACTGAGAAATCCTTAGTAAATTTTCGATAGTAGGTTTTGCAGGCTACATTTTTGATCATAATCAAATAACATTCAATAAAGTCATAAAATGACAGAACAACCTACTTAGAAATAAAGAAATCTCTTCCTAAATGACTCCTAGATCAAAGAGGAAATTACAAATTATCTAGAAAGTAATAAAAATTATACTTTATTATATAACTTATATAATTTATAAGTTCAGGTAATTTATAGTCTTAAATACTTTTATTTTTACAAAAGACTGAAAATAAGTGAACTACATGATTCAATTTAAGGAAGTCAACAATATAAACCAAGAGAAAGTAGGAAGAGGGATTTAATACAGAAGAAGATAAAAATTAACAAAAAATAATGGGAAGGATAATAAGTGTTCTTTAAAAAATCAAATAAGCCAACATCTGGCAAGTCCAATTCAGAAAAGAGAAAACAAAAGTGCTGTTATTGGGAATGGAATAGATATTATAACCACAAAAATGGATAAGATTGAAAAAAATTAGAGGTGATATGCAAGTTCATGGCATCAAAATTGAAAATCTGAAGGAAATGAATGACTTCCCAGTAAATTCTGGACTTCCACCAAACCCTATCATAAGTCATAAATAGGGTCCAAATGGTTCAATCCCATAAAGTGCAAGGTTGCATTACTGCAAAATTAATGAAAACCAGTTTTTTTTTTGTAACATCTTTATTGGGATATAATTGCTTTACAATGGTGTGTTAGTTTCTGCTTTATAACAAAGTGAATCAGTTATACATATACATATGTTCCCATATCTCTTCCCTCTTGCGTCTCCCTCCCTCCCACCCTCCCTATCCCACCCCTCCAGGCGGTCACAAAGCACCGAGCTGATCTCCCTGTGCTATGCGGCTGCTTCCCACTAGCTATCTACCTTATGTTTGGTAGTGTATATATGTCCATGCCTCTCTCTCGCTTTGTCACAGCTCACCCTTCCCCCTCCCCATATCCTCAAGTCCGTTCTCTAGTAGGTCTGTGTCTTTATTCCTGTCTTACTCCTAGGTTCTTCATGACATTTTTTTCCTTAAATTCCATATATATGTGTTAGCATATGGTATTTGTCTTTCTCTTTCTGACTTACTTCACTCTGTATGACAGACTCTAGGTCTATCCACCTCATTACAAATAGCTCAATTTCGTTTCTTTTTATGGCTGAGTAATATTCCATTGTATATATGTGCCACATCTTCTTTATCCATTCATCCAATGATGGGCACCTAGGTTGTTTCCATCTCCGGGCTATTGTAAATAGAGCTGCAATGAACATTTTGGTACATGACTCTTTTTGAATTATGGTTTTCTCAGGGTATATGCCCAGTAGTGGGGTTGTCTTCCAAGGACTCGGATCAAACCCGTGCATCCAGGACCCAAAGGCAGCACTGCCCCAACAGGGTTCATAGGCAGGAAGCTGTTCAGCTTTCTTGGCCGAGTCTCGGAGGGAGGAAGAGAAACTTGTGCAGCAAGATGCTCAGGACCAACTGCAAGGCAGGAGTGGGCATAGAGCTAGGTAGCCATGGGAGGAAAGGGAGATGAGCCAGGTTCTGTATAGGGGATGGACCCAGGGCAGACTGATGCTGACATGGTGGCTCTTCCCTTCCACTGGAAAGCTTCACACTGCTCCTTTTTTTTGAGTCCTTGAAAAATAAAAAATTCTGTCATTAAACGGAGCAAGTCCCAACTAGGTGGTCACTTCCAAATCCCCTTCCGCTCCCATACCCCACATTTGATAATAGGGACTAGGCAGGGAACTGGCGTCGAGCAACAACTGGATTATATCCAATGGCAGACACCTCAAAAAAAAAACCCACTAGACTATAAATAGTGATTATCTTTGGGTGGGAGGATGTACAGAAACTTTCAAATACTGTGTAAAATCTGATTTTTACATTGTTTCACTATTGTAATTAGGAAAAACAATCCAGCTGTGATGTTGTCCTTCTAGGCAGACATCTGTAAACCATACCCCCTCTCCAAATTAAAACAAAAATTTAGTGGTTAGATTTTAAACATAGTGCAGGAATGATAATGTGCTAAGTACTGGTTTGTTGCCATGATACTAAATAGTCTGTCACTTTCAAATGAAGTGGTAGAGGAACAAGACCATATTTGGCTAGCTTTGCCAATGTAAGATACTGATGGTGACGTTGCCAACAAATTATTATGCTCTATTCCTTTAATAGTAAATGGCTACAGTAAAGACTTGTCTTCTTTTTAACTCCTAGTAATGATGATTGGCTGATGGTGATGGTGCTAATGCATTAAAGCAATCCCACAAATGGAAATGTTGTACACTACTCAAAGAAGCTTTCTAAATACTTTCAGAAGCAAAAATATAATTGAAGTCCCCGTTATATTCTTTATTTCTAATATTTTTCATGCATTTGCTAGTTGAAACAATAACTTGAAGAAAAAATTTCTAAACCTTAAATCTGGAATGGGGCAAAATAATTGACTTTGGAGCTATGTAACTTTCAAGATAGAATCTTCCCTGAATTTTCATGTGCATTTCAGCTTTCATTGCCTGGATACCACTCCCAGGATCTTGACTAGAGAGGAATGATAGAAGTGTCTTTTCATCAGCTGTCGTATAAGAGACACTTTCATTCTCAAAGGCACAGTGTTGTTTCTTCAACAGGTTTCAGTAGCAATGACTCTGCCCACAGGCAGCCATCAGTTGTCAAGTATTGCTCTATTATTATTATTTAAAAGTAAGGTATTAAGGCTTTCTTATATTCTAGCTGCCTTTTTAGACATGTAATAGTGGTCCTTCCATCATGTTTGGACATCTTGTAAAACATGTGACACGGCAAATCCAAAATGGATTGCATCTCTATATAACATACCATCCCAAAATCTTATGACTAGAAATCTTTCCCTTGCTTAAGAATGATGAAAATGTTTCACTATTTTTCTGATGTCCCATAATTCCTTTTTGAACACACAACTAAACCAAGTGGACAAAGCATTGTATGATTGTGGATCCTAAATTATGTATAACTCTCTTTACACTTGTTGAATTCCCAAAGACAATTACATGATAATTCCATTCACCGAAATTCTATCCTATAAATAGTTTTTAAATCAAATGGGCTATGTTTGTGGTGTAAAACCTAGAAATCCCTTGGAAAGCAATAAAGCAGAATACCGTATGCTAACACATATATATGGAATCTAAGGAAAAAAAAAAAGGTCATGAAGAACCTAGGGGTAAGATGGGAATAAAGACACAGACCTACTAGAGAATGGACTTGAGGATATGGGGAGGGGGAAGGGTAAGCTGTGACAAAATGAGAGAGTGGCATGGACATATATACACTACCAAACGTATAATAGATAGCTAGTGGGAAGCAGCCGCATAGCACAGGGAGATCAGCTCGGTGCTTTGTGACCACCTAGAGGGGTGGGATAGGGAGGGTGGGAGGGAGGGAGATGCAAGAGGGAAGAGATATGGGAACATATGTATATGTATAACTGATTCACTTTGTTATAAAGCAGAAATTAACACACCATTGTAAAGCAATTATACTCCAATAAAGTTGTTAAAAAAAACTATATGGGATTGTCTTCTTAAGCATATTCTTTTAAAGTCTGTTATTTTAAAGTTTGATGGTGAGGACAAAATAGGTTTGGGCTACCTCATTTTTCTCTAACATTTTCTTTTTCTGTATTCTTTATATTCTTTATTTTATCAGAATCAAAAGTTATTTATTAAGTTGACTTTTAGTTTATATTTTAGTTTTTTCTGCTTGTGATAATTTGGGGTGGCAAATTGACATTCAGTTATTAAATTGTCCTTGTAAGGTGTGATGAATTCTCAATAGGACTTTTTTTTTCTTGAAATACTCTACTTAAATGAAATACTCTACTTAATACTCTACTTAAATAACTACATTTTAAATAAAGTTCTTAAAAGGTTATATATTTGATGTTATAATTGTTCATACATGAAACAATTCTACAGAAATTAGAATTAATATGTAACCTAATCACTATTATCCAGTCATTTATTATTATTCAAATTGTATAAATAATTATTGGAAAAAATTGTTCTTCCTAAAGTTATTTTCCTCATGCACTTTCATAATATTTACAATAACTGTCAGTCTTTTCTGTTATTAATTTAACTCTTTGAAAGTTTTTAATAACTGATTTGTACATAAAAATTAATGGCTTACACAATCATCATTAATTATTACATCATTTTACTTCTGCAATAATAAATACACATTAATACTACAATTGACTGTTAGAATTTCAACAAATAAAACACTCAAGGAAATTTTAACTCTATGTTATACCTAGAATGCGTATCTATATTTGAAAGTGAATATCAAGAAGTTAACAATAAATTCTGAGGATCTAGCTTACTGTCATGACACTTATTATTTATATGACTGCTATTATTACACTAAGTATGTATAATGGCAACCAATAGTCTCTCAAATAATGTTAAAGTAGGCAAGAGGCTATTTAGCTTCCCAAAGGCCACAGCCAAAAGCCAAGTTGCAAACAAGACATTGGCTGAATTCCAAGGTCAAAGTCAAACTTTCATGCCTCCCTACTTTGTGTATTTAAAACCTCCATCTCAAAGAATAATTTCAGACATATTATAAGATTTCCATAAAGGCATTTATGTACATGTAATGAATCCGTTTCTATCTGGAAGCAATATGTTGGTTTTGGAAGGTTGAACTTGAAAGCTGAAAATCCCACGTTCTTCCTTGTTGGTTACATGCTAAGGAATGTGTTTAGATAGCCTCCAAATATGGTTGTCAGCAAGGTCTCCCCAACTTATACAAACATGCTGCCCCCATTCCTCCCATGAAGAGATAGAGTCTATTTTCCCTTCCCTTGAATGTAGGCTGACTGCTGACTTTGCCACTTCCAGGCCTAGCCCTTCAGAGGTTTGCTTTCTTGGAACCTAGCTGTTGTGTTATAAGGAAGTCTGGGCTATTCTGCTGGAGAGAGAGGACATGTAGAGAGGCTCCAGAGGATGCGGAGGATGGGCTTCCATACAGAAAGAGGTCCCATTGGGCAGACCAGAATTGCTATGGGCCAGTGACTGTATTATACCTTTCATCCCCTCTTTTAGGATGGAGGAGTCAATCGTGATTTTCTTACTCTTGTCTCACTTTTGTATGCTGAGTGTATGGGGGACAGATAACTTGTATTTTTAATTCACAGTTTTCTTGTTTGAGGGGAAATAATACTTTAGCAGCCTCACCAAAAAAAAACAAAAACAAAAAACCCACAAACAAACAAATAAAAAAAACTCAAAACAAACTCCAAAATTGCACCTGAGGATCCACATCTGAACTTGTTTAAGATGACAAGATCCTGGACTTTGCGCTAATGCTACAGTGGTATGACATTGTTGAGGATGATGTTGAGTGTATTTTGCATATATAAGGGATATGAATTGTTGTGGTTGAAGAGTGAATTATGGTAGATGGTCTCTAAAGATGTCCATGAAAATATATGCTCTCTAGCTTCCCTTCTCTTGAATCTGGGCTGATCTGTGACTTTCTTTAACCAATAGAATATAGCAGAAGTGCCATTGTGTCAGGGGGCAGCTTGTACTTTTGTTTCATTGGAACCCGTTTGCCATGGTGGAGACAGAAGACAAGTGACAAGGTCCTAGAAGATGAGTTGCCTTGTGGAGAAAGAGTCCACATGGAGTAAAACTGAAGTACCCCAGGTGACAATAAGCATCAAGGCCCAGATATGAGAGAGAAGCCTTCACGGGCCTTGTAGGTCAAACAGGCACCAGCTGAATGCAGTCAGATGGTTGAGCCCAACTAACACTGCATAGAGCAAAATACTGCCCAATCAACACAGAGTCATCATAAATAATAGACTGTTGTTGTTTTATGCCACTAGGTTTTGGGGCGGTTTGTTACATAGCCAAAGATAAGTGAGGAGAATGGAAATGCAAATCTTTTTATGTGGTAGAAAAAACGTTATCTATAAAAAGAAGCATTAAAATTTCCCTGCTATTTATGGAACTAATTTGTTAAAATGCGCTCCTTTAAGAAGAGATATATATATTCCTTTTGGCGAAATGAATTTGTGCCACTTAAAAAACCTTTGGAGGATGTGAAACAATTGTTGAGAAAATCTGAGTCAAGAATGTAATGTATTCTTAATTTTTAAAAAACCTAAATTCTAGCAGAAACTCTTTGTAGTATGTAAAATATCATTGCTCATTATCTCCAGCACAATTTTAAAGATCTGTATCTATTATACTCGTTGGAGAAATAATTATCTGATATTTTATCAAAGTATCACAATGACCTAACACATCAAGAAAATCTTACTTTGCAAGGCTAACTATATTAATTGGTCGGAATGTTTAATGTACTCTTAATGTTAGTTTTGTCTGCCTATCCATAGTATACGTTCCTTAAGATCAGGGGGCTATTTATTCAGTTTCTTTTCTTCTTTTCTTCTTAATATTATTCTAGAAGCTTGGGTAATTGATAAAATTACTCATCACTCAGTAGTCACTAATTGAGAACCTATTGTGTGTCATGCAGTGTGATATGCAAAGACCAGTCACAGTCTCTGCCCTCAAAGGCTTATAACTTGGGGAAAATATGAAAGCAAAAATCTGCTGCCACTGGGGTAAGGGGAGAAAACTATCTTGGGCTCAAAATCCTGTAGTAATCAGAGGTTGGCTACTACTGAGGAAGGAACAGGAAACTCACATAAGATCAACCAATATCAGTAAAGAATTCCTTCAGTGGACTGGACATATTTGAGGGCAGGCTCTGTGAACTTGAAGATAGGTTAATATAAATGTCATTTACTAGGGAAGTTCATTAGAGACTCAGTACCCAGGGTTTTTATTGGAGGCTGGTCACATAGGCACCCTTTGCCTAGTGCATATTAAAATTCCAGACTCCCAGAAGGAAAGCATGTGTTCTACACAAGCCATGTGGTTTGTACAAACAGTTTAGGTGCAGTGACACACTCTTATCAGTTAGGGTGGTAGGAACACTCCCAAAATCCAAGTTCCCTGATGCTAGCTGAGGGCCAACCTTGAGAGCAGGCCATTTAAAGTATAGCAGTCACATCCTGGAAGTTGTGCTGACATAATCTCACTGCCACCAGAAGTTTGTCAGCATTAAACCTCTCTTGTGTGGGGTGCATTCACCTTCTACAAGTATTTAATTGAGCCAAGAAGCAAACAAACCAACCAACCCAAAGAAACCTGCCTGTGATTTTATTTAAATAAATAAAATAAAATTTTATTTTATTTTAGAGCAGTCACAGGCCTGCCATGTTAACTCTTCTCTGCAAAGTAATTAACTGAAATTTAATGGCTCCAACTTCTTCAAGGTCTAGAGGAGAGGAGAAACTGTTTCCATGGGAGAAACTATTGTTTGATGCTTCTGAATAGCTTTTTCATTACAAATTACATTTGTGGTTGATATTGCAAGGGTGAATTGCAGCCACAGTGGACTTCAACATAAAGAAACAGACATATGGGGACTTCCCTGGTGGTCCAGTGCTTAAGACTATGCTCCCAATGCAGGGAGCGTGGGTTCAATCCCTGGTCAGGGAACTAGGATCCCACATGCTGTGTGGCACAGCCAAAAAAAAAGAGAGACAGACATACGGATTATGTTGGGAGTAAGATCACTGTGAGGCATTTCTGGTAGTGGGAAATTAAACATGTTAGCAAGAAATTAAAGTTTTATTTTTGACTGTACCTTAACAGTATTTTCAGCCATAGTGTTAATAAGCATTAGATAAAAATGAGATATCAAACACCTAACAAATAAAGTGAGTGGTATTCAGAGCCTTTTAAACTGAAAAAAAAAAGTAGCAAGCTAAGGTGAAATCATTGAATACAGGAGCTCCTCATGGCATGCTGCAAAATGTCAACCTAGGATCGGAATTGACCCCCTCCTTCAGACAGAGGCATTCAAACAAGGAAGTGGCTATTTTTGAATGATGAAGTTGTGGAACCCCAAAGGAGCATCATCTGCCTCTAGAGATAATCCTTGCTTAAGGGAAGGTTTGCTGTTGGAAGCACCATTATTTTCAGCATTACCTATTGACGTCATGGTACTTTCTCAATGGCATATTTCCAAATATCCTCAAATGAAGAAGGAAGGGCCTTCCAACATTAGTGGACAACTGAAAAGTGCATAGGTCTTAGCAGTAGACCAACCTAGATTCAAATATTTATGGCACCAAATAACCACTGTGTGATTCTGGCCAACTTTTTTGATTTCTCTGAGTCTCAGTTTCCTCCTCTATAAAATGCTCTAACAACAAATTTGGAGGGTTCTTACAAAAATTACTCTAGATGTAAAGTTCCTAGTGAAGTGCATATTACAGTAGGAGTGCAGTGAAAGATGGATAGCTTTACCTTTTACAGCTTTACAGTTAAGATGTGTCATAGTTCATCATGTTAGACTCTGCCTGAGCCATTCTTTCGAGGTGAGTAAAGTAGAAAGAAGCTGCTGCGATATAACTAGAAAGAAAACCTCTGCTGATTTGTTATCCTGGGCATCTGCACTTATAAAACTACTTGAGGAGTGGAAAATCCAGGAAACCTCAGATTCTGTTTTTTTCTTGTTTAATATGGAACTGTGAAGTAAGAGATCTTTCAAGAAAATTCTAATAAACAAGTAAAAATAGAGAACAATCCCACTGCTCATTTACATTCCCCAATTTCTGATTGAATCCCTTGCCAGGAGTCCCATAAATCTCCTGCAATGGGAGCTTCCTGTAGAGCGCACTGTATGACAAAATTAGAGGGAATGATTGCACAGCAACATTAAAACAACATGAAGTATAGATCTTCAACTCAACCAGGAAAAGGGGATATTTGAGAAGATGATATATTTTTTTGAGGCACTGAGCCTGTTTGTGGATATTAAAATGATTTCACAGCAGCTGTTAAAAATCTAGTTCTGATTTGGTGGGATTGTGAATTACAAAATTAAAGGGATTCGAAAATGAATAAACATATTCTTTATTGCCCCCAGCCCCATCACCCAGGATGAGAAGGAGAGTAACATCATCATGTGAATCATTTCTGTACCTAATATAAATAACAATAATGAGAATGAGATGCTGTAAAAATGGGACAGAATCCATATCAAACACAGCAAAAGGACAAGTACTCACATCTCTCACTGCACATCCGTTTGACGTAGTTCTGTTTTTGCATGGTACTAAAAGACCCTCAGTGGTACAGGATGCTCCTCAGTTTTTCTGTGTGCCCTACACCTGTGAGACACAGGGAAAGAGACAAAAGGTGCAGTGAAGGCTGTTACAATTTCAGTTTACTCACCTGACAGTCATTTCACCCAGCAAGACTTAGATAAAAGAAGCCATTTTTCTTGTATGTGGAAAAGTCATAGCATAAATATGCTCTCATGCAACCATCACATAGGTAGTTTATCCAAGGGTAATGGATGGAAGTCTCACTGTTATTCTCTGGGCCAACAATAACATTCTTTCATCCCTCCAATAAGTAAGATGATAACCTTTCTATGCCCCATGAGGGGCCTCTCTAATTTTCTACTGTTGTTTTCAGAAAGAAAGTCTTTATGCCTGCTTTTAAAAAATTTTTTATTTATTTATTTGGTTGTGCTGGGTCTTAGTTGCAGCAGGCGGACTTCTTAGTTGAGGCTCGAGGGCTCCTTAGTTGTGGCATGTGAACTCTTAGTTGCAGCATGCATGTGGGATCTAGTTCCCTGACCAGGGATCAAACCCAGGCCCCCTGCATTGGGAGCATGGAGCCTTAACCACTGCATCACCAGAGAAGTCCCCTCTTAATGCCTGCTTTTGACATTTGTATATATAAATATTCTTTTTCTGATTTAGGCCTGTAAATTGATCTTGGCTGAGTTGTAACAACAACCTTGATTAGCAGTGCGTTGTTAATATGAAGGTTAGTAAATCCCCTTAAAATGAAGAATACAATGAAATGCTCAAGGCCTATTGATTTCTGTTTACAACATTTATAGAAATGTTCTCTGTGGTGACCAATATAGTTTAGTGTAAGAATGATGGAGAAAATTGAAAACTGTTCACCAAACCTCTTTCCTCTTCTTTGTGAGCACATAACTAGAACTAACTTTTCCCAGCCTCCCATGAGACTATGTGACTGCATTTTTTTGAAGCTTTTTCCTTATTTATTTTGTAGTTTTGGATTGTGAGTTCATCATTGTTGTCATTCTATCTGTGGTAATTCTTTTTTTTTTTTTTTAACATCTTTAGGTAATTCTTTTTTTTTAACATCTTTATTGGAGTATAATTGCTTTACAATGGTGTGTTAATTTCTGCTTTATAACAAAGTGAATCAGTTATACATATACATATATCCCCATATATCTTCCCTCTTGTGTCTCCCTCCCTCCCACCCTCCCTATGCGACTGCATTTTAGTCAATGGAATGTGAGCAGAATTGATATACACAACTTTTTGCATTACCCATAAATAAAACCCAAAGTGCTATCCTTCACATTCTTTCCTCATTTGCTGGTTTGACACAAATAAACATGGGAAACTTGGAAACCATGTAGACTGTTGGTCAGGAACTCCATACTGGACTGTTCTGCAAACAAAAAATAATTTCCATGATATTAAAGTTTGAGGGTCTATTTGTTACAGTGGCTAGATTTATCCCAACCAATGCAGATGGTGAACACAAACCTTTATTCCTTCAGCTCTTGCCCATCATATTACTTGTTCACTCTATGTAATGGGTTCTCAGCCAGGGGCAATTTTTCCCACCAGGAACATTGGCAGTGTCTACAGGTATTTTTGGTTGTCACAACTGGGAGGTGCTACTGGCATCTAGTGAGAAAAAGCCAGGGATGTTTCTAAATATCTAATAATGCACAGGACAGAACTCTCTACCTAGTAAAGAATTTTGCAGTCTGAAATATCAATAGCCTCAGCTGAGAAACGCTGCTCTAAGATTAGATGAGGCCACAGTATCCTTCTTAGCAAGCCATCTATGGTTCAGCAAATGATTTATTCTTACTTTTTCTTCTCTAAGCCATCCTGCTTTTACAAATATTGAAGAAATTGGAGGGAGATAAAGATGGTGGAATGAACGACGTGGAACTCACCTCCCTCCATGAACACATAAAAAATACATCTAGATATAGAACCGTTCTCACTGAAAACTAACTGGAGACTGGCAAAAAGACTCCTGTACAACCAAGGCTATAAGAAAGATCCACATGGAATCTGGTAGGAAGGGAAGAGAAGAAATCAGGTCAAGACCTGTGCCCCTGGGAGGGGATTAGTAGGAAAAGGGAGATTACACTGGTGGAGACCCTCCCTGAGGAGTGAGTGATTCAAGCAACAGACTGGGTGTCCCCAGCCTTCGGGTCAGACTCAGGGAAGACGAGCCCCTCCGTGGCTGATTGGAGGGTCAGTGGGACTAACAGGAGGGCTGTGGGAAGTCTGAACTCTGCTTATGAGCAGGTCATGCATACTTGCTTGCTCCCAAAGCAGCGAGGAGAGGGTGGCTTGAAAACTGGGTGACTGGTTTCCTGTGACTGCCCTGGTGTGCCCCCAGCCTTAACTGAGTGAACGCTACAGCCCTGCTTGGGAGCTAGGCTCTGAAACACAGAGCTGGCTCAGACTGAAGCAATGTCTGAACAGGGCAAGGGCAGCCATTACTGACACTTACACAAGCAGCACATCAGAAGCAGTCTGAATCTCTAACCCAGCTGGAGCACTAAAGCCCATGCCCCAACACGTGTTGAGTGCCCACACAGCCCCTCTTGCTCTAGCACTGCTCCCCTCAGAGGCGAGGGTACATGTGCTGGGAGGGAGAAGAGCCCACAATTAAAGCGAATAGAGCCAGCTCAGACCCAACCCTCAGGGCTTCTGCTCCAGCAGCTTGAGACTTACCCCCACTCCCAATAGAGTGGTGATTGCCACTGAACAGAGGAGACGCCCCTGCTCACACTTGGCTCTAGCCCTAGACCTTTCATCTCCAGCCCCAACTCCTACCTAGGTGATAGCTGCCAGCACACCTTGTGTTCATGACAAATCCAGCTCTCCCACCAAAGCCATTGGGCACACACAGATTGCATAGGGATGCTCCCACATAAGGACACCTCTTCAAGACTGCAGTGGGTAACTGTTTCACCTAATTTCATAGAGGCAGAGAAAGTTAAGCAAAATGAGAAGACAGAGGAATTGGTCTCAATTGAAAGAGCAAGAGCAAACCTCTGGAAGAACAAAAAAAAGTTTAAAAGTTGAAAGCATTAGTAATAAGAATGCTAACTGAATTAAGGAAAAGAATAGGTGAACACAGTGAGAATTTTAACAAGGAACTACAAAATATAAAAAAAAAAGAACTGAAGAATACAATAACTGAAAGGAAAAACACACTAGAAGGAATTAATAGCAGACTAGATGATACAGAAGAACTTGAATGATCTGGAAGCTAGAATAATGGAGATCACATAATCAGAATAGCAAAAAGAAAAACAAATTTTAAAAAAATGAAAACAGTTTAAGGGATCTTTAGGATAACATCAAGTATGCCAACATTCAGATTATAGGGGTCTGAAAAAGAGAAGAGAGAGAAAAAGGGGTAAAAAATGTATTTGATAAAATGATGTCTGAAAAATTCCCAAACCTAAAGAAGGAAACAGATATCCAGGTACAGGAAGTACAAAGGGTCCCACACAAGATGAACCCAAACAGACCACACCAAGACATATCATAATTAAAATGTAAAAAGTCAAAGAGAGAATTATAAAGGCAGCAAGAGAAAAACAAAGAGTCATATACAAGGGAACCCCCATAAGGCTCTCAGCTGATTTTTTGCAGAAACTTTGCAGGCCAGAAGGGAGTGGCATGATATATTCAAAGTGATGAAAGGGAAAACCCCACAACCTATGATACTCTACACAGCAAAATTATCATTTAGAATTGAAGGATAGATAAAGAACTTTTCAGACAAGCAACAACTAAGAGTCCATCAATACTAAGCCTACCCTAAAAGACATGTTAAATGGTCTTTTCTTAGTGGGAAAAAAAAGGCTATAACAAAAACAATCTATAGGAAAGAAAAAATCCCACTAATAAAGGCAAATATATAGTAAAGGCTGTGGATCATTCATTTAAATAAGCTAGTACAAAGATTAAAAGACAAAAAATTATAAAATCAACTATAACTACAATCATCAGTAAAGAGATAAACATGAAGATGTGAAATATGACATAAAACCCACAAGTTGTGGGGGAGGGAAGTAAAAAAAATGTAGATCTTTTAGAGTGTGCTTGAACTTAAAGGACTACCTGTTTAAAACATGTAGATACAGTTGTAGGGCAACATATAGGAACCCCGTGGTAACCACAAACCAAAAACCAACAATAGATACAAAAAAAAGGTGGAGAGAAAGGAACACAAATATACCACTAAAAAAAATCATCAAATAACAAGGGAAGAAACTAAAAGAAGAACAGAGAAGAGCTGCAAAAACAACCAAAAAACAAGTAATAAAATGCCTGTAAGTACATACCTATCAATCATTACTGTAAATGTCAATAGACTAAATGTTCCAATCAAAATACATAGAGTGGCTGATTGGATAAAAAGCAAAACCCATCTTTATGCTGCTTACAAGAGACTCACTTCAGAGCTAAAGACACACATAGACTGAAAGTGAGGGGATGGAAAAGGTATTTAATGCAAGTGAAAATGCTAAGAAAGCAGGCATAGCAATGCACATATCAGAAAAAATACTTTAAAACAAAGTCTATAACAAAAGACAAAGAAGGGCTTTATATAATGAATGTTAAAGGGATCAATACAAGAAGAAGCTATTACACTCTTGTTAACATGTATGCACCCAATATAGGAGCACCTAAATATATAAAGCAAATATTAACAGACATAAAGGGAGAAATTGACAATAATACAATAGTAGCAGGGGACTGTAACATTCCACTTACATCACTGGACAGATCATCTGGACAGAAAATCAATAATGCAACAGTGGTCTTAGATGACATAATAGACCAGTTGGACTTCATCTACAGGACATCCCATCAACAAAAAACAGAATACAATTTTTTCAAGTGCACAGGGAACATTCTCCAGGATAGATCATATACTAGACCACAAAAAAAGTCTCAACAAATTTAAGAGGATATAATTATATCAAGCATTTTTTTCAATCACAACAGTATGAAACTAGACATCAGTTAGATGGAAAAAATGGGAAAAGCACAAGCACGTGGAGACTAAACAACATGCTACTGAAAATCCAATGGATCGGGGGCACCTTCAAGATGGCAGAGGAGTAAGACTTGGACATCACCTTCCTCCCCACAAATACATCACAAATACATCCACATGTGGAACAACTCGTACAGAACACCTTCCGAACACTGGCAGAAGACCTCAGACTTCTCAAAAGGCAAGAAACTCCCCACATACCTGAGTAGGGCAAAAGAAAAAAGGAAAAATAGAGATAAAAGAATAGGGACAGGACCTGCACCTCTGGGAGGGAGCTGTGAAGGAGGAAAAGCTTCCACACACTAGGAATTCCCTTCACTGGCAAAGACGGGGTGTGGGCGGGTGGGGGGAAGCTTCAGAGCCACAGAGGAAAATGCAGCAACAGGGGTGCAGAGGGCAAAGTGGAGAGATTCCTGCACGGAGGATTCGTGGCTACCAGCACTCACCAGCCTGAGAGGCTTGTTTGCTCACCCTCCCGGGAGGGTGGGGCTGGAAGCTGAGGCTAGGGCATCGGAGGTTATATCCCAGAGAGAGAACTGGGGTTGGCTGCATGAACAAAGCCTGAAGGAGGCTAGTGCACCACAGCTAGCCTGGAGGGAGTCTGGGAAAAAGTCTGGAACTGCCAAGGAGGCAAGAGACCATTGTTTTGGGGTGTGTGAGGAGACGGGATTCAGAGCACCGCCTAAACAAGCTCCAGAGACGGGCGCAAGTCCTGACTATCAGCGCGGACACAGAGATGGGCAAGAAACGCTAAGGCTGCTACTGCATCCACCAAGAAGCCTCTGTGCAAGCACAGGTCACTATCCACACCTCCCCTCCCGGGAGCCTGCGCAGCCTGCCACTGTCAGAGTCCCGTGATCCAGGGACAACTTCCCCAGGAGAACACAGGGCGTGCCTCAGGTTGTTGCAATGTCACGTTGGCCTCTGCCACCACAGGCTTGCCCTGCATTCTGTACCCCTCCATCCCCCCGGCCTCATGACCCCTCATACTGGTCAGAATGGCCATCATCAAAAAATCTACAAACAATAAATGCTGGAGAGGGTGTGGCGAAAAGGCAACCGTCTTGCATTGTTGGTGGGAATGTAAATTGATACAGCCACTATGGAGAACAGTATGGAGGTTCCTTAAAAAACTAAAAATAGAGCTACCATATGACCCAGCAATCCCACTACTGGGCATATACCCTGAGAAAACCATAATTCAAAAAGAGTCATGTACTGCAATGTTCACTGCAGCACTATTTACAATAGCCAGGACATGGAAGCAACCTAAGTGTCCATCGACAGATGAATGGATAAAGAAGATGTGGCACATATATACCATAGAATATTACTCAGCCATAAAAAGAAACAAAATTGAGTTATTTGCAGTGAGGTGGATGGACCTAGAGTCTATCATACAGAGTGAAGTAAGTCAGAAAGAGAAAAACAAATACCGTATGCTAACACATATATATGGAATCTAAAAAAAAAAAAAAAGATTCTGAAGAACTTAGAGGCAGGACAGGAATAAAGATGCTGATATAGAGAATGGACTTTAGGACATGGGGAGGGGGAAGGGTAAGCTCGGATGAAGTGAGAGAGTGGCATGGACATATATATGCTATGAAATGTAAAATAGATAGCTAGTGGGAAGCAGCTGCATGGCACAGGGAGATCAGCTCAGTGCTTTATGTCCACTAAGAGGGGTGGGATAGGGAGGGTGGGAGGGAGATGCAAGAGGAAGGAGAAATGGGTATGTATAGCTGATTCACTTTGTTATACATGAGAAAGTAACACACCATTGTAAAGCAGTTATACTCCAATAAAGATGTTTAAAAATAAATCCAATGGATCAATGAAGAAATCAAAGAGGAAATCAGAAAATACCTTCAGGCAAATGAAAATGGAAACACAATGTTCCAAAATCTAGGGACACAGCACAAGCAGTTCTAAGAGGGAAGTTTCTGGCAATACAGGTCTACCTCAAGAAACAAGAGAAACCTCAAAGAAACAAACTTAACATATGATCTAAAGGAATTAGACAAACAAGAATAAACAAAACCCAAAGTTAGCAGAAGGAAATAATAAAAATCAGAGAGGTAATAAAATAGAGATTTTTTAAAAATTGAAAAGATCAATGAAACCAAGAAATGTTTTTTTAAAAGATAATGAAAACTGATAAACCTTTAGCCAGGCCATCAAGAAGAAAACAGTGAGGGCCCAAATAGACAAAACAGGATGTGAAAGAGGAGAAATAAGAGCCAATATCACAGAGATAGCAAAAAAAAAAATCATAAGAGAATACTACAAACAGTTATATGTCAACAAATTGGACAACCCAGAAGTAACAGACAAATTTTTAGAAACATACAACCTTCCAAGGCTGAATCAGGAAGAAGTGAAAATCTGAAGAGAACAATCACTAGTAGTGTAATTGAATTTGTAATTTAAAAAAGCCTCCCAGCAAACAAAAGTCCAGGACTGGACAGCTTCACAGGGTAATTCTACCAATTATATAAAGAACAGATAATACATATCCTTCTCAAACTATTCCAAAAAATTAAAGAGGATGGAACACTCCCAAATTCGTTCTATGAGGCCACCGTTACCCTGATACCAAAACCACCAAAGACGCTACAAAAAAAGGAAAACTATAGGTCAATATGTTTGGAAATATAGATGCAAAAATCCTCAAAAAATATTAGCAAACTGAATCAAACAACATATAAAAAAGGTCATACAAGATGATCAAGTTGGATTTATTCCAGGGATGCAAGGATAGTTCAATATTTGCAAATCAATCAATATGATTCACCACATTAATAAAAGGAGGGATGAAAACCACATGATCATCTCAATAGGTGCAGAAAAAGCATTTGACAAAATTCAACATCCATTCATGATTAAAACTCTCATCAAAGTGGGTGTAGAGGGAACACATGTCAACATAATAAAGTCCACATATGGCAAACCCACAGCAAGCATCATATGCAGTCGTGAAAAGCTGAAAGCTTTTCCTCTAAAATCAGAAACAAGACAAGGATGCTCACTCTTGCCACTCCTACTTAACATAGTATTGGAAGCCCCAGCTGCAGCAATCAGATAAGAAAAAGAAATTAAAAGCATCCAAATTGGAAGGGAAGTGTTAAAACTGACACTATTTGCAAATGACATGACATAATATATAGGAAACCCTAATGTCTCCACCAAAAAAATTTATTAGGATATATGAATTCAGTGAATTTGAAGGATACAAGATCAATATACAGAAATTTATTGATTTTCTATACAGTAGTAATGAACTTTCAGAAGGAGAAAGCAAGAAAACAGTCCCATTTATAATTGCATCAGAGATTAAAATACCTAGGAATAAACCTATTCAAGGAGGTGAAAGACCTATACTCTGAAAACTATAAAACATTGATGAAGGAATTTGAAAATCCTACAAAGAAATGGAAAGACATCCTGTTTACTTGAATTGGAAGATTTAGTAGTGTTAAAATATCAATACCACCCAAAGTAATCTACAGATTTAATGCAATCCCTATCAAAATACCCATGACATTTTTCACAGAACGAGAACAAATAATCCTAAAATTTATACAGAACCACAAAAGACCCCGAATTCCCAAAGCAATCTTGAGAGAAAAGAACAAAGATGGAGGTATCATCCTCCCTGTCTTCAGACTATACTACGAAGCAGTGTGAATCAAAACAGCATGGTACTGGCACTAAAACTGACACATAGATCAATGGAACAGAATAAGAGCCCAGAAATAAACCCACACACCTATGGTCAATTAATCTATGACAAAGGAGGCAAGAATATACAATAGAGAAAAGACATTCTCTTCAATAAATGGTGCTGAGAAAACTGGACAGCTACATGTAAAAGAATGAGATTAGAACATTTCCTCACAACATGTACAAAAATAAACTCAAAATGGATTAAAGACCTAAATGTATGACCTGAAACCTTTCAAGAAGTTCGTCTCCTAGAAGAGAACATAGGCAGAACACTCTTTGATGTAAATTGTAGCAATATTTTCTTGGATCTGTTTCCCAAGGCAAAAGAAATAAAAGCAAAATGTAAACAAATGAGACTTAATTAAACTTCAAAGCTTTTGCACAGCAAAGGAAACCACTGACAAAATGAAAAGATGACCTACTGAATGGGAAAAAATATTTGTAAATGCTATGACCAGTAAAGGGTTAATATCCAAACTATATAAACAACTCATACAACTCAATATCCAAAAAATACAAACAGCCTGATTAAAAAATGGGCAGAAGACCTGAATAGACATTTTTATAAAGAAGACATACAGATGGCCAACAGGAACATGAAAAGATGCTTAACATCACTAATCATCAGAGAAATGTAAATCAAAACCACAATGCGATATCACCTCCCACCTGTCTAAATGGCTGTCATCAAGAAGACCACAAATAACAAATGTTAGCGAGGATATGGAGAAAAGGGAACCCTAGTACACTGTTGGTGGTAATGTAAATTGATGCAGCCACTATGGAGAACAGTATGTAGGGTCCTCAGAACACTAAAACTAGAACTACTATATGATCCAGTAGTTTTACGCCTGGGCATATATCCAAAGAAAAGAAAAAGACTAATTCAAAAAGACAAATGCACTCCAGTATTCCTAGCAGCATTATTTACAATAAGCAAGATACGGAAGCTATCTCAGTATACATCAACAGATGAATGGATAAAGAACATGTGAGATATATATATACACACATACACATACATACACATACCCACACAGTGGACTGTTAGCCATAAAAATGAATGAAATTCTGTCATTTGAAACAACGTGGATGTATCTAGAGAATGTTATTCTTAGTAATATATCAGACAGAGAAAGACAAATACTCTATGTTTCCATTTATTCATGGATTCTAAAAAATAAAGCAAATGAATGTATATAACAAAACAGAGACAGACTCACAGATATAGAGAACAAACTAGTGGTTAACAGTGGGAAGAGGGAAGGGGGGAGGGGCAAGATGGGGTATGATGTTAGGAGATAGAAACTACTATGTATAAAATAAATAAGCAACCAGGATATATTGCACAGCAAAAAAGAGAGAGAGAGAGAGAAAGAAGGAACAAATTGATTCATTTTTGGCTTCCTACATCAAAACAAAAAATTTGTACTGAGATATTGTCTGTACCCAGCCTCTATGCAACCCCCACTCCCCCAGCATAGTCTACAGCTGTCACACATATGTGAACTCCATGGGAAAGTAGGAGGCTTTTTTATCTTGTCTGTTACTCTATCCTCAGGCCCTAGAATAATGCCTGGCCCATATTAGGAACTGAGTGAATTAATGTGCTTTAGAAAACACGGAGAGTGGTGAAAACTGGGGCATCTAGGGAGTAACTGCCCCATTTCAAGGAGCAGGAATTACTTAGATCTTGCTGTCATTGCCTAGGGAAGGAAACCTAGGTTAGCTGATTTTATGCAGTCTCCCAATTTTAAAATACTGTTATCTTAAAAACTTACAAATACTGTACAACGACCAATGTTTAGACCAGACAGTATATATGTGTGAGTCTCACTTGACTCCACGTCTCCCATCTTGCACTCAGTTAATATTATTAATAGTAGCTATCATCATTAGTCTCTTAATCTTCGTCAGGCACTGTATCAGTTAGCTTTTGCTGCTTAAAACCATCCCAATGGCTTAAAACAGCTATTTTAAATTTATCTCAAAATTTGGGTTGGCAAGAGATGCTGGGCGCAGCTGGGCATTTCTGGTCTTGGCTGGCTTCCTGACATGTCTACAGTCAACTTTCAGTTGGTTGAATCGTTACGCTCTCAGGGGTTGGCTGGCTGTCCTCTCACGTGTTCAGGGCAACTAGGCCACATGCTTGTCATCCTACAGCAGGCTAGTCCAAACTTCTTTACATGGCAGCAGCAGTGTTCCAAGAGAGAAAGAGGGCCTCTTGAGGCCTAGGTGAGGAATACTTACATTGCATTCCATTGTCCCAAAACAAGTCACAAGACCAGCCCAGGCTCAAGGTGTGAACAGAGAGACTTCCTCACTTAATATAAGGAGCTACAAAGTCACATTTACAATGGGGTGTAGGTAGAGAGAAAGGGATAATTGAGGCCATTTTTTGCATAAAATCTACCACATTTAATTGCTTTACATTGATAATATCATTTAATCTTTATCACACTCTTGAGAGGCAAGTATTTCTTTTATTTATTTATTTATTTACTTATTTTTGGCTGCGTTGGGTCTTCATTGCTGCGCGTGGGCTTTCTTTAGTTACGGTGAGCGGGGGCTACTCTTTGTTGTGGTGTGTGGGCTTCTCATTGAAGTGGCTTCTCTTGTTGTGGAACACGGGCTCTAGGTGCGTGGGCTTCAGTAGTTGTGACAGGTGGGCTCAGTAGTTGTAGCATATGGGCTCTAGAGTGCAGGCTCAGTAGTTGTGGCACATGGGCTTAGTTGCTCCATGGCATGTGGGATCTTCCCGGACCAGGGCTCGAACCCGTGTCCCCTGCAATGGCAGGCGGATTCTTAACCACTGCGCCACCAGGGAAGCCTGAGAGGCAAGTATTTCTTCACCCAGTTTAAAGATGAGAAAACTGAGGCTCAAAATGTTAAGTTGCTTCTCAGGTACTCATAGCTGTATCTTGAAATGAGATCAAGAGACATGCTAATAATGATTCTTAAAGGGTCCCTGTCCAATTCACTGGAGGCTTAGAGTACTCTACTGTACTCTTCTTCTACTCTACTGCCTTCTTTTTTTTTTTTAATATTGTTCAGCATGATATTTTTAAAATATTTATTTATTTGGCTGTGTCGGGTCTTAGTTGCAGCATGCAGGATCTTTGTTGCAGCATGTGGGATCTAGTTCCCTGACCAGGGATTGAACCGGGGCCCCTTGCATTGGGAGTATGGAGTCTTAGCCACTTGGCCACCAGGGAAGTCCCTCTACTGCCTTCTTAAACCATCTCATACCCCATCCCATTCTCAAGGAGTGGAGTGAGGGTCACCAAGAGGTTGACCCAATAGTGATGGCTGGCCTGCCTGGATCTCAGAAGGTTGTTAGTGTTGGATTCCCTTTTGCTGTGCCTCAGACGTCCGTCAGCCCCTTTCCTTCCTCCACAGTTCCCATATCAGGCAGGGACTACCACCCACTGTCTCTTAGTCACCCTCCAGTTCCTGGAGTTCACATGTCAGTGTCCTTGCTTCTGGAATCCTGACCACAGTCCACTGTGCAGATCTAGCTCTAGCTTTCTGTCCCAAACCCTCACCATGCTCCTTCCCTCTGTAGTTAACCAGTAAGTGTACAACTCTATCTGAAACACAGTCAAATTGAGCTCTCATGGGAGAATTTGGGGCACATGCCTAGCAAATACCTCTAAAAGGGGTCTCTTTCTGCTGCCTAGACATTTGGGAAGATATGAAAATCCTGTAAATCTTTTTGAATGAGCATTGTGAAAGCCCTATTCAATCCTCATTCAGAGGCTGGAAATTCTGACTGTTCTCAGAGGGCTACAAGTATATTTGATAGATGCCTAGGGAACTAGTTTCATGAATCCTGGATTGGTGAATGCTAGCCCTGCATATGTTGGAAAAGCATGACTGGCTTGCAAACTGTTGGGGACAAATGCCTTGTTTTT
Source organism: Globicephala melas (assembly GCF_963455315.2). Taxonomy (NCBI): domain Eukaryota; kingdom Metazoa; phylum Chordata; class Mammalia; order Artiodactyla; family Delphinidae; genus Globicephala; species Globicephala melas. Next base: position 108,993,892 of record NC_083335.1, read on the forward strand.
CTTCTGGCTTGGTTTTAAATAGAGAGTAGGAGGTTGGGCGGGGACCAAGGGGGAGTAGAGCGAGAACAGGCATTGTTGTGTAGGGTTTTGGATGCCCCTAAATGAAGTCTGAAACAAAAACCAGAGCCTCATTCAGCAAACAGCTTTTAGGATGAATCATGGTGAGGGAAGTGAGGCTGGGTGTCCACTCTTTGTACTGCCTGGGATCATGGCAAATATTTAAATGGTTGGGAAAGCAGTGTGAGTGGGAAACAAGATGAGGCTCAGAGAGAGAGAGAGGAGTTACAGGTTTCACTAACTTTAAAGGAAGAAAAAAAAAAAGATCTTTTTTGTTCAACATTATTCATTTTAACCAGAGAAATGGCCTTTTTAAATTTTAGAAAGCCCTTAGAGACCCAGAAGTTTGGAAGTTATTAGAAGCCTGAGTTGGACCCTCCAACTCAGTGCTTCTCAGACTTTGCTATATATTAGAATCACCTGGTAGTAAAAACCCCCCAGTGCCCAAGTTGCTCTCTAGACCAACTACATCAGAATCTATGGTATCGGTAGGTATCAGTATGTTCTAAAGTATCCCAGGTGATTCCAATGTCCCATATAGGTTTAAGAACTACTGCTCAAAGTGAAACTTGACAAACGGTTGCTATGTGATAGGACTCATACCAGGTATAAAAGCACAAAGGGTGACATGTAGTCAGAATCTTAATGAAAAAGAAAATAAAACCGCAAAATGCAACCTGTTCTCCTTCTGACAGTTTGTTCAATTTGATTTAATATTTTAGGCAACTTTCAAATTAAAAATGATGAGACTGTTTTGTGTTCATGTTACCCTGCGCATGTAATAAAGTTGCAGTCACTTCCTTGTTTTGTACTCCTAGACCTAGCTTTTCAGCTTCTGTTTTCAGTATTTAATCCATTAAAACAAAAGAAAAAAAGGAAACAAAAGTTCCCAAACAGCTTCCTATCTTGCTAGTTGGTCTTATCATAAAATATCCCAGTTTTGATGGATTTTGCATTAAAACTACATGGAACATTCCCTTCCAATGTTTTTCTTCACAATTCTGAAATTTTACTTAGAACTAAAATAAATGATCTGATGAGTTGTTCTGGAAATAACTCCACTATTCAATAGGATTTTGTTGTACAATAACATCTAACAACAGCAAAAATCTTTGACTTCCTTCAAAAGAAGGCTGCGTGTATGGGGCGTGATTCGTCTGATGTCAATTTTTTCCAAATGTAGCCTAATCTCAGTAGGGTCTAGGTTAGGCCTGTGAAATAATTCACGGGTATTTTTACTTTTATTCATATTATACAAACTTAGCTAAAAAGTCTCATTCTTCCTTTGAAGAAAATTTAGAACAGACATCACAACTCGTTGCTATTATTATCATTATCAAAAATGATGATCCGGGCTTCCCTGGTGGCGCAGTGGTTGAGAGTCCGCCTGCCGATGCAGGGGTCACGGGTTCGTGCCCCAGTCTGGGAAGATCCCACATGCCGCGGAGAGGCTGGGCCCGTGAGCCATGGCCGCTGAGCCTGCGCGTCCGGAGCCTGTGCTCCGCAGCGGGAGAGGCCACAGCAGTGAGAGGCCTGCGTACCGCAAAAAAAAAAAAAAAAAAAAATGATGATCCATTCAGCCTACTCTTGTCCCACCTGAAAAAGAAAATTCTAAATTAACTGGTCAATAAAAAATTGGAGTATGATTCAAATATTGGGTATTGTAGTAGAACCCCTGACTTTATGATAGCAATGCTTCTATATCTATTATATCTATATCTATCTCATCTCCACTTATATCTTTATATATTTTTAATGTATATTATATGTGTGCATTTTATAAATTTAACTTTTCTCCTCTACTGGCTTAGAAATTATAATTTTTCTCCATTCCTTAACATTTTAACATGCATTATTAACAAAGACTAAATTTAATTTCTCCTTCTGTAGAGTGAACATTTTAATTCCATGCAACTCCTCTCTTCTTACATGTTATTCTCCCCAGTATTTTAGTTCTATCTTGTTTTTAATTTGCAAGTTAGACATTAATTGGTTTTGTACCATTAAATTTTAATTTGTTTCATTTGTTATCAACATTATCAATATAGATGGCTTCCAGCATCCAAGAAAGCAATAAGGGTTCTTGGGGAATATAACTGTGCTCTACCGTATCCCTTCCCATCACTTTCTGAACCCCAAAGGGGACTACTTTCAGTGCTGCTAGATCATTCTTTTAGTTTCACCTCCATATTTCTCCATAAATATTGCTAAATATCACTGCTTCTTGATTCTTTGGTTTTAGAGATTGTCTATTGTCTTTCCAGTACAAAAGACAGGATGTTACACCAATATTCAACATTTATGTTACTATGACTAAACAAACGCTAATCCATCCGAGGCCAGGTTGCATGCCATGGTCACACTTCCTTTCCTGGAAAAGGTTTTGTTTTCTCTGAAGTTAATAATTTTGTTTGTTTTGTGTTTTGTTTTGCTTAGTTTTCAACATACTTAACACAAATTCAAGCCCAAACTTTTCCCTTGTTATATAACCCTCATCTTGATATGCTTAAACTCATTCTAAGATAATCTGGCTGAGCCATTTCCTTGAAGAGTTCTATATGTCCTTATCCTTTGGACTTTTCTTTCAGGCTGGTCAGATTACCTCGAGAAGAAACTTCCAGTACCCTGACTGGAGGGTAGAAGTCTGCTTGTCAGCTTTCTGGGTGCTGGGTGGGAGAAGAAAACTGAAGGTCTTAACATTTCGAATGTAAACTTAGCCTTAATACTCCTTTTTAATATAGTACCCTTGTTTTCAACTCCAGAAACTCTAGTGTTTTACTCTCTCTAAAGTAAAAAAGACCCGCATTCAGAGAGGCAGTTGCCTGGCTGCGTAATAGGAGGGAGGAGATGTGAGAATTTGTTTTTTAAATAGACCTTCAACAGATCCTCTTATTTTGAACTCTACATGCCCCTCTGCTTCCAGAGGTAACACTCACCTCCAACTCAGCGTTCTGTGATACAATCAAATTGCTCTAGGCTTAAGATTCAGCTCTCTCAGGCCTGCTAAATTAGTTAATTTAGCTTTCCGTCTTCTGTAATTGCTATCTTTCTTCCTTGTTTGCATTGTCCTTATGCATTCATGCCTTAAAAAATTATTTTATATTTGTTTCAGCGGAGTTTCAGGAGCCTGTAGAAGTAAATGAGAGTGTTGAATTTAGGCAAGATACGATGTGTTCAAGTTAAGGCTACCGTTATTCAGTGATTTTTTTTTTTTTTTTAGACCCATATGTCTGCCTGTTTCTTTGCTCACCATTCTTTCTTGAATTCAATCCTTTCTTTGGGAATATTTTTCTTCTTCTTAAAGCGTGTACTTTAGAAGTTTTTTTTAATGAAGATTTGCTGGTAAACTCAGTTTTTGTCTGAAAAAAATACTTATTTCACCTTTATTCTTGAATAATAATGTGTCATATATTACAGTTCTAGGTTGACAGTTATTTTCTCTCAGCATACAGAAGATATTAATCCATTGGTGTTGTTGAGAAATATGTTAGATCTTATTCTATTCTCTTTCAGCATCTGTGCTGAAATCATGATAATTTTTCATCTCTCTCTTTTCAGCTGAATCTGTTCTGTTAAACCATCTATTACTGCATTTTGTTTACTTCTGTGACTATAGTTTTTATTACTAGAAGTTCTATTTAGGTTTTTAAAAACCTGTCTGGGAATAGTTTATACTGGGTCATGTTGTTACTTCTATTTTCTTATTCTTTAATCACTTTAAGTATACTTATTTTGTGGCATATAGTCCATAATTCTGTCATGTGAATTTTTTGATCATCAAATTCTGACTCTTGTTCCTGGCAGGTTTTCTCCTCCATGTGTTTTCTAACCTTGGATTATGAGCTTATATTTGATTGGTTTTTATTTAAGGGAATCCTGTGAGGAATGGAGTATGACCCTTCGGAAAACATTTGAATTTTCTTCTGCTAAGCAAACTCAGGACCACCTCATAAATTTCTTACATTGATTTGGGGCTTCCTAAAATATGTAAGCTGTGTAAATTTGAACCCCAAATCTGCAAAAAGCAAGCCTATGATCTTAAATTCTCAGGGAAGAATGTTTTAAAATTTGTTTCGTTTTTGTATCCAGAGCCCAGGTCAGTTTGTTACTGCAAACAAATTTTTTGTCATCTTCTTTTGCTAGTAGAGTCTTTTTTCTATTTCATGCTTTCTTTGACTCTGTACCACTATAAGGAATTATTGAGGAATCAAACCCCAAATCATGCCCCTCAGATGGCCAGAGACAGTTTCCCACCCAAGTTTTCAGCTCTCATTGTATTTTTGTCCCCTGCGGCTTTCCTTACTTTCTTGTGGGCTCAACTATGAATTTAAAATAACATTCCTCCAGCCTATCAATATGTCTTATATTGGAGGGCTTTTCTTCCCCCCAAGATAGCTGCTCTGCTGCACTGTCAGAAATAGAAGTCATGATATATCTTTAAGACAAGGGAAGATAAGAGAACTGAGGACAAAGATGGGAAGACATTGAAGTTAGGGGATTGGGTGAGATCCAGAATATAGGTTGTTTAGGAAGGTAGAAAATGATGGATGCTTAGAAAACATCAGATAAACCCAAATTGAGATACTTTCCGCAAAATAACTGGCCTATACCCTTTAAAAATATTCAGGTCAAGAAACACAAAGTAAGACTGAAGAACTACACCAGAATAAAGGAACTTAGAGACATGATGGCTAAATGTAAGGCATGACACTAGATTGGGACTCTATACTGGAAAAAAAAGCTATAAAGGACACTGTTGGAACAATTGATGATATTTGGCTATGGACTGTGGATTAAATAATACTAACATATTAATATTGAATGTCTTGCTTTTGATAACTATAGTGTAGTTATGTAAGAGAAGGTACTTGTTCTTAGAAGGCACACATTGAAGTATGTAGGGGTAAAGGGGTACAATGTCTCCAACTTACTATTAAATGGTTCAGAAAATAATAATATGCACACACATAACTGTATATTTTTATATATGGAGAGAGAGAGAGAGAGAGAGAGAATTATAAAGCAAATGGAGCAAAGTATAAACAATTGCGAATCTGGACAAAGGGTGTATGGAAATTCCTTGTACTACTCTTGCAACTTTTCTCTAATTTTGAAATTATATCAAAAATTTTAAATGGGGAAGTGCTGAGGAAGCCGTTTAGGGAACGCTTACTTTTAGGAGAAGAGAGAAGGAAAATAAGTAAAGGAGGGCAAAGAAGAACAAGCTATTGATGTAGGAGGATAACTAAGTAAGCATAGTTGACCAAAGTCAAGAGGATGTTTCACTTTGTTCAGGACAACGTCTACTCCCCGTGTACCCACACTTGGGTTCACAGATAAATTAGAAAATATTTCAGAACAAAGAGGTTCTTCATGTCTCTGCGAACAAATGATGCTTTCACTGTGAATTACCTAAACTAAGTGGTGTTATGATTCATTAATTCATTTGGCAAATATGACATCCTCACTTTTTAAATAACTTTTGCTTTTGCCATTTTAACTTAATATCTCTGGAGTAGCTATAGCCTGAACAGCAAGATCTCACATTTCTCCTTTTGAAATCATTGAATAGAACTATACTTTTCACCCAGAATAGTTTGTGATTATTGTGGAAAATTTAAAATTACATTCTATTAATGAGAATTATCCTTTCCCTTATAAGATTTGGGGTTTTCAAATTTAAGGCATACTTTCCATATCAAACTTTAGGTTGAGTTATGCTAAATTTGTGAAATATATAATTTGATGATATCATGCACCAGCTATTTTATATCATGCTGTAGCTATTACTTTAGTATCCTTGTTAAAAAGGCAATGATTTTGCTGAACAATTGGGTGAGAAGTGATTGTGCTTTCTTTCTTTAGTACTATAATTAAGATGTTTAAATAACCAGTACTCCCTGCTGTTTTAGAGATGGTAGGAAACGTAGGGGGAGGGAAGACTTGATTAAATTCTACCTTTGAAGGAAAAATGCCCACTTAGATTAAAAAAAATCCTCACAAATAACTTTATTTAAGAATTTTAAGATATAAATAACCACCATGGTTATATAAGTGCTATATGTTAATTATATATCTGTAAAATGATCCTATATATTTAAGGTTAGTTAATTCTTTAGCTCAGGTGTTGGTAACCTTCTTGTATAGAGTCATATAGTAAATAATTTTGGCTTTGCAGGCCATGAAGTCTTAGCTGCAGCTAGTCAGTTCTGCTTTCGTAGTGTGAAAGCAGCCATAGATATTATGTAAATGAATGGGAACGGCCATATTCCAAGCAACTTTATTTACAAAAACAGGCAGTGGGCTAGATTTGCCCCTTGAGCCATAGATTGCCATTCCCTGCTTTAACTTAGTTTAATTTCATGTTGGAACGTGCCAGCCTTATCTTAAGGGAAATTCAGTACATGAAAGGGAATAGTTTTTCATTTTGGAGAAAATTTCACTGGTTACTTATGTTCTCCCAGTATTGTGTGTCAAGGGCAGAAATCAGGAGAACCAACTGTCAAAACTCAAGCAATAAAAACCAACCTATCTGTGATAAGAAAATCAAGATAAACTCCAAATAAACTCCAAAACAAAGGAAACCAAACAAAGGAAAACCAAAAATCTAGTTTCTGTTAAAAAAAACAAAAGAAGATGGTCTCATTTTGCTGTATCTTCTAACTGCCCTCCAGTTTCCATGCCCTTCTTTTACCTGCTATTAGGGATGAAGGGTTTAAGTAAGTCAGTCCTTGGGCTCCAAATTATCTTTGGATTGAGGAGGTTTATTATTGAATGAATGAATCATTTAATTAATTAATATCTTTTGTAGTATGTCTTCCAACTTAAAAGTTCCTTTCACAAGAATTTGACATTCAGCATTATTAGCTCTCCTTGAAGAAAATGTTTCAGACAAATTATACATAAGCTTCTTCATTTGGAAAGTATCTTTAACTAGCATGACAATCGGGTCCAGTTTGTTTTGTAAAGGAGGACCACTGTTAACATCATTCCCCACGTTATACTCTTACTGAGTAGCAGCCTTTGATGAGTATTGGGCATATTTCAGTTATCCCAGCAATAGTTTGTAGTTCAAGTTAAAATTATGAAATCATAAATGAGATCATAAATGCATTCTTTTAGACTTTAATCTAAAACATTCACCTGAAAGCGTGTTTTATCCGTAAGGAATTTGTTGACTTACTCTTAAGACCATTTTTGAATCAAAGTAGATTTATATCCTTTTATCATTCATCAAGTACTTTTCATGTGCATTATCTCAATTGATCCCAATAACAACTTTGTTACATATGCCACCTTAAAATATTTTTATTTTTTTGAACGTGTTGGAAAAAAATACATACTTACGTTTCTATATACATCATGTTTAAGAAATTAAACTATAAGCTCTGTTTAGGTAGGGACAATGTCTTATTCACTGTTGTATCTCCAGCATATAGTACAACTACTGGCATGTAATAGGCACTCTGTAAATATGTGTTGCGTTAATAAATTAGTGGATGAGAAAGTAAGACACTTATTAAAGTTCCTACTCCAGAGATGAGAAAACAAAAATTCAGAGATGTTCAATGATATGCTTAGGGGTGAATTGCTGGTAAGTGGAAATAGAACTGGAGTACAGAAAATAAAATAATGCATATAAATTTCTTAGTACAATGCCTAAGGCATAATAGTTGATCAATAAGTGTACCTTTCTTATATTCTATGCATATATTAATTTACTTTAGTGTTCTTTCCACCATACTGCACCATAGTAACGGTAGATATGATAGTCAGAAAATAATTCAGTATTTCAAATAAGTTAAGTCCTGCCTATTAAATAGCATCTACTAAAGAGTAAATATATCCTCAAAGGCTAATTTCTATTTTCTTCATTTTCACATATTATCAATGAGTTGATTTAAAACCCAAAGACAATTAAATTGAATTTTGTACAAGAGCATAAAAATCTAGCTATCATCTATCCATCATACACCAATTTGCCTATGTCAAAGAGGAAAACTTCCATTTAGCTCCCTGAAATGTATACAGGCTGTTGTTCCCTTTTGCAAATCCTGAGCCATTTACTTTGTAAATTACCATGAGCTGCAAACAAAAGCACAGAAATAGGTCTGTGCAGATTCACACCAGTCAGGCAACTCTGTAAATAGTCAGCTTTGCCTGAGTCCTATTTTAAATACCTTCATTATTAACAATGTCATGTCATCTTTAGAGCTGAATACCATGCAGTGAACCCCCCCAAATATGATTTTGAACATTTCAAAACAGTCTCTACAGCCTTTACAGAAATTATTTAGCCACAGAGCTGCTAAACCAAGCCTCCTATTGATACAAACACACATTTTACTTTCATATGGCTGCTTTTTGGAAGGTGTCATATTTTGGTAAGGTCAGAGAGCTGTCAGTTTTTCAAATAAGGCTCATATTTATTTTTTTAAACATAGATTGAATTTTTCTTATTTTAACTTCCTTAAAGACTTTGTAGGGAAGTCTTTAGAAGGAGTGTTTATATTTTATTACTAGATGACTGCTTTACTAAAAGGCTTTTAAAGAGTGATGTCTAGGTCCATAGAATTGAGCTTTTCTGACATCCTCCTTATTCTAAAGTCTTTTCTCCAGAATTTTACTTTTGCCACAAATATCGAAGACATACTTTAAAAAGGCAACTCTATTTTGCCTGCTTTAAGCAGGAGATTGATATTTTAGAGAGTGGTTTGAGAAAGACGTTTATGATGTCAAAGGTCATTCAAGCCAAATTTGAATTCACGTTCCTCTGTCTCCAGTGCCTATGCTGTACTCACTATAGCAGGCTGGGAAAGATTAAAAATTTGCCCTTCCAAAAATCCAAGAAGAAAGATTAGGAGCTAAAGATTAGGAGCCATTAAAAAAATCCCAAAATGTGTACATCTACATCCTCAAAGAATTGGCAGCTCTAAAATCCAGTAAGCCTTCTTGAATAAAGTATGTATTATCATCAACAATGTGGACAATATGTGCAACTAAAAGGTAAGGAAATATCAAAAGCTACAGAAACTTACTTTTTTCTCATCTGATTTACAAAAAGATACACTGAGTAATTATATATCCAGATAATTAAGGATAAACTGGAGTCATTATCATTTGGAGAGAATTTTGAAAAGTAAGCTTAGTGTGCTAAGTTTTCTACCCTTCTGGAATTATCCCTTTCTTGACTATCTGAGTGAGATTTCTGCCTGGAATTTTTTCTCTTCCAGTTGGTTCTGAGGACTCCCCAAAAGACAAGAGTACTGGTTGTTGCTTGTCAGCTGTTTCTTAGGAATACAGCTGCAACTTGGTCTCCAATCATGTCTAGACATTTTGATGACATTTTCCCAAATGTTTCTGTCTTCTTTTTGCAGAGAGGGAGAGGGAGAGAGAGAGAACTTCTTAAAAGGACACTATTCTATCAGATCAGGGTCCTATCCTTATGAACTCATTTAACCTTACTTCCTTAAAGGCCCTTTCTCCAAATACAGTCACATTTGGGGTTAGGGCTTCAACATATGAATTCGGGGGGAACAGAGCATTAAATCCATAACAACATTTGACTGTGATTTTAGATGGATTGATGGATGGAGAGAGAGAGAGAGAGAGAAGTATCTAAAGCAACTTGTAAAAAGGCTATACAAAGAGATACACTAAAAACATAATAGATAGTTAGAAATGGGATTTTTAAAAATTTTCAAGTAACCCACAGGAGGGCAGCAGAAAGAAAATAGAGAAATTTAAAACAGAACACAAGCAAAAAATAAGTAAAATGGCAGACTTGGGCCCTAACATGTCAACAGTTACATTAATTGTAAGTGATCTAAATATATCAATTAATAAACAGAGATTGGCAGTGTGGCTTTAAAAAATGATCCAATAATATGCCATCTACAAGAAACTCACTTCCAATAAAATGATGTAGGTAGGTTGAAAGTAAAATGATGGAAAAATATACCATGCAAATAGTAATAAAAAAAAAAGGACAAATAGCTATTAATATCAGTTAAAGTAGACTTCAGAGCAAAAAAAAAGTTACTAGGGACATAAAGGGATATTACATAATGATAATGAGTCAATCCACCAATACATAGTAATCCTAAATGTGTATGCAAATAAAAGAACATCAAAATATGTGAAGCAAAAACTTACAGAATTGAAAGGAGAAATATGCAAATTCATAATAGTAATCGGATACTTCAACACTTCTCTCTCAAAAACTGATAAAACTAGAGAGAAAGATCAAGAAGGTTCTAGAAGAACTCAACACCACTGACCAATAGAATCTCATTTGCATTTATGGAACACTCCATCCAACAATAGCTGAATGCATATTCTTTTAAGGAGCCTATGGAACATATACCAAGATATAATATATCCTGGTCTGTAAAATAAACCTCAAAACATTTAAAAGAACTTAAACCAAACAGAGTGCATCCTTTGATCACAATAGAAACAAACTATAAATCAGAAAGAACAGAAAAATCTCCAAATATTTGCAAACTAAATAGCACATTTCTAAATAATCCATGAATCAAAACAAAACAATCTCAAGGGAAATTTTTTAAATATATTGAAGTAAGTGAAAATAAAAATACATATCAAAATTTGTGAGATATAGCTACAGTAGTATTGACAGGGAAATTTATAGTGCTAAATGTTTACATTAGAAAAGAGGAAATGTCTCAAATCAATAATCTAAGCTACCACTTCAAGAAACTAGAAAAAGCAAATAGAAGGAAATAGTTAATAAAGATAAAAGCAGAATCAATGAAATTGGAAACATAAAAATAATAAAGAAAAACAATGAAACAAAAAACTGGTTATTTGAAAAGATCAATAAAATTGACAAACCTCTAGAAAGGCTGATAAGAAAAGAAGATACAAATTAGTAATATCAGAGATACATTATGAAAGGGAGTATTACGAAAAACACTATCCATATAAATTTGACAATTTAGATGAAATGGACCAGTTCTTTGAACAATTCAAACTATCACAATTCACCCCTTATGAAATAGATTATTTGATTAAAACTACTGAGGAAGTGGAATTCATAGTTTAAAACTCCCCAAGAAGAAATCTCCAGAGGACAATTCTAAATTCATTTTATGAATCCAGTAATAACTAAATGCCAAAATCAGAAAAAATGACAGTACCCTGCCCCCCCTAAACCTACTACCAACCAATATCCCTCATGAATATAGATGCAAATATTCTTAACAAAATAGTAGAATGTAGTATTAATCAACACACAAAAAGAATTATATACCATGACCGAGAAGAGTTTGTTCCAGGGATGCAAGGCTGATTCAATAGTCAAAAATCAATCAATGGAATTCACCATACCAACGGGCTAGTGAAGAAAAAAAAATCACATGATCTTATCAGCTGCAGAAAAAGCATTTGACAAAGTTCAACACCCATTTGGGATAAAACCTCTCAGGAGACTAGTTATAAAAGAGAATTTTCTCAACTTGATAAAGAAAATCTACAACAAAATAAAAACAACTTACAGCTAACATTATACTTAATTTTGAAAGGCTAAATAATTTTGCTCTAAGATGAGGGACAAGGCAAGGATGTCTTCTCTCACCACTGCTGTTTAGCATGGTACTATAAGTTCTAGCCAGAACAATAAGGCATGAAAAGGAAATAAATGTCATAAAGATCTGAAAGAAAGAAATAAAACTGTACCTATTTGTAGATGACATGATAGTCTGCATAGAAAATCCCAAGGAAACTACAAAAAACATCCTAGTCACAGGATATAAGATCAATGTATGTAGAAAGAGAAAAATAAATATCTTATATTAATGCATATATGTGGAATCTAGAAAAATGGTACAGATGAACCGGTTTGCAAGGCAGAAACAGACACACAGATGTAGAGAACAAACGTATAGACACCAAGGGGGGTACACGGGTGGAGGGTGGTGGTGATGGGATGAATTGGGAGATTGGGATTGACATATATACACTAATATGTATATAATAGATAACTAACAAGAACCTTCAGTATTAAAAAGATAAAATTCAAAACAAAGATCAATGTATGTTAATTGTGTTTCTATAGACTAGCAACAAACTGTGAAAACCAAAATAAAAACCACAATACTATTTATAATTTCTCTAAAGGAAGGGAAGTACATGGGTAAAAATCTAGCAAAATGTGTACAGGAATTGTACTCTGAACTACAAAATGCTGATGAAAGAAATGAGATATTTAAATAAATGGAGAAACATACCATTTTCATGATTTGGTACACTCAGAATAGAAAGAAAAGAAAAGTCATTTCATCCCAGATTGATGTACAGGTGTATCACACTATCAAAATCTCAGCATTCATTTTTTGTAGATATAGACAAGAATACTGCAAAATTCATATGGAAAGACCAAAGGAGTAGACTAGCTATTTTTTTTTTTGACAGAGAAGAATGAAGTGCAAGGAATCATTCTACACTATTCAAGGATTATTACCTGGTTACATTCATCAAGACTGTTGGTATTGGTGAAGGGATAGACACATTGATCAGTGAAACAGAATATTAAAACCAGAAATAGTGCCACACAACCACAGCCAATTGAATTTTTGCAAAATTGTAAAGAAATTCACTGGAGGAAGGATCGTCTTGTCAACAAAAAGTGCGGAAGTAATTGAATATTCATAGGCAAAAAAGTGAACCTCGACCTAAACCTCATACCCTATACAAAAATTAACTCAAAATGGTTCATAGATTTAAATATAAAGCCTAAAACTATAAAACTTTTAGAATGTAACATAGGAGAAAATCTTTGAGACCTGAAGTTTTGTGCAAAGTTCTCAGACATGACACCAAAAGCATAATTCATAAAAGAAAAAAAAAATCAAAATTAGACTTAATAATTTAAAATTTTGTTCTGTGAAAGACCTTGTTAAGAGAGTGACAAGGGCTTCCCTGGTGGTGCAGTGGTTGAGAGTCCGCCTGCTGGTGCAGGGGACGCGGGTTCGTGCCCTGGTCGGGGAGGATCCCGCATGCCGCGGAGCGGTTGGGCCCGTGGGCCGTGATCGCTGAGCCTGAGTGTCCGGAGCCTGTGCTCCGCAGCGGGAGAGGCCGCAGTGGGAGAGGCCACAGCGGTGAGAGGCCCGCGTACCGCAAAAAAAAAAAAGAGAGTGACAAGATGAGCTACAGACTGGAAAAAAATATTTGCAAACCACATATCCTTTATCAGTAAAGGACTCATGTAAAATATATTAAGAACTCTCAACTCTCAAAACAGTAAAAATCCAGCAACCCACTTAGAAAATGGGCAAAAGACATGAAGAGATATTTCACCACAGGGGATAAAAGGATAGCAAATAAACACCTAAAAATATATGCAACATCACTAGCCATTGAGGAAATGCAAATTAAGATCATGATCAGCTATTGCTGTACACCTATAAGAATGGCAAAAATAAAAAATAGTGACACCAGTTGTTTGCAAGGATACAGAGAAACTGGATCTCTTATAGATTGCTTGTTAGAGTGTAAAATGGCTCATCAACTCTGGAAAATAGTTTTACAGTTTCTTTCAAAATCTAAATATGCACTTACCACATAACCCAGCAATTGAACTCTTGGGCATTTGTCCCAGAAAAATCAAAATTTATGTCCACTTAGCTTTATTTTCAATAGTAAAAACTGGTAACAACCAAACTGTCCCTCAATGGATAAATGGTTAATAAACTGTAGTACACATATACAATGGTATATTACTCAGCAATAAAAAGGAACAAACTACTGATATACACAAGAACTTGGATGGATCTCAAGGAACTTTTCCTGAATGAAAAAAAGAAAAGAAAAGCCAGTCTCAAAAGTTATACATTATATGATTCCATTTACATAACATTCTTGAGATGTCAAAACTATGGAGATAGAAAACAGATTAGTGGTCAGGAGTTGCGGGGGGGAGGTGGAGAGGGGGATGTGACTATAAAGGAATAGCATGAGAGAGATCTTTGTGGTGATGGAATAATTCTTTATATATATATATATATATATATATATATATATATATATATACACACACACACACACATATTTATTTGGTTGCGCCAGGTCTTAGTTGCGGCAGGCAGGCTCCTTAGTTGTGGCATGCAAATTCTTAGTTGCGGCATGCGTGTGGGATCTACTTCCCTCACCAGGGATTGAACCCGGGCCCCCTGCATTGGGAGTGCAGAGTCTTAACCACTGCGCCACCAGGGAAGTCCCTGGAATCATTCTTTATCTTGTTTTAGGTGGTTGTTACATGAATATACATATACATGGTACCTTTAAAAAAGAAAAATAAATTTGGAGGACTTAAACTATCTGATTTGAAGACTTATTATAAAGTGACAGTAATTAAGACAGTGTGGTATTGATGTAAAAGTAGACAAATAAATTAATAAAACCACATAGGAGTTCTGAAATGAAACCATGCTTATATGGTCAATTGATTTTCAACAAAAGTATAAAGGTAATTTGCGGGGAGAGACAATCATTTAAATAAATGTTGCTGGTTCAGTTGGATGTCTCTATATAAAAAATGAAAATTGACCCATATCTCACACCATATACAAATGTTAACTCAAAATGGATCATAGATCTAAAACTAAAACTATAAAAGTTCTTGAAAGCATAAGAGAATTTTTGTGACCTTGTTAATGATTTCTTAGAAATGATACCAAAAGCATGATCTATGTAAGAAAAAAATTGATAAGTTGGACTCCACCAAAACTAAGAACTTCTGTTCTTCAAAATCCTGTTAAAGAGGTGGAAAAACAAGCAACTTACTGGAAGAAAATATTTACAATTCACCTATCTGATAAACTTGTATCCACAATGTATAAAGAGCTCTCAACACGCAATAATAAGAAATTATACATCCCACTAAAAAATGGGAAAAACATTTGAAGATATTCCACCAGAGAAGGTATATAAATGGCTAATAAGCACATAAAAAGATGTCCAAAATCATGATTAGAGAAATGCAAATGAAAACCACAATGAGATACCCCTACATACCTATTAGAATGGCGAAAATTAAAAGTCTAGCCATATCAAGTGTTGTCAAGGATGTGGAGCAAATAAAACTGTCATATACTGAAGGTGGGAATGTAAAATTGTACAACCACTTTGGAAAAAAGTTGGGGAGTTCCTTCAAAAGTTAAACATATGCCTACTATATTATCTAGCCATTCCATCCCTACATATTTACCCAAGAGAAATGAAAGCATATGTCCCTACAGGGACTTGTACCATACATCCATAGCAGCTTTATTTGAAATAGCCCCAAAGTGGAAGCAACTCAACCATCAACATGTGAACTGATAAACAAATGGTGGTGTATCCATACAGTGGAATACTACTCAGCAATAAAAAGAGATGTACTTGTAATATATGCAACAACATGGATGAATCTCAAAATCATTATTCTGACTGAAAGGAGCCAGACAGAAACAGATGATTCCATTTATATAAATGATTCCAGTTATATAAAATTCTAGAAAATGAAAGCTAGTATATAGCAACAGAAAGCAAAAAGTAATATATAATAGAGATTTGGAGAGGTGGGAAGAGCAGGACAGTTGGATTACAAAGTGGTGGAGTATGAAGAAACTTTTAGGGGTTATAGATATATATATATATAGATATATATAGATACACATATATATATTTAATTGAGGGCTTCATGGGTATATACATATGTTAAAACTGATAAAACTGTGTACTTTAAATATATGCAGTTTATTGTACATCAACCATAACTCAATAAATGTTTTTAAAAGTGAAAAAAAATAGTGATGCCTAGGTCCCACCTCCAGAGCTTCTAATTTAATTTGTCTCAGATATGCCCTGGGCATCAGGATTTTCTAAAATTTCCAGGTGATTCTAATGTGCAGCAAGGTTTGAAAATCCCTGTATTCCCATTTCCACCACACTAATTTAAGCCCCTATCATCTTCATCTAAAATTATCCTGCTTCCTAAAGGACATCCTTCTTACAGTCTTACTTCCTTCCAAATCATTCTGAACACCATGGCTAGATAAGACTAAAACACAAATCCGATAGTGTCATCCTCTCTTAAAACCCTCTAAGACTTCCCTACTACCTTTAATATAATGTCCCAGATCTTTTATGAAGATCAGCCACTACTTTATTTCTTGCCGTTTCCCTCTCACCCACTATTTTCCAGCTCTCTCGAACTTTTATCACTTCTTTGAATTTTCCAGTGCTCTCATCTCTGAGCTTCCAACATGCGGTTCCCTTGCCTGGAATACCTTTCATTTCATCTGTTCAACTCTTACTTGTTCTTCATGTCTCAACATAAATGTCAGTTTTTATGGGAAACTTCCCTGATCTCTACACTAGATCACCAGATGATAACTCAGTACCTAGGACAATGCATCACACACTTGACAAAAAGTCATAGTATCATCTACTTCTCCTCTGGTAAAAAAAATCATCATATTATTTTGTCCTTCTTTCCTACTGGACTGTAAAATCTGTAAAAACTGAGATTGTGTAAGTATGGTCCATTCTTGTATCTCTAGTGGTACATGGTGCATGCTCATTCATTCATTCATTGAAGAGATTTTAATTGAGTGCCCACTGTGTGACAGGCACTGTTCTGGCAATGAGTATACCAGTCCAACAGGGATACTGTTCCTGTGAAGCTTATGTTCCAGAGAAGAGAGAACATGATGAAGGAAGGTAGGAAGGAAGGATATAATAAATAAATATTTGCTTAGTACTTGTAAGAAAGTAGGAAGGGAGGGGGAGGGGTGGAGAGAGAGAGAGAAAGAGAGACACCATTAGCTTCTTACTCCATGTTAAAGTTTTCAATGCCCTTTCTTTAAGGACGTTTACTCTATCTAATACCTATTCTTCCATTTCTTAATGTCCAAATAAAGCTTTTCCAGGGTCAGCTTCACACAGTAGATAACCACTTAACGTAGTTTGAGTTTAGAATCCCCAGAAAACTTTTCGTAATAAAAAATTTTTAAATACTTGCCCTCTCATATGTTACTTGATACTAAAATATCTTTCAAATGTGAAAAATATCTTTCATTGCACACTTAGAAATGATGCTTCAAATATAATATTGTGGTGCCATAATTATGAATGAATAAAGAATAGATAAGAAAGCTGTTGAACCAGGTGATTCTTTTCAGGGTTGCCAACCTGTTGTATGATGGTTTAAGGACAACTTTCACAAGTCAAAAAAATATTGGGTTAAGGAGTAGGTATCAATGAAGAAAGAGAATACTCACAAGGCTAAAGTCAGCTCTCAGAGATGATCATGGTCCCCTGATCTGTCCATCATCCACTGGGGAGCATTTTCTGGACCTGGCTTGAGTTTGACTCTAATGAAGAGAACATTTTACTCTTGGGTCTCTCTTCTTATAGAGCAAGTGTGAGATCACCATCTCACCTTGTCAGTGAGTGGAATAAAGATGCTATTTATGGAGCCAGGAATCTGGATCTAGGATGCTAACTACCTCAGTACCTGGGGCCTGTGGAGCCCTTGAGATATTATAATCCTCTGTGAGAGGAGGAGGACAAGTGTGGACAGGAAGCTGTCAGTGCCATTGGAAGCTGAGCTTGAGCACTGTCCCTCATTCAGGAAAAAGATGGACTCTCCCAGATTCCAACCAGCTTATTGTCTAGGCAGCCTAGTGTAGGCACCTGTATCATGTTTAGATGGCCTGCTTTTTGCAGTATGAATACTTTAAGTTTTTTTTTTTGGAGGGGGGCAGTGTGGGGATGGAAGGGCTGGAATGAGAGAAGAAATTAGGTAAGAAAGCCCAACCACATACATTCATAGGATGAAGAAAAAAAACATGAAAAAAATGAGGGTCTGGGGACACCGACTACAAATTTCGTTGTTTTCCATTTTGTTTAGGAAATCCCTGCCAAATACTAATGGGGAATGGATAAATCCACGAGAGAATATATGTTATTATCTGCTAATTATAAAACCTGTAAAGCCTGTCACACTGCATGCCCTCTACAAATGCTGCCTGTCCCTGCTTCTAATAGTGATCCCAAAGCACTTAGTCAATGTGTTCATCTTGACACAACATTCCTTCCATTGCTTTAATCTATATAGACACATTTTTCAACCAGCACATTACGTGATCATCCTTAACTTACAATTGAGAACCCCAGTACATTGGGAACAGCTGCTTTGGAAATTTACCTTAAAGCATTTCTGTTTTAAGATCACATAGACTAACTTCCAAATCCTTTGCTGAATCTTAAATCAATATAGACATTATGCATCTATTAGTTACTAAAGAACAGCCCACATTTCTTAATTAAAACTATCAAACAAAGAAATACAAACATTAATTAACTATAAGATGCTGTAGCAAATATTTAAGTTCCAGAAACAACTTCAGAAGTTTTAGATATATATAAATACATGAAACATTATATATTTGGGGGGAAGGAAAAATGATTCTGAAGTAATTGAGTACCACTTCTGATTCCATGTGCTCAACATTCTATATTTTATCTTTTAAAGTTCTCTCATTTTACCGATAACAAAATTTTACATGAGTATGATTGTCCTGTAGATCAACCTTGGCATTTGCATTTGACAGTAATGTTTCTTGACTTAACGAATGCTGGCTTTATTTTCAGGGCTGACTTCTTAAGCCACCTAAGGAGGTGCTTTGACTAGCATATGGTGTTTCTTGCAAGGATTTTAAACATTAATTTACAAGGTAATTGAAAAAGGTGTCTTCATAAACAACTGCTTTTAACATGAATACATGTCTGTGAGCATCGCTTTACCAGAAAGCTTGACTGTTCTTCATCCAATGGGTGCTTGAGCTCATGTTTCCTGTTTATAGCTGTATTCACTCAAGGGAGAGCTACTGGAAATGAGACTTGGCCTATCTCTTTACTATAATATGAAAGAGAGAATAATTTTCATTTTCTTTTTAATGTATATATATTATTTTTCAGATTCTTTTCCCTTATAGGTTATTACGAAATATTGAGTATAGTTCCCTGTGCTATACAGTAGGTCCTTGTTGGTTATCTATTTTATATATAGTAGTGTGTATATGTTAATCCCAATCTCCTAATTTATCCCTCCCCGCTTCCCCTTTGGTGACCATAAATTTGTTTTCTGTGTCTGTGGGTCTATGTTTTGTAAATAAATTCATTTGTATCATTTTTTTCAGATTCCACATATAGGCGATATCATATGATATTTGTCTTTCTCTGTCTGGCTTACTTCACTTGGTATGATAATCTCTAGGTCCATCCATGTGGCTGCAAATGGCATTATTTCATTGTTTTTTTGGATGAGTAATATCCCATTGTATATATATACACTATATCTCCTTTATCCATTCATCTGTTGATGGACATTTAGGTTGCTTCCATGTCTTGGCTGTTGTAAATAGTGCTGCAATGAACATTGGGGTGCATGTATCTTTTCGAATTAGAGTTTTCATCTTTTCTGGATATATGCCCAGGAGTGGTTCTCCGTTAGGGTTCTCCGTTAGTGGTTCTCCGTTAGGGGCAATGTTGCCCCCCCCACCCCGACCCAGGGACATTTGGAGACATTTTTGGTTGTCACAATTTGGGGGAGATGATACTGGCATCTAACGGGTGGAGGCCTGGGAGGCTGCTGAACATTCTATAAGGTGCAGGTCCGCCCTCATAGCAAAGTATTATTTGGCTTAAAATGTATATAGCACTGAGGCTGAGAAAGCCTAGTCTAAGCTGATGGGCATAAATTAGGATATCAATTTTGCTTATGCTGTAATAGAAGCATTGAGGGTGTTACATGTAGAAGTGGATTTTCCCTAACATAGATTTGATAGAAAAAAAAAAGGAGCTGGGTAACATAGCACGTTTCTATGATACAGTATCTCCTTAGAAATTTAAAGAAACATCAAAAGCTGGGAGTGATTTTAGAGCAGCATCTTAGAGGGATAAACATGGAAGGATTTTATCAAACAGAGAATGAGGACTCCATAATGTAACATTAAACAATTTTCTAAGCCTGAATGCAAGACTATGGAGTCATACTGGGATTGGCACTTATAAGAGGACTAAATTTAAAAAGTGTTTCCACAGATGTATCTCTTGGTCATTTAAAATTTAAGAGACAAGAAAAAAATGTCTTAAAACTCAATGTATTTGATTAGAGTGAGATTTTAATTAAAGGACAAAAAAGACAAAAAGGCTTTAATCAGGGAATGGTGGCTCTTTTGCATTGTGAAGCTTTTACTTATTTATAGACATGCACACGTACAAAGAGACTAAATACAGAAGGAGAGATGTGTTGTGAGGCCCAAAGAGTAAATATGGCAACTTCAGTGTTTTAGTTAAAGATAGCATGTAGAGACATCCGACTGGTGGTGAAAACTAGAGTAGCTAATAGTCATGTATGAACAAACAAAGATTTTGTTAATTTTACCATTCTGAACAACTTTGTTCAAAAGATGAAAAATGAAAAGAGAATTGTAACATGCTTTTGCATAGTGTTTTACAATGTACTAAGTGCTCTGACATTATCTCCTTTATTTATAGAGTAATGTGGGAAAAATTTATTTTTTTCATAATGACCATTTACTCCCAGGTGTCCAAAACATTTGGCTTCTGGTAATAGAGCTTACCTGAACTACTGAGTGAATGTGTGGATTCCAAGAGCTCAAGCGGCAGTAAATCTAAAAACATCTAACTCACTAAGGGTAGTAAGAAGTGGATGGAAGATATAACGTACATCTGAAGACAGCCTATCATACCACCAACCTAATGCACTGGAAAATAAGTGGATAACTCTAGCTGCTGAAATTCACAGGGAACCATATAAACCTGATAAATCCCTGATAGAGGCTGTAAACTTGCCAACAAATCAATCACAATATCTTTGCAATCCCTTTCTGTTTGTAACTAAAATAACAACACTGGGGATTTGAAAAAGAGACCATCGTTGTTTGCTTAAAATCAGTTCTTGAGGTGGTGAAAGATACTCCGGTCACCATTCATTAGCAAGGCCTTCATTATATCATTTACAGCATGCATTTGGAAAAAGGATTCTTTACATATGAATATGATAATGATAACCCATTATCAGTAGGGCATACATTTTGAGCTGTTTTTCTAGTGGTTAAGACAAGTTTGTATTAAGTAAGTTATATACTCCTGTCTAGCTTCAAGATACAACAGGACTGAGGACATTATTTATGGTACAGGTTATCTTTTCATCATACATAATTAATAAACAGGAGGATAAAACTCTGGCAAATCCCTAGATTTCCTTTTAGCGACTATGATATGCTTAGGACCAATTGGAAAGGATTCCAATTGTTAGATATGTAATACTCGTTAGGATGATAGAATCTTGGAGCTAGGCAAAACCTTAAGAATATCTAGTACCATTCTATATTTGCAAATGAGAAAGCTAAGATTCAGGAAGGTGAAGAGACTCATCTAAGTATACGTAGCTATCGTTGTGGCTTATCGGGGTCTAGAATTCAGAGTTCCAAGCTGCCAATTCAGCGATCTTTCCATCATACCATACCTTCCTAAGATCATACTTGGTTCTACCACTGCCTTTGTAACACAAAAATATCTCATGCCAACCCACCAAGAGCATTAGTACAGAGGTGCTCTGTGAACTTCCTTGAATCAGCCTGGAAGAGATGACTTCGAGTTCATGTCAACCACTTACATCATCTCAGAATTACCAGTTCTTTCATCACCACCCAATGAAAGAATGCATGGGGAGCCCCATCATTCAAATTTTTACATCCCCTTGAGTGTCCTGGGGTTGTTCATATTCTCAAACCTGATTCAAAGGTGTAGACTTGGGCAAAAGGCCATCTACTGATCAAATAGCACATAAAGTAATTTTTTAAAATCAGATCTAGAATATCCTTTAATAATCATTTGTCTTTAATTATATTTCCACAAGCTGCTTTCTAGTCCTAAAACAACTTTACAAGATTAAGAATATGCTTCTACTATATTTTGGTATTTCACTATATAGGACAAAGATGTGAACACGACTGTGAGGTGAACAAACGGAATTTGAGCAGCCTAAGTGCAAATTAAGAGAAAAGTTACTCAGAGAAAGTCACCTTTAATAACATCCAAAAGGCATGGCAAACTGAAGTGTGGTTTGGGCAGATACGTGGGTGTAGTTGTGCAAAAGATTCTATTAGTGACCCCAATTCTCCACTTCTACCTGTATCTATACCTTTTGTCATATAACTCTGCAGTCCTTTCCAACAGAGCTGGGACATAATTCCTTACCCCTGGATTTAGTCATGATGACATGCTTTGGCCAATGGGATTAGCAAATGTGATAGAGTCTTAAAAAGTGCTTGCTGGATTTGGCTCACTCATTCTTGTGCTTACACCTTCCCGGTGAGAAGTACATGCCTAACTTTGCTGCTGCCGGGGGGCAGGAAGAAAGACATGCGAATCAGAACTGCTGCGGCTAAGGTATTCTAGATTGTGCAGCCTAGAGCAAAGCCCATCCAACCCCAAGGATGTTTTTGTGTAACTAAATGAATGAATGAATCACTGCAGGAAACCGAACTCTAAAGCAAGATCAGACTAATGGTTAGTCTAAACAATGAACTGGAGCTGGAAGCTGTGAAAGCCAAGATATGAGTGTGTGTGTAGCGCGGGTAGGGGGCGTGAAATTCAGGCAGCCCCTAGCAAGAGTAGGCACAAACAGGATGAAGTAGTATAACTAGGAGGGTGCAAATCTGCAAGAAAGCACTGTTGATGAGGCTTGTGTGACCGAGTGGCATGAGGGACTGTTTGAGACCTTTTCCTTCTATAGAGATTTTAGAATAAAGTAGACATTATAGCTGAAATCAAGCCTTATTTGGAACAAAGACAAATTTTCCCAGACTGGATTTAAAAAAGGCTTAGTTTTTGGCTCAAAGATTCCATGCCACCTGGCATTTTCCATAAAGAGAAAAACTAGGGATACCTGAGACGGAAGAGAGCAGTTCTCTTGGAGGTATGCCTAGGGTCCATCTGCAAATGGAAATATGATTACAAACCTTGAGCACTATTCCTGGATCAGTGTTCATGTATTCCTGTGTTCCTCCTGTATTCCTAAAGGGAGATTAACCCTTCACCTCACCTTCCTGAGAAAGAACAGGAGGGGGGTCACTCTTGGTTACTCCCTCAATATTGAGAAAACTAGTCAATATTTGGGTAGGTCTACAAGTGGGAGCTGATATCTTTATCATTGGTCATATTGCTCTGCCTCCTAAGGTACTGGGGAGAGATGGGAAGTGCAAGAGACAGTATCTCTTAAAAAATGCCTGACCATTCAAATTCCCAGTTTTCACTTTCTGAAGCTTATGGAAAGATGGGTACCTCCTGTGCCAACAGGTCCCGGAGACAGGATGCAGAATGGCTAGGATACTGCTCACTTGGAGCAGAGGTGCTCCAGAAAAGTGGTGAATGTGGATGTGGTGGGAGACGCCCAGCTGAGAGTCAGGTAGCAGCTGTGCTAAGTCCCCCAGGGGAGCTGCTTGGAGGTGATTCCTTCATCAGCAGGGCTGTTGGGATCATCACCTGGCCACACCAAGTCTTTTGACAATAGGATGAATGCTCAGTGAAAAATTACACAATGAGCTCAATCAACTTGCCACTGGTGGTCATATAAAGAAATGACTTTTCTCTTTCACTGTTCCTTGTCTCCACACTGGAGGATGTGTAACCTGCTGGGAATAGGGAAGTGGGGTCAAGTAGACTATAGACCATGCCCCTCCTTCAAGCCTGCAGAGCAGTGGATCTCAACTCTATCATACTCGATGCCCTTCCACCTAGGTTTGTTTATTTTTTGTTTGTGTGTGGTAAAATACACATAACATAAAATGTACCATCTCAACCATTTGTAAGTGCACAGTTCAGTAATGTTAAGTACATTCACATTGTTGTGAAACCAATCTCCAGGATTCTTTTCATCTGACAAAACTGAAACTCCGTACCCATTAAACAATTACTCCTCATTCCTCCTCCCCCAGGCTCCGGGCAACCATCATTCTACTTTCTGTCTCTATGAATTTGACTATTCTAGGTACCTATATAAGTGGAATCATACAGTATTTGTCTTTTTGTGACTGGCTTATTTCACTTACTTAATATCCTCAAGTTTCATCCATATTGAATCATATGTCAGAATTTCCTTCCTTTTTAGGGTTGAATAATATTTCACCATATGTGTGTGTGTGTGTGTGTGTGTGTGTGTGTGTGTGTGTGTGTGATATTATATATATCACATTTTGCTTATTCATTCATCTCTCAATGGACACTTGGGTTGCATCCACCTTTTGGCTATTGTGAGTAATGCTGCTATGAATATAGGTATACACATATCCCTTTGAGACCCTTTCAATTCTTTTGGGTACATGCCCAGATGTGGAATTGCTGGATCATACAGTAATTCATTTTTAAATATTTTGAAGAATGCTCACTCCATTTTTAAAGAGATATTTTATAATGTGATGATTTAATATATGTATACATTGTGGATGATTATCACAATCAAGTTAATGAACACATCCATTACCTCACATAGTTACCATTTTTGGGTGTGTGTGTAGTGAGAACACTTATGATTCATTCTCTTTGCAAATTTCAACTATACAATACAGTTTATTAACCATAATCACCATGCTGTACATCAGAGCCATCTGATGTACAGAGTACATCAGAGTACATCTGATGCTGTACATCAGAATTTATTCATCTTATAACTGAAAGTTTTTATCCTTTGACCAACATCTCCTCATTTCTTCCACCCCAGCCTCTGTCAATCACCATTCTAATCTGGTTCTATGAGTTCAACTTTTTTAGATTCACATCATATTGTATGCCTTAAAGAAAATCATGTTGTACAACCTAAACATATATAATTTTTATTTGTCAATCATATCTCAATAAAGCTGTAAAATTTTTAAATAAAATGAAAAAATTAAGAAAAGAAGGAGATTCAGCTGGCCAGTCAGGGTGACAGGCTTTCCGTCCTAGAACCATGGCCCAGTTTGTCCATAACCTCGCGGAGAAGGCCCCAGTGCTGTTCAAGGCTGCTGTGACTTACTCAAAGCCTCGATTGGCCACATTTTGGCACTACACCAAGGATAAGCTGGTTCCTCCAATCTCTGCTGAGATCCCTACAGCTATTCAGAGCTTGAAGAAAATTATCAATAGTGCTCAAACTGGTAGCTTCAAACAGCTCACAGTTAAGGAAGCTCTACTGAATGGTTTGGTGGCCACTGAGGTGTGGATGTGGTTTTATGTTGGCGAGATCGTAGGCAAGCGTGGCATCATTGGCTATGGTGTTTGAAGACCAATCTTTGCTTTATTATTTGGGTATTCTTGGACCATGTGTGAGCAGACTGCTATTTGAATAAAATAAGGCAATGTGTCAAAAAAAAAGAAAAGAAAAGGAGAAATATTTTATATCATCCTCTGTGCTCTACTGAGATGAAATTCAAGGGTAATATAATCCAACTTCACAGTAAGTTTTAAAAATCTACATAATATCCTGTGATCTAAAGGAGAAATAAGAGGAAAGTAATTTATAATATAAAATATATTTCAAGTAAATGTTTCAGCACAATCACACTACAAAGAGTCAGATGTTTACTTCTACTTATAATAAATGAAATTGGATTTAAAAGAAGTAAGAAATTTTAAATGCATATTACTAAGTGAAAGGAGCCTATCTGAAAAGGCTACATTCAATATGTTTTAGCATTCTAATTCCAACTATATAATGTTCTGGAAAAGGCAAAACCATGGAGACCGTAAAAAGATGAGTGATGGCCAGAGGTTAGAGGGGAGGGAGGGATGAATAGGTGGAAAGAAGGATATTTAGGGCAGTAAAACTATTCTGTACAATACTGTAATGGTGGATACATGTCCTTATACATTTGTCAAAACCCACAGAACAATGTACATCACCATGAATCCTAATATAAACTAAGGATTTAGGGACTTCCCTGGTGGTCCAGTGGTTAAGACTTCATGCTTCCACTGCAGGGGGCACAGGTTCGATCCCTGGTCAGGGAAGTTCTGTGCCACGGGGCGCGGCCAAAAATAAAAAATAAAAAAATAAAAATAAACTAAGGATATAGGGTGATAATGATGTGTCAGTGTAGGTTCACTGATTATAACAAATATACCACACTCTAATGTGGGGTGTTGATAGTGGGGGAGGCTGTGCAGGGGAGGAAGTATACGAGAAATATCTGCATTTCCTGCTCAATTTTACTGTGAACCTGAAGCTGGTCTAAAAAATAACATTGATAGTAATAACAACAACAATAATAATATCCAAAAGCCCAAACCAGGTCATTTTCAATTTTAAAAAAAGCAATAGGACAATATGCAATTGAATATTGTTGAAACTTTAAAACTTTTGGACATTTTGAAATAACGGCTATATAGTTATATTCGTGTATGTTAGTGGAATCTCCATAGTGGGGACCGGTTCATAATGCAGACTGATTTAGGTGTGTTGTGTTGGCCACTCAAATATGAGTGGCATTGCCATTGATGGCATGATTTTCCAGATTGGTAAACAGTTTCTAATAATTTTTTTAAAAATTCACTCTTTCCTCAATGTATATGATAGTGACATTTACATTCCTGGAAAATTCAGTGATTATTAAAACTGTGCAAAATATTTTTTAAATTAAAAAATGGAATTATGCTCTACATTTAATAATTATCAACAGGTTATTGCCATGATGAATGTCCAGTGGGACATTGAAAGTAATGCAGAAGATAATTTTTCATGGTTAGGTTTGTCCCACACACTGTCTATCAATTCTGACCTCCTCCTACTACATGTCAATAATGCTCCCCCCAAAACAATGCTTAAGAATAGCAGTTGTCTCAAATGATGTCACTTACAAATAATCAAACCAAAAGTTCTTTTAAAACATGATACTTAGATAAAACATTTCCATTTTTAATATTCCTCAGAATGGGGCACATTGAATTAAGCTAAAGAACCAAACAAAAAGTTCCCACACAACAATAGTAAAGAATATTTGTAGTATCCACTGAGTAAGTACATAAACTTGGTCTCTAAAATTGACATCAGTGAATCGTATTTCAAATCCAACAGATTTTAGGTAAATTTTGCATAACTTAAAAGAGGTAATAAGGTTTTTACAGTTCTTTGACACTGTTAAGAATTTTTTGTGTCAATGCTAATAATTTCAGTGCATACAAGATGAAAGCGAGGCAATACAAGACTTTTGAGACAACTGATGCTTAATGCCAAGTATAGAGAATATCTTTTTAAATTTTTTAAAAAACTTTTTATTTGGAAATAATTTCAACCTTACATAAGAGGTTCATAAATAGTATGGAAAATTCCCATGTGCTCTTTATCTAGATTCATTAGTTGTTAATATTCTTCCCCATTTAGTTTATCATTCTCTCTGCCTCTGGATGGATGGATAGATAGATAGATAGATAGATAGATAGATAGATAGATAGATAGATAGATACTGATATATATTTTTCTGAATTACTTCAGAGTAAGTTGCAGAAATCATGCCCCTTTACGCCTAGATATATAAATCTATGTACCCCAAGAACAAGAATATTACCTTACATAATCATATTATCAAAATCAAGAAATTTAACATCGATACAGTACTATTATTTAATCTATAATCCACATTTCAGTTTTGCCAATTGAATAATGCCTTTTATAGCAATTCTTTTAAAGTCTAGGATCCTGTCCAGGATCTCATATTACATTTAATTGTCTTATTGCTTTAGTCGCCTTTAATCTGAAACAGTTCTGCTGCCTTTCTTTTTCTTTTTCCCAGTCCTTTGAGCTTTATTTTTTTTAATTTTTTTAATTTTTAAATTTTATTTTATTTATTTTTTTATACAGCAGGTTCTTATTAGTCATCCATTTTATACACATCAGTGTATACATGTCAATCCCAATTGCCCAGTTCATCACACCACCAGCACCACCCGCCGTGGCTTTCCCCCCTTGGTGTCCATACGTTTGTTCTCTACATCTGTGTCTCAAACTCTGCCCTACAAACCAGTTTATCTGTACCATTTTTCTAGGTTCCACATACATGCGTTAATATATGATATTTGTTTTTCTCTTTCTGACTTACTTCACTCTGTATGACAGTCTCTAGATCCATCCACGTCTCAACAAATGATCCGATTTCATTCATTTTTACGGCTGAGTAATATCCCATTGTATATATGTACCACATCTTCTTTATCCATTCGTCTGTCGATGGGCATTTAGGTTGCTTCCATGACCTGGCTATCGTAAATAGTGCTGCAATGAACACTGGGGTGCATGTGTCTTTTTGAATTATGGTTTTCTCTGGGTATATGCCCAGTACTGGGATTGCTGGATCATATGGTAATTCTATTTTTAGCTTTTTAAGGAACCTCCATACTGTTCTCCATAGTGGCTGTATCAATGTACATTCCCAGCAACAGTGCAAGAGGGTTCCCTTTTCTCCACACCCTCTCCAGCATTTGTTGTTTGTAGATTTTCTGATGATGCCCATTCTAACTGGTGTGAGGTGATACCTCATTGTAGTTTTGATTTCCATTTCTCTTATAATTAGTGATGTTGAGCAGCTTTTCATGTGTTTCTTGGCCATCTGTATGTCTTCTTTGGAGAAATGTCTATTTAGGTCTTCTGCCCATTTTTGCATTGGGTTGTTTGTTTCTTTAATTTTGAGCTGCATGAACTGTTTATATATTTTGGAGATTAATCCTTTGTCCATTGATTCGTTTGCAAATATTTTCTCCCATTCTGAGGGTTGTCTTTTCGTCTTTTTTATGGTTTCCTTTGCTGTGCAAAAGCTTTTAAGTTTCATTAGGTCCCATTTGTTTATTTTTGTTTTTATTTCCATTACTCTAGGAGGTGGATCAAAAAAGATTTTGCTGTGATTTATGTCAAATGGTGTTAGGGAGTGTTCTAATTTCATTCTTTTACATGTAACCGTCCAGTTTTCCCAGCACCACTTATTGAAGAGACTGTCTTTTTTCCATTGTATATCCTTGCCTCCTTTGTCATAGATTAGTTGACCATAGGTGCGTTGGTTTATCTTTGGGCTTTCTATCTTGTTCCATTGATCTGTTTTTGTGTTTTTATGCCAGTACCATATTGTCTTGATTACTGCAGCTTTGTAGTATAGTCTGAAGTCAGGGAGTCTGATTTCTCCTGCTCCATTTTTTTCCCTCAAGACTACTTTGGCTATTCGGGGTCTTTTGTGTCTCCGTACAAATTTTAAGATTTTTTGTTCTAGTTCCGTGAAAAAAGCCATTGGTAATTTGATAGGGATTTCATTGAATCTGTAGATTGCTTTGGGTAGTATAGCCATTTTCACAATATTGATTCTTCCAATCCAAGAATATGGTATATCTCTCCATCTGTTGGTATCATCTTTAATTTCCTTCATCAGTGTCTTATAGTTTTCTGCATACAGGTCTTTTGTCTCCCTAGGTATTTTATTCTTTTTGTTGCAGTGGTAACTGGGAGTGTTTCCTTAATTTCTCTTTCAAATTTTTCATCATTAGTGTATAGGAATGCAAAAGATTTCTGTGCATTAATTTTGTATCCTGCTACTTTACCAAATTCATTGATTATCTCTAGTAGTTTTCTGGTAGCATTTTTAGGATTCTCTATGTATAGTATCATGTCATCTGCAAACAGTGACAGTTTTACTTCTTCTTTTCCAATTTGTATTCCTTTTTATTTCTTTTTCTTCTCTGATTGCCATGGCTAGGACTTCCAAAACTATGTTGAATAATAGTGGTGAGAGTGGACATCCTTGTCTTCTTCCTGATCTTAGAGGAAATGCTTCCAGTTTTTCACCATTGAGAATGATGTTTGCTGTGGGTTTGTCATATATGGCCTCCCTTATTATGTTGAGGTAGGTTACCTCTATGCCCACTTCCCGGAGAGTTTTTATCATAAATGGGTGTTGAATTTTGTCAAAAGCTTTTTCTGCATCTATTGAGATGATCATATGGTTTTTATTCTTCAATTTGTTAATATGGTGTATCACATTGATTGATTTGCGTATATTGAAGAATCCTTGCATCCCTGGGATAAATCCCACTTGATCATGGTGTATGATCCTTTTAATGTGTTGTTGGATTCTGTTTGCTAGTATTTTGTTGAGGATTTTTGCATCGATATTCATCAGTGATATTGGTCTGTAATTTTCTTTTTTTGTAGTATCTTTGTCTGGTTTTGGTATCAGGGTGATGGTGCCCTCATAGAATGAGTTTGGGAGTGTTCCTTCCTCTGCAATTTTTTGAAAGAGTCTGAGAAGGATGGGTGTTAGCTCTTCTCTAAATGTTTGATAGAACTCACCTGTGAAGCCATCTGGTCCTGGACTTTTGTTTGTTTGAAGATTTTAATCACAGTTTCAATTTCATTACTTGTGATTGGCGTGTTCATATTTTCTGTTTCTTCCTGGTTCAGTCTTGGAAGGTTATACCTTTGTAAGAATTTGTCCATTTCTTCCAGGTTGTCCATTTTATTGGCATAGAGTTGCTTGTAGTAGTCTCTTAGGATGCTTTGTATTTCTGCGGTGTCTGTTGTAACTTCTCCTTTTTCATTTCTAGTTTTATTGATTTGAGTCCTCTCCCTCTTTTTCTTGATGAGTCTGGCTAATGGTTTATCAATTTTGTTTATCTTCTCAAAGAGCCAGCTTTTAGTTTTATTGATCTTTGCTATTGTTTTCTTTGTTTCTATTTCATTTATTTCTGCTCTGATCTTTATTATTTCTTTCCTTCTGCTAACTTTGGGTTTTGTTTTTTCTTCTTTCTCTGGTTCCTTTAGGTGTAAGTTTAGATTATTTATTTGAGATTTTTCTTGTTTCTTGAGGTAGGCTTATATAGCTATAAACTTCCCTCTTAGAACTGCTTTTGCTGCATCCCGTAGGTTTTGGATCGTTGTGTTTTCATTGTCATTTGTCTCTAGGTATTTTTTGACTTCCTCTTTGATTTCTTCAGTGATCTCTTGGTTATTTAGTAACGTATTGTTTAGCCTCCATGTGTTTGTGTTTTTTACGTTTTTTTCCCTGTAATTCATTTCTAATCTCATAGTGTTGTGGTCAGAAAAGATGCTTGATATGATTTCAATTTTCTTAAATTTACTGAGGCTTGATTTGTGACCCAAGATGTGATCCATCCTGGAGAATATTCCATGTGCACTTGAGAAGAAAATGTAATCTGCTGTTTTTGGATGGAATGTCCTATAAATATCAATTAAATCTATCTGGTCTATTGTGTCATTTAAAGCTTGTGTTTCCTTATTTATTTTCATTTTGGATGATCTGTCCATTGGTGTAAGTGAGGTGTTAAAGTCCCCCACTGTTATTGTTTTACTGTCGATTTCCTCTTTTATAGCTGTTAGCAGTTGCCTTATGTATTGAGGTGCTCCTATGTTGGGTGCATATATATTTATAATTGTTTTATCTTCTTCTTGGATTGATCCCTTAATCATTATGTAGTGTCCTTCCTTGTCTCTTGTAACATTCTTTATTTTAACGTCTATTTTATCTGATATGAGTATTGCTACTCCAGCTTTCTTTTGATTTCCATTTGCATGGAATATCTTTTTCCATCCCCTCACTTTCAGTCTGTATGTGTCCCTAGGTCTGAAGTGGGTCTCTTGTAGACAGCATATATATGGGTCTTGTTTTTGTATCCATTCAGCAAGCCTGTGTCTTTTGGTTGGAGCATTTAATCCATTCACGTTTAAGGTAATTATCAATCTGTATGTTCCTATGACCATTTTCTTAATTGTTTTGGGTTTGTTTTTGTAGGTCCTTTTCTTCTCCTGTGTTTCCCCCTTAGAGAAGTTCCTTTAGCATTTGTTGTAGAGCTGGTTTGGTGGTGCTGAATTCTCTTAACTTTTGCTTGTCTGTAAAGCTTTTGATTTCTCTATGGAATCTGAATGAGATCTGTGCTGGGTAGAGTAATCTTGGTTGTAGGTTCTTCCCTTTCCTCACTTTAAGTATATCATGCCACTCCCTTCTGGCTTGTAGAGTTTCTGCTGAGAAATCAGTTGTTAACCTTATGGGAGTTCCCTTTTATGTTATTTGTCGTTTTTCCCTATCTGCTTTCAATAATTATTCTTTGTCTTTAATTTTTGCCAATTTGATTACTGTGTGTCTCAGCATGTTTCTCCTTGGGTTTATCCTGTATGGGACTCTCTGCATTTCCTGGACCTAGGTGGCTATTTCCTTTCCCATGTTAGGGAAGTTTTCGACTATAATTTCTTCAAATATTTTCTCTAGTCCTTTCTCTGTCTCTTCTCCTTTTGGGACCCCCTATAATGCGAATGTTGTTGGTTTAATGTTGTCCCAGAGATCTCTTAGGCTGTCTTCATTTCTTTTCATTCTTTTTTCTTTATTCTGTTCTGCAGCAGTGAATTCCACCATTCTGTCTTCCAGGTCACTTATCCGTTCTTCTGCCTCAGTTATTCTGCTATTGATTCCTTCTAGTGTAGTTTTCGTTTCATTTATTGTATTGTTCATCTCTGTTTGTTTGTTCTTTAATTCTTCTAGGTCTTTGTTAAACATTTCTTGCATCTTCTTGATCTTTGCCTCCATTCTTTTTCCGAGGTCCTAGATCATCTTCACTATCATTATTCTGAATTCTTTTTCTGTAAGGTTGCCTATCTCCACTTCATTTAGTTCTTTTTCTGGGGTTTTTTCTTGTTCCTTCATCTAGTAGATAGCCCTCTGCCTTTTCATCTTGTTTATCTTTCTGTGAATGTGGTTTTTGTTCCACAGGCTTCAGGATTGTTGTTCTTCTTGCTCCTGCTGTTTGCCCTCTCTGCTGCCTTTCTTTGTCTTTTATAACATTGACATTTTAAAAGAATTACTGAATGACCCTTCATTTGGATTTGTCTGATGTTTTCTAATGATTATATTCAGATTATGTGTTTTTGACAGTAATACCCAAAAGGTAATGTGTGTCCTTCTCAGTACATCTCATCCAGTTTTAAAGTGATTAGAGAATATCTTCACTTGAAAAAAGATCTAGGAAAAGGAAGCTTATTTACCAATAAAACATGCTGCTCAATTTGGTGCTTTTCATACATAAGCAAAAAAAAAATAAGTAGATTTGACCTAAATGCAGTATTTTCTTTGAAAAGCAAAAGTCTGTCCCTAATCAACATAACTTATTGAATATCACCTTTATTGACATGAGCTGAGAGTTTTGAATTCAGATTTAAATTATGTTGACAATTAATATGCATGATGATATGTCCTGTCAAAAGCTTAGATGGCAATTGGCTAGTGGTCAAAGGATATTGCTTTACAGTCAATGTGCTTGGGGATTACGTGCATCAGAAGGAAGGGAGACCACCTCATGAGACTATGTATTGGGTCTTTGTGAAGGGTTAGCTGCAAAGTGCTTTCCTGCAGCTCAATGAAATGAAAAGGATGAGATTCATTTTTCTCTCATTTTGCTTCCGTCTGATTCTGTTCTGCTAGCAAAGTACTTGAAGGAAATCATCTATTAATCTTGGAACAACTACTGAATTTAATTACCATGTCTAATGTTAGCTTGTACAAAGTGTTATAGGGATATGTTTTCTTCCATAATAAGTACAGTACAATATGTTCTTCTATTTCAAATCCATTTCACTTAATTCCAGTGCTCTGACAGGAAAAAGCAATACTGTTGCTGACCTTCATATTCAGGCTGCTCTGTCTCACAGAACTACACACCTGAGAAAAATCACATCCTACTTGCCTTCATCTCAACATGCTGCTATATAGAACTATTTCTGTTTGTTCTCTCCCCCTCCCAAAAAAAAACCAGAATGAGGAGAGCATGAATAATTGTTGCATTCCAAGAGACCATGATGAATTTTATTAGTGTACAAAGCATATTGCATGAATTTACCAGGGGTCTTTATTCTGAGCTCACATATGTTCTACAAAGCTGTTATTTTAAACTGCTCATAGAGTGGTGCTGAGTGGCTCATTCCACTTCCTTGTATGGCCATTTGCTTTTGTGGGTGGGGTGGTGGGTGGGTATTAAACTCCACATGCTGTGATGGGAATCTATACAAAGTTTATACTTTTCTGCACATTTTTAGGAGAAGAAAGTAGAAATGAAAACAGAAAGTCATATTGATTCTCTCTGGGAGTTTCTTGAATTAAGAGGCTATTTAAAACTGGAAGGTTATTTGATGGTATGTTTGGTATTTGGGTACGGGGTCAACATGTACATGGAAAACTATTGACTATTGATGGTTGTGAAATGACGACCTTCCATCTTCCCGAGGGAGTGAAGGAAAGAAAATTAACTATAATCACAATGCTGTGCATTAGATCTCCAGAACTTATTCATCTTCTAACTGCATGTCTGTACCCTTTGACCAACATCTCTGTACCCCCTGGCCTGAGCCAACTCCAGCTCCTGCTGGCCCACCAAAAGCACCCAGCACACACAGTCTACACAAGGGACACTCCTACACAAGGCCACACCTTCAAGATTTGGAAAGGTAGCTATTTCACCTAATTCATAAAAACAAACACAGAAAATGAAAAAATGAGACAGAGGAATATCTCCAAATGAAAGAATAAGATAAAACCACGAAAAACCCTAAATAAATTACTTACCTGATAAAATTTCAAAGTAATGGTCATAAAGATGCTTACCGAACTCAGGAGAAGAATGGAGGAACACAGAGAGCATTTCAACAAAGAGTTAGAAAATATAAGAAAGAACCCATCAGAGCTGAAGAATATAATAACTGAAATGAAAAATACACCAAAGAGAGTCAATAGCAGGTTAGATGATACAGAAGACTAGATTAGCCATCTGGAAGACAGAATAATGGAAATCACCCAATCATAACAGCAAAAAGAGAAAAGAGTTTTTAAAAATGAGGATAGTTTAAGGGACCTCTGGGACAGTATCAAGTATACTAGCATTCACGTTATAGGGGTCCCAGAAGGAGAGGAGAGAAAGGGGCAGAAAACTTATTTGAGGAATTAATGGCTGAAAGTTTTCCTAACTGAGGTAAGGAAACAGATATTCAGGTCCAGGAAGTACAGAAAGTCCCTAACAAGATGAACCCAAAGAGATGCACACCAAGACATTTTATAATGAAAATGGCAGTAATTAAAGATAAAGAGAAAATTTTGAAGGCAGCAAGGGAAAAACAACTAGTCTCATACAAGGGAAACTCCATAAGGCTATCAGCTGATTTTTCAGCAGAAAGTATTCAGGCCAGAAGGGAGTGGCATGATATATAATATTTAAATTGCTGAAAGGAACCAAGAATACCTGATTCTACCTGGCGAATATAGCATTCAGAATCGAAAGAGAGATAAAGAGATTTAAGGACAAGCAAAAACTAAAGGAGTTCATCACCCCTAAACCAGCCTTACAAAAAATGTTAAAGGGTCCTCTTTAAGCAGGAAAGAAAGGGTAATAACTAGAAATAAGAAAATATATGAAAGAAATAAATTCAGATGTTAAAGGCAAATATATAGATCAGCTGCTTAAAAAACTAGTATGAAGGTTAAATGACAAAAGTAGTAAAATCAACTATAGCTACAAGAAATTGTTGAGATACACAGAATTAAAAGGTGTAAAATATGCTGTCAAAAACAAAATGTGGGGTTGGGGAGTAAAAATATAGTGCTTTTAGAATGCATTCAAACATAAGCGACTATCAGCTTAAAATAAACTGCTATAGGGCTTCCCTGGTGGCGCGGTGGTTGAGAGTCCGCCTGCCGACGCAGGGGCCACGGGTTCGTGCCCCGGTCCGGGAAGATCCCACATGCCGCGGAGCGGCTGGGCCCGTGAGCCATGGCCCTGAGCCTGCGCGTCCGGAACCTGTGCTCCGTAACGGGAGAGGCCACAACAGTGAGAGGCCCGTGTACCGCAAAATAAAAAAAAAAAAAAAAAAAAAAAAAAAAAAAAACTGCTATATATATATAGGTCGATATATGTAAACCTCATGTTAACTATAAACCAAAAACCTACAATAGCTACACAAAACATAAAGAGAAAGGAACCCAAACATAACAGTAAAGGAAATCATCAAACCGCAAGGGAAGAGACCAAGAGAAGAAAGGAGCAAAGAAGAACTACAAAAACAACCACAATACAATTAACAAAATAGCAATAATTACGTACCTATCAAAAATCACTTTAAATGTAAATGAACTAAATGCTCCAATCAAAGTGCATAGAGTGGCTGAATGGATAAAAAATCAAGACCCATCTATGTGCTGGCTCTAAGAGACTCACTTCAGAACTAAAGAAGCACACAGATTGAAAGTAAAGGGATGGAAAAGATATTCCATGCAAATGGAACAATAAGAAAGCTGGGGTAGCAATAGCCATATCAGACAAAATAAACTTTTAAACAAATACTGCAACAAAAGACAAAGAAGGGCATTTCATAACAATAAGGAGGTCAATCCAAGAAGAGGATATAACATTTGTAAATATTTATGCATCCAACACAGGAGCACCTAAATATATAAAGCAAATATTAACAGACATAAAGGGAGAAATTGACAGTAATACAATAATAGTATGGGACTTTAATACCCTACTTACATCAATGGACAGATCATCGAGACAGAAAATCAACAAGGAAAAAGTGGCCCTAAACAACACATTATACCAAATGAACTTAATAGATGTATACAGAATATTCCATTCCAAAACTGCAGAATACGTTCTTTGCAAGCCCACATGGAATATTCTCCAGGACAGGTCACATGTTAGACCACAAAACAAGTCTCAATAAACTTAAGAGTATTAAACTCATATCAATCCTCTTTTTTGACCACAATGATACAAAATTAGAAATTAATTACAAGAAGGAAACTGAAAAAAACCACAAACATGTGAAGAATAAACAACGTGCTACTAAACAGCCAATGGATCAAAGAAAAGAAGAAATCAAAAAATACCATGAGACAAATGAAAATGGAAATAAAACTTTCCAAAATCTATGAGACTCAGCAAAAGTAGTTCTAAGAAGGAAGTTCATAGCAGTATAGGGCTACCTAAAGAAACAGGAAAAATCTCCAATATACAAACTGTACACCTAAAGGAACTAGAAAAAGAAGAACTAACGAAGCCCAGAGTTAGTAGAAGGAAGGAAATAATAAAGATCAGAGCAAAAATAAATAAACTGGAAACTAAAAAATAAATAGAAAAGGTCAATGAAACTAAGAGCTGAATTTTTGAAAAGATAAACGAAATTGATAAAGCTTTAGCCAGACTCATCAAGAAAGAGAGAAGGGCCAAATAAATCAGAAATGAATGAGAAGTTACAACTGATACCACAGAAGTGCAAAAAATCATAAGAGATCACTATGAACAATGATATGCAAACAAATTGGACAACCTAGAAGTGGATAAATTCCTAGAAACATACAATCTTCAAAGGTTGAATCATAAAGAAATAGAAAATCCGAATAGACAAAATACTAGTAAGGAGAATGAATCAGTAATCAAAACCCTCTCAATGAACAAAAGTCAAGGACCACATGGCTTCACAAGTGAATTCTACCAAACATTTACAGAAGAGTTAATGTCTGTCCTTCTCAAACTATTCCCAAAATTGAGAAGGATGGAATGCTGCCAAACTCATTCTGTGAGGCCAATATTACCCTGATGCCAGAACCAGACAAAGACACTACAAAAAAAGAAAAGAAAAGAAAAGAAAATTACAGGCCAATAGCCAATATCCCTAATGAACATAGATGTAAAAATCCTTAACAAAATACTAGCAGATCTAATTCAACAATACATTAAAAGGATCATACATCATGATCAAGTGGGATTTATTCCAGGGATGAAAGAATGGTTCAATATCTGCAAATCAATCAATGTGATACACCACATTAATGAAACAAAGGATAAAAATCATATGATCATCTCAATAGATGCAGAAAAAGCATTTGAAAAACTCAACATCCATTTATGTTAAAAACTTTCAACAAAGTAGGTATAGAGGGAACATACCTCAACATAATAAAGGTCATATATGGCAGATCCACAGTTATCATACTCAATGATGAAAAACTGAAAGCTTTTCTTTTAAGATCAAGAACAAGTCAAGGATGCCCACTCCTACAACTTTTATTCATTATAGTACTGGAAGTCCTAGCCACAGCAATCAGTCAAGAAAATGGAGTAAAGGGCATACAAATTGGGAGGAATAAGTAAAACTGTAACCATCTGCAGATGACATGATACTGTATATAGAAAACCCTACCATGTCACCAAAACCTATTAGAACTAATAAATGAATTAAGTTGCAAGATATAAAATCAATATACAGAAATCTGCTGTTTCTATACACTAATAACAAGCTAGCAGAAATAGAAATTAAGAAAACAAACCCATTTACCATTGCATCACAAAGAATAAAATACCTAGCAATAAATTTAACCTAGGAGGTGAAAGACCTGTACCCTGAAAACTATAACACATTAGTGAAAGAAATTGAAGATGACACAAATAAATGGAAAGATATACCATGCTCTTGGATTGGAAGAGTTAATATTTTTAAAATGATCATACTACTTACTCAAAATAATTGACAGATTTAATGCAATCACTATCAAAATTCCAATGGCATTTTTGAAAGAAATAGAACAAATAATCCTAAAATTTGTATGGAACCACAAAAAAACCCTGAATAGCCAAAGCAATTTTTTTTTGATAATTTTTTTTATTTATTTGTTTTTATTTTTGGCTGTGTTAGGTCTTCATTGCTGTGTGCGGGCTTTCTCTAGTTGTAGTGAGTGGGGGCTACTCTTCGTTATGGTGCACGGGCTTCTCATTGCGGTGGCTTCTCTTGTTGCAGAGCACAGACTCTAGGCGTGTGGGCTTGTTGTGTCTTGTGGGCTCTAGAGTGCAGGCTCAGTAATTGTGGCGCATGGGCTTAGTTGCTCCATGGCATGTGGGATCTTCCTGGGCCAGGGCTTGAACCCATACCCCTTGCATTGGCAGGCAGATTCTTAACCACTGTTCCACCAGGGAAGCCCTAGCCAAAGCAATCTTGAGAAAGAAGGACAAAGCTGGAGGTATCACATGCCCTGATTTCAAACTATACTACAAAGCTATGTAGTCAAAACAGTATGGAATTGGCATAAAAC
The DNA here is from genome assembly GCF_963455315.2 of Globicephala melas. Classification (NCBI taxonomy): domain Eukaryota; kingdom Metazoa; phylum Chordata; class Mammalia; order Artiodactyla; family Delphinidae; genus Globicephala; species Globicephala melas. Next base: position 109,033,140 of record NC_083335.1, read on the forward strand.
ATACATAGTTAAATGAAACAGAATGGAGAACCCAGAAACAAACCCACGCTTATAGCAATTAATCTATAATAAGGAGGCAAGAATATACAATGGGGGACATACAGCCTCTTCAATAAATGTTGTTGGGAAAACTGGACAGCTACATGAAAAAGGATGAAACTAGACCAGTTTCTCACATCATATACAAAAATAAACTCAAAATGAATTAAAGACTTAAATGTAAGACCTGACACCATAAAACTCCTAGAAGAAAACATAGGCAGTAAGGTCTTTGACCTTGGTCTTGGCAATAATTTTTTGGATCTGTCTCCCTAGGCAAGTGCAACAAAAGCCGAAATAAGCAAATAGGAATACATTAAACTAAGAAGCTTTTGCACAACAAAGGAAACCATCAACAAAATGAAAAGGCAACCTACTGAATGGGAGATGATATTTGCAAAAGATATGTCTGATAAAGAGTTAATATCCAAAATACATAAAGAACTCATACAACTCAATATTTAAAAGCAATCTGATTTAAAATATGCAGAGGACCTGAATATACATTTTTCCAAGACGTACAAATGGCCAACAGGCACAATGAAAGATGCTTAACATCACTAATTATTAGGGAAACACAAATCAAAGCCACAATGAGATATCACCTCACATCTATCAGAATGGCTATTATCAAAAAGACAACAAATAACAAGTGCTGGCAAGGATGTGGAGTAAAGGAATCCCTCATGCACTATTGGTGGGAATGTAAATTGGTACAGGCACTATTGAAGACAGTGTGGAGTAAATAGTAAATGTACTGTGGGCAGGCATAGTCTCTTACTCTTTTCTTTATCTCCTGACATTCAGTGCAGTGCCTTTTACTTAGTATGCACTCAGCCAGTAAGTGCATGAGTGAATGAAGAATGGATGAATGAACAAACAAAGGAATAAACAAATTAGTTGGAGAGGTTAAAGAACAGGACATCAGTGACACTTATAGTCAGCCGGGAAAGTATAACTAGGAGGAATCATGCCATTCCACTATTTTATTGTAAGAGGATTTTAATATTTGGTCAGTATGACTAATATTGTTACAATTAATTAAGACCAGAGTTTTCTATGATCTAAAAATAAAAACTGATGACTTTTTTGGTGAAGTCTTTCTTTCCTTACACATATAGAGAAAGAGATTATGACTATTTAGGAAATGATAAGAAATAGAAACAATCAAAACCTCTAACACCAAGGACTTCCAAGAGCTTCTTTCTGATGCCATACCTGAAATGTATAGCAGTAGAACCAAAATAAATTAGATAATTACCATTTCCCCAAATAGGGGTTGAATATGTATGTTTTCTCTTATTAGCTGCAAATGGTAGTGGGAAATGTGGAGGGAGGGAGGCACAAAGAAGATTTTCTTCCTCCCTAACAAATTTGTCTGTGTTCAAAGTCACGTTACTAGTCTTCCTACCCTTCATGGTTGCCCAGTCATTTGAAAACATGTGAGCAATCTTGCCCTACTTAGCTCTTAAAAATCATAGTCGCTGAAGATATGTATTAACTACAAAGGGAATGATGGCACCTTTATAGTGGAGAAACCCAACAGACACCACTTTAACCAAGTGATCAAGGTTAACATCACCAGTAATGGGACATACTGACATCATGAACCCTTTGATATGAAACACTGAGAAGGACACAACATCACTCGGTGGCATTCTTGCCAAAAATGCTAACCTCAATCTGATCAGGAGAAAGCACCAAACACAAACTGAGGGACATTCTAGAAAATTACTGATCAATACTCTTCAAAAGTGTCAAGGTCATAAAAGAGAAGGAAAGACTGAGGACTGTCACAGATTGGAGGAGACTAAGGAGACATAACAATTTAATGATATATGGGATCCTGGCTTGAATCCTAGACCATGAAAAGGACTTTAGTGGAAAAATTGGTGAAATCTAAATGAGGTCTGCAGTTTAGTTAATAGTACTGTACCAATGTTAATTTCCTGGTTTTGATAATTGTACCGTGATTAGGTAAGATGCTAACAATTAAGAAAAGCTGGGTAAGGGTTATGTGGAAACACTCTGCACTAGTTTTGCTAGTAAATCTAAAGTTAGTTTTCCTGAAAATCTAAAATTAGCTCAAAATAAGCTAAAAAAAAATCAGATGCCACCTCAACATCAATGGACGTCTTTCAGAGATAAGTAAGTAGAGACACATTGTAGAGTGGCCAAAATAGGAGTAGTCAGGACAATGTGACTTAACATGGAGTCATCTGTAATTTTCCTTTATTCAGTCTTAACTAATGGTATCCATCATTAGTATTACTCCACATATCTATCCTTTCAGTCTGCTAGGTGCTATAGTGCTCACTGTCATTATACCATCTGATTTTAGTAACTTTAATTGGTTACATTACATGAGTTTGAAAAATGCAAAGAAAAACTCAAAAAGTTTTGAAAGCACTGCCATCTGCTCCTAAGAGTGCTATATTTCCCTTTTTTTCTGATTTTCACTGTCTACCAGACCAAGAGTATGTTTGCCATCATCATGTCATTCTAACTTCAGTGGTAAGGAAGCTTACCACTTATTTTTAAAATGCTCCAATATTTTTGGTATTTTAGTGTGAGATATCAGTTGGTCTGACTCCATATACAAACAAACACAAAACACACCTCCTAACCACCCTTCCCCCGGTTTGTCTTATCTCCATTCTCTGGGAATAGAATTTTTAGAAACAATCTTCACCACAATATGGAAAATACTTCTGGTTTCCAATTGTCAGTTGCCAGAGAGTTGAGGGCTTATTCTGTAAGAACCTCCTTAATTTTTACAAAAGCAATTAGGACTTTTCCAACTTGAGAATAACCTTCTTTGGACTGATTCAGATTCCAAAGCTGAAGGGAAATTCACACTAAGCAAGAAGTGATTTTTATCTGGACTCCTGTTAAATGGAGTTAAATAATAAAATGCATATGAAAATTCATAACTTTTTAAAACTGAAATGTAGGTTGCAGTTGTATATATATTTATATACTATATATGCAATCAACTACTGTATATATACAGCATACATACAATAGTTGGTTGCAGTTATAAGGAGCCAAACATCAACTTATCTTACGTAATGTTAGTCTCTGTTTTTTAGTAGGGAATTATACAGCCTTAGTTATGAATCTGTTCACTTGGTTGCTTTTAGTATGTCAGAATTCCTTGAGCCATAACCTAATATATAAGAGTTGGGAAGGGTTCATAGGGTTATGAGATATGGAATAAGCATCAAGAGACTTACTTCAATAGGATGAAAGGAATGATATGGCAGAGAGACTAATTGTTCTGGAATGAGGAACTTGCTGATGAATATGGAGGAGCCTTGAAGAGAGGTAACAGGGATACCCATGGAGAATGAGCCTTCACTCCCTCAGCAAAGTGGCAGAAACCTGTCTCCAAAGTGGAAGGGAGGGAAGAAGTTGAAGGAGGATGAGAATGCAGAGAAAGTGTGAGATGGAGTGGAGGAAAGCTGAAGAAGCTAACAATGGATGATTTCTGTTCTTTCCTAACAAAGTCAGATAAGAGTGGATGTGTTGGGGAGACAGGGGAAGCAGAGAAGGAGGAGTTCAGGGCTTGAGGAGAATGGACTCAGCACCATGGAGATTGGCATTGATACCAGTGATAAGCTTGCTGGAAAACAAAAAATGGCAGCCCACATTAATTTGCAGTAGAATCATTATCTAAGCTTTGAAATTCTCTCTAGCCACCCTAGACATATTATTTATGATTTTCCTGCAATTCTCTTATTTCCTTTCTAATGAATTTTAAATAAGTTTACATTTACTCTAAGAAATAACCATTGGCATTTCCTCAGCAAAGTCGAAATGCATTTGTTCCAGTCCAGTTTGCAACCTTCCCTATCTTTGTGCCTACTCTAGTTTCACAGCTGTTGGCTATACCTCTCAATTTCTTCCCTGCCAAGAACTGTGTTAAGGCACTATTTCAACCTTGTTCTATTCATTCGTGAAAACAGGGAAGTTTTCTTCTTCCCTATAAACAGCATATAGGCTTTCCTATAATTTTAAAGACTGTGTTTAAAAGTGAATTTTTGTTCATGGAAGACCTGTAATCTGGCAATGAAAGTTGAAGGTGGGGTAGGCTGGGGCAGGGGGATAGATGAATAGTCAGATATAAAGAAATTCAATTTCATTTGGTCTTTCATTTCAATAAGGTCTTTCTATTTAAATTAAGCTTCACTGTAGCTCTTCTCTGGCCCTTTGCTTTACACTCTCCTCATTGAGGTCACCATCCTTGCTGATGACTCTCCTATTACCCTGGTCTCTATTACACTGGTTCCCTAAACCCCAATGACCTCCTCCATCTCCATTGCATTTTAGTCACTCGTTATACTTCTGAAACTGTCATTTCTCAAAAAGTCTCTAAGAACCCAAATTCTCAAATTCCTCCTCTAGCTCTACAATTCCCTCTCCTACATCCTCACATATAATGAGCCTGAGCTTAAATTTTCTTATGACTACTTCCTGGTCATCCATCCTTTCCAGTTCTTCTATCTTGTCACCCTAACTTCTAGTTAACAACTTTAATTGAGCATGTTCTAGGTGCAAAAACCCCAAATGTATAATGCCTTATTCCTTTAATATCTGTGTTTTCTGCTTTTCCCACTACACTGACTGTATTGCTAAAAGGCTCAACACTTTTCCAGTCGGGTCCACCACAATTCATGACATCTAGTCTCAGATAGACCTTAACTGCTGTCTAGAAGCTCTTTTATTTTCTGTTCATATGAAAGGTTGGAAAGTGCCTCCACAAAGCTTCCATCCTACCCGATTTCCACTCACACTTGGAATCATACCTTGAGACTACAAAGGCTAATACTTTGGGCACAGCATTCCAACTTCCCCTGTCCCCACTTCAAAGTCTCTCTGTACCTCAACTTCTCTTTTTTCCTGTTTCTGAGGAAGAAACATCTCTGCTTGCTACCACTGTCACCGAGCTCCAGTCCATCACGGAAAAAGATAATCTGCCTAAATTACAACACTAATCCACTGACTTTGGAGTACAGTCCAAACACGTTAGTCTGCCATTCAAGGCTCTCTACAAGATGATCCAAATTTACCATTCCATAATAGCCTCCTGTCAGCTCCCTACCTAACATTCCCTAAACCGCCATTAAACTGAACTAGTTGTTCTTCCCCAAAGGTGCCTTGCATTCCATGCCTCCATGCCTGGTAGAGTCAAGGTATGATCTTCCATTTATGTAATCTGAGTTTAAATCCTAACTTAGCCTCTTGCCAGCTGGGTAACCTTAATCAGGGATATAGAATCAGTGATCCTCAGTTTCTTCCCTAGCTACTTGTGAGAAGCAAATAAAACAATGACTATTGCAGCACTTGAGAAAGTGCATAATGCTATTAAAATGTAAAGTATTCTTTCAGTCAATAAATATTCATTTAGCACCCACTACTTGCCAGGCATTAGAACTGCTGCCATTCACTTCCCAAATTAACCGCATCCACTGATCAATGTAAACAGAAACAACCAGCAGAATCAAGACATAAAGAAAATGCACATAAGCTTGAGGTTTAGCAATATTGTTGTTGAGAAACATTTGTGGACGGGTTGATGGCCAGTTTCAGCCCCAAACCATTTTCCTTTAGATTTTACATCTTTGTTGCTGCTTTTCTGGACACCACAATCAATTCAGATCAATAACCTAAATAATGGAATTGTGAAAGCTTAATAGAAATAGGAGTAGAATCTATTCCTTTCATTCCTCAGAATGCGAATCTCTGGTTTAAAAAATATATATTGCTTTAAGTAAGCCCATGTCTTGAATCTCTTCATTCCATGCCAGATGGAATGTTCAGGAGCAGATTGTACAAGCAAGCTTGCAAGGGAACGTGGTCTTGTAAATATAGCTTCTCTTGGTGATGGCTGTAACTCTACTTGGTAAAGAGAAGACCTTACTGGAAAGGGTTTTTTCACTAAAGTCACCAATACAAAAAGCACACACCAAAAAGTACATTTTCTCCAGTACTGACAGACTTGTTGTACTAGTGCCAATAAAATGATTGTTGATTTCCAGAGTTGGGGGGTAGGGGAAGCGGGTGGACCGAAAGCTACCCAGTGAACAAGCTGTTTCTCTTTCTCTCTCCTCACCCCTCCTTTTTAAAAAATCCAAAATAGAAATTTCAAAGCCTGAAAAACTTCAAGGCAATTTAATTTAAGTTGCTTCCCATGACTTTAAACACTGAATGTTCACACCTACGTCAGTACTACATTGAGAACCTCCCACTCAGAGACTGTATTTAGGAAAGAAAGGATGCTGTGGTCTGAGATGAGGCCTAGATTTGAGGGATCCTGAGTTCTTAGACGAGTTATTCAGCAAGACTCCAGAGTTCAGCAGTTTTAATTCTTACTCCTCAGTGAAGAGTCAGGTCAGTTTCAGGAAGTTTTCCTTTAGTGGTAATTATTAGAGATAAAAATGTTTATTATAAGATAAATACAATAAAATCCCTGTATGACCTGCTTCATCATTCACATATATCCTGCTTCACACAATGGGTTTTTTTCCTAGGTATCTGGATACACATTGAGTTTTAGCCTTCAGGGCTCTCCTGATATAATCCTGAAGGATAGACATTGCTACTTCTCGCCACACTTACGTACTGACAACAACCCGTGCTCCATTTTCTTTAACAGTGTTTGTACCTTTATTAGTTGTCAATATATAGTATGGATTTACTGATTATCCCTTTTCTGGGAAAGAAAATTTTGGCTTTAGTGTTTAAGCCAAATTGCATATCTGGCACGTTATTTTACACCCCACCATTTTCATGTTTTTTTTAGCTTAAGCCAAGCCAGGTGAGTAGGCGTCATCCAAGATAAAATCTTGCTGACTTTTTTTCTCCAAAGAAAAGCTAGTGAACAGGAGGTGATAAACGCTATGCTTCCTACTCAGACTCTGTCACATAAGATGTCATTTTTTATTTTAATTATATTCTTTGCCAACTCAAAGAGGCAAGTAATTTTACTGCATATTTTCCTACCTTTGTTAGAGTTCCTCACAAGCATCAGTGGAAGGGCTTTCATTTGTTGTGCCAGAGCTGGTCTTAACATCCAATTGCAAACCAATCTCTTAGCATCCTGGAGAAAGACACAGATTATTTGTTGTCAAAAAAGCAGAGCAAACAATTACTAAAATGTAAGCCAAGTACGAAAAATGAAACAACTTTTCTGAAACAATATAGCAACTGGAGAGAGTTTTTATTTCCTTTTTAAGAACAAAAGCCATAACTTTATTCCTCTCAAGTAGTAGCATTGACCAAAGGGGTTAACATAATACAGGCATCAGCAGAAAGGTGCTGGAAACAAAGGAGAAACCAAGAGCTCATATCTCAGTTGGATTTCCAAGAATCAGAGCCTTCCATGAGGATCCTATTGCCAGTTGTGTATTGGGGAGGCACAAGGACCACTGACAGAGTGAAAGGAATATGGGAAAGGAAAGGCAACCCTTTCAGGGAGAAGGTCTATTATTAAGCCAACTACCACAGTGGACAACTGGAGCTTAATCCTGAGAGAAGACTCAGGGAGATGCTATAAAATATATGTCTCAGAATTATCATACCCAGGGGACCAAGGGAGCTGGGGCATTTATACCCCAACTTCTGGCAGTCATTGGTTGACAGCTACTGCAGTGGATGAGGGGCAGTAGCTATTTCATCAGTGTTTCTCATCTGTCTATCCAGTTTCAGAAAAAGCCCTCAGGCCTAGAGATGCAGACATTGGTAGCCGGAGGCGGGCTGGAGCGTGCTAGCCTATTAGGTCCAAAGGAGAGAGCAGCAGACTGACAGCATCTGCTATAGCTCCCCTTCTTACTGAATCATGATACCCTCAGACAGAGGATGTTGTACTGGTCCCTGTCATGGGACCTCCAGCTAAGGTCACCAGATTTAGAAAATAAAAATACAGGACGCCTAGTTTAATTTGAATTTCAGATAAACAACAAGTCATTTGTTAGCATATGCTTTATATTCTTTTATGAGATGGTCAGTCAGGTATGCCTACAAGAGGAGACAGGAGAGGCTCAGGAGAAAACAAAGTCTATTATATTCACAGATCCTAGAGACAGGAGACATTGTACACTGGTCAAGGCCACATAGGAAAGATACCAGAGTGGTCAGGAGGCAGAAGTCAGGGGCAAGGGAAAGGTTTAGGTCACAGCCTTTATTAGGGTTTCCACAGGAAAGGCAAAGCAGGGCAGAGTGAACAGTTTAAGATTGGCTAGGTTGAATAATTTTGTTGCGCTTCAGGCTATAGAGGTAGTACCTAGCTGCCTGGCATCTGACCTGGGATGATTAAGGCAGAGGAATATCGTCTTGTGGTGTGTACAGGCCAGAGAGAGGAGTGATGGCTCTGGATTTGTTAGTTTGTGCTCAAAAACACGCTCTGCCTAGGCCCTTTGCAATGCCTAAGAATTGGCTAGCTCAGGAAGGGGCAACCTCTCCCAAGCCAGAAAGGTTTTTTGTAGGATGTCAAAACATCGTAATATACACAAAATTAAAGATATTTACAATACAGTATAAGTATGTCCATGACAACAAATGATTGGTTATTTATCTAAAATTCAAATTGAACTCATTGTCCTGAATTTTATCTGGCAACTCTACCTACAGAAAGACATGACAGAGAGGGAGAACAAAGTCAGCATGTCTAAGAGTGAGGAGTGGTACACTTGCACTACCCCCCCCCTTTCCTGTATCTCCCACTTGTCATTTACTCAGGTGAGACACCTTTGCCTTCTATGTGAAGAATGGAGGTAGTAGGACCCTGTTGAATTTATTTGTGGAGGAATGAGGGACAGGTATTTGGTCCTAGAAGCAAACAGATGTAAGTCTTTTTCATGATGATAAAGACATTTACATACAAAGGCTATAGGCACCAGTAAATAATAAAAGATGCTCACACTTACTGAAACATTTTTTATGTGAGGCACTATTTTACATGATTTACACATATTGTTCAATTAATCTCACAACAATATTTTGAGGTAGGTACTGTTATTATCCCTGATTTTCAGATAAGGAACATAAGACAGAAAAATCAAGTAGCCTGCCTAAAACTATATAGCTATAGAAACTATCTCCAGAAACCATACTTTCTTTTTTTTTTTTTGGTATGGCCATAGACCAGAAACCATACTCTTAACCACCATGCTAAAGAGAGAAGAAGGCGATAGTTGATGAGAAACAGAATAAGAGATTCACAAAGGAAATGAATGTGAGAAACATTGTAAGGAAAATGGAAAAGGAACTCTGAGCAGTGGATTCAACCTGAGGATTCCAGATCCTTTGGACAAACTAAAGAAGAAGAAAAAAAACCAAGACTAGAAAAAGAAAACTGATAATTATCTAACTCCTTTTCCTGCCACAATAAAAAAGACAAGTTAAGAAGAAAAGCCACGAGGCCAATGGGATCTAAACATGTACTATAGGTGAGCTAATGTAGATCTAATTGCCATTATTGCTACTGTAAAAATGATAAACGGTGTTTAACACAACACGATAAATATGAGTGATAGTTAGCAATGTTTTTTTACTAAACTCACCTTTTTTGGGGGTAATGAATTTGCAAATGCAAACAAGATGTCTACAAAAAGCCAAAAGCACGATGAGGTGAAGCTGGAAAAGATGTAGTTTTTATAAGAGAACCTTGAGGATAATAACATTGTATTTCACCTGTGAACAGAAAATAATTCTGGCTAGAAGCTAATGAAAGTTCCACACCTTCCAAATAGCCAAACTATGTCCTTGAGATATGATGTTCTCTTAGCAACTAGGGATATGGCGTAGTGAGATCGCACAGGGTGTTATTTGGTATCCAGCCCTAGCCTCGATGTGGCATGGGGACAAATAATAGCAGCAGAAAAAGCCAGCCTGGAAAACAATCATTTAAGTGTTCTCTGGAATCAAAGGTGTCAGAAAGTCTGGAAGAGCCAGAGGTTAGATTGCAGATAGCAACATCTTCCAATGGCCAACAGAGAGAAGAGAGCTCACAAAGGAAACAGCATGGGAGGCACAGCTGCAAATCCAGTTCTTCTGGCTCTCCATCGGAATAATGAAAATGGAAATATCAAAATGAATTCGTTATTTTTTGAAAAAATATCTTTTCTGGCTCTGTCCAGTGAAGGAGTCTGGAGACAATGACACTGAGTGGCATTGAACTTACCCGATGATCAGATTTGGTGTCTAAATGCCATTTCTCTCTGAGAGGAAACAGGGTTCTTTAGAGAAATGGCTGGTTATAGGTCTGGGGCAGGGATAGTATGGGAGTGAGACTGAAATATTTTGCTGTGCCAGAAAGCAAGAAAGCACTCAAAGAGTATTGGAAGGACATAAGAGGCAACTTGAAGGAGCTCCTACTGGGTAAATTTGAGATAATTTGAGCATCAAAAAGAATAATGGCCATAAATTATTATAATGCTGAATAAATAAAAATCCATGGGCCCAAGTGATGCTCAAGGAAAAGAAAGGGAGAAGGAAATGCTCTTTTCTGCTGAAGGATGTAAGCTAATAAATATAGAAGGACAGGCAAAAAGAGAAAATCATGCTTTTGTAACCATAATGTAATAACCAGTTGGTACAAAATGTTAAAGCCATTGGGTAAAGGGTTATTGAGGAACAGGATGTTTGGATGGTGTAAAAATATCACTCTTGGATTACTTAGTAATTGCAGAAAATGGTTTTCCTTTTCATTGGAGGGATCTGGTGGACCAAATGAAGCACTCATCTATAAAATGGACATATTAATAGTAGTTACTTCAGAGAGTGTAAAAATTAAATAAACCAATCCATACAAAACACATACCACTGGACCACAGAGTTAGGGCACAATAAGCTAACACTATTATAATAACAATAATTCTTATTCATATTATTTTATCTAAGCTAAAGGCCAACCAAAGGCCTAGAGTCAAAGCAGGTCAAATGGTTTACTTTTCTTTATTTTCTACAAAGACACTAGCCAAATCAAAAACCTTAGTAATTGGATGGCTAATATCAAAAAGTGGCAAACTCAAGAGCACAGATCCAGAAGCAGAGTGCCCTAGTATCTAGAGTGAGCTTGTGTAGACAGTTGACTCCAGACCTTTCCAGAGTGGAGATGCTTTTCAGTTTTTTTCTAGAAAGAGATGCAGACTTTTCACCCTCCTCCCTTCCCTACAACAAAGAGACAAGAAGGAGTAAAGAGATTCAAAGAGAGAAAAAGATGGCTGAGACTTTTCCCAGGTGGCAGCATCCTTAGTCCCCTTGACCACTACTCCTCTAAGGAAGAAAATGCTTTTGAAGAACTGAAGTGGGTATCCAAAAAGAATATGATGGTTGAGATTTCCCCTAAGAGAAATGCAGCCCCAGTTCACTTCTGCCGAGATACCTAGAAGAAGATTATTTTAAAACATTATGGATATATTACTCCAATGCAAGCTAATTTATTGCCCTCCTGCTAAGCCTTCACCCCCTAGAAAATGTGTCTGGATGAGCAATTGTGCCCCTTGAAGTTCATCTGCCCTCAGCACACTTCATTACTTTGGGGGAAGCTGAGGTGATAGTGATGGAGCCAGTAGGAGTTTGCTGTGAGCCTCTCTTGGCTAAAGCCTAGAATAGCAGGTGTTGTTGGGCCTTACACTTGTAGTGAAATCCTGCCTGAATGAATTCCATTACCAGCATCTGCATCTCTTTGCCAGAGGGCTTTCTCTAGCAACTTGGGCCAGCTCTGCCTACTGCACAGCAGGTCAGAAGTGCTAGAGAATCAGTACCTTTTGGAACAGTCCTCAATCCATGACAAACAGGACTTGGAGTATTTATTCCGCAGATTTCTAACCCCTTGTGTAGGGTAACTGTAAGGTATGTACTTTACACTGGTTCCCAGAGTTCTCCAATGGGATCAAGCACTAGTTCCACACAATGATGTCTTACTTGATAAAACACACCTTATTGGCTGCCTTTCCTTCCTTGTCTCACCTCCCCACTCCTTTATTGTTGTCTTCTGGGACCACCTCCCTAATAAGCTATTTGTGCCAGAATCCTTGTCCTTCTGGAAGAACACAAATTATGATGCCTGACTAAACCAAAATGACCACTTCTAGAGTCACAAATGAACTGTGTGACCAAATCAATAATGGAGACTAGTATAAAAAGCTACATTGAAAATGATCATCTATAACCTGAGAGAGGATGGGGAACCTTGGGAGAAGTGTCCTGGAGCTTCTTGTTGCTATATATGCTTACATGAGTGGCTAAGGGTGGTTCATAGTCTATCTCGAGCAACGTTAATATCCTTATATGGGACAATACTCAAAACATGTGCCAACTGCAATAACATAAACCCTGGAATAGGGTCCTGAAAGATGTCAGGAACAGTGGGGACCAGAGCAGTTGTAGAGGGAGCAACTGCTCAGAGTTGGTTTCTGAGCCATGGGCATTTACTAACCAGTAGGGTAATATTTCACTATTTTAACAACCAGTACAGCCCTACTAGTGAATACTGACTGAATATCAGTCCTATCCTAAGGTACTGAGATAATTTTTATGACATTGGTTAAATGATAGATTCCCAAGGTTTAAAAAAAAGTAGGATCCTTATTATCAGCTCCTCAAGAATAACTGCAAATGATTCTGCAGTACAGTCTCTGGCTAGTGTGTGGTTTGAGAATTAAGAGTTTGGGCATAATAATCACTTCATGGGCTATAGATTTTAAAAGAATTATCCTACAGCAAAATACACTGAGTACTAACACCAAAATAACACGTTTTGGTTTTTTTCTTCAAAATGACCTAAGGGTCGTTGTTACAAATATAAATTGCACTGTTTCATAGATATGTTGGAAAAACAACTGTAGAACAGATGACAGCATACTATATACCCATTTTTTTTACAAAATAATTATAATAAAACATCTGTATAACTTAGAAAGGTATTTTTGAGTACATTTCCTTTCCCTAGAATAGTTGCAACCGTAAGGGAATTTTTTTTCAAATCTGAAAGAGATATTTTAAACACATCTCTTACAGGGTTAACAATAAATGTATAAATTCAGCTAGAGATGCTGTTTCTGTTATAGGGTAATGTCGGAGTGCAGGATATAGGATAAACCTGATCCAGACTATATGAGGGATTATTTTATGAATGCTTGGTCTATATGGAAGAAGCCTCAAAAAGCATACCTACAGCTTCAGGTAACAATTAGGTCCTAATGAATCCTTTTAAAGTAAATCAGTTTTCAAAAATAATAATAATAATAATAAGGTTAAAAAGTAAAGGCTGTCTTCCAATCCTTTCCTTTAAAACTGAATATGATGGGTATTCAGGGCAAAAATACCAATAAACATCAAATAACTATAATAATTATATAACTATACAAATGTTATAGAGATAGTATGAGATTAAAAAATATTTTTTAAAAGAATAAGGTTGCATCAGAGATTTTCACCAAAAGCAGGCTCTACTTCCAGAAAAGATGATGACATAAGCTTTAGTGTCTAATCCTTCTTTTTGTTTCCTATATGTTCCATATATCTTATGTTTTTTCCTCTCTTTCTTGCCTTCTTTTATGTTGAGTATTTTTATTTTCTTTCTTTTATTGCTCTTTAGCAGTGCATTAATCTCATACTCTATTAGTGTTTATCCTAGAAATTACAACATCCTTGACTTATTAAAGTCTAATGAAAAGTGATACCACTTCCCAGAAGATACCCCTTTCCCACCTTTTGTGTTGTTATATATTTTAATTCTAATTATATTTTAAATCACATCAAACATTATGCTTTCATGGATTTTGGTTTTCAGCAGTTTTACTATTATATGCCTCAATATGATTTCTTTGTACTTTTCCTGCTTTGGACTTCTAGAGTTTCTTGAATGTACAGCCTGATGCCTTTTATCCATTTTCAAACATCACTTCTGCTCTGTCTTCTCTCTTCTCTCCTCCTGGAACTTCAGTCATATTTATTGGTTGAAAATGAAATCAATGAAAAGTCAAACTATTTCATCGTGTCCCATATGTCTCTTATGCTCTTGTCTATTTTTCATCCTTCTGTTCTATGTGCTTCAGTCTAGATATTTTCTTCTCTATCTTACAGTTTATTATTCTCTTTTCAGCTGTGTCTAATATGCTATTAAATCCATATCTTAATTTCAGAGATTTCATTTTCAATTACTTGAATTTCCATTTGATGATATTTTACATTTTCCAGTTCCCTGTTAAAATTCATGTTGCCATTTAAATTCTTGAAAATATTAATCACAGCTATTTTAATGTCCATGCCTGGTAGCTACTTTTTCCAATTTTCCTTTGTGTTTATGTTTCTATTATTCTTTGGTCAATTTATGTTTTGTGCATGACTGGTTATTTTCCATTGAATGCTAGACATTATGTATGAAAAATTTAGAGATAATTTGAAGCTCTAGATGATGTTATATTTCTCCAGAGAGGATTTAGTCTTGCTTCTGGTAGTCTAAAAAGAGCACTTTAATCCAATCAAAGATTCAGCTGATTCAAAGGTGAACTTCTGACTTTGTGAGAGCTGCTCTATTTCTGACGTATCCTAACTCTTAGGCAGCCCTTTGGGATCAGAACTTAAGACCAAGAGTGTTTAGCTGGGCTATGCCTCCACTGCCTTTCCTAAACTCTAGTTTTTGTCCCCCAAACTACCACAACCTCTATTTCCCCTCTCCAGCCTTCTTTTCTCTCTGGTATCTTAGCTCTGCATGTCCTTTCTGTCTTGGTGACTCAGGTGCCTTCAAAAAAATGTTTCTCATTTTTCATCCAGTTTTGCCAGCTCTTCTCTTCAGGTTGCTTGTTCTGAAACAAGCTAGTAAATTATTTCTGGAAACAGAACTCCTTCCAATTGGCTTTTTAGTCTCTCATCTTGAAAATGAGTAGACAGTAAAAATATACCCAATTCTGAAAAGAATTTGAATATGGAAATAAAAACATCAAGTTATACATCTTAAATATATACAATTTTAATTTATCAATTATACTTCAATAAAGCTGAAAAGATGTGCTAGGGACGTTTAATATCCACATGGAAAAATAATAAAATTGGATCTACTGTCCACAGTCAGTTCCAGATAGCTTAAGAATTTAAAACTGAAAGACCAAACTTT
Organism: Globicephala melas; assembly: GCF_963455315.2. Taxonomy (NCBI): domain Eukaryota; kingdom Metazoa; phylum Chordata; class Mammalia; order Artiodactyla; family Delphinidae; genus Globicephala; species Globicephala melas. The sequence continues at coordinate 109,048,300 of NC_083335.1, forward strand.
TACAGGAAAAAAATAAAAGAATATTTAAAAAAATAAAATAGAATTTGAATATGGAAGAGAGAGACCAAAACCAACAAAGAGAAAAAAATGCAACCAAAAAAAAAAACAAAACCCAAAACAACCCCATACACTATGCAAATAGAAGTTCAATAAACCGTCATAATATCCTAGAGAAATAAGAGAAGATTGTATACCCATGAAATAAGAAAGAATGATACAAAAATTATTTATAAAAGAGTCAAATTATAAAAGACCAACTCACAGAGTGAGAAGATTTTAAAAGGAAGTAAACTCACTTGCAGTAATTTTTCAAATCAAGCATTTTGGAAACCCTAAAAATAGCAGAGTCAAATGCATGTATATGGTCTGGAAGTCGTCTAACTTAAAGAAAATATTCACCTTGTATTGGTTTTTACAGTCTTAGAGGGAGAATCAGGATAAAAGCTAAGCAACGGATTTCAGTGACTAACGATTAGTGATTAAGATATCAAAACTTGTTCAGATATAAATTTATAATAAATGAATACTTTATTAGATATTAACCTCTTGCTATTTGGATTTTAGAAACTGTATTTTTATAAAAGACACAAATATATAAAATGTATGATCTAATATAGCAATCTAGATACCAAGGTAATTGAAAATCTGACCCTTTGAACATTGCTATACTAGAGGGATATTACTTCTTATGAAAACTTATCCAAATTTTGGGCATTCTGGTATCTAAGAAAATATAACAGCAGCATAAATAGTAACCTTTAGAGCCCTAACCTATAAAATAAAGAGAAATTCCCAAAACTGTACTAATGATCTGTATTCAGCCAGATAGTTTTCAATCTAATACTGCTTTGATCACAGGCAAACAAAATGTAAGCTTCTAGTCTCAAAATCTCATAAGAGACTTTAAGAACAATATTTTCCTTTTCCTTTTCAGTTTTGACTATTAATCACAGAACCTGTAGTGTTCAGAAACAATGCAGGGAAACTACTATTTGAAACATATCCTTAACATATAACATTGTGAAACCATATGACATAATATGATAATTAGTAAATGTATATTCTGAGCTCTTTAGCAAATCCATGCTCAAGAATTAAATTATTTCAAATTTATGTGCCATACAATATCATAATATGTTCCTTTTCTCACAAATGCAAAAGGGAAGAGGAATTTTGTTGTCATCTTCATCTACTGCCACCCTCAACAGCCTGTACTAAGCTTTGAGACTCTCCTCCTCCTTTACTACAGAACAATGAGTCACCTAGAGCTACATAACACTCACTTCCTAGGAATCCCTCATTTTCTCCTTAATCTCAAAAGTGCTTATTTCTTAAAGCAAAAAAGTTTTAAGGAAATATTCAAGACACAGCAAAAAGAAGGGGGAATGCACTTGTTCAAAGGAACGAGTGAGCTCTGTATGTATCAATGTGGAAAGACCTCTGAGATCTGTCATTATGCGAAAACATCAAGGAGCACAACAGTTATTTTAGTATGCTCCAATTTATTACTTTTTTCAAAAAATAAAGACTGTTTTACTAATTTTTCCATAAAATATCTCTAGAAAAACACACAATAAATCTGGTGATAGCTGTTGCTTCTTGAGAAGGGAACTGAGCTGGAAAATATGGGTTTAGAGAGACTTCCTTTTCATTTTATCCTTTTGAATTTTATTTTTATTTTTTGGCCGTGCCACGCAGCACGTGGGATCTTAGTTCCCCAATCAGGGATGGAACCCATGCCCCCTGAAGTGGAGGCATGGAGTCTCAACCACTGGACTGCCAGGGAAGCCCCCACTGCCCCACTTTTGAACTTTTAAATATCATTTCATATGTGTGTATTACCTATTCAAAATTATGAAAACAAATAAAATGAAAGCTTTTCGTTGTATTTAACAAAAAGGAGATGGCAAATAACCTTAGTATTGGCTGCTTTAGAGATACGGTAGGCATAGGAACCATATTGCAGTGGACTAAGGAGTAACACTGAAGTAAACAGAGACATTCTAGTGAGGATAACTTTTAAAGCACTTTGGTCCTGGACGGGAGAAGAGTAATAGGACAGTAGCCAGAGGTGGACTTAAGGTCATGAAATTGAGGGGCTAAACATCCACATGGATATTGAGGTCACTCAACAGAGTAGAATGCAGTGGGTAACTTATGTAAATAATCTCTAACCTTTATGCTTCTCCATCTAAATAAAGGCTAAGGGCATACCCAGTGCTCTGCAGGATCCAAGAATCATTGTTAATAGCTTCTTTACTGGAATCGGACAACCTGGCTTCTGTCTCTGCTAAACTGTGTAAGCTTAGGGAATTATTTAATTTCCCTGTAGCTCATTTTCCTCATGTGCCCATTTCATACAGATGCTGTGAGGATTAAATGAGTTAATAGAGGTAAATCACTTAGAACCATGCCTGGCACATAGTAAATACTGTGTATACAAAATACCAAACACCATATGGCTTAAATGACAGAATATATTTTTTCACAGTCCTGGAAGCTAGAAGTCTGAGGTCAAATTGTAACAAGGATTGGCTTCTGCTCACACTTTGCTCCTTGGCTTGTGAATGGCCATCTCCTCTCTGTGTCTTCACATGATTTGCTCTCTATGTATGTCTGTGTCCTAATCTGCTCTTATCATAAGGATACCAGTCATATTGGATTAGGGTTCACCATAATGACCTCATTTAACTTTAATTACCTCTTTAAAGACCCTATTTTCAAATACAGTCACATTGTGAGGTACTAGGGGTTAAGACTTTAACATGAATTTGGGGTGAACACAGTTCAGCCTGTAGCACTGCATGTTTGTGGCTGATGTAGTATTCAGTATAATGGCAGATACTTGGGTACACAGGAAATCAGTCATAATTGTATTAATATCTTAAAAGGATTAAAAGGAGGACCAGGAGTTTGGTAGATAATAGCAATGAGGAAAGGAAAAGAGTGGTTTAGCCTTTGGAAATTAAAAGGAATAATTATTACATTAACTTGATTCAGCCTGTATAAAATTATACATGGGCTCAAAGTTCATAATGGGAAACTTTAAATAAAAAAGCTGTGGACACAAGTAGTTTGTGCAGACAATGCACTAAGTGAGCCATTAGCTTTTATTTAGACAGAGAAGAATAAGGCTGGGGAAGAGTTACATACCAGCTAGCATAAAATTTGAGTCAAATCGATATTTATGCAATATATTGTCATCATGAATTTAAATTTCTGTCTAGTTCTAATTACTAAAAAAGGCAGAGAAGTTTCCTATAACACTGAGAGATTTAAAAATAACAGTTCTAAGAAATGTAGACTTGTAACCTTGAGACAATCAATGTTTATTATCAAAAACTACATTTGTTAAGATGTTTGCACAGAAAGCAGGATTTGTTCCCTCAAGGTTGTGAACTTGGGAGGTTGAATTGCTGTAAACTATGGAAGGTACATTTAACATTGAATAACCACTGCAGGCTGAATTTACTCATCATCCTTGGAATAATCAACCTGCTTACTATGACTGCATTGATCTAGCTTTACTTACTTAGCCAGTATAAAAGTCTATGCAGATCCTTCCAACAGAGCATTAAAAGGATCATACACTATGATCAAGTGGGGTTTATCCCAGGAATGCAAGGATTCTTCAATATATGCAAATCAATCAATGTGATCCACCATATTAACAAATTGAAGGAGAAAAGCCATATGATCATCTCAATAGATGCAGAGAAAGCTTTCGACAAAATTCAATACCAAGTTATGATAAAAACTCTCCAGAAAGTAAGCATACAGGGAACTTTCCTCAACATAATAAAGGCCATATATGACAGACCCACAGCCAACATCATCCTCAGTGGTGAAAAACTGAAACCATTTACACTAAGATCAGAAACAAGACAAGGTTGCCCACTCTCACCATTATTATTCAACATAGTTTGGAAGTTTTAGCCACAGCAATCAGAGAAGAAAAAGAAATAAAAGGAATCCAAATCGGAAAAGAAGAAGTAAAGCTGTCACTGTTTGCAGATGACATGATACGATACATAGAGAATCCTAAAGATGCTACTAGAAAACTACTAGAGATAATCAATGAATTTGGTAAAGTAGCAGGATACAAAATTAATGCACAGAAATCTCTTGCATTCCTATACACTAATGATGAAAACTCTGAAAGTGAAATTAAGAAAACACTCCCATTTACCATTGCAACAACAACAAAAAAATATGTAGGAATAAACCTACCTAAGGAGACAAAAGACCTGTATGCAGAAAATTATAAGACACTGATGAAAGAAATTAAAGATGATACAAATAGATGGAGAGATATACCATGTTCTTGGATTGGAAGAATCAACATTGTGAAAATGACTCTGCTACCCAAAGCAATCTACAGATTCAACGCAATCCCTATCAAACTACCAATGGCATTTTTCACAGAACTAGAATAAAAAATTTTGCAATTTGTATGGAAACACAAAAGACCCTGAATAGCCAAAGCAATCTTGAGAAAGAAAAACGGAGCTGGAGGAATCAGGCTCCCAGACTTCACACTATACTACAAAGCTCCAGTAATCAAGACAGTATGGTACTGGCAAAAAAACAGAGGTATAGATCAATGGAACAGCATAGAAAGCCCAGAGATAAACCCACGCACATATGGTCACCTTATCTTTGAGAAAGGAGGCAAGAATATACAGTGGAGAAAAGACAGCCTCTTCAATAAGTGGTGCTGGGAAAACTGGACAGCTACATGTAAAAGAATGAAATTAGAACACTCCCTAACACCATACACAAAAATAAACTCAAAATGGATTAAAGACCTAAATGTAAGGCCAGACACCATCAAACTCTTAGAGGAAAACATAGGCAGAACACTGTATGACATAAATCACAGGAAGATCCTTTTTGACCCACCTCCTAGAGAAATGGAAATAAAAACAAAAATAAACAAATGGGACCTAATGAAACTGAAAAGCTTTTGCACAGCAAAGGAAACCATAAACAAGACCAAAACACAACCCTCAGAATAGGAGAAAATATTTGCAAATGAAGCAACTGACAAAGGATTAATCTCCAAAACATACAAGCAACTCAAGCAGCTCAATATCAAAAAACCAAACAATCCAATCCAAAAATGGGCAGAAGACCTAAATAGACATTTCTCCAAAGAAGACATACAGATTGCCAGCAAACACATGAAAGAATGCTCAACATCAATCATTAGAGAAATGCAAATCAAAACTACAGTGAGATATCATCTCACACTGGTCAGAATGGCCATCATCAAAAAATCTACAAACAATAAATGCTGGAGAGGGTGTGGAGAAACGGGAACCCTGTTGCACTGTTGCTGGGAATGTACATTGATACAGCCACTATGGAGAACAGTATGGAGGTTCCTTAAAAAACTAAAAATAGAACTACCATATGACCCAGCAGTCCGACTACTGGGCATATACCCTGAGAAAACCATAATTCAAAAAGAGTCATGGGGCTTCCCTGGTGGCGCAGTGGTTGAGAGTCCGCCTGCTGATGCAGGGGACACGGGTTCGTGCCCTGGTCCGGGAGGATCCCACATGCCGCAGAGCGGCTGGGCCCGTGAGCCATGGCCGCTGAGCCTGCGCATTCGGAGTCTGTGCTCCGCAACGGGAGAGGCCACAGCAGTGAGAGGCCCGCATAACGCAAAAACAAACAAACAAACAAAAAGAGTCATGTACCAAAATGTTCATTGCAGCTGTATTTACAATAGCCAGGACATGGAAGCAACCTAAGTGTCCATCAACAGATGAATGGATAAAGAAGATGTGGCATACATATACAATGGAATATTACTCAGCCATAAAAAGGAACGAAATTGAGTTATTTGTAGTGAGGTGGATGGACCTAGAGACTGTCATACAGAGTGAAGTAAGTCAGAAAGAGAAAAATACCATATGCTAACACATATATATGGAATCTAAAAAAGAAAAGAAATGGTCAGAAATTCAATTATCTGAAATATGTAATAAAAAATAATCAGTCCTCGAGTGGCATTGATATATATACATTACCAAATGTAAAATAGATAGCTAGTGGGAAGCAGCCACATGGCACAGGGAGATCAGCTCGGTGCTTTGTGACCACCTAGAGGGGTGGGATAGGGAGGGAGGGAGGGAGTGAAATGCAAGAGGGAAGAAATATGGGAACATATGTATATGTATAACTGATTCACTTTGTTATAAAGCAGAAACTAACACACCATTGTAAAGCAATTATACTCCAATAAAGATGTTAAAAAAATATTACACTGAAATACAGATGTCAAAAAATTTTTTAGAAAAAAAAAGTCTATGCGGATTCTCTTAGAACTAGGAACATGTCTAAAGAGTCCTTGTGTTATTTTCTATGTAGAATAAATAAGTAGGTATACAGAATAACTGAAAACAAGGCTGAATTTCATTCAGTATTCCATATAATGAGCCGATGGCATGAACATCAGTGGGATGTTTTTCTCCAAGAAGATGGAAAAACAATGTCCTGAAAGCAGCAGGGGAAACTGAAGAGGTGTGGGAAAAAGAGTAACCCCCACTTGAGAGGGTTTTTGGTGAAGCTGAGTTTTATGTGAGATCCCTTGCTCTCAGTTTCAACAAGGAGATGGAGGGAATGTCTAAGAAGAGGATGTGATTATGGAAAGGTTGTAACTGAGAAATAAAATATTGCCTGCTGTATCAGTTAAGCAAAGGCTGTCACAGCCATCAGTGTGGAGCCAGTGAGCCCTGAGGGAATTCAGGAAGGAAACAAAGAATACCTGCCATCTAGTAGCCATCAGGAACTGCAGCCACTCCCTACGGTAAGCCCTGAGGGAACTCAGGATGTGAAAGCACAGGATACTGGCCCCAGACAGCTGAGGCGCATATCAAAGGAATGGTTTCAGTGAGCCCAGACTCTTGCATCTTCCCATACATAGAAAAGCCCTAAATTCCTTAACTTGAGGTACCTAGTTTTCATTTATTAACAGTACTCTTTTGTTTCTACTACCTGCCCTTTGTTGCAAAGCTCCTCCTATATATCGTAGCTCCCCCCTCGCCTCCTCGGAGCAGTTTTTTCAGGGTTACCTGAGATGCTGCCTCCTGGGCTTGAAGTCCTCAGTATGCCCACCGAATAAAACATAACTCTCAACTTTTAGGTTGTGCATATTTTTTTTAGTCGACATAACCATAGAAAAGCGAATTCCTGAAGGCTAAGGGGAAAGTTTTTGGAGGGTGAGGATCAGTGGGAGTTTGGAATAGACATGAGAAGGCACAGAAAATTCTCGAAATGTGAATGGGGCAGAGGATGGTCAGAAGACTTAAGGCTTCATATATTGGGGAGGTGACCAAGGATAATAGAGATAAAGAGGTATGTGGATGTAGCTACGCATAATTCTGCCAAGTGAATCATTCCACTGGGGGATGGGATGGGCACACAGGCATCAACCAAGATCCAGATGGATTGCATTTTCAAGACAACTCAAGTTAATGGGGAAGATTTCAGCTTTTGGAGGGTTAAGCTGAGTCTGCATTGATTATGAAGAGGGTAGGAGAGGATCTGGGCTCCAGGCTGTTGGAAATAGGCTCCTTGGGAGTGGGTAGAAGCCAAGTGGATGCATCGGAGGGCCTATGAGTTGAGGGATGCTTATGATCTAACTCAAGTCCACTACCTTCTCATTAGCCTTGAATACTCCTGGTATGCCATATACAGATGCAGGGCCTTATTTACCAGTGTAGGGAGAAGGGTGTGGTTAGATGAAATATGAAAAGATGAGAGAAAATAAGTTTCGGAAAGAACAAATTGTTGATTTATGAGTATGTTGAGTTTGGGAGCAAATGTGGCCCACTCAGGTGTAGCTGAGCAGCAGGCCATTGTAAGTGTAGCCTAGAGAGAAAAAAGGAGGGTAGGGAAATTGGAAAGCTTGCTAAGAAAAAGAGCTTCCACTTGTATTGATCCATAATGTGCCTGGAATGTTGGGTGCAGGTTGTATGTTGGTTTTTGTATTCTGTCTTCTGCTTCCTGCCTCACTTAGTTCTATTTATCCTTTCTTCAGTTTCTGTCTTCTTTTCCATTTGACCCTTTCCTTTATCCATCAAACATGCTTACGTTTTCATTTCCTAAATAAATCTTCCCAAGTTCTGGTTCTTCTGCAAGCTACTGCCCCACCCACCCACCCATTCTTATTTCAAAGTAAGAGGTGTATTTGATGCCTACATTTTATCTATCCTTCTACTTTTCAGCTCCCTGCAGTGTGGCTTCCATAACTCTGTGGGAAATGATCCTTGATTCTCTCTAACGACATCCTCATTTCCGAATCTCATAGCCACTTCCAAGTGTTCATCCTCCTGACCTCTTGGCAGCATTCAGTGTTGCTGAGCACACTCTTTATTGATGTTCTTTCCTAGCCCTTGGCATCTCTTCTTTCTTCATTCCTCATTTTTCTCCCATCTCTTCTCTTTAAGCTTCACTGGAGCCTCTTCCCTTGTTTTATCTTAAAGTTAGCTGTTCTGTATGTTCTGTCTGTTAGACAAATCTGTGGGGAGGGGGGCTGCCTGAAAGCCTTGGGGAGCTCAGGGACACATTCAGCCATTGCCACCATGAATGCCACTTTAAGGACTCACTAACACCAACTGCTGCCACGACTATCAGTTGGAAGAGAAGCAGGAAAATTTTTATGTGGGTTTTTACCTGATATTCAAATGACTAATAACATATCACTAAAATACAAAAGTTACAGAATGCTACCTGCCACTTAGCATTCTGCAACTCTCAGCTTCAAGCTCCCAAAGTTGGTTAAATGTGCCACTTTTACTGCCCTGTATTGTGATCTCTACTACATTCCTTCAAACCAAAGGTGGCTCCTGACAGGGTGTTGAAAATTGGCACCAATTAGTTATCATCAAACCTACCCTCCTTTGTCCCTCTTATGTGTTATCAGTGATAAGTAGCAGGCAAGTCTGTAGGACTAAGACAGGAGGGCATTTGTGAAAGGGAGCAGGTCATATTTTTAGCGTTTAGAAGCTTTACACATTTTCTCTGAACTCTCAAGCTTGGTACAAGCTATCAGTTCTGAGTTCCCAGGTGTTGCACTGCCTTTAGCACATTTTTTTTCTCCCACTCTGCTTATTTTCTCAGGCCACCTAATCTTCATCTCCAGCTCTGATTCCAGTCCTGGTCCCTCTACTGTGTTACATATCCACACCTCCAAGTGCTGATTGGAAAACTCTGCACAGTTGTCCTGCAGGCAGCTTGACCTCATCTATAACTGAACCTATTTCCTGCCCCCTTGACCCTTCATTCTCTTTCCCCAATAAAAACACACTTATGGTCTTTACCTTGGCAAATGGCAACCATCTTCAACTCCTGCTTATCTCTCTCCAACCCCACCACACATTTCCAGTGATACTGACTCTTGGATGTTTCTCTCATCTGTTAACTTCCTCACACCCACTTCCACTGCCCTAGTTTCATGCCCCATCACTTACTGCCTGGACTTGCAATAGCCTCCAGATACTCCCCTCTCCAATCTGTCTTTTACACGTTTATCAGAAATGTGTTCCTTAAAAAATAAATATATTCAGTCCCTGGGTAAAAATCTCTGTTGAAGGCCTGTTGCATGCAGAATGAAGTCTAATGTCGTTAACCTGGCTTGCAAGATTGATCGTTATCTGGCCCCAAAATAATTTTCCCTTAGAGATTTTTTTTAAATTGGGGTAAAATTTACATACAGTGAAATGCACATATATTAATGGTACAATTTGCTTAGTTTTGACAAAGGTACACACCCATGTAACCAATGCCTCAATCAAACTACAGAACATTTCTATCACTTTAGAAAATTCCCTTATGCCCCCTCTCAATGAATTTCCATATTCCCATAGATAAGCACTGTTCTAATTTTTATCATTATTGATTAATTTTATCTGTTAGCAACATAAAGTATGTATTCTTTTTTCAGTCAACATAATGGTTTTGAGATTCATGCTGTTTTATGTATTAGTAGTTCACTATTTTTTATTGCTGAGGAATATTCCATTGTATGATGATACCACCAACTGGAAGTGTTTCCAGTTTGAGGCCTTGATGAATAAAGCAGCTATAAACATTTTTGTACAAATGTTTTTGTGGAGTTATGTTTTCATTTCTGTCAGTTACGAGTGGGAGTGGGATTGCTGGGTCGCATAGTAGATGTATAGTATGAAAGTTTATTAAACAGTCCTCCGAAAAGTGATTGTATCATTTTCCACTTCACCAGCAATATATGAGTTGCTCCATATCCTCAACAAAATTTGGTGTTGTCCGTCATTTTACTTTTAGTCATTCTAGTGGTTGAATTGTGATGTGAATCGCTCACTGTGGTTTTGGTTTCTATTTCTTTGATAATTAATAAATTTGAGCACTTTCCTCTGTGCTTATTGGGCATTTGTGTATCCTTTCTTAAGTGTCTGTTCAAGTATTTTCACCATTTTAACTGAGTGGATTGCCTTTATATTGTTGCATTAAAAGCATTCTTTGTATACCTTTTCTGCAAACCCTTTGGCAGATATCTGTATTGTGAATACTTTCTGCCAGTCTCTGGCTTGCCTTTACATTTTCTCAACTGTCTACTTTAACAAGCAGAAGTTTTAAATTTTGATGAATTCTATCAATTTTTTTATGTTTATTGATTTCTGTGCCCTATTTAAAAATCTTTGCCTATCCTTAGATAACAAAATATTCCCTAGTAGCAGTTTTCTACACATTTTATTGTTTTAGCTTTTGCGTTCACATCTGTGACACAACTTGAGTTGCTGTTTGCATATGACCTAATTATTGATGAGGTTTGGATGAGCCTACCATCTTGCTATTTGCTTTCTAATTGTCCAACCTGCTTTTTGTTTCTCTATTCCTCCCTTTCTGACTTCTTTTGGATTAACAAATATCTTTTATAATTCCATTTTAATTCCTGTATAATACCTCTTTGCATTTTTTTGAGTGCTTGTTTTAGAGCAGGATTTCTCAACCTCAGCACTATTGACATTTTGGGTCAAATAATTTTCTGTTGCGGGGACGGTCCTGTGCATTGTAGGATGTTTAGCAGCATCCCTGGCCTCTACTTATTATATGCCTGAGGAGGTTTGGCGGTGGGGGGGTTGTATGCTGCATATTGTAAATGATAAATTATATAGAGTCTAGATTACGTCATCTTATTTTAAAGGACATTGAGTGTTGTTCTGAAAATCTCTTTAATTACTAGTGGAATCTCTAGGTCCTGTTGGACTTAGTTTTATTCTGTTAGAGTGGGTCTTAACTTCCTGTCCCTTATTCTAGGACCTGGTCCTGTCTCCTGAGGTGTGGGCTTGTCAACTGAATGCCTGAAGTGCTCAGTGGGATCTCTCCTCTCTGGCTAGGCCAGAATGCCACTGTCTTTTAGCAGTGCATAACCTCTGGTATCTCCACTTAGCATTCAACCCAATAACATACAGTCTCTGATAAGCCTAGTGGACTAAAGCCCTGCCTATGTGCAGCCCAGCCCAGAACCTACGGCCATGTAAACTTCTGATGTCACCCTTCTTAAAAGCTCCATTTTCTCTGGTATTCAGTCCCACACATTTCAGTCTCTTCAGCAGCCCAGAACCCCAGTTTCTGGCTCTTTAAGGAAGATGTTCTGCTTCGGCTCCACCTTCCAGTATGAGGCAAAAAAGTATTCTTAGGGAAAAAGCTGAGATTGTGGGATTCATCTTGTGTATTTTCTTTCTCTCAAGGATTACGGTATTGCATGGCCTGTTATTCATTGCCTGAAAATAGTTGCCACACAATATTTTGTCTAATGTTTATCTGCCATTGACAGGAAAGTAAGTCAAAGATCAATTACTCTGTAATGGACTGAAGTGGAAGTTTTATAGTTTTTTACTGGTTAATTAAAATTGAAAACATATTTTTCTCTTGACATTAGTAACTGAACTAAAGTCATTATATTGGGGAAAATGGAGAGGATGGTATGATTTTGAAATTATGTTGACAAGACTGATTTAATAGATAAAATTAATTCTGAACCTGAAGATTCTAGTTCCAAATTTGTAGTTATTTGGAATTTAATAGACAAGACGCAGCAATTATCAGAGAGGGATCTGCTTGTCTATCTCCTGCCTCTGATCTCTTCTTACCTATCATCATTTACACCTTAAAACTGCCAGTGGTTCTTCTGAGGCTCTTTGAATGAATGCAAACATCAGGTAGTTGCATCCAGCCTGCCCCCGTGGAAGTGCCTCATTAGCTGGCTGCTCTTTGCTGCAATAAAGTCTTCTTTCTTCCTGCCCCTGGCCTCTAGTTCTCTTCTTTTTCTGAACTTCTGCACAGGATGTCAGTATACAAAGCAGGATCTTTCTTTTTTGTGTGTCTGCAGTGCTATATTTGAGGGCCCATCCTGTCCAGAAAGTATTTTTCCTGAACAGTTCTATCCATTTCCCAAGATGTCTATTTATGTCTTCTTCCTTTAGCCTCAGTTGCTGAAAAGTCTGAGACCCAAATAATAAAGGTTTTTTATTACAATCTATTCCCTGATTCTATCAGGCTTACCTGTTTCACACTTTTTACATGTCGTGCACACCTCCATAGCTGTTTCTTCTGGGATGACTATCTCAGGATGCAATCCAGGCCACTGCCCCTGGGCAATGTTGCCAAGGTCTATTACTGTTCTTTAAAAAAAAATCTCCAAGTTCAAGTCACACTTTGATTTCTGCAGTGTCTTCTTTTGACGAAATTAAAGAATGCACAGTTTAATGTTGAGGAAGCTTTCAGCAATGGCCCTACTCAGGAAGAAACCAGAGTTGTCCCTAAGCAGCAAATGCCCGGGCATTGTGAGTAGAACACATTCCTTAGATATTCCGAAGAGTCTCTCTGCAGGAACAACATGTCAGTTACTGCCTCCTGGCGAATTTCTTGATCTAAATAAATGCTGGGTGTGTGTAGAGATGTGGCTAACAAAACCCCCTTGTGATTTTCGTGCTTAGGAAACCTCATGTAGATTGTGCCCCTATGTTATACCTCGAGAACCCCAGGATTCCCCAAGGTAAAGATATAAACTGGACTTAAAAATGATTGTTGGTTGCGTGTTTAAATCTGTGTTTCTGTGATTTTATGTATGTATTTTGAAAATTACCTTCTGTCTACTACATTGCAATTTCCTTGAGGACAGTGATTGAATTTATTCTTTGACTAACAGGTTTCTGTCCTCCCTGTCAGCCTACTAAGCCCCTAATGTAAAGTTATACACCTGAGGCAATGAAACTTGCCGAACTCTGAACTGAATGATTTCTCTACAATTATTGTAAACCATTAGAAAAGCAACACAGTCATTCAAATCGGCTTTCTAGACCAAAAATGGTTTTTAAATTGAAAACATGGCCTGCAGAACTATATTCTTTAGGATTACATCCATCATTATAAAAGGGAACCTAAAGTTCTCTAAGAAATATAGATCTCAGGAGGAAAAATGTTTCCAGTGATTAGCTGACGGTGGAGTAGAAATGGGCATTCAAGCACAGGGGTAGGATTTAACTATTCCCATGCAGGTTTGAATCCCAGGTTTATCTCTTATTAGCTAGGTGCCATTGGGAATGATAAGAAGGTCTAGAACCTCTCCATTTCCCCATCCTCAAAATGAGGACAATAATACTTAATTTTCAGGTTTGTTTTGAGGTCTAAATAAGATGTGCTTCAAATATAGTACATAATCTTAAGCCTCTAAGAGAGTGTGTTACCTACAATCAACTGATTCAGCTAGCTGGCATTAGAAAATGTGAACTAGAGGCATTATTTGGAGAAAAGTGGAGAGGATGGTATGTCTACAAGACTGGTTTAATAGATAAAATTAATTCTGAACCTGAAGATTCTAGGAATTGGACATACCTTTGATTTAAAAATCATTCATGAGTTCTAGTTTTTAAATTAGGAAAGAGATTAATAGAATAGCTAAATGGATTTAAAAGGTAACTGTAGAAAACTGTGCTTCTTCAAGGTTTGTAAAGCTAAATTCCTTTTTTTAAAAAAAATTCTGATTTCAAGGTTCGGAGCTCACACTTACCTTCCTTATCAATTTAGTGTTACCAAGTGCAATTTCTGTCTTCTTGCCAAATGAATCCAGCAATCATGAAGAGTTATCATTGCAGTGGCATTGTGTAAAGAAATTCAAATTTCTGGGCTGAAACCAACTGTAAAACATCAGACAGAGAAGATAAACCTCTGAAGCCTTGATAAAGAACATAGTAATTTGTAAATGTGTTTATGACTATACATTTTATTATTCCACTCAAGGAGAGCTGCATTAACACAATTACCTTCAATGTTCAAAAGATGGAAAATTAACACTCAGAGGCTTCACTCTAAAATAGGATTCTCGCAGTTGAACTAAAACAATGAAAGTTGTTTTAACCTCTGTGTATATAAGCATTTCTGAGCTGGAAGGAATACATAAAATTCAACAAATTCTAAGTCTATTGTGTAAATCCCATCTCCTGAGTTCTTAATTTCAGTGTTTATATTTTTCAGTTTTAAAATTTCTGATTGATTTTTACAGCTTCCAGTTTTCTGCTGAAATTCCTCTTCTTGTCATGTAATTTACTGAACATATTAATTAGTTATTTTAAAGTATATGGCTAATAACTCAATATCTGGACCTCTAGTATGTCTGTTTCTATTTCCTGTTTTTTTACCTTTTTATTTTTTAATAAATTGTTGCCTTTTGTCATACTTAGTTGTAGTTTTACTAATTGAACACTGAATATTGTATTTTTATATGCCTTTATTTTTATTTTAGTTTTAAATTTTTATTGGAGTATAGTTGATTTACATGAACATTGTATTTTTTAAATAGTAGAAGATATTTTGAGGCTTTGAAAATGTTATCTTCCTCCAGAGATGACCTCCTTTTGCTTCTGGCAGGAAGTTAGGGTAGGGGCAGATTGTCTTAATTTTGTCTGGGATTGAGCCGATTTGAAGCTTGGTTTAAATTTTTGTGAAAGCTGACCCATTAACAGTTTACCCTTTTTTTATTGTGGCAAAATACATGTAATATAAAACTTACTATATTAACTATTCTAAGATATATGGTTCAGTGGTATTAAGTGCTTTCATACTGTCGTGCAACCATCACCACCATCCATCTCCAGAACTCTTTGCATCTTACAAAAATGAAACTCTATACCCATTAAACAATAGCTCCCCATGACTCCTTCTCCACAGCTCCTGGCAATCACCATTTTACGTCTACTTTCTTTTTTCTTTTTAAAAAATCTCCCCTTTTCCCACATGACCCATCCTCTGGTAACCACCATTCTACTGTCTGTACTATGAATCTTTTTAAAATTCCATACAATATTTTTCTTTCTTTGTCTGCCTTATTTCGCTTATCATAATGTCCTACAGGTTCATGCATATTGTCACAAATGGCAGGATGAGTGTGTGTGTGTGTGTGTGTGTGTGTGTGTGTGTGTATGTGTGTGTGTGTGTATCACACTTCCTTTATCCATTCATTTGTTGACAGACATTTAGGTTGTTTCCATATCTTGCCTATTTGTGAATAATGCTACAATGAACATGGGAGTGCAAATATCTCTTCAAGATAGGGATTTTATTTCCTTTGGACACATCCTCAGGAGCACTTGTTATCTTCTGACTTTTTGATAATAGCCTTTCTAACAGGTATGAGATGATATCTCATTGTGGTTTTAATTTTCATTTCCCTGATGATTAGTGATGTTTAGCAACTTTTCATGTACCTATTGGCCATTTGTATGTCTTCTTTGGAAAAATGTCAGTTCAAGTCCTTTGCCCATTTTTTAATTAGACTCTTTGTTTTTTGCTACTGAGTTGTATGAGTTCCTTATACATTGCGGATATTAACCCCTTATCCGATAGATGGTTTGCAAATATTTTTTTCCTATTTTGTAAGTTGCTTTTTCATGTTTAAAATTGTTTCTTTTGTTTTGTGGAAGCTTTATAGATTGATGTGCTCCTACTTATTTATTTTTGCTTTTGTCACTTGTGCTTTTGGTGTAACAGCCAAAAAATCATTGCCAAGACCAATGTCAAGGAATTTTACCTTGTTTTTTTCCTAGAAGTTTTACAGTTTCAGGTCTTACATTTAAGTCTTTAATTTATTTCAAGTTAATTTTTGTGAGTGGTACAAGACAGGAGTCCAACTTCCCTCTTCTACATGTGATTATCCAGTTTTCCCAGCACCATTTATTGAAGAAACTATCTTTTCCACATTAAGTATTCTTGGTTCCACTGTGAAATATTAGTTGACTGTATATGCATGGGTTCATTTCTGGGCTCCTGATTCTATTCCATTGGTCTATATATCTGTTTTTATGCCAATACCATACTGTTTTGATTACTATAGCTTTGAAATATAATTTGAAAGCAGGAAATCTGATGCCTCCAGCTCTGCTCTTCTTGTTCATGATTGCTTTAGCTATTCAGGGCCTTTTGTGGGTCCATATGAATTTTTAGATTTTTTTTCTATTTCTGTGAAAAATGCCATTGGAATTTTGCTAGGGATCACATTGAATCTATATATTGCTTTGGGTAGTATGGCCATTTTAACATATTAATTCCTCCAGTTCATGAACATGGGATATCCTTCCATTTATTTATGTCTTCTTTAATTTCTTTCATCAATGTTTTATAGTTTTCAGTGTACAGATCTTTCACCTCCTTGGTTAAATTTATTCCTAACTATTTTATTCTTTTTGATGCTATTGAAAATGGGATTCTTTTTCTTAATTTCATCTTTGGACAGTTTATTGTTAGTCTATAGAAACACAACTGATTTTTGTACGTTGATTTCATGTCCTGTAACTTACTGAATTCATTTATCAGTTTTAACGGTGTTTTGGTGGAGTCTTCGGCATCTCCTATATATAAAATTGTGTCATCTGCAAAAAGAGACAATTTTAGTTCTTCCTTTTAGTTGTGCCTTTTTAAAATAAGTTTATTTTATTTATTTATTTATTTTTGGCTGTGTTGGGTCTTCATTGCTGCGCGCGGGCTTTCTATAGTTGCAGTGAGCGGGGGCTACTCTTCGTTGAGGTGTGCGGGCTTCTCATTGCAGTGGCTTCTCTTGTCGTAGAGCACAGGCTCTAGGCACGTGGGCTTCAGTAGTTGTGGCTCGCGAGCTCAGTAGTTGTGGCTCACGGGCTCTAGAGCTCAGGCTCAGTAGTTGTGGCACAGAGGCTCAGTTGCTCCATGGCATGTGGGATCTTCCTGGATCAGGGCTCGAACCCATGTCCCCTGAATTGGCAAGTGGATTCCTAACCACTACACCACCAGGGAAGCCCCTAGTTGTGCCTTTTATTTCTTTTTCTTGTCTAGTTGTTCTGGCTAGGACTTCCAGTACTATATTGAATAAAAGTGGTGAGAGTGTGCACCCTTGTCTTGTTCCTGGTCTTAGATGAAAAGCTTTCAGCTTTTCACCACTGAATATTATGTTAGCTGTGGGCTTGTCATATATGGCCTTTTGCATATTGAGATTCATTCCTTCTGTACCTAAATTGTTGAGAGTTTTTATAATGAAAGGATGATGAATTTTGTCAGATGCTTTTGCTGTGTCTATTGAGATGCTCATGTGATTTTTATTCTTCATTTTGTTAATGTGGTGTAACACTTTGATTTCTGTATGTTGAATCATCCTTGCTTTCCAGGGATTAATCCTACTTGATCATGGTGTGTTGTTTAATGTGCTGTTGAATTTGGTTTGCTAATATTTTGTTAGGGAATGTTGCTACTGTGTTCATCA
Source organism: Globicephala melas (assembly GCF_963455315.2). Classification (NCBI taxonomy): domain Eukaryota; kingdom Metazoa; phylum Chordata; class Mammalia; order Artiodactyla; family Delphinidae; genus Globicephala; species Globicephala melas. Next base: position 109,066,076 of record NC_083335.1, read on the forward strand.
GGGATATTGACCTGCAGTTTTCTTTCTTATAGTGTCCTTGTTTGGCTTTGGTACCAGGGTAATACTGACCTAGTAAAATGAGTTTGGAAGAGTTCCTTCCTCTTCAATATTTTGGGAGAGTTTGAGAAAAATTGATATTAGTTCTTCTTCAAATGTTTGGTATATTTTACCATCTGGTCCTGAACTTTTCTTTTTTGGGAGATTTTTTACTACTGATTCAATCTTACTCATAATTGGTGTGTTTAGATTTTGTATTTCTTCATGATTCAGCCTTGGTAGGTTGTATGTTTCTAGAAATTTATCCATTTCTTCTAGGTTATCCAATTTGTTATCATATAATTGTTCATAGTAGTCTTTTATGATCCTTTGTATTTCTGTGATATCAGTTGTAATGTCTCCTTTTCATTTATGATTTTATTTGTCTTCTCTTTTTTTTAGTCTAGTTAAAGGTTTGACAATTTTATTTAAAAAAACTTAATTTTCTTAATCTTTTCTATTGGCTTTCTAGTCTCTATTTTATTTATATCTGCTCTGATCATTATTATTTCCTACCTTCTACTAACTTTGGGCTTAGTTTGTTCTTTTTCTAGTTCCTTGAGGTGCAAAATTAGATCGTTTATTTGAGATCATTCTTTTTTCATAATGTAGGCTTTTATCACCATAAAATTCTCTTTTAGCAGTGCTTTTGGTGTATCCCATAAGTTTTGGTATGTTGTGTTTCCATTTTCATTTGTCTCAGTATATTTTTTTATTTCCCTTTTGCTTTCTTCTTTGACCTATTGGTTGTTCAGGAGTGTGTAGTTTAATTTCCACATATTCATGAATTTTCCAGCTTTTTTCCTCTTGCTGATTTCTAGTTTCATACTATTATGGTCAGAAAAGATGCGTAATATGATTTCAGTATTAAATATATAATGAGAAGAACATGTATTCTGCTGCCATTGGATGGAATGTTTCATACATGCCTGTTAGGTCCATTTGATTTAAAGTGTAGTTCCAATCCTATATTTTCTTATTGATTTTTCTGTCTGGCTGATCTATCCATTGTTGAAAATGGGGTTCTGAAGTTCCCTACTGTTGTATTGCTGTCTATTTCTCCTTTCAGATGTGTTTTATTTGCTTTATATATTTAAGTGCTCTAATGTTGGGTGCATAAACATTTACAATTGCTATATCCTCTTGATGAAGTGACTCCTCTATCATTATATAATGACCTTCTTTGCCTCTTGTAACAGTTTTTGATTTAAAGTTTATTTCATCTGATATATGTATAGCTACCCTTGCTCTCTGTTGGTTTTCATTTGCATGGAATATCTTTTTCATTCCTTTGTTTTCAATCTATACGTGTCCTTAAAGCTGAAGTGAGTCTGTTGTAGGCAGCGTATAGTTAGGTCTTATTTTTTTTAATCCATTCACCACTTTGGGTCTTTTGAGAATTTAATTTATTTACATTTAGTGATTATTGATTGTTAAGGGCTTACTATTGCCCTTTTGTTCCTTGTTTTCTGGGTGTTTTATAGATTCTTGTTTTCTTCCCATCTTGCTGTATTCCTTTTTATTTTATTTATTTCTCCTTTGATTTCTTTTCTATTTATCTTTTGTGTATCTATAATAGGTTTTTGCGTTATATTGATAGTTACCATGAGGCTTACATAAAACATCTTATAACAGTCTATTTTAAGCTGTTAACAACTTAACTTCCATTGCATACAACAACTCTACATTTTTGCTCCCCCCACTGCATTTTGTTTTTGCTGTCACCATGTTCACCTTTCTATATTACATATCCATTAATAAATTATTGTACCTATAGTTATTTTTAATACTTTTTTCTTTTAACTTTTATATTAGAGTTATAAGTATGTTACACACCGCCATTACAATATTAGAGTATTCTGAATTTGACCATATGTTTACCTTCACCAGTGAGTTTTATACTTTTATATGTTTTCATGCTGTTATTTAGTGGCCTTTTGTTTCAGCTTAAATAACTCCCTTTAACATTTCTTGTAAGACTGGTCTAGTGGTGATGAACTCTTACAGCTTTTGTCCGAGAATATATTTATCTCTCCTTCAACTCTGAAAAACAACTTTGCTGGGCAAAGCATTCTTGGTTGGCAGTTTTTTTTCTTTCAGCACTTTGAATATAGCATCCCACTCCTTTCCGGACTGCAAAGTTTCTGCTGAAAAATCTGCTTATAGTCTTATGGGAGTTTCCTTGTACATAACAAGTTGCTTTTCTCTTGCTCGTTTCAAAATTCTCTCTTTGTCTTTAACTTTTGACAGTTTGATTATAATGTGTCTCGGTGTGTGGCTCTTTGGATTAATCTTTTCTGGTGTTCTCTGAGCCGCCTGGATCTGGATGTCTATTTCTGTCCCTAGATTTAGGGATTTTTCCACCATTATTTCTTTGAAAAAGCTTTCTGCCCCTTCTCCCTTTCTTCTCCTTCTGGGACTCCCATCATGTATATATTATCCATTTGATGGTGTCCCATAAGTCCCTTAAGCTTCCTTAATGTTTTAATTCTTTTTTTCTTTTTCCTTTTTTGCTCCTCTGATTAGATAATTTCCACTGACCTATCTTTGAGTTCAATAATCTTTTTTCCATTTGATCTAGTCTGCTGTTGAACCCCTCTATTGAATTTTTTAGTTCAGTTGTCATATTTTTTAGATCTATTATTTCTATTTGGTGCTTTTTAATATTTTCTCTTTACTAAAATTGTCCTTTGTTCATGAATTGTTTTCCTGACCTCGGTAAGCATCTTTATGGCCATTATTTTGAATTCTCTTTTGAGTAAATCACTTAACTCTCTTTCATTATGGTCAGTGTCTGTAGATTTACTTTGTTCTTTTGTTTGGGACATATTCCCTTGTTTCTTCATTTTCCTTGACTCTCTATATTGGTTTCTGCACATTAGATAAACTAGTCATCTCTCCCAGTCTTAGCAGACTGGTCTTGTGTAGGAGATGAACTTTACCAATCAACCCAGCCCAAAATTCTGAGTGCCATCAAACCCTTCTGCTTGTCAAACCCATACCACCATCTTTGTTCTTAGTGCTTCCATGAGATTATGGGGTGCCAAGTCTCATCACTTTCCCCAAAGTGGGGGGAATGCCCACATGCCTGTTCAGGCTCCTGGAGGACTATTAATTGCTTGCCTGGTCAGCTCCCAGATGCATGCTAATTGGAAGCTGGACCCTCAGGCAGCTGATGAGAAGGAATGTTAGATATGCAGTCTAGCCCACATCAGGGAGATAAGGGGAGATAAGGAGCAGAGTGGTCTTGCCTACTCACTCTGTACTGATCCAGGGGGAATAGCTGCTGGAAGTACTTGTACGCCCATATAAAACCAGCTTTTTGTTCTCTGTGGTCCTGCGGGACTCAGGAATGCTGAGCCCTGTCAGCTCCCGGAGCTAGGTAATTTAGGAGACAGTCCTCAGATAAAAGTTGCAGAGATTGGGGTGCTAGATGTATAAACAAGTTCCTTCCAGGGAAAAGCTAGAGACTTGCTTTTATTGTTGGAGAAAGGGGACTAAGGTAGAAGATGTGCCCAAACGTCCTTTCAGGCTCCAGGAGGAGCCTAGCCAGCTCCCAGATGTAGATTGATTAAAAACCTGACCCTCAGGCTTCCCTGGTGGCGCAGTGGTTGAGAATCTGCCTGCCAATGCAGGGCACACGGGTTTGAGCCCTGGTCTGGGAAGATCCCACATGCCGTGGAGGGACTAGGCCCGTGAGCCACAACTACTGAGCCTGTGCATCTGGAGCCTGTGCTCCACAACAAGAGAGGCCGCGATAGTGAGAGACCCGTGCACTGCGATGAAGAGTGGCCCCCGCTTGCCGCAACTAGAGAAAGCCCTCGCACAGAAACGAGGACCCAACACAGACAAAAATAAATAAATAAATAAGTATTAAAAAAAAACAAAAACCTGACCCTCAGCAGCAGATGGGAAAAAAAAAAAGTAAGCAGTCAAACCTCTTTCAGGGAGAAACTGGAAGCCGGGCATTTTTGCCTGCTCCCTCTGCACTGAGCCCAAGGGGATAGCTGTGGAAAGTGCCTGTACACTCATTTAAGAACTGCCTCTTTGTTTTCTGTGGTCCTGGAGGACATGTGAATGCCAAGCCCCTTTGGCTCTCTGAGCTAGGTGATTTGGGAGCCTGTCCCTTGGGTTGAAGCTGTAAAAGTTAGGGCATTAGATATGTAAAAAATCTCCTCCCAGGCAGAAGCTGGAGACTTGATTTTATTGTTGCAGTGAGCTAGGGGGAGAAGGCAGGGGAAGTGCCCACAGGCCCTTTCAAGCTCCAGGAAGAGCATAGTCAGCTCCCAGATGCAGGCTAATTAGAAGCCTGAATCTTGGGCAGCAGCTGGAACAGTTGCAGTCAAACCCCTTCTAGGGAGAAACTGAGAGCTGGGCTTTTTTGCCTGCTCCCTCTGTGCTGAGCCCAGGGGGATACCTGTGAGAAGTGCTCATGCACCCATTTAAAAACCACTTCTTTGTTTGCTGTGGTGATGGGGGACTTGTGAATGCCAAGCCCCTTTGGCTCTTCAAGCTAGGTTATCTGGGAGCCAGTCCCTCAGGTGGCAACTATAAAAGTTGGAATGCTAGCTGTGTGGTCAAAACCCTTCTCTCCTCAGAGAGAAGCTGGGAGTTGGGGGTTCCCTCCCAATTGTAAGGCACTGTGCCAAGAGTGGGGTTTATGGCATGAATGTCTCAGCTGTTCCTACTCATTTCGATGTGGGTATTTTCTCAGTCCTCTGATGGGTAGGAGTCACTGAACTAGCTTCTGGATTTCTCTCAGAGTGAATCGATCCATCTGTAGCTATATATTCAGTGCATCCATGGGAGGAGGGAAACTTAGGAGCCTCTTATTCCACCATCTTGCTGATGTACCAGTTCACTCTTATACCTAAGCTATAGTCTTTCAAGAGTTCCAAATGAAACTCTTCAGTATCTACAAGGACTCCGCCTCCTTGTAGAGCTCTGAACTCCAGCTTTTGTCCCCCAAACCCATGAGGTTCCTAAAGCCTCTGTTCAGTTTCTCAGCCTCTTAACTCTTGCCTTCAAATTGGCAAATGCTTTAGAGGCTCTTGATGAGTACTTTAACCTTTCTGAACCATAGTTCCTTGCCTGTAAAATGGGACTAATGCTACAGGCCTTGCAATGTTGTTGGAACACTTGAATGAAACAACTTTTGGAAAACAAATGATGCAATGCTTCGTACTTAATAGCTGCTCAATTCATGTCATTTTTCTTTCATCTTTTGTGGATCTAACCCTTCCTTTCAAAATGTTCAAGGAAAACCTATAATGACAGCCATATGGCAGTTGTTCTAGACAGGATATGAAGGGAAGGAAAGCATTATTTCAACTGTCTTTTCACAGCATCTGAAGCACATGTACCTTATGCCCATCTTGTATGTGGAATCCAGCAACACTGTTCATCTTTTTTTCAAAATAAGCCATAAAAAACCACAAGTTATTTAGAGTAAAGTACCTAATTCAGAATGCAATATTTGTGAGCTAATTTGAATTTCATATGAGGAAGAATTCTAGCATTTTGCTTACCCTTGGAAAAATAAAAAAGTGTAGCATATGCGTAAATATTATTAGAGGTCAAAGGACACACAAGGGCTTAGTGACACTTGTAATCAGTTCTTCTCCCTCACGTGCACGGAAAAAGGTATAAAAATGCAAACACTTGGCACTACTTTACAGAACCATGGATCACATCACAGAGAATGCCTCTTTTGTTTTCTTGTTTACTTTGAAAGATAAGCCTTTCTCCCCCTTCAGAAGCTGGAGACTTCTTTGCAGCAGGTATGTGAAAAGAAATGCCATAATGCAAAGAACTTTCCTTCTTAACTCAGTAAAATTGGCAACCTCAGCCTGCATGAGGGTAGCAATGGCCCTGCCACAGTTTACCATCATCACGGATTGGGATATAATGTCAATGCTGGGCTCCTGGAGATGCTTTTTTAAAAAAACATCTCTATTGAGTTATTATTTACATGCAATAAACCACACCCATTTAAAGTGTACATTTCCATGAAGTTTTGTATATGTGTGAAGAAACCACCATGATAAAGATATAGAACATTTCCACTTCCCTACCCAGAGATTCTTTGTGCCCCTTTGCAGTCCATCTCTCCTTCTACCCTCAGTCTCAGGCACCCACTGATATGCTTTCTGTCTCAATTTGCATTTCTACATTAGTTCATATTTTCTAGAATTTTATATAAATGTAATCATACAGTGTAACTCTTTTTTGTCTAGCTTGTCTCACTCACCATAATGTATTTGAGGTTTATCATATTATTGCATGTATCAGTAGTTCATTCTTTTGTATTACTGAGTAGTATTCCATTATATGGGTACACTACAATTTGTTTATCTTTTCACCTATTGATGGACACTTGCATTGTTTCCAACTTTTTACTATTACAAACAAAAGTGCTACTAACATTTGCATACAAGTCTTTTGTGGATATGTGTTTTCATTTCTCTTGGGTAAATACCTAGGAGTGGAATAGCTAGATCATATGGTAGGTTTATGTTTAACTTTATTAGAAACTGACAAATCATTTTCCAAAGTGGCTGTACTACCTTACATCCCCACCAGCAATGTGTGAGAGTTCCAGTTTGGGGGATACTCCTTAACATCATTTTATTTACTTAAAGAAATTAATTCAAAACAATTAGCCTATAGTAAGTATATAGTAAGGCTTGGCATTGAGTTCTTCATTTATCCTCTATGAGTCTGTTTCTGCATCTGATAAATAAGAATAATAATGGAACCTACCTCACTAGATTGTTTTGATGTTCAAATGAGATATAGGTATAAAGATCTTAGCATATGGTAAGTTCTCAATAAATGTTATCTCATTATTATTATCTATATGTTATTAAGGCTATATGCCAGGGACTTACTAAGAGTTTTACATTTCTTGTCTTATTTCATCCTCCCAAGACCTTAAAATGTAGGCATTCATTATATAGACTTTACAGAGGAAGAAACTGTAATTCAGAAAAGTTAAATGACTTGCTCAAAAATCACACAACAGAGTGACTATCTGGAATTCAAACTCAGACAATGTAATTAGAAAGCTCAAGCATTTAAGCATTATGTTAGCTGGTCTTGCATTCTAATAGGATTAAGAGTGAATATGGTTGCATCGATATCATCATTCCATGTAGGTTGTCACAATACATACTTTATCACTTGCTTTTAGGTAGACCACTGAACAGATAGAGTACTTCTTTGCCCTGTGTTTCAGCAGCTTGAGTCCCATTCTGTTTTGTAAATTTATGGCACCTAAACACAAGTCATGGAGAGAAATAACTCCCTGTATCCAGTATCTCATCTGTCCCCTCTGCTTCTTGAGATTACTCCATCCTACTGTCTAAACCTTCTCCAGAACAGCCTTCTACCTGAAATGCTGCTTGAAGAGGTAGGTGCCTACCAAATTGGAAAACTGCCTGAGAGTGCCTCCTACTCAAGCTGTACATATGCCTGTCCCATCAGCCAGCAATTCCACTCCTAGATGCTCAAAAGAAAAGAATACATATATTCACCAAAAGAAGTGTGTTAGAATATTCATAGCAGCACTACTTGTAATAGCCCCAAATGGGGAAAAAACCCAAAAGACCATCAGTAGTATAGAAGAACATTGTGTGGTAGTCATACAAAAAATAATACACAGCATTGGAAGATTGGGATTGACACATACACACTACTATGTATAGAATAGACAACTAATAAGGACCTACTGTATAGCACAGGGAACTCTACTTAATACTCTGTAATGACCTAGATGGGAAATGAAGTTTAAAAAGAGTGGGTATATGTATATGTATAACAGATTCACTTTGCTGTACACCTGAAACTAACACAACATTGTAAATCAATTATACCCCAAGAAAAATTAAAAAAAAATACACAGCAATGAAAATGAACAAATTGTGACTATATGCAAAAGTACATACCACATATGTATAAAAAAACATAAACATAACATTGAGCAAAAGAAACCAGACCTAGAAGAATATATACAGCATGATTCCATTTATATAAAGTTTTAAAACAGGCAAAAATAGTCTATGGTATTTATAGTCAGCTAAATGGTTATCCTTGTTGGTGGGCATAGCAGGGTGTGGCGGGGTATAAGTGACTGACTGGAAGGGGACATGAGCAAGGCCTCTGGGAGTACTGGTAATGTTCTGTTTATATAGATGTTGGATAAATTATTAGTGTTCAATTTGTGAAAATTCCTTAAGCTGCATACTTATTTTTTATTGCACTTTTGTATGTCATACTTCAATTTCAAAATTCAAAAGAAATTAACCCCTTACTCTGTCCCATCCCCTCACCCCCAAATCCAAAACCCTCTGCAAGGCTGCTGATAGCACAGTTTTCTTTCATTGACCATTCTCTCAAGCATCTGCTTAAAGTTTACTTCATGAGAAACTGGGATAAAACCAGCTTTTCCAACAATAAGAATGTAACAAAATTCCCTCTCCCACAACCAAATGTGTATCTCCCTTCCTCCCTGTTGCTCCATATGAAGACAGAAAAATAAAAATTGAAAATATAAATGAGAGACTTGCACTCGACAGTGTCTTTAGGTAGAAATGAGTACCTCTGGCAACTAATCGTAAGGGGTGGTCTTGGAGAATGAGTCACTCAGCAAGTCATGCAGTCAGCATAAAACCAAGAAGCAAGCAATGTGGGTATTAAAAGGATTTTTGTTTTATACTTCAGTTTGCTAAGGAAAAATATCATCGATCTTGGCCTGCCTCTGCTAGTAGGTAGTACTCTCCATACTGAACTACAGCTTGCAAAACCCAGCAGCCACCACAGCTGTCAGAACTGCCCGTGAATTTAGACACACTGACACTAGAGACCAGATGCTTAAAGTAGTTTGATATGTGTTGGTCTTTGAGTACATGTTCATACTTATTAATTAAGCAACTTAAATCATAAGACAGGAGATTAGCCAGCTGAAGTTTTTCTATTTGCATGCTTTCGGCAATTGATTTCTTTAACGGCAATGACTTAGATGGCAAAGCTGTCTCTTATGGGATTGTAACCCACCCATCATTGTTTATCATTCAGTTTTACTACTGGCTGAATTTCCTGGGTATGGAAAAAGCTGCAGAAATCTGTGAAATTCCTTTGGTTATGCTTATCAGAAGAAATACATCTACTGTTTTTGTCTCCTTTAAACATATATGAAGTCTGCCTCTAAAGTGAGCTATCTGATCTTGAAGCAGAGAGTAATTGGGTATTAACAGAGGAAGTACTTAGCGCCTGGCTAACCAAAGTATGATTCTTGGATAGCAACGTTGGCATTGCCCAGGAGGTTGTCAAAAATGCAGACTCTCAGGCCCTGCCCACATCTAGAATCTGCATTTTAACCAGGTCCCCAGCTGATGCCTATACATGTTTATGTCTGATAAGCACTGCTGCAGGGTATATAGAAAACACTGACTTTGAGCAGTAGATACAATTTTTCCGATTTTGTATTAAACATAGCACGTTCTTTCTTATAGCATGAAAAATAGGTACCAATTTCGAGATTGTAGCCCAAGTTTCATAATATGTTATGAGTAGAAAAAGCCTGTTAAAGTTCCCTATGTGGCTGGGAGCCTTATCTGTTTAGATCCATGTTTATGTCAGAAGGACAAAATGAATTGCTTAGAGGGAAACTAGAGGTGCTGGGACTTGTGGATACGGATGGTCAGTATAGCCCATAAGCCCATGGCAGTAGATGCTGCCAGAAGCGCACATGATGCTGACCGCATGTCTGTCTGTAGGAGACCTGTGCTTTGTGGGCAGGGCAACCACTGTGATGCTTTAGGGAATCACACTATTCCTCCTTGTGGCAAAGACTGCTTATCATCCCCCAGGATCCATTATCCCTTTCTTCCTTTTGATAATAACCTCCCTGCACACATATGGAGTTTTATCAAAACATATAGCTGTCTAGCTAGAGACTACATTTATCATCCTGCCTTGCAGGTAAGTGTGGCCATGATACTAAATTATCCAATGGAATGTGAGCAAGAAGATGTATATACCTCTCATCGTTAAAAGGAAACTGTTTGGCCTACCCTCCTCTTTGCTCTCTTTCCCAGCAGATGTGGTGCTGTGAAAACAGCTTTGACCATCTCTATGATGGCAACACTCCAGTGCAGAAAGCTGCAACTAAGTGTCTGCAAAGAAAAATGCCAACAAGAAACAAGCGAATTTTCCCTATATAACCCTAGAAAGGCTGAGAAATACGGGGCACAAATACTTCAGAATGTAGAGTGAGATACAGGAAAACTGACTGAAAGTGTATTAAGGAAAGTTACACCCCCAGTTTCTCTCTGTAACCATTCCCACCCAGCCACTAAGCAACCCAACATAGACAGGAGACTTCATCCCTGGGATGATTCAGCCTGAGAGGCTCCAAAGTCTGGCACACTAGAGGGTATGGAAGAGAAGCAGGTGAAATTTTAAAATTTCTTTTCCTTTTTTGACTTCTAGAACCCGTAGTCAGGCTTCTAATCCTCCAGGTAGGATTTTGGAAGAGTCTTTTCTGAAGAAACAATCCCAAGAGAAAAAATCTTATAGATGCTCAAATTTGAGGGTTCCCCAACAAAATGGCTGGGCCACACCCAATCACACAGAGCTTTTAGTTAGCTTTTCAGTGTTTTATACTGTACTTGGCATTTGGTATGTCCTTGCATTCTGGAAACTCATTTTCTTAATTTCTGGGAAATGTTCTGTCATTACCTCTTTTATAGTTTCTTTACCTCCTTTTACCAGTTTTTTGAAAACAAGAGCTACACGTGAGCAAAGCACATCATTTTAAATGCTAGACTAACAGGGATAAAGAGGAAACCCCTAAAAACTCCCAAAGGAGAAATAAAGTTTGCTCACAAAGAATTAGGAATCAATTTATAATCATATTTCCCAGCAGTAGCACTGGAAGCTGGAGCAATGCCCATAACATATTGATTAAAGATTATTTTCGTTCTGGATTTCTATATCCAGCCAAACTAACATTCAAGAATGAAAGGATGGGAGATTGGCATTGACAAATACACACTACTATATATAAAATAGATAACTAATAAGAACCTGCTGTATAGCACGGGGAACTCTACTCAATACTCTGTAATGGCCTATATGGGAAAAGAGTCTAAAAAAAAAGAGTGGATATATGTATACGTATAACTGATTCACTTTGCTGTACACCTGAAACTACTACAACATTGTAAATCAACTATACTCTAGTAAAAATTTTTTTAAAAATAAATTATACCTAAAACAAACAAACAAAAAAGGGTGAAAGGAAAAGAACATTTTCAGGCATGAAAAAATTCTAAATGTATTTCCAGAAAGCTACTCCAGGATGTGCTTCACTAACACAAGGGAATAAACATGCAAAGTGGAAGACTTAGGATCCAGGGACTTCAACACAGAGAAGAAAAAGGAGAATTCCTTTATTAACAGAGGAAATTGTGACAGAACAGCCATGCAGCTGGTCTAAAGAACAACCAGTACAGACTGAATCAGGATAACAGGAGATTCTAGGACAGATGTCTTGTGGGGGAGGGGAGAGGAGATGGAACTGATAGATTACTGGATATGTTTGACAGTATTGAGAAGCATCTGTAACTCTATGGAAGAGTGGGGAAATAATTAGCAATTGTTACACATAAAACTAAGCAAACAAAGAAAAGGCAATTATTACCTAGAGAAAAAAATGTACAATAAAGGAACTAGAATTATTGTATACTATATGCCTCAACTGTGAACAATTTCACATGGTCATAATAATGTTAACACAGGGTATTCATTTAACCAAAAGTTATGATACAACTATATTGGAAAGATGAGGAGAGGGACAGTATGGGTGGTGTGTAAGGGTACCAAATTCTGATCTTCCATTACAGGAAGTAAGTAGATAATGTACAAAATAGATAAATAAGAAATCATATTATAAATATAAAACTTTGTGTATGAAGGTAAATAGAAGAAATCGCTAAGAGTTAACAGTAGTTTTCTCTGAGGAGTGGTTCTTGGGCATAGGGAGGAGTGGACCAGTAGCTATATTTTCTTACAAGATTTTTAGTACTAATTTTGCTTTTTAAAATTAAGTACATCTATTAATTTGGTAAGAAATAAAAATATAGGCAAGTCAGCAACAAGCTACTTCTCTGGGAAGTATTCTTCTATAATTTGAATTCTCTGTCTGTCTGTCCATCTCTCTCTCTCTAATTGTGGCATGAAAGGATTTATTTCTTGTTAAGAAATGTCAGGCGTCAGGAAGCAAGTGAGCACTATATATTTGTGGTGATCCCAGTATCCCTGAGATCACATCACAGCATTCCACTCATATGAGGACTGGCCCTAGTGGACCATTAGTATGTGCATCTGGTTACATTGCAACTGTAATTTCTAAATAAGGTCAGCATTCTTGAGCAAACAGATATGACAGCATGATTAAATGATGAAAATCAAACCCAAGGGCATTTTAACAGTAGTCATAGTCCTGAAAGTAAAATGAGGATCAGAAGGCCTGGATAAAGGAGTGTCAGATACGGACTTAGGCCTCAGTGTCCTAATCATTCAGGAATTTTGCTTTCTTAGCCAAGAATCATCATCAGTTTCATCTGACATGAGAGTCAGTCTTCCTCCCGGCAATGCCAGATAGATGAGGCAGAATGGCCCAGATTCAGAGCAGAGCCACACAGGGCCAGCAGCCGCCTGGGCATAAGGGAAACCAGGCTGAAAAGAGCCCTTCAGTTTTTACTACTCATTATCCTAACTTAGTGCCTCTTCAGCCATCTTTGTGACAGCCAGAAGCAGTGACCAGTGGAGCATTCAGTCAACAAATGTTATTATCACTGAAATAATAATCATGTTATCACCCATCATAATGATGTTTGTTCTGAGAGAAGACTCAGAAGGCTTGGGGTTTCCATCTGGGAAAAACCAAGAAGAGAAAGGTGATGTAAGCAGGACAGGTATGCCAACAGGGGTGGAATAGGAGAGGGCATGTGGAATTGAGAATGGAGTAAAGGGATAAAAGACAAGCGGCAGTGAGGAAAGTGGCACAATAAGAGCTACCCGATAAGAGCTAGAAATAAACTGGTTTCACAATAGTGTTGAGAGCAAGAGACAGATATTTTCTGCCACAGTCACGTTATATCCACCCTGCAGTGTGTTCATTAGTCAGATATACATTGGTAATATTTTCAATTATATAGGAGATGCTGTCAGTGCTCCTCCCACATCCTCTTTGATCTCCTCCCCATGCCCATGCATACCAGCCTGACCACCAATGGCTGGTACATGCATCTTTGCCAGAAGGCTGACCTGGGGCTGCTGGAACCAACTTTGCCCGCACACACAATAGTGTCTGGGAACCAGTATTCCTCCAGGGGCAGCCTTGAACCAATGTCTGATGTGTATGGAGGTATACATGCCTCAGATACCTGGTTCCTTGGGTGAGTTATGCTGAGATGTCTGTTTGCCATTTCCAAAGTTTCCCAGCGGGAATAAACTTTAGTTGTCCTCAGTGGTAGCTGGGTTTTTAAAATCACCTTTTATTAACTGTCTTCCCTTCCCTGTATCACCTCCCCATTCCCAGCCAGTGTTCCAGTACCTCCCTAAAACACTACGTACATTCAGTTCTTGTCTGACATTCTACCTGTGGAGAAAACCCAACCAGAACAAACATGGGCAGCATCAAAGGTAGATCTGTAGAGTTTTACGCCTGCTACTGCAATATGGTCAACAGCATCCCAGAGAACAGACAAAGGATGACTAGTAACTACAGTTCCTTCCCCAGCTGCACGTCTGCCGTGGAAAGAATCCTTTTTCTATCTAATGGGGCCAATCAGCCTAAGGGTAAATAGTGGTGGAAATTTAGTCCAAAGAAGAGGATCTTTAGATATAATATGTCCAAGGCAGACTGTGTATTTATGAGTCTTAGGCTGGAAGGGGCAATGACAGTTCATTTTTAAATGTATGATTATATTCCTCTCGCACAGTTCAAAGCAATGTGCTGCATGCCAACCAGGGTATGGTTTTTATCACGTTACTTGTGGGAACAGTCATAGGAATAACACTGGCCCTACTCTATGGAAGATAAACATCATAATTTATATTAAGAAGACCTGTAATATAAATTTATTTGTAGTATATAGTTAATATCATAGGTCTATGACATATCACTATCATGTAGGTAGTCTCATTAATGTCTGAAGTTGCAGCAGAGAGGGCCACTTGCAAGTCTTCGTCTGAGTGCCTGAAGATCTTAACGGCAAGACAATGGTTGGAAAGTAGAAACTGGTGAACAGTTCCCCCTCCTGCAAAGGTACCAGAGACCAAGAACAATCCCTTAAGCCCCCAGACTGTGGGTTTTCCAGAAGGAAAACAATCTAACCCTGATGAAAGAGAGTTCAAGTATGTCCTTGGCCCAAGAACAGTGGTTGTAGCCAAATGGAAAGAGAGGTTGGGTGTCGCCTAGCCAACTAACCCTCAGAATACCTTCTAGATCAGATCCCCCATTGGGGACCAGACCAGGATTCCATGCAAAGGACACTTTAAAGGATAGTGACTAAGACAGGAGGGTTGATTCTCTGATGTGATTCTAAAATCCTCAGAGAACAATGCAGAGCTCTATTAAGACATAATAAAAATATAGCCTAGGCGAGGGACAGTACTTGCTCCCATTTCAGCTCAATGAGTGAGTAAATGCAGGAGTGACTATAGCCACACCAGACAGACAGCAGGGGATTTAGTCCCTCAAATAATTCAATAAATACTTACTGTACATATATATATGTGTATATATATATGTGTGTGTGTGTGTGTGTGTGTGTGTGTGTGTGTGTGTATATGACAGCATGTAAAGATATAGTGTTCAATAATGAAAAGGATGACTTCTCTCCTGGTGCTTACAATGTGCCAGGCACTATTCTACTCTGTAAGAGTCTTATAACACGCCTATAAGATAGGTATCCTTGTCATCCCCCTTCTAGAGATGGGGACAGAGGTTAAGTGATTGCCCACAGCCATACAAATTGTTAGTGCTAGAGCTGGGATTTGAACCCTACAGTGTGCTGCCCCCCAGGTAGTTCTAGCCTCTGTTGCTCTATTGCCTTGGAGTTTACATTCTGGTCAGCAAAAAAGACCTTATGTAAGATATTAATCGTATTTGCAATCATTTAATTTCAATCTTAATCTAGACCTTGTAGGAGGTGTTACGTACAGAGTGCCTTGAGCATGTTCACCAGCTTATTCACTCCATAAAAACATACTGATTGCCTACTCTGTGCCAGGTTCTGTGGGAGATACTGGGAATTTAATGAGAGCAAACGGATATCTCCTCTACTGTCCTGTGGAGGGAGAGCGGTCAGACATTATTTGAATGACACACATTTATATGTGATTGCAAAGGTGGTTAATGCTTTGAAGGAAAGTACTGAGAAGATTAAGAACATACAATATGAGGACTTGACATTTAAAATGAGATCTGAAGGATAAGTAACTGTTTACCGTGGTAAGGAGAAGAGGAAAATACATTTCAGGGAGGTATGTACCAAAGCTCTGAGGTAAGAAAAAGAAAAATCTAAGGCACTGAGAGAAAACCAGTGAGGCTGTAGCCCAGTGAGTGAGAGGGAGAGTGGAATGCAATGAAGTAGGTCTGGTGGGGAGGGGTCACATGACTTAGCCAATTAGGTTACTTTTGAAAATGAAAAAGATGCTGATAATAATTAAACCAGGGCAACAGGCATAAACAGGTTTTGAATTGGGTAAACTGGGACAGACGGTGACTCTAATTTAGGCCTTGTAAAGGTTTTATTCTCTATCCTAAGAACAATAAGAAGCTGTCACATGATTTTAAATGAGGGGTGGGGACATGTATAATCATATTTTATCATGATTATTTTTAACAACACTCTAGCCGTAATGTGGAGAATAGATAAGACAGCGATAACAAATTCAGGGAGACAAATAAGGACATTATAACAGGAATCCAAGTGAGAGATGATGGTGCTTTGGACCAGAGTGAAAGTAATGGAGATGGAAAGAAGGAGATGGAGCCTAGTGATCACGACTAGTAAAATCAATATAACTTGAAGACTGATTGGGTTTGAGGAAGAGAGGATGACATAGGAGCAACCTGGAAACTGCTTCATGAGGTCAGGAGAAGTGAGAAAGAACTGGACAAATAAAGAATGAAGAATGAAAGAAATGATCAAACAAATGGCTGCTATGGCCATTTACTCCCCAGGAGGAATTTGAAGGGTCTAAGAAACTGCCATCCCAGCATTGGGGGCTACTTCTCATAGCCCCATTGTTCTCCACCATGGCTCATGGATACAAACCAATTCTTGCTGTCTGAACACATGCACAATTAGAGAATGCAGGTATATCTGAGAGACCTAGAACTGAGCTAGTGACAGAAGCAGAGAGGTGGTGTTCAAGGATGGCAATGTGATTTCAGAAAGGAAATATATCTTGAAAAAGATCTGGAAGAGAAGGAAGGAACCTGGCTTGTAAAAGAAATAGGTATTCCAGATAGAAGAAAAGGCACATGAAGAAATCCTATTAGGTTGTGTGTTAAGAGTATGTTAGTGACTTTCCAAAATTATCATTTAATGTTTGAAGGGGTCTTTTTTTCTTTTTACAATAGAAGTAGAAAATAAGGAACAAACCCAAAGTAGTTTCCCTTCCAAATGAATCACTTTCCCTTTTCTAAACGACTGTCAGATGCCATCTGATTCTGTCCCAACTGAAACAACCAAATTGGGAGGGAAAATCCCTTCAAGGGAATTGTTGTACAAAGCACACTGATTTTCCTTGTGGATAAGTGAAGTCAGAACATAAGTTCTCTTAGCTAACATATCTTTTTGGTTGTTGTTAATTTACTTATGTCTGAGGCTGATCAAAGTAAACTGGGTTTAAAATAGCTCTCAATCAAATTAAAGTTCCTCTTACATTATTGATTTTAATCAAAATGGAAATAATGTGTAGTTTGTTATCCTTTCCAAAATTATAAGCCTCACTCTCGTTTGATGTGGCCATAAGAGTGCAAGCATAACCAGAAATTCTAATTTTTACTGATATTTCTATAATGTTTCCATTTTCATATTCAACTGCATTGTGTAAGTCTGATGTTTCACTCTTTCTACCAAAAGTCCTGAAGGAAAAAAAAAGACAGTGATGCTTCGTAACAGTCTTTACCTGGTAACAAACAAATAATTCAAAGTTAAAGACTTTTAGTCTTGGAATGAAATCTAGAGGTTAGGTCGTCCTATTCCCTTATTTTGAAGACTTAGAAAGCGTAGGTCAGAAATTGCTTGCCCAAAATTGCGTGATGGAGTCAGAACAAGAACTCAGCTTGCCGATGCCCAGGCCCTATTCTTTCTACCATATTCCATAATCCTAAAGCTTTGTTGGGCTTCAAGCCTCATGGAGTTTCTAACAAGCTAATAGTGTAAGGAGAAATAATGATTTATTTAATTAGTATTTTCCAGAAGGAAAATGTTCATCTCTTTTAATATCAGTGTTCAATTTCTTTTGACATAAACGTTCAATCAGTGTTCTTCTCTCTTAACATGATGCCAACTATAACTTCTTTTGGCAATTATACTGTATTGAGAAAGACTTCTCTGTGGTGGAATAAAGCTAATTTGATAAAAACCTCACAAATTCAATCTTGGGTTGCATTCTCATTTAACCTTCATTCAGAGGAATCAACTTTCCCTGAAGCAGTAGAAAATAATAAACAGGGTGTTTATTTGAGGTTTTTTTCAAGTATAAAGACAACCAAAGAAATGGTAAGATTAATTTGTACTTGATTTTGTTTAAAGCTTTTGAAGAGGAATTTGTTGTGCTTGTTCAAATAAATATCTTTCTGGCACCTCAGTCCTTCATTGCCAAAAAAACAGATATGGAGTTCTGTAAAGGTTGAAAGATGGAAATGTTTTAATTCAAGACTTCTTTCACATAGAAAATAAACAATAACCACATCTGGTTTAAAATGTTCTGATACTTGTATTTTATAAGAGAACACAAATTATTGAAGACACAAATTACTTCATCTCGAGACTCAGTCAGTTCCCCTTATTCCTTGGTATTCAGATAAGTTAAAGTTTTCAGTTTTATAATCAGCTAATATTTACAAAACATGATTTTAACAGTCCTAAAAAATCTTTCAGCTATCTTACTACAACCTTAAGCTACCATCCTATATCATTTATTTTTGAACATCAATCCTATCTTCTTCCCTTAGCTTCTACCTCTTTACCAGTCAATTTTCAACCCCTACCTCCATTGAAACTGCCCTTTTAAAGGTCACTCATGAATGGCTGGCCTTCCTCTGCCTCTAACAAAATCTTTTGGTCTTTATTCAGTCATCATTCTTACTGACATTTACCCACAACGTTTGACATGGTTGATGTTGATATGGTCCCTTGTCACCTAAAATGCTAAACTATCCTGGTTTCTTCATCCTATTGCATCAACAGCACTGCTGATCAGAGTATGGAGCCATGGGAGCCCCTCATTTTGGAGGAGAAAACATCATTGTTAGTTAGAGACAAAATAAGATAAAACAATACATTTTGGGGGAAAGTATTTTGGTGAGTGAGTTGTTGAGGACAGACAGACAAACCAAAGAAAGAAAAACAGTGGGAGATTAACCAAGTAGAGCTGAGGTCCCAGTGGAAGCCCAGATGCCCTGGCAGTAGAGCCACCCCCCTTTTAGTGGTGCCATCATGTTGATTTTTTCAAACGAAAGTAGCGTAATTAGAGGTAAATCCATCAGTGGTCTGGAAGGAGTTTGGGAAGGGTTTGTGCCTTTGGAAAGGATGAGGTCACAAGGGAAAAAAATCTGGGTTAAGTGCATAAAAATCTCCCTGGACTTGCACACTTAATACCTTCTGAGGCCAGCACACACCTGCTGTTTCTCCCTCTATATTGGTAAAATCTGTGTTGGTAAAGTATCATCTGATTGCATTTTCGTCTGTTCTTCTCATTGGCCTAGCTGCCTATAAGGAATCTCAGTCTGGACAAAAAGACAGAAGAGCACTTTCCCAGACTGGGATCAGAACAACTGAAGGACCTGCTCCTCAGATTTCTTCCCCTGCCCTGCAAACCACCTGCTGGGTTGGCTCAGCCAGAGTTGGGGGTGGAAGAAGAACAGGCATTCAACACCTTCTTTCCTCCCTCCTCTCTCCCACCCTCCTTCCATCCTTCAGTAACATGTACAGAGAACCTAATGAATGCCAATTACTCTGTTACACACTGAGGGCACAAAAATTAATAAGACTGGTTCCCAAACTGAAGTAGTTTATGGTCTTAAGGGAAAATGTATAGCTTACAAGCACCTTTAAGTCAATATTTTTTTTAAAAATCATGTATTCTAATCCTTACATTGCTCCCAACTCCTACCCATCCTAGCCCCTCTTCCTGATTTCTCTATTTCTATTACAGGTAATCAAAGGTTACTCAAGCTTAAAACTCTAGATTTATCACTTAGTTTCTAAAATAAGCATCCCTCCCTTCCTTTTCTACTGCTATGCCCTTGGTTCAGATGCTTATTAATTTTCTACTGCACTAACATGCTTGCTAACCTCCCTGCTTCTAGTTTCTCCCCAGTTCAATTTATTCTGCTCAAGGCCACCAAATTAATTTTCTTCAAACACGGCACTGAGTATATCAGTATCCTAGGCAAAATAATCATGGACTCCACAAAATGTCTATTCAAAGTACCTACCTGCTGACCCCAACTTATCTTTACAGCACATTTTCCACCATTCTAAATGCATACTTTATTCTACAATTATATTAGTGTGGTAGGCTGAATAATGGCTCCCAAAATGTCTGCGTCCTAATCCCCAGAACCCCTGAATATGTTACCTTACATAGTAAAAGGAACTTTGCAGATATGACCAAGTTAAGGATCTTGAGATGGGAAGATTATCATAAATTATCCAGGAGGGTCCAGTGTAATCACAAGGGTTCTTATAAGAGGGAGACAGGAGGTCAGGGACAGGAGAAGGCAATGTGACAACAGAAGCAGAGATTAGAGTGATGTAGCCATGAATCAAGGAATGCCAACAGTCTCTAGGAGCTGGAAGAGGCAAAGAACAGATTTTTCCCTAGAGCTTCCAGAAGGAACCAGTCCTGCTGACATCTTGATTTTAGCCCCATACGACACATCTTGGACTTCTGATCTCCAAAACTCTATAACAATTAATTTGAATTGTTTTAATTTACTAAGATTGTGGCACTTGTTATGGCAGTAATAGGAATCTAACACAATTCATTAGCTATTGCTCCATAAATAACTACCAAATCTCATTTGCATACAAACATAAGCATTTTACTTCTGACTCACAGGTCTATAGGTCAGCTGTACTTTGCTGATATTTCATGGGTTCTGCTGGCTCCCCACTCTTGGTTCAGTTCACCTCTACTCTGTGTATCTCTCATTCTTCTGGAAATAGCAAGTTGCATAGAAATTATCCTTCTCTAACTCGGCAAGTACATTTCAAGCATTTGCTCATATCATATCTGCTGACATTCCATTGATCGAAGCAGCTTACCTGGAGGAACCCAAGATCAATGGGGCAGTAAAATATCTCCTGTCTCTAGTGGGAGGAACTTCAGGGTCTCAGGGCAAAGGGCATAGATTTAGGGAGTTTGAAGTAATAGGAATAATAATGCAATATGCCCAGTGGTGTGCTGGTACATCAGTTTTCAAAAACAAACAAACAAGAAGAAAACACACAAAAGAACGCTGATTTATAGAATTTGTAAATATTCCCACTTTGGTTGATTTCAAGCTACCATCATGACATCACAGAACATGAAATTGGGAAGAGATGCACACAATGGGCTCTCGTAGCCAATATCAGTCAGTTTCAGCATAGCATTGGATCTGCAAATCAATCAAACCAGGCTCATGCCATTCTATCCTACTGAAATTCCTCCACCTTTCAAATGCCACCTTTTGCACAAAGCTGCTCTGTTTTCATAACTAGAAGTGATTACTCCCTCCTTGGCATTTTTAAAGCACTTTCTTGTGGATATTTTTCATTCATTTTTCTGGGATACCTATTGTGCATATAGACTTATGTCCACTGGTTTTCAAGGTACTAGAAGGTCTAACCTGTGTCTAACCTATTGAGATCCTGCAGCACTTTGCACACAGTAGGTATTAATAGCTATCTAGTAGATGAATAAATGAATGAAGGAGACACATAAAACGATAAAAATGTTAATTAGATTATTTGGACAAGTGTTATTCCAGCAGAAAAAAGTCATCTGAAAGAAATAGGCCAACTAAGAATTCCAAGTAACCTAATCCCAGAGAACACAAGAGTCCTGAGCAAGTGCAGTGGGCGAGAAATTTTGTCTTCCTAACCTGTTCAAAGCTGAGAATTTGAAAACCGCCACAGAAGTTAATTCTGACAAAACAAAACATTCTCTTCTCCACCATTAGGAAACAGAAGCTCCAACACCCACAGAGAATTTGGAAGCCCTCAATGACAGAAGCAGTGGAAAATGAGTCTGCTTCATAATCCATAGCAGTTTTGCAGAAATCCTCCATTTTTCTTGTCAGGAGGAAGCCACAGTTCTTACCACCTGGCAGCTGTCGAGACCGGGGATTCAGACTGGTAGAACCAAACTGGTTTCCTGTGTAAATACCTTTTTCAATCCTATCATCAAACTCATCCCTGTGGATGAGGTGCTCTTCCAACCTCAGTGCAAGGCAATTCTGTTTGGAATAGAGATTGTTACTGAGGCAATTTTTAGGGTTTGTGATTCAAGCACATTCATTGATAGGGTAAGAAAGTGTAGAGGCACTGTGGCTGTCCCCTGTTGAGTTCATGAAATGAAAAATAAGACTTTCTTTCATTGCTATTGCTTCTGGTCTTTTTAAAGCCCTTGAATACTAAGAGAAAGGGGTTTTTAAAAACTGAAATGCAGATAGAGTTCTTTTTCTCTCAAACAAAGCATCTTTGGTACAGATAGCAAAGCCTTGGTGCATAAAATATACATAAGGGCCATCTTCCCTTCCTTCATTAAGAATCAGGGATAACTTTACATGTGTAAGGAGAAAACTTACAGATCTAGACAATATTTTTTCTGGAGTGAGGCAAATATATCTTGTGGAAAAATATACCCCTTCCTTGATCTGCCATGTCAACAATCTCCCTTCCTGCATAGCATGAAATGTCCACAATTACAGTGGCTTCTCTGGGTTAAATAATAGGCTAAACATTGATTCAAATGGCTCCAATTAAAACATACTCATTTGTTCATTCAATTAACCATTTATTGTATAACTACTATGTTCCTGACACAGTGTTTGACACTAAGGATTCCAAGATTAATTTTTAAAAATGAAACAAGATGGGGCTTTCCTGGTGGCGCAGTGGTTAAGAATCCGCCTGCCAATGCAGGGGAGACAGGTTCGAGCCCTGGTCCGGGAAGATCCCACATGCCGCAGAGCAACTAAGCCCGTGCGCCACAACTACTGAGCCTGTGCTCTAGAGCCCTTGAGCCACAACTACTGAGCCTGCACGTTACAACTACTGAAGCCCGCGCACCTAGAGCCCGTGCTCCGCAACAAGAGAAGCCACCGCAATGAGAAGCCCACGAAGCCCGTGCACCACAACGAAGAGTAGCCCCGGCTCGCTGCAACTAGAGAAAGCATGCACGCGGCAATGAAGACCCAATGCAACCAAAAATAAATAAATTTATAAAAAAAAAAGAAACGAAAAAAAGAGAATCCCTATTCTTAAGGAGTTAAGAGTCAAATAGGGAAAATAGACATAAATAGTTGGAGGTTAGATGTCCTCATGTCTGATCAGACACACAGATTTGAAAACCTGTTATTAAAGAGTGAAGCCAGTGTTCAAAGGGAGCCATATTAACAGTGGCACAGATTCCATTAGATCTTACTCCCCACATACTCTTTGAAAACCTCAGAGTTCTTTAAGGTATGCCTTGAAGATCTCTGGTAGTTCCCATGGAGTACTTCACATGTACTCATAAAGATATGCAGTCTAACCAAGAACCTTTGTGTCCTGGCCCAATGGGCTGCAGTTCTCATGAGAGGTGCTCAGTAGTACATCCCTTCTGTATAACATTCAGATGGGTGGGATCCTGGGTTCTCCAATATCTTACAGATATTTAAGGATTCTATTTTTTAATTGTCACACGAGCTCTCTTCTCCCTATGGGCCTATACTAGTGCAAGGGATAAATCTGAATGGCAAACACCATGCTATACTCAAAATCCCCATGCCCTTGGAATTCCTAAGCTATAACTTATTGAACCACCCTTACTGGGCCTGCCTTTTTCTTCCTTCAGGGTGATTCGGCTCACAAAAGGGCCTCTCCACTGGTTGAGAAGTCATGATTAGGCATATCTGCAAAGTTCTAAGACTCAAGCTGGGACCATTGCTACTCTTGTAATATTTAAGCAGTTTGACTGGTGCAGCCTAGTGGAAAAAACAGAGAAAGCACCCTATAGGAAGTCACACACAGGCTGAGGGCTAAAGGATGAATCAAGAGTTTCCCAAGTAAAGATGAGGAATGAAAACGTCAGCAATGAGGTAGAATAAGCAAATGACTCCATTTCATTTGAACACTGAATTGTATAAGCTAGTATTGTCTTGTAGTGCACATAGTGGGTGTATGTCCCATTTCTAGTATTACATATTAACACATCACTGATCTAATCAGTGTCAGTGGATTGATATAAATAGTTTGAACACACCAATGTATCATTGTAATGCTTCTTTAACTGTTTTATGCAGACATCACAAGTTACAGTAATACCTATGTAAATCATAAATGGTAATTAAATTGAAATACTTATTTTAATTATAATATAATTAAACTACTCTTTTAGTTGAAAAAAATAGTATGGAAAAAATTTTCTTATTAAAATGAAGGCATCCAGTTGATACAGAATTGAGAGGAGATGCAGAAGCTGGTGCTATGACCAGAACAGGAAAGAAACAAATTGGGATAAAGTATGCAACAAATTTCACAATGAATGGCAATTGCAATTTGCTACAACACAATAAAACAAAAAAGCTATTTGTGTGCAAAACACTTTAGAAGAAAATAAACTGGAAAACATTAAGAAAATATTAAAAATAAAATTTATTTCAACCAATACATAGTGAATTTGATAAGAAGTTTTGCATCAACAGTCAAAAAAAATCAGTGAAATGGGTCACCTGGAATCAGAATGAAATTTCTAACAAAACACTTTTTAATAATTTATAACTTTGGCCAGCTATCTAATGGCTTGGATTCTTGCACAAAAAGAAAACCATATTTAGACAGAGAAACAGTGAAAGATTTTTCATTTCCATTGTGGAAATTGTGTTAGAAAATTATAAGATAAAGATTTAAAATGACATTTTACGAAAAGTGAATGATTCTCTATTACGCCACCAAACAATTACCTGTGGAATACAAGACGTTTCTAACAATTTCAAAGATCAGTTGGCTCAAAATTTGAAAAATTGCATGTACTTTTCTCTAGCTTTAGATGAGTCATGCAGTGTAAGTGACATTGCCCAATAATACTCTGGGTACATTTTGTCTCAAAGGACTTACAAATGTATAAAGAAATGATGTCAATTAGGGGCCTAAAAATCAAATTTATGGTGTAGATATTTTTTAATCTTTTATATCTGTCAAAGAAGAATTTCAGCTAGATACGAAAAAATTCATTTCTATAATAACAGATGATGCTTCAGCTATATTAGTTTCAAAAATATGGATTTATTGAATTTTTAAACAAAAGACTGATGTTTTTCTTTTTGCTTTGTTCCACTGTATAATACATATTGAAAATATTTGTGCTCAGTTTCCTGAAGCAAACTTAAGAAAAGTGTCATGGATACAGTTATTAAAATTGTTCAGTACACATGCAAATGCTATGAATCATTGCCAGTTTATGGAACTGCTGACAGAAATAGAAGACAATGATCGTCTGTTCTTTGCCAATGCTTATTGGCTGACTTGTAGAAGAGCTTTGCAAAGATTTATTGTACATTACTTTTAAATAAAATTCAAGATTTTCTTAAAGCAAAAGGAATACTTGCCAAGTAGTCAATAACCAAAGATAAAAATGGCAGTGGGATTTACATTTTTTCACTGATATCAGATTGCACATGAATAAACTAAACTTTTATACCAGCTTTATTGAAATATAACTCACGTACCATACAATCCACCCATTTAAATGGTACAGTTCAATGAATTTTTAGCATATTCACAGAACTGTGTAGCCATCACCACAATGTAATTTTAGAACATTTTCATGACCCCAAAAGAAGTCCCATACCCATTAGCAGTCGTTCCCCATTTCCCCCTAGTTTCCCCCCTTTCCCTTGCCCCTGGCAGCCACCAATTTACTTTCTGACTATGGATTTGCCTATTCTAGACATTTCATATAAATGGAATCATACAATACGTGGTCCTTTGTGACAGGCTTCTTTCGACTATCACAATGATTTCAAGGTACACTCATGTTGTACCATGTATCTACTGATACATTTATATTTTCATTTCTTTTTATTGCTGAATAATATTCCATTATATGAATATGTAACATTTTATATATCCATTCATCAGTTGATGATATTTGTATTGTTTCAACATTTTGGCTATTATAAATAATGCTGCTATGGACATTTGTGTACCAGTTTTTGTGTAGATATATGTTTTCATTTCTCTTGCACATATACCTAGAAGTGGAATTGCTAGGTCATATGGTAACTTTATGTTAACATTGTGAGGAACTGCAAAACTGTTTTTCAAAGTGGCTGCACCATTTTAAATTCTCTCCAGCAGAATATGAGGGGCCCAATTTTTCCACATCCTTGCCGACACTGCTATTATCTGTCTTTTTGATTATAGCCATCCTAGTGAGTGTGAAATGGTATCTCATTGTGCTTTTGATTTGCATTTCCCAGATGCCTAATGATGCTGAGGAATGAGCTCATTCTGAAAGTCCAAGGAAAGGAAAAGCTTATTTGTGAGCTAGACAGGTATGATAATTTATGTTGAAATTGAAACTTTTCATAATAGAAATCACTGATAATGATTTTCACATTTTTCTAACATGAAACAATATGCAGAGGATTTAAACTGTAATTGACAGCATTATGTAAGTTGGCTACAAAAAAACTACAAGAAAAATTTAAAGAATCTTTTTTTGATAAATTGAGTTGTTTTTCAATTTATACAATACCCCTTTGAACTTATTCATCATACTGAGTTGACACAAGATTTAGTGAATTTATTTAACTCGGACAGATGTAGTTTGAAACTGATATGTTTTTTATTCAAAGTCAAATCAGTTCTAAAAACAATAAACTGGCTTTGTCAAATATGGATGCAAATGTTAAAAGAAGATGATTTTTTGGTACTTGCTTGATTTCAGCTCCTGGAAAGCTTTTAAGTACGCTTGGAAAAACTTAGGCATGTGAATCTACTTTTTTAACTGAAAATTATATGAAATCTAAATTCAGTTCAAGTATTCCCAATGAAAATTTAACATGCAAATTGAAAGCTACTGTAAGTATGAAACACAGGCCAATTTTCAAAGATTCAATATGAAAAAAATAATATAAAATATCTCAATAATATTTTTTTCATTTTGATTATTTGTGGAAATCATAATATTTGCATATATTGGGTTTAGTAAATTTTGCCATTTAAATTAATTTGACCTGTTTCCTCTTCCTCTTTGTAATAATTAATTTCAAAGGTTGATCTATATTGTTAAGGGTGATACTGGGAGTAAAATTCTGTGTATAAAGAGCAACAGTGAACTAAAAGAGGAGGGCAGGCATGTTATCATGAAGATAAGTTGCCAGAACTGGAACTTACCTGCCAAATCACTATTTGCATAGGTCCAGTGCATCCCCAAAGAGAGAAATCTTCACAAAGATTAGAAGTAGGTACAATCTTGAACAATGGGAGAGGATTTAAGACCAATTTAAGTTATGATGCTTTGGTACTTTTGAAAACTCTCATCTATCTACATAGTTCTTGATTCTCTGGGATAGCAGATAATGGCTGGGATATGCAGACAATTATTGAAGCAAATCTATAAAAGCAACTAAGGAATACATATGAACAGTATGTAGGATTATTTTCACTTTGCAGCCAGTTAGATGTAACCAGAAGGGCTAAATAGGAATAATACTTACTACAGAGAACAATTTAGAGATTTTAGTACAGAAGTGAGCAAATTGTTAAATGGAAGATTACAAAAGAAACAGCAAAAAAATTTTTTTATATTATACATATGCTACCTTTAAGTATATATGTATATATTTAAAGTATATATTTTAAAGTATGTGTATATGTGTCAAATATACATATATATGCATATGGAATGATATATAACACAACATTCACTGTATTAGCATTGGTTATCTCTGGGAAGCAGAATTACAGGTGATTTGTATTCCTTTCTTTTTGCTTGACTGTGTTTTATAAATTATCTACAATGAACATGTATCCCTTTTGTACTAAGAAAAAAGTCTTTTAAAAAGTAATCTGGGGGCTTCCCTGGTGGTGCAGTGGTTGAGAATCTGCCTGCCGATGCAGGGGACACGGGTTCGTGTCCTGGTCTGGGAAGATCCCACATGCCGCGGAGCGACTAGGCCTGTGGGCCATGGCCGCTGAGCCTGCGCGTCCGGAGCCTGTGCTCCACAACGGGAGAGGCCACAACAGTGAGAGGCCCGCGTACCGCAAAAAAAAAAAAAAAAAAAAAGTAATCTGAAGACCTCCTGCCTATGTAATTGAAAGCTGCAGTCTTCTGAGCAGAGCATAACCAGAAGTAGAAGACATTACAAAGACTAAACAATCATCACCTCCCCTCAACACACAGCATAAAGATGAAAAGACCTTCCAACAAATTAAGTCTCAGTGAAATTCTCCAACAGCCACTTTTGGCTCAGCAGAAGGGCACACATTTTTTTCTCTATTGCTTGGCTTAAGATGTCTGGTCACAAGCTCACTGGAGTGAGGTGATACCAGGCAGCCTCTCCCAAGCTCACGCAGACACGGTTTTCTATGCGGTGCAGCGTAGCGGGTAAGGCTAAACTTTGTGGGACACCCTCCACTGACTCTGCTCCCCAGAACACATGAAAACCCCATGAACAAATTCTTAGTTTCCTACTAGGTGGTGATTTTGCACATTGCTCTCATTCTCTTGGAACGCAAACATGATGGATTTCTTTCACAGAGTAATGTGAACAGAAAATGCCTTAAGGTCATGGGGTGAGAGGTGGGATTCAGTACAAGTGTCTGGAAAGTTTAGATTTCCATGGTCAACTGCACACTAGGGAATTTTCCCAAGTGACTCTCTTGGTTATAAAGCTTTTCCCTCTCAGCTCCAAACCTACCTTGCCTTGCTTTGTTCTTTTCTCCGAGGCAGGGTCTGGGACCCTGCCAGCTACTTTTCCCCTTAGCCAGCTGCTCCCTGTTGGACTCTGCCAATAGGGGGCGCACAAGGGAGTCCGTGAGGGTGGAGGAGGGAGAAGGGACTTGCTCATCCCCGTTTGCTCACTGTTTCTGTCAGAATCACTCCAGTAAGGTTTCTTCACCCAGGCAGTGACGTTTGCTCCCTCAGAGACATCTACACCAGCTGAGAAGCTCCCCTCCTCGGAGTTACTCAGTTCTAACAATCCCAACCTCTGCCTTGTGTTCTCCAGTCCTAGAGGTAGAAGCAACTTTCTGTAGCTACAACCTTGCAATATTTCAGTCTTCCCCTTTTGCCTTTCCAGATCTCTAATACCTGGTTAACAACTTGTTATATTAAATTCTCTCTGTTAAAACAGCTAATGTGCTTTCTGTTACCTGACTAAACCTGCCGGATACAGTCGGAGAATAGAATTTCAAAAAAGGTGAAGGGCACATTATTAATAGAACATATTAGGTAACTTTCTTCTGTTCTAACAGTTGGGCTTATAATTGATAAACAAATAAATGAAACCATGTGTAATTATAATATAATAATTATATTACTAATGGCAGCTATACAGACATTTTAAGAATTGGGACCAGCTGTGGCTGGAATAATCTAAGCCATGTAATTGGTTCAAGAAAACTTCAAGAAGGAAATGAATTTTAGGGATGAGTGATACAATCTCTCAGAGAGGAGAAGAAAGGTCATTCTGGTATGGGCAATGGCATTTGCATAGGCTCGAATGGGAAAACAAATGAGTCACTTGTACAAGGAAACTAGGATAGTCCTTCATCATCAACCTCCTTCCCAGCACTTAGCACAGAGCCTGAAACATTGGAGATGATCAATGAATATTTACTTAAGTATTGAATGCAATGATCGAGCTGGTTTGTTTTGTTGGTGTGGAGAGTTTGGGTAATCTTGTCCTCAGAAGTCTTACCTGTGTGTAGCAATTCAGAATCATAGCAGGTTCATAATAATAGGAGCCAGGATTCTGGAAGAAGATATCTTGGAAGTACAGTAGGAAAATGGGAAGTTTTGAGACAGCCAGAAATTATCGCCTGAGTAGTGCAGAAACAACCCCTGGACTTCAGCACCCATGACAGAAATGGTAAGGAAATGGAAGAAGGGGAAAGAAGGAGGAAGAATCTTCAGTATCTGGAGATCAATGTAAGGATAAAGGAGAAGAAAAAGAGCCATCACGCCAGTGTTATGAATCTAAGAAAACAGAAGACCTGCATAGGATTTGGGGAACAAATAAAACTATCTGAGCTAAGTGTTTAACATGTTTATGGAATATCCAAATGGAGATTGCCTGTGGGCAGAAGGGGAAAATGATACTAAAAGAAAGGAGAAAATTTCAGACCTGGAAATGAAGATGTGCAACCCATATATACAAATAAATTGTGACTGAGTGGATAGCTAGCAATGTAAAACGAGAGGGGGCTCCAAAAGCAGAAGAAACAACTCACGTACCTGGAGGATTTTTATATAATTTACAATGACCAGTTGTTCTGCTTGTAGACTAGAAACAAACAAACAAACAAAAATATAGGTTTAAACTAGAACTTGAAGGATTTAGATTAAATTCAGTATTTCCTGACAGTGAGAGAAGGTTACAAAATCTTCTTCTCTAGACTTTTTTTTTAAATGAAATTGATTATTATTTGTCTGGGGGAGGTGTGACTATGGACCTGCATAAACTTAGTGGAATAAAATTTATTGCTTGATTTCCCTTCCGTTCTTATGATTTCCTAGAAGGACTTTTAGTGGTTGGTTAATTCACTCAAGGTCATGTACAATGAGAGCCAAGTAGAAATCAATTTGCCAAGTCTGAAGTAGGTTTTCATCTCAAATGGTTGTGTCGTATCTATCCCCTTCAAAGAAATAATAAACGGAAAGAGTGCAGTCTCTTGGATGTCTGGTGATTACCACCATGACACCCTAGACGGAACTCTGTCCCCAGCAATCCCTTACTATTCTCACTGACTCAGAGCAGCAGAAAGGGTGGGCAGTTAGGATTGAGGAGAGAGATGCCAACGAACTTACTGTTCTCAAAGTGACTAAAACTTTGGTACTTTCTGCAATATTCAGTCAAAGAAATGCAAATTCTCAACAGCAAAAATAATAACAGCATTTCTGACCTGTGGCACTCCAATGATAGGATGTTTCAGAAATCATTTTAAACAATGAGGTAAATACTATCTGTTACAGGTTCAATTGTGTCCCCCTCAAAAATTCACGTGCAGAAGTCCTCACCACCATTACTTCAGAATGTGACCTTATATGGAAATAGGGTTGTTGCAGGTTAAAGTTTAGATGAGTCATGCTGGAGTATGTTGGGGCCCTAAACCAATATGACTTGTGTCCTTATAAAAAAGAACACCATATGAAGAGACAGAGAGAACACCATGTAAAGAGTGGAGTTACGCTGCCACAAGCCAAGGAACTACCTGAAACTAGGAGAGACACCTGGAACAGATCCTTCCTTAGCACCTTCAGAGGGAATTTGTCTCTGCTGACACCTTGATCTTGGACTTCTAGCCTCCAAATCTGAGACAATAAGTTTCTATTGTTTCAGACGCTCAGTTTGTAGTACTTTGTTAGAGCAGCCATAGCAAACTAATATACTATCATTATCTCTATGTTATGGATGAGAAAAATAAGGAAGTGGTAGCTAGTAATGTGGCTTCAGAGCCTGAGCTTTAAGAGCCTGTATGACCACTCTCCCCAATATCATTCAATATGACAGTAGTGATAAGTGAGGGTTGTACTGAAAAACTGATGATAGTAGTAATAGCTCTGTAATTCCTTGACCATATCTTGAATTAATAAGGGTAAGAAAGTATTCTTGTAGATGTCACACACACACACACACACACACACACGAAGTCTAGACTTTAATTACTGCGTCCCTGATCACTTACTGAAAACTGTGGTTTTTTGAACCCCAGATGTACACTGAAGACTTGTGAATTTCAAGTCTCAGCACCAACACTAACCAGGAGCTTTTCCTTCACCCCAGCCTCAGTTTCCTCATATGTAGTGGGTGGTGAAAACTTCCTAGGGTTGAGGGAATTACATGAAAATGTAGAGGAATGCACTTTGAAAACCATACAGTGCTGGGCAAACACAGCTAGAATTTGAGTTGCATCTAACCCAGAAAGAATATACCGAAGTGGAAGTGTTAGCAATTATTCTGGTAGGGAAGAGCGTGAATTTTTTTTCAATGATATGAAAATTTTCCCTACCTTATTCTTTTCATTTCCAGCGGGGTACAGTTACTACAATGACAAAATCATGGGGCTCCACCACCACTATCTCCTACACATACACCCAAAACTTGGCTTTGAGTATGTTAGCTGGTAGGTCTAATAGGAAATCACTGCTACTGTATTTGGTAAGAGATTAATTTAGCTTTGTAGTCAAGAAAACAAAGGCTTTGTTTTGGATTCTTTGGGAAGCTAGGTTTCAGACTCATTTTCACTGCTTTCCACTGACCAGCCAGCCTAGAACTGAACTGGACCTCCCACTGCCTCATACATATCTGGTGTTTTCTAACGCAGAGAGGAAGGCAAGGAAAACTGGTCTTTTGTTAATAAAGGCAGAGGAGGTTTTCCGTTTTCATTGAAGAGCCAATGAGCAGTGGCCAAACAGGAGAGAGATGCACCTGTTTGTGACAATCCAGTGAATGTCAAGGCTGCTGGTATTTGACTGGAAACAGAATTCCCTTTGAGAAATACTTTGAGATCTCGCAGGGGTGAAGAGAAATGAGAATCCAGCCTGGCTTGCAATGCACAGCTTAGAAAAGTGCATTGATATTATCTTGTTGGACATATCAGGGAATCAAGATTAGGGGTACTTGCAACCTTATTCAAAGGAGTACATCTTGAACAAAACAAATCTTCTCTCATATTGCCATGTTTCAAGGATCCCTTAGCCCCACCCTGCACCAACCCCAGAACAACAGAATTATTAGGAAGAGTGTCAACTTACCACCCCCTAAGCCAGAGATGCTTGTTCTCTGGGGCCTCTTCTTGTCTTCTGCTCATGAGCTCTTGATATCTGCTATGGACTACATGTGTCTCCCCAAAATTCGTACGTTAAAGCCCTAATCCCCACTGTGATAGTACTTGGATGTGGGGCCTTTGGGAGATAATTAGGTCATGAGGGTAGAGCCCTCATGAATAGGATTAGTGTCCTTATAAGAAGAGACACAAGAGAGATGATCTCTCCACCATCTGAGGACACAGCAAAGACAGCCTTCTGTGAACCAGGAAGAGGGCCTTCACCAGAATCTGACCATGCTGGCATCCTGATCTCAGAATTCCCAGCCTCCAGAACTGTGGAACAGTTTCTGTTGTTTAAGCCATTCAGTCTATGGTATTTTGTTAAAAATAGCCTAAACTGACCAAGACGACACCCTACAGCATTTAGAACCCAAAACATACCCAGCACATAAGCAGGGAAGAGTCTGGCTATAATTCAAGATTTTGATACTAAAGATTTCATGTCCATCCCTCCCCATCAGCATATGGACATCAGTATATTGGATAATATACAAAATTCATACATAATATACTAATGGTGGGAGGAGTAGGGTAAAAGAGCAAGTTTTTCTGAGTGTACTTATTTAACTGATCTATTAGTAAAGGTAACACTATAACAAATAAATCCTAAAATTTCAGTGGCTTAATATCCTAAACATTTACTTCTCATTGACGTAGCAGTCTAATGTGGTTGTTCCTCCTAGGCAGCAAGGGGCTATTCCATGCAGTCACCCAGAAAGCAGGCTACCATAGACTCTGATACATTTTACGTATGGCTTTCATGGTCTCCCTGAATATTAACATGCAGACAAGGAAAAAGAGAGAGAGAGTGAGTAAGAGAGAGACACTTGGGAGGTTTCGATGATCAGGCCTAGTAGACTTGAACTCATCTCATGGCAATACCCAACTGCAAAGGAGGATAGGAAATGTAGTATTTGTGCTCAAAAAATAAAATAGGAGGGAGGGAGGGAGAGAGAGAGAGAGAGAACAAAGCTGATAATCAAGGAGCAGTCTGTGCCACAATTGATTTAAAAAACCCACAACACTGCAGTATGGTAGACGTGTCTAAAGCAGGAAAGCAAAATGGAACGAAAATTAACCATTGCACACTGACTCAAAATCCACACTCCCAAAACGCAGAGTCTAAAGCATCTCTCCTGTATCAGTTATCTATTGCTGCATAATACACCACCCCAAAACTGAGTGGCTTAAAAACAATATTTATTTATTATTATAGCTCACATGAAAATGGGTGTGCCAGGGTCATCTGACCTTGACTTGACTTGCCCATGAATCTGTATCTGCAAGTTGGTGGGTCAGTTCACATGTCTACAGGTCATCTGGGAGCTCTGTGCTATGCTGCACTAAGCTGAGCACCTTAGGGGGCAGCTTGCTCCACATGTGTCTCATTCTCCTCTTGGGACTATCAGATGGCCTGAGTATGTCCTTTTTTTAACATCTTTATTGGAGTGTAATTGCTTTACAATGGTGTGTTAGTTTATGCTTTATAACAAAGTGGATCAGCTATATGTATACATATATCCCCATATCTCTTCCCTCTTGCGTCTCCCTCCCACCCTCCCTATCCCTGGCAGAGGTGCAAGAGAGCTACCAGAAACACACAAAACCTCTTGAAGTCTTGGCTCAGAACTGGTGCAAAATCACTCCTACTTCATTGTATTAGCCAAAGCAAGTCACATGGCTGAGCTCAAATTGAAAGGGTGGGGAAATTGACTCTTTAATGGGAGGGGCAGGAAATGTGCAGGGCAAAAGACATGGATACAGATAAGGGTGAAGAATAGAATCATTATTGTAATCTACCGCATCCCCCCAATTCCAGCTGAAGTTACCCTAACAGTGATTATGCTCAAAAGAAACACTGATGGTTATATTTCTTTTTACCCGGTTTTACTGAGATATAATTGACACAGAGAACTGTATAAGTTTAAGGTGTACAACATAATGATTTGATTTATATATTGTGAAATAATTACCACAATAAGTTTCATTAACTTCCATCATCTCACATATATAGATACAAAAACAGAAAAAGAAAAAAAATGTTTTTCCCTTGTGAGGACAACTCTTAGAATCTACTCTCTTAACAGGTTTCAAATACACCTTACCAAAGTGTTAACTATAGCCATCATGTTGTATACTACATCCCTAGTACTTATTTGTCTTATAAACTGGAAGTTTGTAACTTTTGACCACCTTCATACAATTTCCCTCTCCCCTCCTTCTGCTTCTGGCAACCACAAATCTGATCTCTTTTTCTGTGAGTTTGGTTGGTCTTTTGTTTTCTGTTTTTTTAGATTCCATATGTAAGTGAGATTATACAGTATTTGTCTTTCTCTGTCTGATTTATTTCACTTAGCACAATGCCCTCAAGGTCCTTCCATTTTGTCACAAATGGCAGAATTTCCTTCTTTTTCTGTGGCTGAAAAAAAATATATATGTGTGTGTGTGTGTGTGTGTGTGTGTATATATATATATATATATATATATATATATATATATATATCTCACAACTTCTTTATCCATACATCCATCATTGGACACTTAGGTTGTTTCCATGTCTTGGCTATTGTAAATAATGCTGCTGTGAACATGAGGGTGCAGATATCTCTTCAACATAGTGTTTTCACTCCCCTTCAGATATATTTCCAGAAGTGGAAATGCTAGATCATATGGTAGTTCTATTTTTAATTTTTTGAGGAACCTCCCTACTGTTTCCATAGTGGCTGTACCACTTTACAATCTCACCAGTAGTGTGCAAGACTTACTTTTTGTCCATATCCTTGCTAGCATTTATTATCTCTTTTTTTTAACCATATAATTATAATTTTATTTATCTTTCCTGAATTTTGTGTTATCATTGTCATATATGTTACTTCAACATGTTATGAACCCCATAACACATTGACAGT
This sequence comes from Globicephala melas, assembly GCF_963455315.2. NCBI lineage: Eukaryota > Metazoa > Chordata > Mammalia > Artiodactyla > Delphinidae > Globicephala > Globicephala melas. Next base: position 109,101,579 of record NC_083335.1, read on the forward strand.
ACTATTGTTTTAAACAGCAAATAGTCTTTTTTTTCATCTTTATTGGAGTATAATTGCTTTACAATGGTGTGTTAGTTTCTGCTCCATAACAAGGCGAATCAGCCATACATATATACATGTGGCATATATATACAATGGAATATTACTCAGCCATAAAAAGAAACGAAATTGAGCTGTTTGTAATGAGGTGGATAGACCTAGAGTCTGTCATACAGAGTGAAGTAAGTCAGAAAGAGAAAGACAAGTACCGTATGCTAACACATACATATGGAATTTAAGAAAAAAAAATCTCTTGTTTTTTTATGATAGCCATTCTAACAGGCAGGAGATGATATCTCATTGTGGTTTTGATTTGCTTTCCGTTATGGTTAGTGATGTTGTGCATCGTTTTGAGTACCTATTGGCCATTTGTATACCTTCTTTGGAAAAAATGCCTAGTTAGGTCCTTTGCCCATTTTGTAAATTGGATTATTTGTGCTTTTTCTATTGAGTTTTATGAGTTCTTTATATATTTTGGATATTAACCCATTATCAGCTATACAGTTTGCAAATATTTTTTCCCATTCTGTAGGTTGTCATTTCATTTTGTTGATTGTTTCTTTTGATGTGCAGAGCTTTTTACTTTGATGTAACCCCACTTGTTTATTTTTATTCGGTTGTTTGTGCTTTAGGTGTCATATCTAAAAAATTATTGCTAAGACCCATGTAAGGGAGCTTTCTTTGTATATTTTTCTTCTGGGAGTTTTATGGTTTCTGGTCTTACATTTAAGTCTCTATTGTGAGATAATTTTGGAGGGCTCTAAGACAGGTATCTAGTTTCATTCTTTTGCATGTGAATATCCAATTTTCCCAGCACCATTTATTGAAGAGACTGTCCTTTCTCCATTGAGTATTCTTGGCTCCCTTTTCAAATATTACTTGATCATATATGTATGGGTTTATTTTGAGGCTCTTGACTGTATTCCATTAGTCTATGTGACTATTTTTTATGCCAGTACCATACTGTTTTGATTACTATAGCTCTATAATATAGCTTGAAATCAGGACGTTTGATGCCTCCCACTTTGTTCTTTTTTCTCAGAATTGCTTTGGCTATTTGGGGTCTTTTGTGGTTTCATATAAATTTTAGGATTGTTTTATTACTTTTGTAAAAAATGCCATTCAAATCTTGATAGATATTGCATTGAATCTATAGATGGCTTTTAGTAGTATTCACATTTTAACAATGTTAATTCTTCCAATCCATGAACGGGGGATACCTTTCCATTTATTTGTGTCTTCTCTGATTTCTTTCATCAGTGTCTTGTAGTTTTCAGTGTATAGATCTTTCACCTCCTTGGTTATATTTATTCCTAAATTTTTTATTGTTTTTGATCCTATTGTAAGTGAGATCATTTTCTTTATTTCTTTTTCAGATAATTCATTTTTAGTTATAAAAATGCTACTGAGTTTTGCATGTTAATTCTGTATCCTGCAACTTTATTGAATTCTTGATTAGATCTAACAGGTTCTTTTGGTGGAGTCTTTAGGGTTTTCTATATATAAAATCATATTATCTACAAATAGAGACAATTTTACTTCTTCCCTTCCAGTTCTGATGCCTTTTTTTTTTTTTTCTGGTCTGATTGTTCTGGCTAGAACTTCCAGTACTATGTCAAATATAAGTGGTGAGAATGGGCACCCTTGTCTTGTTCCTGATCTTAGAGAAAAAGCTTTCAATGTTTCATCACTGAGTATGATGTTATCTGTGAGCTTGTCATATATGGCCTTTATTATTTTGAGGTACTTTCCTTCTCTACCTGATTTTTAAGAGTTTTATCATGAATGATGTTGACTTTTGTTAAATGCTTTTTCTGTATCTATTTAGATGATTATATGATTTTTCTCTTTCATTCTATTAACACGACATATCACATTTATTGATTTGCAGATGTTGAACCATCCTTGGATCCCAGGGATAAATCCCCCTTGATCATGGTGAATGATCCTTTTAATGTGCTGCTGAATTCAGTTTGTTAGTTTTCACTGAGAATTTTTGCATCTTCGTTCATCAGGGATATTGGCCTATAGTTTTCTTGTAGTGTCCTTTTCTGGTTTTGGTATCTGGGTAATGCTGACCTCATAAAAGGAGTTTGGGAGTGTTCCTTCCTCTTTGATTTTTTGGAAGCATTTGAGAATTGGTATTAATTCTTCTTTAAATGCTTAGTAAAATTCACTAGTGAAGCCATCTGGTCCTGGGGTTTTCTTTGTTGGGAGATTTTTGATTATTGATTCAATCTCCTTACTAGTAATTGATCTGTTCAGATTTTTGTGTTTCTTCCTGATTCAGTCTTTATAGGTTATATGTTTCTAAGAATTTTTCCATTTCTTCTAGGTTGTCCAGTTTGTTGGTGTATAGTTTTTCATAGTAGCCTCTTATGAGCCTTTGTATTTCTGTGGTATCAGTTGTAATGTCTACTTTCCATTTACAATTTTGTTGATTTGGATCCTCTCTCTTTTTGCCTTGGTTAGTCTAGCTAAAGGTTTGTCAATTTGGTTTATCTTTTCAAAGAACCAACTCTGTTTTGTTCATCTTTTCTATTGTTTTTCTGTTCTCTGTTTTATTTGTTTCTGCTCTAATCTTTATAATTTCCTTCCTTCTACTAACTGCACTCAGATGGTTCTTCTTTTTCTAGTTCCTTAAGGCATAGAGCTAGGTTGTTTATTTGAGATCTCTCTTGCTTTTTAATGTAGGCACTTATTAACTTCCCTCTTAGAACTGCTTTTGCTGTATCCCATAAGTTTTGGTATATTGTGTTTTCCTTTTCATTTGTCTTAAAATACTTTTGTATTTCTCCTTTAATTTCTTCTTTGATCATTGGTTGTTCAGGAGAGTGTTGTTTAATTTCCATGTATTTGTGAATTTTCCAGTTTTCCTCCTGTTATTGATTTCTAGTTTCATACCATTGTAATCAGATACTTGGTATGGTTTCAACCCTCTTGAATTTGCTTAGACTTGTTTTGTGTTCTAACACATGGTTTATCTTACAGAATGTTCCATGTGCCCTTGAGAAGAATGTGTATTCTCCTGTTGTTGGATAGAATGTCCTGTATGTGCCTGTTAGGGCCATTTGATGTATAGTGTTGTTACAATCCACTGTCTTCTCATTGATTCTCTGTCTGGATGACTTATCCATTGTTGAGAGTGGGTTATTAAAATCCCCAACTATTATTGTATTATTGTTTATTTATCCTCCTGACTCTGTTAGTTTTTGCATTAAGTGCTCTGATGTTGGGTGCATAAATATTTAAAATAGTTATATTTCCTTGATGGATTTACCCCCTTTATCATTATATAATGACCTTCTTGGCCTCTTTTTACCATTTTTAGTTTAAAACTTATTCTGTCTGATATAAGTATAGCTGCTCCTATTTTGTTGTTGTTGCTGTTGTTGTTACCATTGGCTTGAAATATATTTTTGATGGTTAAATTTATGATGAGAATGAGTAAATTGACTTCTAATCACTCCCAATATGCAGTCTCCACAGTAGACATGCAAACAGCAAAACAACATTGACTGGTAGGGAGTCAAAGCTGCTTATCTATTGGCAAGCATTAGTCATCTCTGCTAACAAACGACTGTGCAAATGATGTTGCTGGCTCAATTCTAATTAGAAAAGAACATTTGAAATGTAGTGCTACTTTTAAGCCATTCACAACTTAAGGGAAAGTCCTTTTCCCATGGGACCAAAGTTTCCATAAGCAAATATCATTACTGGGGAGTGGGGGTGAGATGGTGTGTGTGATGGTTAAATTTTTTTGGGGGGGGGGGTATGTGGGCCTCTCACTGTTGTGGCGTCTTCTGCTGTGGAGCACAGGCTCCAGACGCACAGGCTCAGCAGCCATGGCTCACGGGCCCAGCCGTTCCGCGGCATGTGGGATCCTCCCAGACCGGGGCACGAACCCGCATCCCCTGCATCGGCAGGCGGACTCCCAACCACTGCACCACCAGGGAAGCCCTGTGATGGTTAGTTTTATGTGTCAACTTAACTGAGCCATGGGGTACCCAGACATTTGATCAAACATTCTGGGTGTGTTTGTGAGGGTGTTTCTGGATGAGATTGACATTTGAATCGGTAAACCTAGTAATAACAGATTGCCCTCCCTAATGTGGGTAGGCCTCATCCAGTTGATTGAGGACCAGAATAGAACAAAAAGGTAGAGTAAGAGGGAATTCCTCCTGCCTGCATACTAGAGCTGGGACATTGTTTTTTTTTCCTGCCTTTGATCTCAAACTGAAAAATTGGCTTTTCTTGGGTCTTGAGCCTGCCAGCTTTCGGACTGGAACTTACACCTTCAGCTTTCCTGGATCTCCAGCTTGCTAACTGCAGACCTTGGACTTTCTCAGCCTCCATAATCACATGAGCCAATTCCTTATTTGATAGATAGATAGATGGTAGATAGATAGATCGATCGATTGATATGATATAGATAGATATAAATATAGATGTAGATATATAGATATCCTATTGGTTCTGAAAAACCCTGACTGATAGAGGCAGCAAGGGGTAATGTTCAATTGGAACTTCAGCAGCCTCTGAAAGGCACTCAGGAAATCTAAACCATGCCCGTGAAAAGTAAAGCTCCAGTTTGTTTTTCCCACTTGTCTAGTTCCAAAACGCCAGTGGCTATTAACATTGATCTGTCCAGACTGCGTTTATAAAGATCTGTAAACTGATCAGAGGGGAAATTAAATTAGACTGTAATTCTGCAGCACTCTGAAGAACATTAGCTTACAAGAACACTCAGGAGGGCCAATTAGAGCCATCATGGTCTATCTGGCCGTGGAATACAAACATGTTCTCTCTCCTTCTATGAAACCTGAAGTGCTACTTAGGTAGTGCCTGTTTCATTTGGAGAGGTAGTCCTTCTTGTGTCTAGAGGTACTGATCACACATCAAGATTAGGAAATGCCTAAAGTAATCCTCTTAGCAAAACTGGACTGAGGAATAAAGCCAGTTGGGTGATACAGCTAAGATTAATGTCAGAGAACTAGTAATATGAGCTCCAGCAGGGAAAGAGAGCTGAGCTCTGCCAATGACCACTGGGAGAAGGGAAATAAGTGAGACCAAAACAGCAGGACCAACAACTCTCACAAAAAGGAGACACCCCCCCCCCCCGCCCGCGCCGACCTCAGTAGATTAGGTTCAGAGTTAGTTTCTAAAACCCCAGATAGAAAAGGAAAAGAACATTAACCTATCCCGTGTCTACCGTATGCCAAATTCTTGCACACATGGTTTTATTTCATCTTTGCACCATGTCTCCATATTTTACAAATAAGTAAACTGATGCTGAGAGAGATTAGGGTAATTGCCCAAGATCACATCAGTAGAAAGTGAGGCTCCTGGGATTCTTATCCAGGTCTGAATCCAAAGCCCATGTTCTTTCCACTACAACACACAATCTATGTAAATGAATGAGGTAAAGGGAAAGTAGAAAAGGCTTAGAGCAAGCAAGGAGATGAGACCTCTTGTATTGCATCAAGGAAAAACATTCTTAATTAAAGGTAAGGGTGGTTGTCATCAAAACCTGAAGTAAAGTATGTGAAAGAGAAAAGGAGCCTGCACATGATGAAAAAAAAAAAAAAGCTCAGAAAGCACTGAGAAGTGCTGCATCTGAGCCACATCCTGGGAGGCAAAGGGTCAGAGCCAGGCAGCTGATCAGGCAAATGAAGAAACACATTGAATTTGGAGGAATTCACCAAGAGTAGTGGTCCTGTGCTTACTTCACACCCTGGCAGAGAGAGAGCTAGGAAATATAAAGTGATGTGGTGAGCTTGGAGTTGACAAGATGGGGCTGATGGTCTGGGCTGGCCTCTAGACAGCCTTAACTTTTACTCCAGTATCCCAGGAACAAGTTGACCATAGACATGCTCAATATCTAGAGCCAGATCCTGAGTTTTCCAGAAGCATCTCTGTCTTTTGGGAATGTGATCAAAACTGTTTTACCTCATGCTTTAGTCAGATGGGACTATTTGTTGTTTTTCGAAATATCAAGCACTCTTTGGCTTTCAGGCCTTTAGGCATGTTGCTCTCTCTACCACAAATCCTATTCTCCTTTCTTCACTGCCAGCTAGAGCTCCAACACTGACTTATAACACAGCCCAACTTATTTCCTGGGGTGAACTCTCTGATGTGCCAGCCGGAGTCCCCTTCCGGGAAGCACTCGTTGTCCCGGTCTCTGGGAGTGCTGCTGCACCAGCCTTCAGACAGCAGCCCCTCCTCAGCCAGGTTCATGCTCCTTCCTGCAGTGGACTGTATCCAGTGACTGATCAGTGCCGGAATATTAAGGTCTGGCCATGTTTGCCCAAGCAAGGACAACTATGAAGGGTCCTATATCCTCCAGACCTCCTCATGGAGTTGGCTACACCTGCCCTTGGGCCTGCATTGAAGCTGACTTCTCCTTTACTCACTTCTTCCATTCTCTCCTTTCCATAAGCGTTTATCCCATGGGAACTCTTTAATAAACATCCTTCACATTAAGCTCCATCTCAGGGTATGCTTCCTCAGGAACCCAATCTGTGACACTTCTGGCCCAGCAGAAGAGGGAAGAAGTGATAAAATGGGGGAGAAGGTGAAAGATACTAAGCACTGACCATCAATGAGGTTCGTCAAAACATTTAAATATATTTTTAATCCAATAGAAATCCAACAAATTAAAGAACTCCTGTGCCAGTCTGGGTTTAGTCAGGAAAACAAAGGCACCGCATTTATTACAAGAATAGGGAATTAAACTTGGAACTCAAGACGTATACGAACACGAGAGGAGTTGGGGAAGTGAAGATCTGGAAGGGGCTGTAGCCAGAGGATAGAAGGTCTAGGGACCTCATTTAAAGCACTGAAGTAGGTGAAGTGGGCTGAGAAGCAGGAAGTGAGGAAATTCAAGAAGCCACCATTCTGGCCACCAAAGTGGGAGCTCATGGAAAGATTTGTGAAGCTGCCAATTCAGCGAAATCCACTGCATTTCACAAAACTGCTACATCTAAGCTCCACAACATCCCAAGAAGTATAGCTTTCATTTCCACCTTCCACATTTCACAGGAGTATCTCTTCCTAGCAAACTCTAACCCAGAATCATACAGGAAAGAATATTCTGAGAAATAACAGTTACCTGCCTTAGACAGGAGTGGTGGTGGAGGCAGTTGACACAGACAATCCAGAACTCCGCAACCAAATAGTTAAGCTCATCTGCCCAAATCCGTGAGTTATGATTTGTTCTTGTTGATCTCTGCCCACTTCAGGTGACTTCAATGCGCTTCTGTTCTCTACATGTCATTGTTTCTGAGTAGGGCCTCTGGGAAAAAATAAGCATGCCTATCCTCTCCATGTACAATGAATGTGGCTCAAGCCACTGTAAAGAATGTTTATGGAAAAGAGCCAAAAACCAGCCAGTGGGCTTAGAAGTGGAAAAGCTTAGAGAAACTAGGAATGATACGTAGCATATGGGCGGCTTTCCTCCCTTTAGTCTTAATTACCCAGAATAATGAACACCTATTAACCCAGGCACAACCTACAAAGGTCACAGCCATGATGGAGAATTTAGTATCAGGTCATAAAGCAAAGTGGCTTTTATGAAATAGGAGTCTTCATCCACATAAACCTTCACCCACTTGGAAGAAGCCAAATTCCAAGCCTTCTTTTGCATCATTCCCATTTCTGAGGCTTCGCAGATGTGTAATATGGAGACTACAAAACACAATTTGCTAGATTATAACCTTAATAACTCAGTTTGCTCATTCCATCTGGGGACATATTAGCAGATGGTCCACTAAGTGGCTTTTAACTTCATATATTAATGGTTCCCTGAGAACATCTTTTCTTAAAGTCCCTCTTCTGGGAAACAAGATCAGCAGTCCCTGGGATATTAAATAAAGTGGTAGCAGCCTCCTTCGGATTTCTTTCTTTCTAAAACCTCAAATCCCATATTTAGGTTCTTTTTGTGTTGGTTTTTGTTGTTGTATTTTCATTTTTGAATGTGCCCCAGGACCACAGCTACTCCAACTGTGGTCTTTGGACCAGCAATATCGGTGTCACCTGGGAGCATGTAGAAATGCAGAATCTCAAGTCCCAGCCAAGACCTGCTGAATCAGAACCTGCATTTAACATGATGACCAGGTGATTCGTATACCCTTCGAAGTGAAATTGACTGCAGTAAGTGAAGATGCTAGATTTTCATCTACCTGAGGGCTTTCTGATGGAGACTATTTCTACGTGGTCTCCTTGCTCTAATCCAGGGGCTTTTAGTAATCCTATGACCCCAACAGAAGGGACCCGGTTTCATAACTAAGGGCAATGTGACAACTTTCCCACATTCAGAATGCCTTCGTTGAACTCTGGCCCCATCCCTTCTACTTTCCGCTTGAGTCTGGGCTGTTTGGTTTTGCAGGAGTGGTCTAGGAGTGATCCCTGGATGGTCTGAATGATCCAGAGTCCTGGAGAAAAGTTCCATGTCTAGATTTAGACAATAATCATTATAGCACATGTTGACAGTGCTGTGCCCATACCATTTTCATGCACACCTGCTCCTGGTGGGCGTGCGTTCCTCCCAACAACCAGCACCTGTGCGTCTTTGTTGGCAAACTGCCCTCCGGCTGTCAGAACTTGCTTTGCCTGTGTGCATGGAAAGCCAGAAGTGCCTGAGGATTTATGTCCTCCTTTCATAGCCCCTAACCTATGCCTGATTGGTGGAGAGGACAAATACTCCAGCCCCTTGGAGTTGGAGCTGATTGGACAACTGTGAACTGTGACTATGTACTACTTCCAGAACTTTCCCTGTGTCACATTGATTCTATACACTTGCTTGACCTCCTTCCCCTCCTGGTCCCACTTCCCTGGTGGTTCTTCCTAGAAACAGTTCCTGCTAAATCACTGTCACACGAATTCTTGTCTCAGGCTCTGCTTCTGGGAGACTCAACCTAAGACAGTCACCTTTATTGCCTCTCCTCTTGTATACTATTGTTTGTAATTTGATATGGAATTTATTACTTCTATATATTTATTGAACAGCCGCTCTGTACAAGGCACTGAGCTAGCGGTGGAAGTAGAGTAGTGATCAGGAGGGATATGGTCCCTGACTTCAGGGAGCTTATACCTTAGTAGAGAAATAGACTTTAAAGTCTGATGAAGGTTATGACTAGTTATATGATATTATTACCAATAAGCTAAGACAAATCTATTTTGCAGAAGCTCAGCTTTTCCTCCTATTAAGATCTGAGATAAATGGCTCCCCAGGGGCCTCAAAGAGGATACAAAATATACATACAATTTAAAAATCAGATCCATACTTTTAGTCATTAATTCAACAAAAGTTTCTCGAGTACTTACCTTTAGGTACTGTGGAAATAAAATGAATAAGACATAATCCCTTGCATTAAGGAGCTAACTCACTAATAGAAGAAACTCACATCCATAAAGAAATCAGTATAAAACAACGTGTTAACTACACTTGTCAAAATCTGTTCAGTGTGATCAAGGAATATAGAGAATTGTTTGACTTCTCCGAGGGCATCAGAGAGAGGTAGTAATGCCTGGGTGAATCTGAAAAAGTAGGATTTTCCCAAGCAAAGGCACTGCAGACAGAAAGGACAAAGGAAAGGCCAAGTGGGTTAATCTGCCCTGAGATCCAAGCATGGAGTGGGAAGAAGTGAGGGTACAGATGTAGACAAAGAGAGAGAATAACACAGGACCTTGAGTGCCATGTTAAAATTCATGGACGTCATTGGGGGTGATCTGGGAAAGGGCTAGTTTTAAGCACAGAACAATAGAGACAGATTTTCCTTTCAGCCCAACCACACTGCCAACAGCGTAGATGACTGGATGTAAGAGATACCAGTCAGGAGACTGGTAATAATCTATGATAGATCTGAGACCACCAGGAGGAAGGGGTGAATTCAAAGTTGCTAAGAGACTTAAATGTTCTCACCACAAAAAAGAAATGGTAATTATGTGACATGATAGAAGCATTAGCTGAAGCTACGGTGATAATCATACTGCAATATATAAATGTATGAAACCAACACATTGTACACCTTAAACCTACACATGTGATGTTAATTATTTCTCAATTCAAAAAGAAATATTTAGAAAGAAAATCACTACATATGAAAAGTAGTACGGTTTACCTCAAAATGCGTGATATACAGAAAGCATTAACTTTCACAGTGCACCACAGACATTGGCCCTTTTTGTACCTGAGTTCCCATCCCGAATGATAAAAGGCCCCCATGGAATTTTCTCTACGCTTGGGAGATTTGCAAGACATGTGTTGGCAGGTGAACCTAAAAGCACAGAACTTAGAAGGCAGTGATTAGAGACTAAGAGACATTTGGGACTAGATTTGTGAGCAGGCTTCCACTCCCCTAGTGAAAGAAAAGAGGCCTGGTGTGAGCCACACCAAACAAGAAGTAAGGTCAAGACAGCTGAAATAATATGAAGTGAACACGTTTCGAGAAGACTGGAAAATGACCTGTTGAAATAAAAGATGACTTTCCCCCTAAGTTACTGCTAATTCATTTGTGCTGAATGACCTTATTTAAAATGAAGATTTTTTAAGCTGTCAGAGTGCCCTCTAACTAGAAGGCATCATCAAGAGACGTCATTACCTATCCCTCTGTCCTTAGAAGGTGGCACCTAGCAATAATTCTGCGGGGGATTTGCAAATTGATTTTTCCCCACCTTTAGTCATTGATGCTAATACTTTTCCATAGCATCTTAATGTCAAACTACATTTGACAGGACCGAAGGCGTTAGAGCAGTGATTCTCAACCTTCACTGCATAGCAGAATCACCTGAGTGCTACAAAAAATTACTGATGCTGATAGCCCAATCCCAGAGATCCAGATTTAATTGATCTGGGGCTTTGGACATCAGGTTTTTTTTTTTTAACTCCTGGGTGATTCTGATGTGTGGGTAGGGTCGAGAATCACTGCATGAGACACTGGCCCCAAAATGACCCTCAGTGGACAAAAGCATTTGTCCATTCCCCAGGAGTACTGGAGAGTCTGAGTGGGGGGTAGCACCCACCTTTTTGCATAGGCCAGCAGCAAGGAAACTGGAAATATCACTTCAGTTTATTTAAATGACCCCCTGCCCAGCACCTTGGGTGCCCTAGGTGTAAATTAAAGAGACAGACACATAGCATGTGTAATTTTCTCTGATAAGGAAGGGGTCTGTCAGTGAAATGAACACATTTCCAAACACCAGAAGGTATCTCAGTGCTTTTCTCACTGCACAAAAAAAGTCTAACGGAGTGAGTTGCTTTATCTTGAATAACTTATCTCATTGACTTTTGGAATAAAAAAAAAACACTGGAGATAAAACATAATAAAAACAACACAAAGAAATGTAAAATACTAGAATTAAATAAGGAAATATTAAACACATTCTGGCAGAGTGAGAAAGTTGCAGCTAAATATAGCCTATATCAGAGAGGATGGCAAAATTGAGGGATGATGTTTGTGATCATGTGATGCTAATGAAAACACTTCAAATAATTGCATACTCAGGTGTCAATGAGAGGAATCTCTTTCAAGAGAAGGGGCATAAAAGAGCCTAGGAATTCTAAGTCTAGTGTGACTGCAAGCCGAAGTATAAAGGCTAAGTTTTATGGAAGGCTGTGTGTGCAAAGTACTGTGGGAAACATTTTTATCCCCACAATGGACTAGGAGGTAGATATTGCTAATTCCATTTTGAAGATAAGGAAACTGAGATCCAGTGAGTTTAAGGGACCAAAACTTATTGCTTTTTGATAGTAAGAGTCAGTGCAGCATGGTGGTTATAAGCAGGGACCACCATTGGGAGCTCAAATGCCCAAGTTTGTGGTGTGTTTTCCAGTTACGTGCTTTCTCTTTCCCTGCCTCAGTTTACTTATCTATCAAATAGGGATAATAATCGTTTCTCCCTCATAGAGTTTTGTGAGGATTCAATTGGTTAATATGTGTAAAGCACTTAGAAGGCGAAGCTGCTAGGACTCAGAAGGGTGAGCAGCATATTATGTGTTAGCTACAATTATTATTTTTTTTGATGATTTTTTTTACATCTTTATTGGAGTATTATTGCTTTACAATGGTGTGTAAGTTTCTGCTTTATAACAAAGTGAATCAGTTATACATATACATATGTTCCCATATCTCTTCCCTCTTGCGTCTCCCTCCCTCCCACCCTCCCTATCCCACCCCTCCAGGCCCGTTATCCTGAAGATAATAGGCAAAGGAATGTTTCTCAAGGAGGAAGGCATAGCTATGCTATAAGCAAGCAAAGAAACAAGAACCAACCCAGAAACTTTGAGGAAGTGTTAGAAAATTGAAATGAGCTAACCCAGACCAATGGCGAAAGCTGAGAGGGGGAGCCATAACCCAAAGCATCAGCAGTAGGAGCAGCATTTTCAGGGGCAACCTAGAGGAACCCGAACCCAGAGGGGGCGCCCACAGATGTCAGGCATGGAGTTGGAAGGATAAACGTAGCTGGTCAGTGCCAGTACCACAGGGAAGAGACCTCAGAGACTGAATGTTAAAGGAATCCTCCTCTCTGTCCTGGGCCCCCAGTTACGGGGGCCTAAGAGAAAAGCAGAAGAGAATGTGAGGAAAATCCAGATTCTGCAGAACAGACATGCAGACAATAAAGCCAGCCAAGGTATTGGTTCCCAGAAGTAACTAAATCCTTCCACTGCCCAAGTAAATCCTCCCTCATTTGGCAAGTAGGAGGGCTCCCCACAGGCCAGGCTACCTGACCCATGCCCACAAGTACATGTGAAAACTGGATGTAGGGAACGGTTTTCTAAGATAATATAATTTACCCCAAAATGATGCCAGAAGTCATAGAGAAATCTAAGTAGAAGAAATTGAAAAATTTGTCAACTAAGCACTAGGCTTAGTTGATTTTACAGAGGAATAAAGATCTAAAGAACAGATAATTCAAGGGCTATTTAAACATCCCACTGCATAGAAAAACAAGGAAATTTCCCATTTTCTTTTTATAAACCAAGCCAAACATTGTTATCAAAACCCAACAAAGATTACACAAAAAAGGAAACTAGAGACCAATCTCACATATGATTTAGTAATGAAAAATCTTAAATAAAATACTAGTTTATGCAATCCAGCGGGGTAATTCTTCATCACTAATTGGGGTTTTATACCAGGGATATGGAAAATTTATTAAAATAATCCACCATATTAATTCATGTAGTACTAGGTATTATTCCAAATGCTCTACATACATTAATTTTTTCATTCTCAATGAAACCCTAGGAGGTAGGCACTACTGTTATCATGATTTAGAGAGAAAGAAACAGAGACACACAAAGCTTAAGTGACTTCCCCAGGGTCCACAGCTAGAGAGCAGCAGAGCTGGGATTTGAACATAGGCAAAGTGGCTCAGAGCCTGTGCACTTCTCCATAATGCTCTATTGCCTCTTGTTAAAGGAAAAAGGAAAAAGATCATTTTATCATCTGCTTAGAGGCTGAAAATACATTTGGTGAAATTCAACCTCCATCAAGAAGTATTTTTTCTGGACTAAGTTTTTTATTGTGGTAAAATATACATAATATAAAACATACTGTTTTAACCATTTTTAAGTGTATAAGTCAATGGCATAAGTATATTCACATTGTTGTGCATCCGTCACCACTATCCATCTCCAGAAATTTCATTAAGAATTTTTAAAGGACTCTTTTTAAAAGGAGTGAATTGGAAATCTAACATGATTAAACTATGTATCTCATACATGGAGAATACTATAAGATTGCCATTGAAGTCAGAAACAAACCAAGGGTGTCCATTATTGCCACAATTATTTACCATTGCTTTGGAGGCACTGGCAACACAAAAATAGACAAGAGAGTTAAAGGCATAAAAATTGCAGAAGAGTTAATATTATTTAGAGATGGTTTCAGGATATACTTACGATATATAAAAGAATCAACTGAAAAAACATTTATAAATAATAATACAATGCAATAATCTGGCTGGGTATAAAAGTAATGTACACAAGTAACTACCCATTTACAAACAGCAGTTAGAAGAAACAGAGGGAAATATCTCAATTTACAGTAGTTATACACACATGCAGAATACCTAGGGAAAAACATAACAGGAGATGTAATTGAAAACTTTAAAGTGCCAATGGAAAATGCAAAAGTGTGAAAAATAGAATGACAGACTGTATTCAATGATTAGTAGGTTTGTTGTAATAAAAATGTCAATTCTTCCTAAGTAATGTGGTTTCATTAAGAATAATAACAGAAATTTCATTTGCAACTTTAAACTTCATTTGAAAAAATAAAGGAAGATTATATATGAAAACTCAGAAAATAGAAGGAGCTAACACTATGAGACATTAAAATATAAAGATAAAACACTTTAAAAGATCAACGGAGCACAACAGAAGTAAATGAACTACATATGGAAATTTCTTTCTGATACAAGTGATAGTTTATATCCATGGGGAAGAGATGGATTATTCTGAATTTTTATTATACAATTGGGTAGCCATCTAAAAACTAAAATAAAATTTGATCCATACTTAATATCTTATACCAAGGTAAATTCAAGTTAAAAAGATATTTTCATTTTAAAATTAAGTAAAACTGAAAATAGCTGGGAGAATACTTTCATAATCTTGGGGGTGGGGGGTGGCCTTTCTAAAGATTAAAAATCCTGAAGCCATAAAAGAAAAGACTGAGAAAAATCTATAACCTAAAGCCAAAAGACACACAACTTACAAAAATATTTGCATTTCATACCATAGAGTACTAATTTCCCTAATATGTAAAAAGTTCTTACTAATCAAGAAGATAAGATCAACAATTCACTAGAAAAAGGAAGAAAGACTTTGAACATATAGTTCACAGGAAAGGAAATACAAATGGTTCTTAAAATATTTTAAAGGCTCAGTTTCACTCATAATAAAAGAAAAGTAATGCAAAATTGTACTGATATACAATAGCTCTCCTATCAGATTGGTGATGTTGAAAAGTTTGATAATATGCTCTGTTGTGATGAGAGGAAAGAAGCTCTCTCTTATATTGCTGCTGATAGTATGAGTTGGTAAACCTTCATGGAGGTAACCTAGCAATATTTATCAAAATTACAAATTTTCATATCTGCTAAAACAACAGCATGACTTTGGGGAATTTGTCTACAGGCATTTGTACATGCTTATTTATTGTGGCATTGTTTATGATTACAGAAGATGGGAAACACTCGAAGTGTTCAAAGAGGCACTGGTTAAATAAAGCACATTCAAACAAAATATATTATACAGTTGTTAAAAAAATATACGGAAGACTTTCAGGTAATGATCTAGAAAGACTGTCAGGATATAATGTTAATGAGAAAATAGTACACTACCATTTGTAAAAAAAAGAAGAGGGAAATAATATAGAAGGCATTATTTACTAGGGTATGTGTATTTAGTAGTATACTCATAAAATAATTCTGAGAGAGGTAACAATTACCTGTGGAGAGGAATTGGGTGACAGGAACTTTGGTGTGAAAGGTGAATTATCATAATTTCAGAACTCCAAGGATAAAAAGAAATGAAAATAACTTTGAGAACAGTGGGATGATGCTTTTAAAACTGAGGAAAAATGATTAGGAACCTATAATTTATGCTTAGCTATACCTCAAGTATAAGAATAAAATACATTTTCAGACATGCAAAAATGCCGATAATTTGCCACCTACACATCTGTATGAAAAATGCCTTAGAAAAGTTATTCTAGCCAAAAAAAAAAAGAGGCAATATTATACATGAACACGAGATAGAAGAAACAAATGCAGTTGACTAAGATCTAAAAGAAGCACTGGAATTTGATGCTTTTAAAATCCTCTCTCAAGTTTGGTGACATGGATTTTTCCATAGGAAGAGTCTCCTGTAGTGAATAATATTTACATAAATCTAATACTGCACGTACTATTTTATTTGTTTTAATATTTTACAATTAATCTAAAGACAGTTACAGAATAAAATTGTATAAACCTAGATTATGTGAAAATAATAATATAACAAAATCAGGTAATATCAGGTGGTATAAGTGAGCCAAATTTCTCCTTTTTCAGAGTGAGACATTAACATATTATAGATAAGGTTAATAAAGCAAGGAATACCAGTGTATGCTTATTATCTATAATAAAATAATACTATTATACACCAGAAAAGCATGTTAAAAAAAGGAATTGGTTCAAAGTATTTACCTATGGGAAGAGGTGCTGAGGGAAGGGAAGCTTTTAGTTTTCATCTTAAGACCTTTTATATAGTTACATTTTTAACCATGCACAGTTAACTTTTAAAATAACATACAAAGGGTAAAAAGGGAGGGAGGAGAGGAAGTAACTTGCTCAGGATCACACGTGTATTAAGTGATGGAGCCTCACTCTACCCGGATTCATCTAAGTGCAAAGAATCCCCTGGAGGGCTGGTTGAAACACAGCTTATTAGGTCCCATCCCTAGAGTTTCTGATTCAATAGATCCAGAGTGAGGCCTGAGAACTTGCATTTAGAATCAGTTCCCAGGTGATGGTAATGCTGCTGCTGGTCCAGGAAAAATACTGTGTAAACCACACAATACATCATAACCCCCATTTTTGAGGTCAACAATTTGGGAAAAGAATTATTTATTTTTTTGCGGTATGCGGGCCTCTCACCGTCGTGGTCTCTCCCATTGCGGAACACAGGCTCCGGACGCGCAGGCTCAGCGGCCATGGCTCACGGGCCCAGCCGCTCCGCGGCATGTGGGATCTTCCCGGACCAGGGCACAAACCCGTGTCCCCTGCATCGGCAGGCGGACTCTCAACCAATGCGCCACCAGGGAAGCCTGAGAATTATTTTAAATGTGTCACGAGTTTTGACCACGGTGTGTTGGCTACTGTCTTTTGGCGGTGGGGAGTGGGGTGTGTGTGGAAGAGGAGTGTGGGTTTGGTTTCTCCACTTTTGCCTCCATAGACCCTAGAAAACAGAATGTCCTTTGAATCATAAACCTATTATTTAAGTGATTTCCCCACCAGGAAAGTGGGCTCTATCTCCAATTATCTTCAGTTTCTTGATTGCCACTCATGAAGCCCATGTAATAGCCAGGTTCAGAAGTGAGACCCGACCCTACAGACCAAGAGAAAAAAAATGAAAGGAATTATTTCAGGATTAACATGTGTTCACACAAATTCAGTGGCTGGCAAGTAGTGTTTACCGTGTCACTATGGAAATCTCTGGGCAATCTTAACAGCACACTGAAAGGTTCAGAGGAAGCCTCTAAGGTGTTGTGTTGACAATTTAAATGATGTAAAACAGTGTTATCATCTCAGCCCCTGCACAAAGCAGACGCTAGAAAACATCATGATCTTACAAATACGGTATCCATCTTAGCCCTTATCCTTTCTGTTATATCCCCTCATTTCTCTTTAAATAATGAGCCATTTGGTCACTGACTTTTTGTTAGGTATCTCATCATTTTCCTGTGGAAAATACTACCCTTCAAAAAACAGCTCACATCAGAAAAGTGAATGTTTTCATCTGTTGTAAAACATGCTGTAAATTACTGAATTTAGAGGCCTTTTATCTAAAAGGGGAGCATGTAAAATGTCATTGGCAGTTTAGTAAAGATTAGTTCAGCACATTTATTCTGATTAGCACCAAGGGCTTCGCAAACATCCAGACATGAAATGCCAATAAACCAATTACTTTATAGGAGCAAATCACTTTAGAAGGTGCATTAACTTCCTTGAACCACTAGGCTACCAATTAGTAATGGATTGCCTCTTTGTGCTTACTGGTGACAAACTGTAGATAATGCCACCCCGAGGCATTTAATATATTCCCAGGGCAGGATTCAATAAATCATCATCATCGTTATTTGTCAGATTTCTAAAATTGCCCTGTTCCTAGCCCTCCACATCAGGGAGCCAGTACAAAACTCAAAGTGTTTGCAAATAAATAAATTGGAATTACAAAAAGTAATTGGTGGATTTTTTTTTTTTTTTTTTTCCCGGTACGCGGGCCTCTCACTGTTGTGGCCTCTCCCGTTGCGGAGCACAGGCTCCGGACGCGCAGGCTCAGCGGCCATGGCTCACGGGCCCAGCCGCTCCGCGGCATGTGGGATCTTCCCGGACCGGGGCACGAGCCCGTGTCCCCTGCATCGGCAGGCAGACTCTCAACCACTGCACCACCAGGGAAGCCCTATTGGTGGATTTTTTGGTAGTCTATTAGTTAAGGTAATGCTATATGTTGGGAACAAGAGCAAGTATAATGGCTCAAATGCTACAGAAGTTATTACTCCAAAAACTATGTTCTAAAAGAGCTGTCCCTAATCAACAGGTAGTTGTCCTCTGTCAAGGTTAATTTTTTTTTAATTGAAGTATAGTTGATTTATGGGACTTCCCTGGTGGTCCAGTGGTTAAAACTCCATGCTTCCACTGCAGGGGATGCGGGTTCTATCCCTGGTCAGGGAACTAAGATCCTGCATACTGCGCAGCATGGCCAAATTATTATAAAATATTAGCTGTATTCCCTGTGCGGTACAATATATCCTCATAGCTTATTTATTTTATACATAGTAGTTTGTGCCTCTTAATTCCCTACCCCTTTCTTGTCCCTCTCCTCTTCCCTCTCCCCACTCATAACCTGTAGTTTGTGCTTTATATCTGTGAGTCTGTTTCTGTTTTGTTGTATACATTCATTTGCTTTATTTTTTAGATTCCACATGTATGTGAAAGCATACAGTATTTGTCTTTCTCTGTCTGACTTATTTCACTGAGCATAATACCCTCTAAGTCTATACATGTTTTTGCAAATGGCAGAATTTCATTCTTTTTTATGGCTGAGTTATATTCCATATATATATATATGTGTGTATATATATATATATATATATATCCCCCACATCTTCTTTATCCATTCATCTGTTGATGGACATTTAGATTGCTTCCATATCTTGGCTATTGTAAATAATGCTGCTAGGAACATTGGGGTGCATATGTCTTTTCAAATTAGTGTTTTTGTTTTCTTCAGATATATACCCAGGAGTGGAATTGCTGGATCATATGGTAGTTCTATTTTTAGTTTTTTGAGGAAACTCCATACTGTTCTCCATAGTGGCTGCACCAACTTACATTCCCACCAACAGTGTATGAGGGTTCCCACATCCTCGCCAACATTTATTATTTGTGTTCTTTTTGATGATAGCCATCCTGATGAAGGTGATATCTCATTGTGGTTTTGATTTGCATTTCTCTGATGATTAGTGATGTAGAGCATCTTTTCATGTGCCCCTTGACCACTTGAATATCTACTTTGGAAAAATGTCTATTCAGGTATTGTCCCCATTTTCCAATTGGGTTGGGTTTTTTTTTTTTTTTTTTTTTTTTGTGGTACGCGGGCCTCTCACTGTTGTGGCCTCTCCCTTTGCGGAGCACAGGCTCCGGACGCACAGGCTCAGCAGCCATGGCTCACGGGCCCAGCCGCTCTGCGGCATGTGGGATCTTCCCAGACCAGGGCACGAACCCGTGTCGCCTGCATCAGCAGGCGGACTCTCAACCACTGTGCCACCAGGGAAGCCCTGGGTTGGGATTTTTTGATATTGAGTTGTATGAGCTGTTTATATATTTTAGATATTAAGCCCTTATCAGTCATATCCTTTGCAAATATTTTCTCCCATTCAGTAGGTTGTCTTTTCATTTTATTGATGGTTTCTTTTGCTGTGCAAAAGCTTTTAAGTTTAATTAGGTCCCATTTGTTTATTTTTGCTTTTGTTTCCTTTGCCTTAGGAGACAGATCAAAAAAAATATTGCTACGATTTATGTCAAACAGTGTTCTGCCTATATTTTCTTCTAGGAGTTTTATGTTTTCCAGTCTTGCATTTAAGTCTTTAATCTATTTTGAGTTTATTTTTTATACGGTGTGAGAAAATGTTCTAATTTCATTCCTTTACATGTTGCTGTCCAATTTTCCCAGCACCACTTATTAAAGAGACTGTCTTTTCTCCATTGCATATTCTTGCCTCCTTTGTCACAGAGGAATTGACCATAAGTGCATGGGTTTATTTCTGGGCTCTCTATTCTGTTTCATTGATCCATGTGTATGGTTTTGTGCCAGTACCATGTTGTTTTGATTATGGTAGCCTTGTAGTATTGTGTGAAGACAGGGAGCATGATACTTCCAGCTTTGTTCTTTTTTCTCAAGATTGCTTTGGCAATTCAGGGTCTTTTGTGGTCTTTTGTGGTTAAATTTTAGGATTATTTGTTCTAGTTCTGTGAAAAATGCCATTGGTGTTTTGATGGGGATTGCATTGAATCTGTAGACTGCTTTGGGTAGTGTGGACATTTTAACAGTACTGATTCTTCCATTCCATGAACATGGGGTATCTTTCCATTTACTTGTATCCTCTTCAGTTTCCTTCACCAATGTCTTATAGTTTTCAGAGTATAGGTCTTTCACCTCCTTCGTTAAATTTATTCCCAGGTATTTTTCTGTGAAGGTTAATTTTATGTCAACTTGGCTGGGCCACAATACCCAGATATTTGGTCAAACACTAGTCTGGAAACTGCTGTAAAAGTATTCCTTAGATGTGTTTAACATTTAAATCAGTAGACTCTGAGTAAATCAGATTACTCTCCATAATGTGGGTGGGCCTCATCCAATCAGCTGAAGGCCTTGAGAGAAAAAGACTAATGTCCCCAAAGAAGAAGGAATTCTGCCATCAGACTGCCTTTGGATTTGAGCTGCAACATCCACTCTTTCCTGGGTCTCCAGCTTGCCTGCCCTACCCTGCAGATTTGGCCGCTTACCAGCCCCCACAATTATGTGAGATAATCCCTTAAAATCAATCATTCTCTCTCTCTCTCTCTCTCTCCCTCTCTCTCTCCCTTTGCCCCCCACTCCAAATAATAACACATCCTACAACGCATGATTCAGGCACCAAGTCCTGGTCTATCCTGTGGCTCTGCCATCTTCAGTACATGTCTCTCAATGTTTCTGCAGTTGTCTCTACCATGCCTGAAGAAGGAGAAAGATCAATGAGAAAGGTATATGGAAATTGTTCATAGGCTATTCTACTCACATTCCGTTTAGAAGTTAGTCACATGACTACTTCTACCTATAAAAGTGGATGGAAAATGTAGTCCAATTGTGTGCCTAGGATAAAAAAGAGAAGATGGATTTTGGAGAGTAGCTAGCACTGCCTTGCTTGCTACCATCCTTCAAATAACTTTTACCACCCTAATACCCTGAATCTCATTACCAAATCAATGTTATCTAAAGACAGGTCTAAGGAGTCCCAAAAATCACTGCTTTGGACAACAAATCTTCTCTCTCAGAAGTAGATCAGCCCCAGAAGTGTTCTGAGCACAGTCATTCACCTCGCTAGATGTTGGTGACATTTCTCATCCACCAGGTTCAATCTCTTCTCCCAAGGCCAAGACAGCTTCCTGTAAGAAAAAGTAAGAATGCCCTCACCCTAGTCTCCTGTAAGACAAAGACCTCTCTTTTTCCTCACCATTATATTCACCATTACACTGTGAAATCCACCACAAATCTGAGCACATAGAAATAATTCCATAAGTATTTTTGAATTAATGAATGAATGACAGACTTCTTATATTACAGAATCTTATATTTAGGATCCAGTAAAAAATTCTAGAAATTATCTACCAATTTTCTCCCTTGACAGAGAAGTGAACTGTATTCTTAGAACATAAATATTTTACTCAAGGTCACATAACTAGCTGTGAATAGAGTTCATACCAATTCCCAGCCCAATGTGTATAGCATAATGGTTTTAGGCAGAAAATTATAGATAAATCAATCAATTTGTTTCCTCATTAAATAATTATATGTTATTATGTAACCATTTATTAGATAATAATACTATCTTCATATACATAATTATATATGAGGATATATAAAAAATCCTCATTTATTTCTCTCTACTCCCAAAAATCTTTATCCTGCCTCTGCCCCACCCTAATGCCCACCTTCTCTGTCTCCTGACATTCTTCTCTGTAGATCTGCATATAACTCCCTATCTGTGTAACTGCACCTGGCAGAGCTAGGAAGTCAGGAGAGAGGGATGGTGAAATGGGGCCAGTGATGCCTGCTCAAGTATAAATCACCAAGTGCAGGTGAACCTGGCCATGTTTTCACCTTCAGACAATCCATCTCAGTCATATTCTCTATGTACCCCAGTACCCAGTGAATCATTTTTCTTACCCGTTGGGAAATAAACAAACAAAAAGAGCCTCTGTACGTGATAAGGGCTTGTATAATCAGGACTTTAGGGGGTTTTGTGCTTCTGTGCTTATATTGTCACAGAATGGTGATGATAATGACGGCTACCATCTTTTGAGAGCTTACCACTGGGCAGGCACTGATGAATTACACAAACACACCACACACTATCTTGGGATCACCCAACAGTGTATATTTGCTGATTGGGGATAAAGGGTCATTCTCTAAGGCAGAGGACAGAAGTGGACCACATCAAGACTGTAATCATGACCTTGGCCCAATTAATGTCATAAATATTTCCCTGTGGACCTCCTGGGGGTTCTTAACTGTGAGCCACGGTGCCCCAGGGCATGACAAAAAATTTACACCAGTGCCATGGGATATTTTAATTTTTCAAGGGAATACCTGTGATATATGTTGTATACCATATGAACTACTAGCTTGAGATAATTCAGTTTCATCATGAGTTAGATCACTACATTCCTTTTGATGACATCATATTTTGCTAAGCTGGGATTTTTAGTGGTTGCTATAAAAAAAAAGAAAGTATTGCATGAAAATCAATGTGAAATAAAAAATGAGGATTGCAGTGTTCAGTGTGACTCTAAAGGTTGAGAAGCTATTTAGTGCCCAACGGGTGCTAAGTTGTTAGAATATAAATACTTACTAAGTTATCTGAACCTAACTCCTTAATAAATGCAACTGTTAGGTATTTGTTTTGGCCTACATGCCCTGTGAAAGAATTACTGAGATTCTAAGGGTGGTGTGAACTGAGAAAGTTAGGGAACCTTTGTGGACATCATTATTTCTGAGGAGGAGCAAGTGTGGGTGTCGTGGCATGAGCTTCCTCCTGCTGCTCCCTCTGATAATTGCTTTAGCCCAGAAGCAGCAACCCTGTGAACCCAACCTATGCATGCTCAGAAACTAAAGCAGTGGCCAGTTTTATGCACACTATGCTTTCCTAACATCCACTTATATCAGAAGGATTTCCAAAGACTATCTGAGCTGATATCTACTTGCTACAAATAAATGCAAATAATAAAAGTAATGAACTTCCCAGAAGTCCCAAAGATGTTATTTCTGATCAAAGCTGCCTCACTGCTTTCCTAGCACGTTTCCAGCAGTGTTCAAGCAGCAGTATGCTCAGTGACTTTGTTAACTGGCCTTCATTCCCTTTCTGCAGTGTGTTTTTCTCCCAGGAGTTACACTCCATGCCTAAGAGCACTGGGGCTCACACTTTCAGATTCTTCCAGCTTCCCTAGTTGAAATATATTGGACTGAATGGCCGACTATTTAAACCAATATTTGGGTAAAGCTTAAAATCAGTCATCATAGAAAGAACTTCTGGAGCACAAGAATTACATCTTAAATGTTTCAAATAAAATGTAATTATGATAGTAAAGATGAAGTCCTTCCAACAGGTAAACATTCACATTTGTTTTCTTGTAGCTTCTTTTGTTAGGAGGATTGTTGAAGTTTTGGGGTAGGGCAGAATTGGGAGAAGACTAGATAAAATTTTAGCAAATAAAATTTTCCTATAACATTCACTCTCTGGGGCAGTTGTAGACCTTTCAGTAACTGACTGCAGTGGCTATGTAAAATCTTCCAAGTTTCCTCAAGCCAAATGGTTTTTAAACTGCTTGCAATTCCTCTGGCACTCTTAAAACCCAGCTACTGGCAGAATGGGTCCTGATACTAGTAACGTCAACCACTCATCAATGTTTACAAATTTATTTGCATGCTATTGACTGTATACCCTTTGAAAATTTTAACTTTTATATATTCATTCATTCAACAATAATGTTTTTCATACCTGCTCTTCTAACCATTTCTCATTTCTAATTTTCTTCATTCTTGTTTTCTTTCATTTTTTTCCTCAATTATATTTACCAGAGATTTACCTGGTTTTTGTTGTTGTTGTTCAGTATTTTTGTTTTATGATTTATTGTTGTTGTATTTACTTTCTGTCTCTGAAAAGAGTATAATTAAGAATCTCATAAATTTTAACAAGTATTAAGTTTTAATTATTTTCTAATAGTCTGTAACTTTATTTTGAAGTCATCTTTGTTCCAAAACTATTTAGCTGAAGTTGTTCATCTCTCTTTGGTCTTGTCTTTCCTTTATACTTTTATTAATTTCTAAAAAAATTTTTATGGGATCATGCTCAGAGAATGTCACCCATGCAATTTCTAACTTGTGCAATTTTTATAAAAAATTTATTTTGTAGACATGCATTTAGTCACTTTTTGTAAATACTCCATGGATATTTAAGAAGGGGGAGAACATCTCTACAGATAATGTCTGTTATCTTTGTAGAGTACATCAAAAACTCTTTAATAGGGCTTCCCTGGTGGCGCAGTGGTTGAGAGTCCGCCTGCCAATGCAGGGGACACGGGTTCATACCCCGGTCCGGGAAGATCCCACATGCCGCGGAGCGGCTGGGCCCCTGAGCCATGGCCGCTGAGCCTGTGCGTCCGGAGCCTGTGTTCCGCAATGAGAGAGGCCACAACAGTGAGAGGCCTGCATACAGCCAAAAAATCCCCAAAAAACAACTCTTTAATAATTCATTTTTCTTAATTATATTATTGAAATTTTATATCCTTATTTATTTGACTACTTTGTCACATATTGATAATAGACTGTCAATTGATTGTGTTCCTATCAAGTTATCTTGATATTTACAGAAGTTTTTGATTTCTATACATTAATGCTATGTTATTCATTGCACAAAGGTTCATGACTATTATATCTTCATTGTGTATTATATCCTTTATCAAAATTGTCATCCTGTTTCTCTCACTTAAAGCATCAGGGTCTATTCTCTGGCTCTAAGAAGAATTATTCTCTCTCTCTCTCTCTCTTCCTCTCCCTCTCCCTCTCCCTCTCTCATCTGTCCTGCTACAGTACCCTGTTTACTCTTGATAAAATTTAGGTCAATTATGAAAAACATGGTTATTGAGGAGAACGCACAAGAAGGGATCTGAAGCAAACCTGCTAAGTTTGGTATGACCAGGACTTCAAGGGCTGTAGGAGCTGACCCTATGGGGAGCCATATAATCAAAGCAATGTCCAAAAAGGCCATTCAGGCAAGTTTAAGTTTAGAATTCAGGAACAGGAAATCTTGAGAGTTGAATTAAGTGGGAAAAGTACTGCATGAAGGAAACCAGGCTGTGAGCAATGCAGCCACTAAGGTAGACATCTGTGGAGCAGAGTGACTAGTTCATAGGAGGCATCAAACAAATATTTGTTGAATGGCTAAATGAATGAATGAATGATATATGAACCTGTTCATAGGTGGCAGGATCCCAGCAGTCGAGTCAGGGTGAGACTGAGGACTTCAATAAAGTAACTATGTTCTCCAGAGTTTAGGGCACAGATCAAGAAAGGGTGCTTGGCCCTGGAGCAGAGTATCTTAAACTTCTTGGTGAAAAATAATTAGAATACATATTCTTGGCTTAATTTCAAAGAGTCTAGGATAGTAGTCCAAGAATCAGCATTTTTAGTATACATCCAGGTGTTGCTGATTCAGGATGTTACAAATTTCACATCTGGTAAACACTAGCCTAAAAGCAGGATAGACCTCTAAACAGGATGATGGGTTAGGACCAGAGAGGCTACAACTGGTGTACCATAAGACCAGTCCAGCAGGTGGACACATGCAGCCATCTAATGGTGCTGCACACCAGATGGATAAGGATGTGAAGCAAGAGGCTTAGAGGGGAAAGAAAAACAAGCCACAGTGCAAATATTATTCTTTTACTCAAGCCTCTACTGCCTGCTCCAGACTATGTGATCTGTCACTCTATGGTGTCATCAGCCCTAGACTATAAGCCAAGAAACATGGGTTTTTATCCAAGCTCTGTCACTGCAATGCTCTGGGGTGCTGTATAGGCCACTAGTCCAGGTCTCAGCTGCTTCAGGTATTTTAATAATGGAGCTAAGATTGTGGTTTCCGTGTTCTTCTGGGACAATGAGAAGCCTGTGAATTTCAAAAATCAAAACACCTGAGTTCAAATTCCAGCTGAGCCCTTTACTGACACTGTATCATTGTGCAAGTTACTGGGAAAGAGATAATTTTTCTGGGGAAGATAGAAACTACCTTACTGCATGGTAGGTACTCAATTCTTGAACTACCTCCCCAATATTCAATATTTTGAAAAACTGTAAAACTTACATAACAATGATTTGTACTAATTTTGATAGCATGCTGTTATCAATAATTGTTTAATTATTACTTCGTTTCTAAACATTTCATTGCACATATCTTATCTCTCCTAGTAGATTAGATTTCTTGAGAGCAGGATTTTACCATGCATTTTTGCTTTATTTAGGGTGACCAACCATCTCAGTTTGCCTGGGACAGAGGAAGGTCCCAGATATGGGACTTGCAGTGCTAAAACCAGGAAAGTTCCCAGGTAAACTGATGAGTTGTTAACTCCACTTTATATCCACCTTCATATTTCATTAAATACCTAATAAATATAAAGCGAATAAGTGTATTTTCCCCACCTCAGTTTTAATCACTGCTTTTGTTTTAGTTTATCATTACTTAATTAAGACAACAAATCATAGAGAAGTGTAGTTAATCATAATAATAGTCAAGTTACAGTTATTTTCTATTAAAGAAAGATTCAGTTTTTGTTCACAATATATTTGCTTTATCTTACTAAAGGGGTAATCTTTGTGACAAAAGATGTTAATAAAAAGTGGTATTCTCGATCATATAGCCCAACTTGTAGTTTGCTCCTAAAGTTCAGGGAGTTTGTTGTTTGCCAACTATATAAAACAGTCTGTAAAGATAAAGCCCCAAAGCAACATAAGAATGAATTTTTAAAAAGAAGTTAGAATTATTATAATTTTTTGCATTAAATAATGTAGACTTCTGAGTACCGTCTCTCTTAAGTACTTTTTTTTTCCTCCAAGAATGCAATTCTTAAAACTTTAAAACTGGTTAGGCAGTTTGGGATTCCTCTGGGATTTTCATGCCAAAGCCTCCACTGACATTTTGAGGAGTTAATGGTTATAATTATTTTGCCTGTAGCAATATCACTGCCTTTAAAATAAAAACCTCGGGACTTTTTTCTAATGCATTAGATTATATTCTATTCAAAAGGACAGGATTTATTTATTTATTTATTTATTTATTTATTTTTTATTTATTTTTTTTGCGGCACGCAGGCCTCTCACTGCTGTGGCCTCTCCCATTGCGTAGCACAGGCTCCGGACGTGCAGGCTCAGCGGCCATGGCTCACGGGCCCAGCCGCTCCGCGGCATGTGGCATCTTCCCGGACCGGGGCACGAGCCCGTGTTCCCTGCATCGGCAGGCGGACTTTCAACCACTGCGCCACCAGGGAAGCCCGGACAGGATTTATTATACAGAAAAACATACTAAGTACACTGATCTTTCTTCCAAAATCTATTTTTCTAACATGAATCTTAAAACTATTATCACATATTTGTGGAAAAATTTATTCCTCTAATCCTCCATTTTTAAAAATCAAAGATTCTCGGGCTTCCGTGGTGGCGCAGTGGTTGAGAGTCTGCCTGCCAATGCAGGGGACACGGGTTCGTGCCCCGGTCTGGGAGGATCCCACATGCCGCGGAGCGGCTGGGCCCATGAGCCATGGCCGCTGAGCATGCGTGTCCGGAGCCTGTGCTCCGCAGCGGGAGAGGCCACAACAGTGAGAGGTCCGCGTACCGCAAAAAAAAAAAAAAAAAAAAAAAAAAAAAAAAAATCAAAGATCCTCTGGTATGTGATTCTTTAATTTTAATTTTCGTTTTTCAACGAGTCATTATTTGTGGTACAAAATCCTTGCTCCTTTGGCAGGGTGGGAGAAGAATTGCCCAGACCCTGTTGAGATAAGATTTGCGACACTTAGTCACAGCTGATGACTAACAGCAGAAAGACCAAGTGCTCCCTCACAGTGGCCAGCGGCCTTGTAGAGTGGCCACCATGGCTGCTGCTCAGGAGAGAGACCAAAGACTGTGGAAACTGTGGCACTTAGGGTCGAGCTGCCCACACAGAAGGAAAAACATAGTGCCTGGAAGGGGGTAATCATGGATAAAAATAGCACATCCCAGGAGTATTTAGGTGCTTGAATAGAGTTGGCCTTGGCAATGGTTTGAATAAGTGGCTGACATACAGGATGATGTTAAATGCTCCAGAAGGAACAGAGGTAGGACACATGGCAGCCAGACGGGCTTCCTCCCAGGTCAGGTGGGTCACTAGGGGAGACTGAGGCCGTCTGTCAGCAGACTTTTACATCAGTCAGCACTGCAGCTTGAAAGCAGACTGGAGTCCGTCTCTAGGCTCACCCCTTCCTCTCTCCAACTATAGGCTTCATCCCTCTCCGATTCTTTCCCCCTTATGGTACCACAGTTTGCCAACATTTTGTTTTTACACTACTGGATAGGTGTATGTGTGTGTGTGTGTGTGTGTGTGTGCACGCGCATATGGCGGGAGGCAGGGGACAAGGAAGCTAGTGTGTAAGAAATGCCTAGTATGTCCCAGCCACTATGTGAGATGCATCATGTACACATAACTTCACTTCATTATCACAAGGTGCAGAGGCCAGTATGGTGGAAAGCATTGTTCAGATAGAGAAACTGAGGATTGAAGAAGTTAAGGAACTTTCTCTAGGTCACAGAGCTAGGCTATGCACCCAAGACTGACTCCAAAATAGATTTTCTTCCTACCACACCACACTGACAGCATTAGGCTCTTTATTTCTATGAAAATTAAAGGTCCTGTTTCCCCAAGACTCTGTTAAATGTGTAGTGCATTGTTATACGCCAATAGATAAGGGTCTTCAAGCAACAATATTCATCTCAGATCAGAGAAGTGGCGTTGTGTAATGGA
The DNA here is from genome assembly GCF_963455315.2 of Globicephala melas. Lineage (NCBI taxonomy): Eukaryota > Metazoa > Chordata > Mammalia > Artiodactyla > Delphinidae > Globicephala > Globicephala melas. The sequence goes on from NC_083335.1 coordinate 109,130,690, forward strand.
AAGAGGGTTAGCATGGGAGAAAGAAATTTGAAGTTGTTACCTCTAGCTGGTAAATATCTAAAGCCATTTAAGCTCCCTGTGGCTCTGATTTGTTATTATCGGAAAAATTGAAATAGCCATATTTTCATAATAGGATGTAAGTGAAGGTAAAAGAGCTTTTGTAAGCTGTACACCATCATGCAAAAAGAAAATATTAAAGTAAAATGAGGGAAACAACCCAGATGTCCATCAACTGGTAAGTGGATAAACAAATTGTGGTACATCCATACACTGAGATATTGTTAAGCAATAAAAAGGAACAAACTGCTGATACAAGCAACAACACAGGTGAATCACAAACGCATTACTCTAAGTGAAAGAATCCAGACTCTAGAGGCTAGATCCTGTAGGATATCATTTATATGACATTCTGGGAAAAGCAAAACTGTCAAGACAGCAAACAGATCAGTGGTTGCCAGGGACAGGAGAAAGAGGAAGGGGCTGACTGCAAAGGGGCATGAGGGAACTTTCTGGAGTGATGGAAATATTCTTTATCTTGCTTGTTTTATGTTTGTCAAAATACAGAATTATATACATTAAAAAGAGTGAATTATGCCTCAGTCATCCTGAATTTTTAAAAAAATGTAAAATGAAGTTACCAAATACTTAATTCTAACTAGTTATAAAATTCTGATTTGATTACTTGGGGAGCCATTTGCATCCTGATAAACAAGGTGCTTTAGTTCCTTTGGAACAAATGTTTGCTCTGAGTTAGAGAGCGTCCTCATGATCATGAATGATTAATATGGCCTCCTGCTCCAAGATCTCTGCAGATCCTTTGCTCAGAGCCATATTCCCGGTCAGCTTCTTTTTAAAGCAATCTACATTTGGCAAGGGTTGTACCTTTACTTGACGCTGCGAAAGTGTTCCAAGCTGAACTACTTTCAAACTGCAGGATGTAGCCAGACAGCAAGCTCCTACTGGCATCTTGTAATATGGGAAGACCCGACCTTGTTATCTCCCAAAGAGAATATCCAAGAGCTCAGCCATAATTACCCGACTCTGGAGTCTGGCTTGCCCTTTCTTAATGCTAAGCAGGCTGCTGCTGAATCAGAGAAAGCCTATAGAGGCTTTTCTATTTGAAGCGGCAAAAATTTCCAGGGTAAGCCTTCAACTGACGTTAGCAGGGTTTCCCATCTCAGAATCAATTTGCAACATTTCAGTTTTGAAAGGTAAAGGCCAAAGGGATAAGAGCCTGTTTTTTTGACAACAAAACTACATTACCTCTCTGATCTAAAGTAGACTTTCCAAAAATAACACACAGACATTCCAATGGAAGATTTTCATTTTTGTTTTAACTTGGGGAAAACTATGTCAGTTTTTTTCTACAAACTTTTCAAATATTCATTTTTGAAAGCCTTGATAATGGCTATATTTGAAGTTATATATTTGAAATCCTTAACCGTCAACCATTCTTAAATGAAACAGTTGGCATTTTTGTTAGATGTCTAATCTGCACCTTTTTTAAGTGCAGCAAATACATGAGGCAGTTAGATTGTAAAATATTTATAAGAAAAGCTCCAATCTTAAACCTTTTGAGACATCTGATTAGCAACTGTGACAATCTTGAAACTGAAGACAATAAAATTCCTTTTATTTTCATGATCCTTTAAAAAATTTCTTAAAAATTCATAGGATCTGCATTTGACCAGTATTCTGCACATTAATTTCATGTGTTGAGGGAGCACCATTCCCTTCAGTGCAGAGAATTCCCTTTCATTCCTGTGGATTTTGTTAATTCTCCAAGCCACATTCCACGCAATTGGCAGTATCAAAAATGTAAAGCTTCCCTCAGAGTTCTTTGCCAGGCACACAGGCAGTTTTAAGACTCAACCAAACAATGAGACAGTGTTCCCACTCTGGAGAAATGACTGATTGGATGGATTAAATGTGCTTCTGAAGTGATTTCCAAATGGCTATAAAAAAAGGAGGCTAATTAAATATAGTCATTGAAGAGCAGTACTTAACTCATCGAGCTCCTGTATTATACATTCTTCTCAAAGAAGCCATGTGCTGTGGAATTTTCTACAAAGGGGGAAAATGAAAAAGAGCATAAATGTCCATTGAAAAAGCAAAGGTTTAGCAAACTATGGGACACGAACCAAAAGGACTACAGTGTGGTCATTTAAAATAATCATTAGGAAGACTTTATAACTATATGGGGACCTTCTTATAATACATTAAAGGAAAAAGCAGATTGTTAGGTGGTATGCACATTACAATTGTAATCGTGAAAAACGTATGCTTGTGAATAATTGCAATCTAATAAAATATACAGAAATTTTAATTCCTCTATTTAAATGAGGGGTATATAAGTGAGTCCTGTTTTTTAATTTTCTTTAATGCTGTGACTATACCCTTTTTAAAATTTAAAAAATGCTTTTTGTCTGCACTCTTCTCACTGGAGATAGATAGGAATATGAGTCGTGAGTTTATGTGAGGCATTCCGATCACCGTGATTTCAATTCAAGCTGCAGTGCTGCCTAGCAACAGGATAACTTTTCTGCAGTGAAATTCCCCAGTAGCAGCAACCTATGAAATATCCTGTGAGGAATTCCCTACCTTAAGTGCACCCCATACTCTGTTCTCGTATTCCACTGCTCTGGGGGAATTTCATAATCTGATCATGCCAAGATATTAAAATTTGGAGGGCTGCATTTTAAGATCCACATCCCTGGATGTTTTGCCTCTCTGCCTGGAAGAGGAGAATGGAGTAAAGGATTTTTCTAGATTTCTTCCAGTCTCTAATATTCCCCAGATAAGAAGAACAAGGGAGGAAAATGGTGAGAGCTTTGATTTCTAATCTTTACGGATGGTGGCTTGACATGGCTCCAATCAGACGTAATGTTTCTTTTTTTATTATTAAGAGTTTTTTGAGATATAATGATATAATTTACTATAAAACTCATTCTCTCACAGTGGTTTTTAGTATATTCACAGAGATGTACAACAATCAATTTTAGAACATTTTCATCACCTCAAAAAGAAACCCTATAATCATTGGCAGTCTTTCCCCATTTCTTTCCAACTCTTGCCCCAGTCGCAGGCAACCACCAATCTACTTTCTGTCTCTATAGATTTGCCTAGTCTGGACATTTTATATAAACGGAATCATACAATATGTGGTCTTTTGGTTCTGACTTCTTTCATTAACATAACGTTTTCAAGGCTCATCCATGGTGTAGCCTGTATCATGACTTCATTCCTTTTTATTGCCAAATAATATTCCATTGTGCAGATAAACCACTCTCTGTTTATCCATTCATCCACTGATGGACATTTGGATCGTTTCCACTTTTGACTATTATAAATAGTGCTATGAACGTTTGTGCACAAATTTTTATGTGGACATGTTTTCTTTCTCTTGGAGATACATCGAGGAGTGGAATTTCTGGGTCATATGGTAATTCTAATGTTTAACATTTTAAGGAAATGTCAAACTGTTTTCCAAAGTGGCTGTGCATTTTACATTCCCACCAGCAGTGTATGAGGATTCCAGTTTCTTCACATCCTCACCAACACTTGTTATTGTCTGTCTTCTTGATTATAGCCATTCCAGTGGATGTGAGGTGGTATCTCATTGTGGCTTTAAGTTGCATTTCCTTGATGACGAATGATGTTGGGCATCTTGTCTAATGCTCATTGGCCATTTGTTTATTTTCTTTGGAGAAACATCTATTCAGATTCTTTGCCCATTTCTAAATTGAGTTAACTTTTTTATTGTTGAGTTGCTTTTTCTTTTCTTTCCCTTTTGCTACTTGGATTCTTTGTGGAAATGTATTGATGTCAAGACCTTTGCAAACCCCCAAACATTTAGACCAAGACAGTTACCACCAGTTACGGAGGAGAATAGATGGCAGTCACCATACATCAGTGTCAGTGAATGGAGACACAGCAGGCCCCAGGGAATGATCCCAGTGAACATGATGATATCTGTCTGGTGTCCTTACATCACCCCCGAAATCAGAATCTTGCTGTTCGGCCTCCACAGAGCACAATGCCTGCTCTTGCTCTCAAACAGCTCTGGGGGATGGGGGACTTTCCACCGTAAAAAGAAAAGAATGGCTGTAGTCATCACCCACCATTCCCCACCCCTGTGGTCAGGTTCTATGCCTTTTATATTCCCCACTATTTACCCTAGATCCAGGCAAACAGTTGACAAATAAATGAATGTGAAAACCTCCAAGTAAGAGTGAGTTAGTTCATCTTGCTTGCAAATTTCCTGTATATGCCAATTTTGTGTTTAACATGTATTTAGCACTTAGTGCTCTAAGCATTTTATGAATAATTTTAGCTAATTATTTACAAATATTTTTAACACTTTACAAATAATTTTAAACCAATTTAATCCTCATAACAATTCTGTGAAGTTAGTATGTTACTGTCTCCATTTTAAGGATGAGGAAACTGAGGCATAGACAGGCAAAGTAACCTTCCCAAGGTCAACAGCTGATGAGTTGTGGAGCCAGATTCAAAACCTCGCCTGGCTCTAATCTGTGCTCTCAACTGCCACGCAATACTCCCTTGCCAATTATATGGGTTTTTTTTTAATTTTTATTGGAGTACAGTGGATTTACAATGTTGTGTTTGTTTCAGGTGTACAGCAAAGTGAATCAGTTATACATATACACATATCCACTCTTTTTTAGATTCTTTTCCCATATAGGCCATTACAGAGTATTGAGTAGAGTTCCCTGTGCTATACAGTAGGTCCTTATTAGTTATCTATTTTATGTATAGTAGTGTATACGTGTCAATCCCAATCTCCCAACTTATCCCTCCCCCCCATCCCCTGGTAACCATAAGTTTGTTTTCTACATCTGCAACTCTACTTCTGTTTTGTAAATAAGTTCATTTGTACCCTTTTTTTAGATTCCACATATAAGCAATATCATATGATATTCATCTTTCTGTGTCTGACTTACTTCACTCAGTGTGACTATCTCTAGGTCCATCAATGTTGCTGCAAATGGCATTATTTTGTTCTTCTTTATGGTTGAGTAATCTTCCATTGTATATATGTACCACATCTTCTTTATCCGTTCATCTGTCAATGGATGTTTAGGTTGCTTCCAGTACATTTCTTCTTATATGAGAATACATTTCCTTTCATATGAGACAATAAGCTTTCTTTTTCTTTACCCAGTTGAGAGAATTTTCTGTTACTTACATCCAATATATTCTAAAAAGGTAGTGAGGATGAAAAGAGGAAGTGAAAAGTCAGGGTAGTAGCCGAATGAGTGAGGACAGGATAGAGCAAGGGTCAAAACTAAGGCATGTGGTGTAGGAATTCCATGTTGAGTGATAGCTTAAAGGGACTGTAGGCTACTTACTTTGGGTGTTATGTGCAACCCCCTCAGCTTTGCCCTTATCAACTATTTAGACTAATCAGTGCACTTGACCTTCTATTGCATCTACTTTATGCAACCTCAGCTTTAGATATAACCCCCAATTATTTCTCCACCCCAGCTCTTAGGCTGCCAAGCACAGCTAGAGGAAAAAATGTGTCATTGTACCAATAGGTTCTACTACAAATCCAGACTTCCCAAACTCTAAAAGGATATGTTCCTTTTAGATCAAAACCATAAGTTTTGTATACCTCTATGGGGACCTCATTGTCTAAAAATGTTTTATGTTGTAATTATTATTTTCAATTGAAAAATTAATATTTGCTTCTTGTAAAGTAAAAAAGTCAACAAAAATGAAAGGATAAAAAAATGTGAAGATTAATGAGTATACTTCTAGCTTTTTAAAAAATTTTTATTGGAGTGTAGTTGATTTACAATGTTGTGTTAGTTTCAGGTGTACAGCATAGTGATTCAGTTATATGTATACATATATTCATTCTTCTTCAGATTCTTTTCCCATATAGGTTATTACAGAATACTGAGTAGAGTTCCCTGTGCTATACAGTAGGTCCTTGTTGGTTATCTATCTTATATATAGTAGTGTGTGTATGTTAATCCCAAGCTCCTAATTTATCCCCCCCCCCAACATTTTCCCTTTGGTAACTGTAAGTTTTTAAAATCTGTGAATCTGTTTCTGTTTCATAAATAAGTTCATTTATATCATTTTTTAAAATTAGATTCCACATATGAGTGATATCATATGATATTTGTCTTTCTGTCTCTGACTTACTTCACTTAATATGATAATATCTGGGTCCATCCATGTTGCTGCAAATGGCATTCTTTTGTTCTATTTTATGGCTGAGTAATATTCCCTTGTATATATGTACCACATCTTCTTTATCCATTCCTCTGTTGATGGACATTTAGGTTGCTTCCATGTCTTGGCTATTGTAAATAATGCTGCAATGAATATTGGGGTGCATGTGTCTTTTCAAGTTATGGTTTTCTCCAGGTATATTCCCAGGAGTGGGATTGTTGTATCATATGGTAGTTCTATTTTTAGTTTTTTAAGGAACCTCCATGCTGTTTTCCATAGTGTCTGTACCAGTTTACATTCCCACCAACAGTGTAGGAGGGTTTCCTTTTCTCCACACCCTCTCCAGCATTTATTGTTTGTAGAATTTTTGATGATGGCCATTCTGACCAGTGTGAGGTGATACCTCACTGTAGTTTTGATTTGCATTTCTCTGATAATTAGTGATGTTGAGCATCTTTTCATGTGCTTTTTGGCCACCTCCTTCTAGACTTTTTTTGTGATGCATATATGCATGCATGTGCAAATACACACACAAACACATAGACATATATTCACACACAGAGGTTTTGGTTTGGTTTGGTTTTGATGGAAGACACAAAGATACTCTCTCCTGGAAGAAAATCATTAGTATCTTTTCAGATATATACTACACATATACAAATCTTTAAAATTACAAATATGCATATATAAGTGTACTTGGTTTTGTTACATTGTATTTTTTCCAAAAAAAGGACGTGTCATACACATTATACTATAATTTAATTTTTTCACTTTACAATGTATTGTTTCTTTCTACATCAATGCTTATCTGCACCCCATCTAAGACAGACCTTATCTGAATAAGATCCCATTGCAGGGATGTACTGCAAGTTTTTCAACCAATTGCCTATTGAATAGGCATTTGTGTTATTTCTGATTTGGTGTCTGTTTTAAGCAATTCTTCAATGAACAATTTCACACATTAATTTCTGTGGAATTATTTCTACATGACAAATTCCAAACTTTTAATAGTTTCCTCAAGTCTCCAACCAGTCTGCTTACTCTCAACAACCTTTTACTTCTCTGAGGAAATGGGGCTCACCCAACAAGTTCTGCCTTATAAATTCATCTCTCTTCATTTTCATCCATCTTCTGCTTGTTCTACCGAATTACAGATGGAACTACGTCTTTTCCCTTGCCAAGGCTAAGACTTTCACCAGTGCTGCCAAACCTGTCCTCTCACTCTTCTCTTCTGGATCATTACAAGTGCCTCTGAACTGGGTTCTCTTACCCCAATCTATCCCATCTAATCCAGCTTCCATATGGTTGGAACACTGATCAAATGATGTCTATCTCCTGCTCAAAATCCTCTCTTGGCTTCCTAACGCCTATAGAAAAGCGTACAAACAACTGGTCTTTTTCTCTTTGTGTCTTTGCTCATTTTGTTCCCTTTTTCTGTAAAGTATTTCTTCCTGCTTCACCAGTTGAAGCTTTCCTCAGGTTTCAGGGCCCATTTCAAAAGCTTCTCCTCCCTGAAGATTCTCGAAAACACCCAGGTGAAATTGGCCCATTCTTAAGTTCTCAGAGCCACACATTTCTGCTTTATTTTGGCCCTTGTCCCATCACACTGCTAATAATAGTTAGCTATGTACATACATATTTATCTCCATGGCTCTATATATGTTCCTTTTAGATCAGAGCCATAAGTTCTGTATACCATAGCACCCGGCACAGTGAGACTACATAAAAAGCCCTCAAAAATTGTTTAATATGTTTATTAGTACCACAAAAATAAAAAGAACACTGACATTTGTTCAATATCAGGTAACCAGATTGTATATTATATAAATAAAACCTATTTGATAAAATCACAAAGAAACATTTAAATATGGAATTATGTGAAAAATACAAAACAAATGACCTCATATGGTTTTAATACTACAACTTACAAAACGTGACCCATCTCCTCTCAACTCGATCATGACACCTTGTTTTGCCTCCCAATCACAAGAATGGGGTACTCATATACACACTACTACATATAAAATAGATAATTAATAAGAACCTACTGTATAGCACAGGGAACTCTAATCAATACACTGTAATGACCTATATGGGAAAAGAATCTACAAAAGAGTGGATATATGTATGTGTATAACTGATTCACTTTGCTGTACACCTGAAACTAACACAACATTGTAAATCAACTATACTCTAGTAAAAACTAATTTTTCAAAAACCCACATACATTCACACATGATGGCTTAGCCTTATGAACAAGAACTAGAACCTTGATAACACAGTACACCCTCCTTCTTTTTCTGTGCCCTCACCATCATTGCACCTCCAATTAGGATTAAAGAAAAGATAATAGAGATGATCTTGAGTTTTTGGTCAGAAACCAAAAATATTCTCCTGGTCAGGTCCTCTATGAGTAGGGAAAAAATTATGAGCCCTCACCTCATTTCTTTGAAAGTATAGATAATTACCACATCTAAACCTATTAATTGTTGAATCCACTAAATAACCCAAATGTTTAACATTGGATAAAATTATAAAGGATATAGTCATAATGAAAAAAGTAGTGAAAAGCAGTAAACAATAATATTTACCATTTTTCAAGCACTTACCATAGGCCAGACACATTGTGCCAATACTTTACACATAGTCTTTCATTCAATCCTCATCAAGTGCAGTAGATATAATCATACCCTTATAGCAAATTAGGAAAGTGAGGGTTAGTAAGAGTAAGTAATTTGCTCAAGAACACGTAGCCACTAACTGTCAGGAGACCAACAAAGATTTGCCTCAGACCCCAGGCCCTGCTCTTCGCCACCACTCTGTACTACCAGCCACCATGAAGGAAACACATCTTTCTATAAAACACTCTGCAAAGAAGTTTCCAAAAGTTCATATATGTCTCCTTTTTTTGACCAAGGAATTCTAACAGATCAGGAATTCATTCTAAGAAAATAATCTTTCTTCCCTCTCCAGCACCCCTGCTGTTGAAGATTCTGTAATGTTCTCTAATACTCTATTTTCTCCATTCGATTTCTCACCTACCCTTACAGACTAGTTCTGGTCAAAATGTTGTGAGCAGAGGAACATGTGTCACTCCCAGGTAGAAGCAGTGAAAGGGTTGTTCATAATTTTCCATTATCTCTTCCTTTACCATGATAATTGAGCTAGACGTCTGTTCCAGCTGGCAGCTACAATAATGTGAAATCTCCATCAAACTCGGTCCCTGAGGACTGTGTGCCCCTCCCCCCACTGACACATGATGGACATGTAACATGAGTGAGAAACAAGTTATTACTGTATTAAACTACTGGTATTTTGGGGTCAATTTGTTACTGAAACATAACCCAGCCTATCCTGACTAATACATCTGCCAAATAACAAATAGTATAGAGTAGGGAAAAAAAGTTATGTAGGAGAATTTTCTTTGCAGCATTAAAAATATTTAAGATCAATGTCTAACAAAGAGTCAAATAAACCATCATGCAAGTTACCAGACAGACTGCCACTTGTAATTGTGACACTTAAGATATAGTATTAACTGGAGAAAGCAGATTACAAACTTTATCTTCTTTGGTATGAATTCTAAAACAAAGTGTCTATATGTATATATGGGAGTATAAAGAGACATGGAAAAAAATAAAACCAGTGTGTTGATAAATAATGGAATAAGAAGGTAGGAGAGAATGTTATTTTATGATGTTGCTATTAAAATTGATAATTTTCCCCTACATAGCACATCCAATTAATACTTTCCTTTAACCAATGCATTTCTTAAGGCAAAACATTAGAAAACCAAAATAGGATAGTTGAATTCAAGGAGTTTTAAGTTAATAATATTTGCTTTTCATATTTATGCTTAATACAAAGAAAATCAGACCCTGACAAATTAAACATTCATTTCTCTTCATATTGGCCAGTTGACCTATTTCTCCAGGTCAGCTCCCTCCTTAGTGTCATGGCCCTGCTGAGATCATTCTAAATCCTTTACTATTCTATTCTTTACATTCCTCCTCAGTGTGATAGTCACCTGATCTAGTCAGGAAGGATCATCCAGAAATGACACAATAAACATCCTGAGGAGGAATTTAAATAAATGCAAAAAATTTTCTAGCTCTTATCATCACTGAAAAAAACCCCACCTAGCTTGTGATTATAGAAACTTGATTTTAGGATAGAAGCATTATCTGTGTTCCCCTCCCTAAAATGCTGTCTAACTAGATTTTGGCTTTTGAAGCAAGATTTTAATTCTCACTTGTTAGAATCTTCTTTGTTAATCCACCAAAATAGAATGACAAATCCAAGAGGTGCCATAAAGGGAAAGCTAAGCACAAGACATGTTTCTCATGTGCTTCCATAGAACCCATGCGGCATGACTCACTTGCAAATAAAATTACTAGAGAGAGTGTCACCTGTTTAATTATGAACAGCTGTTATTTCCAAGCTTCACCATAAGAAAAATTCCTTAACAGCGAATCTTATCCCAAGTAGAATGTATGACAGCATAGCGCTGGCTTCTTATACCTAATATCCCAGTTCTGCTTGAGCCATTTGAAATCAGAGGCAATCTTTGCTTTGATCAAAATGTTCACTGTGGGAGGAGCTTCAAGATGGCGGAAGAGTAAGACGTGGAGATCACCTTCCTCCCCACAAATACATCAGAAATACATCTACATGTGGAAATGCTCCTAGAGAACACCCACTGAACGCTGGCAGAAGACCTCTGACTTCCCAAAAGGCAAGAAACTCCCCATGTACCTGGGTAGGGCAAAAGAAAAAAGAATAAACAGAGACAAAAGAATAGGGACGGGACCTGCACCAGTGGGAGGGAGCTGAGAAGGAGAAAAGGTTTCCACACACTAGGAAGCCCCTTTGCGGGCGGAGACTGCGGGTGGCGGAGGGGGGAAGCTTCGGAGCAAATAACTCAGTTTCATTAGAGAAATGCAAATCAAAATTACAATGAGGTATCATCTCACACCAGTTAGAATGGCCATCATCAAAAAATCTACAAGCAATAAATGCTGGAGAGGATGTGGAGAAAAGGGAACCCGCTTGCACTGTTGGTGGGAATGTATATTGATACAGCCACTATGGAGAACAGTATGGAGGTTCCTTAGAAAACTAAAAATAGAACTACCATACGACCCAGCTATCCCACTACTGGGGATATACCCTGAGAAAACCATAATTCAAAAAGAGTCATGTACCACAATGTTCATTGCAGCTCTGTTTACAATAGCCAGCACATGGAAGCAACCTAAGCGTCCATCATCAGATGAATGGATGAAGAAGATGTGGCACACATATACAATGGAATATTACTCAGCCATAAAAAGAAACGAAACTGAGTTATTTGTAGTGAGGTGGATGGATCTAGAGTCTGTCATACTGAATGAAGTAAGTCAGAAAGAGAAAAACAAATACCGTATACTAACACATATATATGGAATCTAAAAAAAAAAAAAAAGGTCATGAAGAACCTAGGGAGAGGACGGGAATAAAGACTCAGACCTACTAGAGAATGGACTTGAGGACACGGGGAGGGGGAAGGGTAAGCTGAGTCAAAGTGAGAGAGTGGCATGGACATATATACACTACCAAATGTAAAACCGATAGCTAGTGGGAAGCAGCCGCATAGCACAGGGAGGTTAGCTTGGTACTTTGTAACCACCTAGAGGGGTGGGATAGGGAGGGTGGGATGCAGGGAGACACAAGAGGGAAGCGATATGGGGGTATATGTATATGTATAGCTGATTCACTTTGTTATAAAGCAGAAACTAACACCATTGTAAAGCAATTATACGCCAATAAAGATGTTAAAAAAATGTTCACTGTGGAATTCGCATGTAGTTTTGGAATACGGCTCCTGATCTGGCTTTACTGAGTCAATAGGAAAAATAATAACTGAAGAAAAACAAATAAGCCTACGTAGACTAGGCCACTGGGAAACTTAAGTGTCATTGGGATTTAGTTACCCATAGATGAGCTTGTGAAAAGAAAGAAATCTCTTCTTACAGGTAAAATTCAAGGGTCATCTTCAAAGAAACAAATCACAACTGGAAAACACCCTCTAGAGAAAATCAAGAAAATGCATCCTGTTGTCATAATCATTTCATCAGTGACACTGTTTTACTTTCAATAAATCTGAGTAAAGAAATCCACGTGTCCATCCAAAGTTAGAACCTGGATTGAAATGTCAATAAAAATTACTCTTGCAGACACTGAAGTACCACTTATATTACAATACAGACGTTCCCTGACTTACGATGGCTCAACTTAGAATTTTTCAACTTTACCGTGCAAAACTGATGCACAGTCAGTAGAAACTGTACTTCAGATTTTGAATTTTGATCTTTTCCCAGGCTACCAAAATGTGGTACAATACTCTCTCATGATGCTGGGCAGTGGCAGCAGCCTCAGCTCCCCATCAGCCATGCAGTCATGAGGATAAACCACTGATACACTGACAACCATTCTGTACCCATGCAGCCATTCTGTTTTTCACTCTCAGTACAATAGTCAATAAATCACAAGATATTCAACACTTTATTATAAAACAGGCCTTATGTTAGATGATTTTGCCCAACTGTAGGCTAATGTAAGTGTTCTGAACCTGTTTAAGGTAGGCTAGGCTAAGCTAAGCTATGATGTTCGGTAGGTTAGATGTATTAAACATATTTTCAACTTGGGATAATTTCAACTCACAATGGGTTTATTGGGACAAAACCCCATTGTAAGTGGAGGAAGATCTGTATTTTGATAATACTAAAATTAGAAGATATAATGCTAAGAGTTTGAGAGGGCTTGACATTGTTGTCCATGTTTAGGACCAAATCCTAGAAAAAAATGTTTAAACTACCTGATGATATTTAGTCATTTGAAATAAGAGGTTTGTGGCAGACACTATTAATTGCCTACCCAACAAACATTTCCTCTTTCACCTTTGCCAAGAAAACCTCAGTTGGATTCCTTTAGCTACATGCCGTTAAGAAATAGTATCCCAAACTTGGAAATAAGGTAAAATAATGACTGTCCAACTTTCAATGTCTTAGACTCAACCAAAGAGTATCTAATTCTCTAGGGAGATGTACATTTACTTGACATATAACTTACTCTTGATTCTGTAAAGATATATGTTAATTCGTAGAACATTAATAAAGTGTGAGGAATTTCTGTCTGGTAAAAAAGATAACCCGTAAGGTTACAGTTTTATAGTCCTGTAACATATTAAACCTATCTATCACTTTCTCCTAGTCAGCTTTGAACCAGCTTTACTATTTTGATGGCGCCCTCATTAAGGAGTTACCTTTGATATGTGTTCACTCTATGCTTATATAAGAGTCATGTTTTTAACCATTTGAAATTTAGAATTTGACAGTATCTGGCCCAAAGGAATGAATTGTGATTAATCTCAGACAATTGTGCCATTCCCATACCGCTTTGCCAGTAATTGTTCTAGGACTGCACATATGGACCCATTCTGATCAATGACACATAAAGAGAACTCTTCTGGGGCCTTTTAGGAAACAAAGTTGTTTTCTCTGAAAGAGAGATGATGAAGAGAAAGTCTCTTTTTCTACCATTTTCATGTTTCTTGCTTAGGATGGTGTCATAGAAAGGTGAGGCAGCCATCTTGCAAGTATGAGAGGAGACATCCCTGAATACTGAAGATAAAGAGTAAATGAATCCAAGGATGACCCCAGTCCTCAACAATATCACAAGTTGCATAACGGACCCCGACCCACGTAGTTCTGGGCTTCTGGTTGAATAAACAACATAAGTCTTCATGCTATTAGATATTATTAGATGACTATTCTGTCACTTGCTGCTAAAAGCTTTCCTAACTGATATAGAAAGAAACAGGAAAAAATGCAATACAAGGATATATTATTTGAGTTCTTAGTTGCTACAATAAAAATAATTTCTAGAATTACTTGTTTTTAACTTCATACTACACCAGAGTACAATCAGAAAACCCAGAGGCATACCTGAATCTACTGCACTATGGCAGTGGGCTGGGAGCTGGGGAATTTTCTTGGCCCATTTCAGGAAGGATATTTCTGAACCATTTCTTGCAATATGAATATTTACTTGGTTGGCTAGTTTTCCATCCTCAGTTGTCTAGCTCACACTGGCCGTAGCAGCTCTACAACTCTCTGCTCTGACACACAGACCTTACAGGCCCTCATTTATATCACTGCTGTTTCAACAAAAGTGCCTTTGCTGGTATTTTATGAACATTGACATCCCATTACTTTAGTTAGTTCAGAGTTTGCAGATGTAAATTATATTGTACTCTCTGTAATAAACTTAATCACAGAAGCTTCTGATGACTGTGATTTACTTCTCAAGGGCGACAGAATTCTTTGAATTTCGCAGCAGTGGACACGCATTCTGATTAAACAATGAATATACTCTATATTTTTGAACATTGTGAACCTGCAAGTATCTTTACAAAAGTATCAAATAATTTTGATGCATGCTTAAGTGAAAAATGTATACAGAGATAGAAAGTGTCTTTGAGAGATCATTCACCCTACTCTTGGTTTACAGATAAGGAAACTGAAGCCCAGGGGAATTTTACCAGTGATCATTAAAAAATGCAAGTGCTTCTATTTTTTCTAAACCAATAGAAAAAAGAGTAACTTTAAGAGAAGTTATTCCTTATCCCAAGCCTCTAAGACCCTCTCCCAAATACTCCAGGAGGGGAGAGGTGTGTTGCAGAAGGAGATGGGTAATAATAAGAGCTTTAGTATATGCTGTTGGTATCCCATTTGTGTCTTCCGCAACATGGGCCCTTGATACATAAAGTGTCGTCCCTGGACCAGCAGCACTGTCATCACCTGGGAGCTTTTTATTAAAATGCATAATCTCAGGTTCCCCCAAACCTGCTAAATCATCCTTTATTTTAACAAGATCCCCCAGGTGATGTACATTAAATTTGAGGAGCACTTGTGTTATCAACTTCCTTTATTTTACACAAGAGGTCATTGAGATCCAGAAAGAGGAAATGATTTGTTCACCTCTTAGACTTCATACATTTTCCAAAGAACTCCAGAAAGAAAAGTGACCCCATTAAGGTAAAGAAGAAGTGATACATAACAGGAAGTTTCCATGAAATGAAATATTATGGAAGTAGCAGAAAAATGAAAAGACTCTAATTTTGTTTTTTTAAAAATACCAACTATGTCATTCTTTGTTCATTGGATTGCTCTTTATTTTCAATTGTTATCTGAATCATGGTCAATTGTAATGAGGGTATGTCTTAAAATACAGCTTTTTCTCCTTACTTCTATAGTGCACACATTATACAAATGTAGCAGGTTTAAGAATATCCAACCACAGACTCAGGCATGCAAGAAATGGAACGTTATTCTTCCTTATAACTCAACTTAATTTCTATCTTGATCCCCACCTCCCATCAAAAACTTAACCATAGATAATTTGGTGTACCTTTTCTCCTAGGTTATGTCAAAGTTATGACAGCTTTTCCAGCCTGCCAATGGATCCAGGGGCAGAGGGACTGGCAATCTGGCTCTCAAAGTCATCTGTCTACATGAGATCCTCAGAGACATCCATCATGCCACCTGGTCCTTAGTTACAATCCATATGGGTCATAGCTGAGTATAAGGTAAGACCTCATTACAACCTGTCTGCCCTCTTTCTCCACCAACCTGGGCACTGCTTGCAGGCACCAGATTAATTCTGCTGCTTGTGTGTCCTTTCAGGCTAAGATCTTGTCTTACAAGAGTAGCGGTCACACACTCAAATGTCCCCAAACTGCAGGCAGGCACATGGTGACTGAAGTAGGCTACAGCAAACTGAAGAATTCACACCCCATATAAAGAGGGAGGCTGCTCCTTATTGCTCCAACCGCCTGCTGGCTTCAGTCCCAGTATGTCAACATTTAGGATCATTACTAGCCAATAGGTCTCCCTTTCTGGTCTGTGTATTCCCTTAGTGCAGGAAAGCCTGCTTCACTCATCTTCATACCCCAGTGTAGTGCCCGATATTCATTCATTTGTATTCATTTATTCAATAAATATCGATTGAGCACCCACCATGAACTAGGCATGTGTTAGGCATTACAAAATCTCTGCCATCATAGAGTTTGCATTACTAAGTGGAAAAAACTGACATTAAAAAAGTGACAAACTGATGAATAAAGCACTTACATGCACTGGTAAAATGAAGAGCCATATTATTGCAGATTTAATGAAAAGTTTAGGATAAACCTATGTAGCCAGCCTGCCAGGAGTTCAGCTGTGTGATCTAAATCTGTCCTGATTCAGGCCATGTTTTGGCATCTCCTCATTTCATTGTCTACTAAATACCTCCTGGGAGTGATTCTAGTCCTTATGAGTACATAGAATAGCAGCATTTCCAAGCATTTTGTTAGACCAATATGGAGAAACAGGCCAGGAGAATACAGGAAACTCAGGCACCTACGCTCCACGTCAGGGTAGCCTGCCAATTCTCACCAGTCCTTGCCCTTGCCTCCATAACAACATCCACCTACCCCCACTCTAAAGAGAATAAGAAATTTAGGCCATCACTAGGTGAGAAACAAGGCTGGGAGGAGGATGAGTGCCAGTCATTAATTCAAATTCAAGTAATTATAGGTCTAGGTGTCATGAAGTTTACTGTATTTTGTTCCCGGTAATTTTCAGTAGTTCTTAGTAGTCCTATGGCTTGCCTTTTACCCATTTAATCATTGTCAGTCATGCCCCAAAAGTATGGTAGAACCAACTGAGAACAAACAGTCACTATTCACCTTTAATTATAAAATAGAAGCTTTAAAGTTTTTAGCAGGGAAAATGGCCTAAAAACCAAAGTGCTTTTGATTTGCAAGAGCTAGACCTCTGAAGGAAAGGAGCTTGGCTTTCAATGTCAGGATCCAAAGCCTGACAGGGAAGACCAGAGTTTTTATCTGAATCATAAGTTGAAGACTGTGTAATGATAGGAGCATTTTCCAGCCACATAAAGAAGAAATAAGGTCTTAGAGAATGAAGTTGGGTAAGTGTAGGGGGAAAGGGCAAGAAAGTTTGGAGCCAGAGTGGGATTTTGTTTTCCAGTTTCTTCCTACCCTCAACTGCTTCCCTCCCCGCACCACGAAAAAAATCTATGAGGAAAGGATGATAAAAATCCCCAGATTGATTTAGAGAAATGAATGAAGAAAAAGGTTTATGTCTCACTTCACCTCATTTTGAGATATGCTTTTTGCAAAGCTCCCTGGACCAACATGTGGCAGACCCAGAAGGGTGGAAATTACGGTACGTTGTGTTTAAGCATGGCTGCACTCACCTTGTTCCCTTTCCCTTCTTCCCACTCCCAGCAAACTTCAGCCTCCTTGCTTTCCAGTCACAGTGTATGAAAGGAGATCCGTAAATGTTACATTGTTTAAGAATAAGTCACAAGAGCCATCTGAGAAGAGCCATCCAGGCCTTTCAGGGTGTCACTTGTTGTGAATTGAGAAGAATTCAAGAAAAGGGGGGGTGGTGGTTTTGGAGGGAATGGCCTAAGCTAGAGTTAGGATGGAGGTAGCAAATGACCCTATGAGAACCATAGGGCCAACTCTAGCCAATAAAATAGGAACAGAAGTTGGGAGGGTCACTTCTGTACTGAGACACTGAAAATGCCCATGCTCAATTCCCTCATCTTTGCTTTTGTGGCATCCGCCAAAAAGTCCATGCGTTCCAGACGATACCACTATAAGAGGGTAATACTTCTATGAGCCTGGATTCCTGAGTGACTGAGTGAAGCAAAGCCCCCTGCTGACCTGTATTGGAACACGTAGCATGAGCAAGAAATATATTTTTATTGTGTTAAGCCACTGAGATTTGGGGGGGCGTGTTTGTTGCTGCAGCATAACCTAGTCTATCCTTACTAATACAAGCTAATTTTCCTAGTTAGAAATAAGGAGAGTTAAAGCTTTCTCTCTCTGAGTTTTATAATCTCTAAATTTTAATTACTGTCACACATATTAGAATGAACCGTATGAAACTGCCATTTTACTAGGTCAAAATGAGTTGAACATCAGCAATAGTTCAACCATAGTATTCCTGGGAATGAACTTGCAGAATCCAGATGTACACGTTCACTATGACTTGGTATTTAAGTTTATTTTGTTTGATGATAAACTAGGGCATGATTTTCAACACTAAAGCAAAAACAAAAACTGAATTCTTCCATTTTGTTCTCAGACAACTTGAAAAATGTTGGAACTGGCTTCTCTTCAGCAATTGACATTACATTTATGTTGTTCAGGCAGAAGATAAGTAAATTTAGGAAAGGGAGGCAGAGAAAAGGAGTTTTACTCTCATATAAAATTCTGGTTTGAGCAAGTATCCAGGGATGGTTCTAGACAAAATAATAAATTGAGTGAAGATTTTTCTTTGAGATATTCCCATATCTCCTATCAGTTTCTCTTTCCCTACTTTACTCTTTTTTCACTTCTCTCTTTCCCCCGAAGACTTGGAGTCAAGCCATGCATCCCAGTTCTGGGAATCTCAGCTAAGATTTACACCAACTACCAAGAAGGGGACGAGTTGGCCATGATTAGAGGTATTAGCATTCCAACGAGAGCCTCACAAAAGATCCAAAGTCCCACAAGACTCAAAATCCTGGATAATAATAACAATAATACTCATTGTGTCAATAAATATTTATTGTGCACCTAATTTATCCCAAGTACTGAACCATGGCGAGCAAAGTCCCTGCCTTCACGAAACTTACATTTGAATGGACCAAAAGATTGTAAACAAATAAATACATAACATGATGTTAGGTACCAATAAGTCTTGTGAGTAAAATAAGGTAAGGTAAGGGGCTAGAGACTAATGGATGAGAGGTAGGGGCCATTTTACATATAGTGGCCAAGGAAGGCCTTTTTGAGGAGAAGACATTTGAGGGGAGACCTGAATAAAGTGTAGGAATAAGTCATGGGCAATGTGAATATGTGGGATCAGGAGAATTCCAGTGGAGGAATCAGCATATGAAAAGTCCCTGAGCCAAAACACGCCTGCATAGCTGAGGAACCACAAGAAAATTATGACTAGACAGAAGGGAAGGATAAAGGAAATCATTAAGAGAGATCAGAGAAATAGGCCAAGGCCAAATCACACAGGGCCCTGTAGGCCATAGTAAGGACTTTGGACTTCGTTCAAAGTGTGATGGAAAGCCAACATAGGGCTTTGAGTGAGGGAGTGACAAGACCTGATTTATGTTTAGAAAAGATTCTTCAGGGTGCTGTGTGGTGAATAGATTCTAAGCAAGCATGCAAGCAGGAACACCAGTTAGGAAGCCACTGCAGTCATTCCAGAAAGAGGTGATGGTGGCTTGGACTAGAAAGGTTGACATTGTTTGGTTTGTGATATAATCATGGTTGACATTTATTGACCATTCACAGGCTAAGGGCTTTATAAACATTATTCTCATAACACTCTGTGGAGTAAGTATCATCATTTGCTCCTATTTACTGAGAAGAAAACTGTCCTCTAAGGAGGATAACTTGCCCCATTTCCATCAACTAGCCCTGATTTACCAAGGAGGGCTCTGAAATTTAGAGAGGTGAAGTAACATATCCAAGGTCACGGAAGTAACATGTGCTCTGAGCTCATACAAATTTGTGTAACTCAAGACCAAGCCGTTTTGCCTGCAAAGAAACTATACAGGCCACAATTACTGGTGTTGGGCTAGTTATATGTGAGGCAACTCATTATATTCCGGGTAAGGAACAAGTCCTAGCATATGTTAATCACGGACAAGGGAATACTGGAAAGGACTGGGGCTGGTGTTAAAATTGGGGCTAGGCAATCTTATTTTTGGAATGGGCTACTTAATAGAGGCCCTGGAGTAAGAGCTTCTTGGATTCACACAAAATAAGATTTTTGAAGGCCTTTAGAGGCCAAGAAATGCATTAAAATGAATATAACTGTTAGACTGTACTCTCTTCCTTTTGGACACAAGGAAGGTTTGTGCAGTTTGAGTCATCTGATTTTGAAAAGATTGGCCTGTGAACCGTCTGAGTCTTTATGAGAAGAGAAGAAGGTGGGACACATTGGAACATACTTCCTTGATGGGTTGGCTTGGAGGCCTGAGTAAGAATTGACTCTGGGAAAACCAGCAGCTGACAGGGCTGTTCCCCACCAAGTGAGAGTTTAATAAACAAAATCACAATTCACCCCAGCTTGGCTTCAGCATTTTTGAAAATGACATGCAAGATGGCATCACCACTGAGGAGAAAATCACAGCCTGGTTTGCAGTTGGAAATTGCTAGCTTGGTGGCAGCTGCTGTTCGCTCATAGTTGAACTGCTCTGTCATTAGATCTCAGGATAGGGTAACACAAAGGGAGAGGATGATGCCATTGTCTTCCTAGGCTAGTGAGCAAATAAGAGGTCAGGACAATCTTATTTACAGTCAACGAAGTACTTAATACATGTGGTCAGAACTGTGTTAAATGCCATATAAACCGTTGCGGGGGGCGGGCAGGGGGGAGAAATGTGACATTGCCCTTGCCGTCAAGGGGCTTACGGTATTGCTAACATTCAAGAGAAATTACAAATACAAAGGTGTACCAATTATTAATGTATTGCCCCTCAGCTCCAAATCCGCCCTTCTTTGCTCTGCTTTGTGATACTGGAGCTGGACCTTGTAAACATTTCTCCTTTGCCAGATGGTGCATTGTTAAGATTTGTCAGTAGAAGGTGCTAAAAATACATGGCAGGGCAAAGGGGTACCTCTTCCTAATGTGCTTTGTTTCTTCCTTGCTTCTGCACCACACAGTGGTCAGTGGCAGGCAAACACGCAGAGGTGCTCACGCCTCAGTGAGTTTCAGAGCACCCCCAAGGTGGCTTCCTAGCCAATTTCAGTGGCATTCTCACAGGCAGCCTCCCAGCATATTCCACTAGTAACTCAGAAGGCCACTTCTCAGAGTGTTTCTGTAGCACCCCCCTGGGCAACTTCCTATGAGTCTCATCAGCACCCCACCAAGAAGCTTCCTAGTGAGTTTAGCTGGCACCCCAGCCAGCAGTTTCCTGTTTACCAGCCTGTCTGCAGAAGCTCAGTGAAGCTCTCCACTATCCAGTGGGCCATGCCAACACCCTCTCCACTGAGGTCTGAATCCTTCAGCCTTAGTGGGGGTCTACAGAGCTCTCCCACTTTGCTCCTGCCTTAGGTACACTGCTTCAGTCCTAGAGATAGTGGCTGCCTCCTACATCTGCTGTCCCTGTATTCTTTAGAATTATCCTTTACCCCTTGGTAGTTGATCTCCTTTCATTAGTTAATAATTCTTTATGTTAAACTCCCCCTGTTCTAATTACTGTGTGGTTTCTGCCTCCTGACTGAAGCCTGGCTGATACAAACAGTAAGAAAATATAAGTACAAAACTGGGGGATAACAATGAGATGTTATAGTAGTTCAGAAAATGTAGAGTTCAATGTGGACTTTTGAGTCAAGGGAAGCCTTCATGGAAAGCTATAACCTGAAACTGGACCCACTCTGACAGGGGAAGAGAATTCTAAATTCAGAGAGCATGTGTGTCAGGTGTGTGTGTGTGTGTGTTTGAGAGAGAGGGAGGGAGGGTGGAGAGAGAGAGAGAGAGGGAGGGAGAGGAAAGATAAGATGAGGGGCTAGATTGGATGATTCATTTTAAATGGTGGGAAGTAATTTCAGAGCGTAAAAATAGATTGATTAACCAACCAATTAATTAACTCAACAAATGTTCATTGAGCACCGACTGTGTATCAGATTCTAAGTGTAAGTTTATAGCAGTGGCCAAAATAGATGAAGATATTTGCCCTTGTGGGGTTTACAATATGGAGGGGGGCAGAGGGTAAGGCAGGAGAGACATAACAAACAATAGACATGATAAGCACTTTGGTACAATAGAGGTTGGTAAGTGATATGAAAAAAGAAAAAAGTAGACGGAGGGGTGTATTAGTTTCCTCTTACTGCTGTAATGAATTACACTGATAATGGTTTAAGACAACATAAATTTGTTATCTTATGGTTTGGAGGTCAGTAGTTCTAAAATGGAGGTATTAGCAGGACTGCGTTCCTTCTGGAGGCTTTAAGGGAGATGCCTTTCCTTGCCTTTTCCAGTTTCTAGAGGACACTTTCAATTCCTTGACTCATGATCTTTCTCCACTTTGCACCTAGCAGGGTAGCATCTTCAAATCCCTCTCCTTTCTTACCTCCGTTTCCGTGTCACATCTTCTCTGACTCTGACTCTCCTGCCTCCCTCTTATAAGGACCTTTGTGATTACATCAGGCCCACCCAAATAATCCAGTATAATGTCCTCATCTCAAGATCTTTAACTTAATCACACCCGCAAAGTCCTCTTTGCCATGTCGGGTAATATATTCACAGGTTCTGTGGATTAGGATGTGAACATCTTTGGGGGGGCCATTATTTGTCTACCACAAGGGGGTTGCAGTTTTAAATTGGTGGTTATGATAGGCCTCATTAAAAATGTAAGATGTGAGCAAACACTTAAAAGAGGGAGTTACCTATGAAGTTACACATGTGGAGAATGTTATGGAAAGAGGTAACAGCCAGTGCAAAGGCCCTGAGGCTGGAGGGTTCCTAGTGTGTTGAAGGAGCAAGGAGGCCAGCACAGCTGGCAGAGAATGAGGCAGGGAGAGTACCAAGAGATAAAGTCAGAGAGAGAAAGACAGATCATTTGGGGCGAATGATTTGGATGAGGACATTGAGCAGAGGAGGACAGTGAATGCTGGAGAAGAATGCTGAGACCAAATACACTGCAGGCATGGGAGGAACGAAAATATAACTGGCATCTTGGGTCCAATGTTTTCCACCCCTGTAGTAGATATGGGGTTCTTGGAATGTTAGACTAAGGGAGCATGTTTCATGTATTTTATAGAGAATTATAAGAAAAAGGTTTTAAGCAGAACAATGTTAATATGTGTCTAAAATTTTTCACTGAGGCAGCAAGAAGAAAAGCTGTCTCACTGAACTAAAATGCAAATGTGCACATTTCTCATATTATTGATACCTCTTGCAGTGTACTTGGTAGAACCTGAAATGTCTAACATGTGCAGGACTTGTGATAATGGCTTCTTGGCTGTGCAATTTTATTTCTAATTGCAAACACCTGACAGTTCAGATGGTCCCTTTCCTCAATCGACCTGATGCTATTTAAATCTATGGACATGATGCTTGCGGTAAAGTGAGAGGCTTTCATGTGGTCTCAAGCTGATCTTCATAAAGGACCTACCACTTATTGGGGAGGGGAGAGGTCCCTAAGGGCTCGATTTCTCCTCTGCACCTCTGCAAACCTGAGAAACTTCCTTTACCAAACACTCAAGATGATCAGTCCTGCGGAAGCAAGACTGGGATGGTACACCCAAGTGCTAATTAATTGACTTGAAGTGTGAGGTTTAAGATGGTCAGTTTTCTACAGAGGAAACTTCCTCCTGATAGTAACCACTTGAAAGGCTAAATTACAGATCATAGAAAATCATATTAATAAAAGTTTAAATTTGTGTATTTCTTCATGCCAGGCACTGTTCTAAGAACATTTTTTTGCTCAACAAATAATTTTTGAGCACCTACTTTATGCCAAACATTGTCTTAGGCACTTGGAAAACATCAGTTTTTTTTTAAAGGTTCGTGCTTGATATATTTTGAAAGTAAAGCCGAGAGGATTTCCTGATGGATTGGTTATAAAGACTGATATAATGAGAAGTCAAGGATGAGGCCAAGTCTTAGGGAAGGAAAGGTGGTCAGTGAGGAATTCTTCATGAAGAGGGTAATACCCTGAGTTCTCTTGGTTGTCTCTAAATCTTCAATCACAGTCTACTGTACCCAAGAGCTTTATCTTAGTGACACATGGAGAAAACAAAGGTGAAACGGAGGTGCCTGTGCAAGGGACAGGTTTCAGGAAGCAAAATCATGGCCTAGGGAGTGTGAATCAAGAATTTGCATAGAGTAGGAATTCAGAAAGAAAAACGCCCAGGAAACCGTAAGTCTCCCCGCCTCCACAGTCCTTATAAATGCTGCAACAGACCTTGGGCATCTCACAACATAGAGGTGAGAGCTTGAGAAGCTTGAGAAAGTTTACATGGGACTCATATAAAGAGGGGCTCAAGAAAGCTAGAAGACTTGGAAGTATTGGGGCATTCAGAATGCATTACCATTTATTAAATAATTATCGATATAATTATCATGAGTTAGTAACGAAGATAAACATATTAACCCTTATTACAACGTTAGAATATAGGTACTTAAATTATTCTCATTCCATAAATGAGAAAACTTGGACCTCAAGAGAGAGGGTAAGCAAATTGTTTGCCCATCCACACCCAGCAAGAGAGAGGGACAGGTCTTAAACCTTAAGCCTTAAAGATGGGTCTTTTTGACCCCATGAAATGTACTCTCCTTGGACTGACAGTTAACAAAGAATATGCCTCTATATGGTATCCTTTTTATGTGTATACATGCCTAGGTTAACCATTGACACACTTGTGTATATTTTAGCTATTGTGATATTTTGATGATTCTCAACAGATGTTTTTCTTTGCTTATAAAACTCTAAATTAAATAAGCCCTTCAGCCATGGTATATTAGTCATCATCAACATGGTGTAACCTTCAAGGGGCAGGGATTTTCTCTGCTTTGTTCATTGTCTCCTCAGCACCTAGAACAGTCCTGGCACATCGTAGGTGCTCAATGAGTGTTTGTTGAGTGAAAAATTGGCAGGCTGATCCCACCATCTGGTTTGGTATGGATGACCACAAAATCTGATCCTTGACTGGGAAGGTGAATCAAATGGTAACCAAAAGGGACTCTTTCTCATTTGGAAGTGCTTGAGGGGATGCCAAGATGAACAAGAAGGAGTCTCAGAGGACATACTATCTGGGGGACTAATGTTTTCTGTGTAACTGAAACTTCCACCTTCTAAATGAGTATTGGGTCACATCCAAGAGCCTGTGTAGGATCTCTGACACTCTGTGAATTGGGAAGAAGAAATCCACCCATACTTCCTCTGCTGCCCAGATGAATGTTAATTTCTGCGGAACTCCTTTAAGCAATATTCGGTGATCCTGTTTCAACTCCCTTCGAGTTCTAGAATCCTGATTCACTATGCCCCTCTCCACCATTAGCTACCATCCCCATCTCCCCTCCAGCCTCTCAAACTTTCCTCTAGAAGCTCTGGCTCTTGGCCTGGTCAGGCCCTTTTAATGTCTCCTCTCTGCATTTCCAGTGGCATTATCCTACCCTGGCCCTTACCATGGCTTTGCCTTCATAACACCAGGTAGCTGGACCACCTTCACAAACTACATGTTTGGTTTTGTTGTTTGTTTGTTACTTTTTATGGAAACATACGTCAAGAAAAATGTACTGATAACAAGTGCAAACCAAACACACCCGTAATACCTGCACCCAGATCAAGAAAGGGAACATTGTCAGCATCTCAAAAGCTGCTGTCATGCTCTTTTCCATCACTACCCCCATCTCACTGCCTATTTCCCTCCTCTTCCCTTTAATCTCTGATTGATTAATGTGTTCAAACAAGAGAATTTGTTTCGGGAGATTTTTAACTCTTCTCTGAAGCTTCTACTGTAGAGATCCTGGTCGAAAATAGGGTATTCTCATCTCTTGCCTCTTGTGAAGTAAGGTTCAAAGGATAGAAATAACCACTGTTGCTTCTTATTATTATCATTGCTTATTTAAAAAAAACCCACATTCAAATGACAGTCTAGTCTGTGACAATGTCAAATGGACAAACCAGGAAAAGAACCCATAGCAAAGAGGTGATTAAAATCCTATGAATAGTTGACATGCCAAAACTTGGGCATACTCATCCCAGATTTCTGTTATTTCAGAAAGGTTTCAATAAGCTTTAGCCATGCCCCATCCTATCTAAAGATGAGCATGTATCTTGCTTGAAACCACTTGATAGCAATAAAGATAATTTCTCTCTCAAGCAGATTTCGTACTGGCTTTATGACAGATGTCTACAGACATCTCTGTCTCTGCACCCACACCTCCCCCAGGGTCTGAGTTTGCATACTGAAAGATAAATGACATTGAAAAGATATATGTATCTCAAGGGGTTTCTGAGATTACCTTTGAGGGAATTTTATTTGTCTACCAGAGCTTAGAGCATCTGAGAACTTTTATGCCAGGAAGAGTTAATTAAATGCAATGCATCCTGGGGCTTGAGAGCTGAAAGCCTAATGAGATCCAATGTTTCAAGAGAGACTACTTAAATTGGAACAGTGGCAGGATTATCTAGAAGCTTCAGATGAACTTTCAAGCTTGATATGTTCCTCATTTCATTTTTTGGTCTGATACAACACTCAGCCAATTGCAGTGTACATTTCTGCATTTATGCCTGCCAGAATCTCCTCGGTTCACTTCAGGAAGGCAATTTGAGATGAGAGTTATTTGATGGCATTTTAGATGTTGTTGTGTCTAATAATGATAATGACGGTATATGGAAGCTGGCACAATAGAAGTGCATAAGCTACTGGGGAGAGAGAGGCCCAAAATTTCATAAGAAAATGCTCATTATCTTTCACCAGCAGCAGATAAAGTTGAAATTTATTTCTACTGGTGGCTTGCAGCCCAAAACACTCGACTATTTCCAAGGCACACAGATTACAGTACTTTGGAAATCGCCCAATATGGAAGGCCAGGGGAATGTCTTTGTTTTCTGGCTAGAAAGCCAGAGTTCTCTCTCTGCCTCAGGTTTTACAGTTGCAGCAAGCTCTCTGGGAGCTACTGTAGTTTCGGTAGGCAGCATGAGTGAAAGGCTAGGGGGACTTAGCAGGAACTGTAGGGGAGAAAGTGACAGCAATGGTAGATTTGGCGAGCGATTTTGAATATGCAGCTCATAGAGCTTTGCATCATTTGCACACCCCACCCTTTAGCCCCCTTGCCAGAGAATGAGATACCCACTCTTTGCTCCTTTCCTGCAGTGGGGACAGGATAAAAAAATGAAGGCAGTGAAAATCAGAAGCAGGCATCTGGTGATGGCTCAAATAGCCCCCAGACATGTAGGGGCAGCCCCCACTTCTGTTGCTCACACTGGGGTTTTTGATGGAGACACGATTTTCAGTCTCCTGGTCTACAAGTCCTATTTATTTGGTAAGGGAATGAGCCTAATTGAAGTGATGTGTCCTTTTCTTCTAACACCGTTCAATTTTATTGTAACTTCCCTTTCGTTTTCAGCCTGTGACAGTCAGCTAAATGTGTAGGAGATTAGAGTTATCATATCTAGATTTATGCAAATAAGTACACATCACAGAGATCAGAAATAGAGAATGCCATAGCTGGAATGCAAGTGTGGTTCTCTGGTCTGCAAGTTACAAAGATGGCAGAACACACTTTGTTACCTTCTCAAAGTGTTGATACTCTTCATTAGTAACTTTTAAATTGCGAATATGACACATATCATTAACCATAACATCGGTTTAATGAAAAGATCATATCATAGAATCAGATCATTTGAGAATCTATAAATAAGTTCAATGGTAAGAAATTACTTAATGGAAGGGGAAATCCCTTTCTCATTGATTAAAAAATGCTTCCCCCTGTCACCTTTAGCCTATTAATAGGCCCAATCCTGAATTAAAAGCTGAGCTGCACACCATATGTGCCAGGGACAGAGAGAACATTCCAGCGCTTCTCAAATTTTCATGTCCGTATGTATCACCCAGAGGTTTTGTTAAAATGCAGATTCGGATTCAGCAGGTCCAGGGTGTGGCTCTGGGCGGTGGCTGCTGGCCTGTGGGCCACACTTTGAATGTGGAGGACATAGGGAACCTTCTGCCCTGTAAGGAGGCTCCGTTCAGTTTCAAAGTATTTCCGGAAATGTGCCCAACCTTTTGAAACACATAAAAAGTTTTGGTTGTTGTTATAATTCACTCTCATGATTCTTTTTGCAATTGTGTGGAACAGAGTAAACATATTTGAAATATCAACTGATGGAGTTTTTGTCCATGGGTTCACGTTTTCCTTCCACCGCCTTGCCCCCATTCAAACAATAACTGACCCTTTGCCCTCTGGCACATAAGAGGGAGGGGGCAGGAAAGAAAGGAAGTGGTTTCTTTCTAGATTTGAGTGCTTCAAGGGCCCAAGGCCAGTTCTCTGCCACCCTGTCACCTTATCACTCTCTATTTTCTCTCAGTCACTGAAGCCAGTTGTTGGTTTGCAATTGTTACTGTACTTGCTCTGTTGCACTTGTAATAGAATAAGGAGGATCAGTAAATAATTCTTGTACCCACTATCTCTACGACAGATTAAGAGGGTAGCCTACTTCAAGATAAATGAGAGAGAGCATATTTCACGATTATTTTGCAAAACAAGTATACCTATGTCAAAAGTATACAACTGAAGACACCGTTATGAAACAGACCACAGTAAGAACTGTCAGTAGTATACAACAGGGTTTCTCAACCTTGGCACTGATGACACTTGGGGCCAAATAATTCTTTGCTGCGGGACTGTCCTGTGCATTGTAGAATGTTTAGCAGCATCCCTGGCCTCTACCCATTAGATGCCAGTGGCACTTCCTGCACGCTTCTACACACATACACACAACCAAAACTATCTCCAAACATTGCAAAATGTCCCTGAAGGGCAAACTCACTTCTACTGGGAATCCCTGGCATATGACAATAGTAGCACACACAGAGTGCATATTGTGCAACTGGCAGGGTTCTAGGTATTTACATGTATTCACACATTTAATAATCAATACAACTTTATGAGATAGGTACTATTACTTTTCCTAGTATAGATGAGGAAGCTGGAACACAGGTTAACGAACTCACCCAAAGTCACAGAGCCAGTAGGTAGAAGAGCTGGGGTTTCCATCTAGCCAACCCTTCTAGTTTAAGAATCTGTGCTCTTAACCAATATACTGTGTGATGAAACATTGAGTAAACTAGAAAAGGAGTGCAATTCCAATAGGATTTATTTTGAATGTGAATAAAGTCAGCAATGCTGCTATGAGATACAGTTACATATTAATTTAATTGCCTGACACCAAACCATTTACATTTGGGGATTTTATAAAAGACTATGAATTAAATATAAGAGGCCCTGGGCCTTAGGGCTGCCTTCCTGGAGACTTTCTAAGTTCCCCTCTGGCACTGGTACTGGCCCAACCAGCAGTGCTTCCCAGGCAGCTGGGAAGCACTGCCCAACCAGCAGTGCTTCCCAGCTTTGCCCAGTCACCGGTTGTCATTCCTCCCTTCCAATTACTTTTTGAATCACTACCCTACCCCTTGCACGAGGTCGACCAGTTGCCCCAAAGAGCTCTGGAAATCAAATGTGTGGGCTGGTCTTGAGGTCCTGGTTCCAGGAGAGCAGTCTGGTGAGAACAGTGCTGCCACCAGCCAGCGTGGTATTTCTTTCATGAAAGTGCACAAGATTGGTGCTGACTCACTGATTTGGAGTGGCTCTCGCTCATATCACACAAGTATCTCTAAGCTACCAATGGTCCACCACCAACCCTTGGGCAATGCTGCTTCCAGTCTACAGGACCTGAAAGTGAAAGGGTTGACGGCAGGCACCCATTACCATGTGCATCCCCCAGCTGGCACCCAAGGTGATCCCCTTCCCCTGTAGCCTCTAAAGGTGTTGGTGACCCTCGAAGGGAGGCCGTGCCTGTGTCCTCAAGGGCTTCTGAGGCCATCACTCTACAATGCCAATGCTATATCCATGTCCTCTCTTGCCTCTGATCAATGTGGTGACTCTGTGCTCTCCTAGATCAGACTCAGGCCACGTGGATCTAGAGACAGACATTCCTTGTGTAAATGGGACTATTCTTGTCACTCAGCCCTTGGCTATCCTCCACTCTCCTCCCCTCTGGTGACTGTGAGTATACTGCAGGGGTATAGTCAAAATTGAGAGAGGTTGAATTCTAGGAGTGCAGTGATGATGGCCTGAAGGGTTCAAGAGAAGACATGGTTAATTCATGTGCTGTTCCACCTTTGTACTATAAAATTCTGGGTGGTAAATTTAACATGACCAGAAAATGGCTCGTTCACATTTTCCTGCATACTCTAAGACTTGCATTTGTGATCGTCATCAACAAAGCACAGTTAGAACATCTGAAAGAGTCATGGGCAGCAGGATGGATGATGCATTGTTAATATGTAATCATGTCACCGACATCACATAAATGTTATCAGAGAACTGTGGGGGCAAGAAGTGCTGTATTGCTTCAATAGTTTCCTAGTTTCCTGAGATGTTTTTTAAAGTCATGAATGGGTGTTGAATTATTTCTTTCAATGATGATATCACATTACCCAAGGAAACATGCCTATCTCAATTTAGCAGCAAAAATTCGATCAAGGACTTGACACTATGACCCTTCTAAATATTTTGAATATTTCTCACCAAGGGCATTATCAAATGGAGAAATTTGTTTTGTTCATTAATCATAGAAAAATGAATCTTTAGGAGTTTCATTTGTCAGAGAATAATCTCAGCTACTTTCCTTTATTAACA
This sequence comes from Globicephala melas, assembly GCF_963455315.2. Lineage (NCBI taxonomy): Eukaryota > Metazoa > Chordata > Mammalia > Artiodactyla > Delphinidae > Globicephala > Globicephala melas. Next base: position 109,161,382 of record NC_083335.1, read on the forward strand.
GAAGTCAAAGCCATAGCCAGCTTTACATTCCCAAAAGTGTGAAATAAAATCCCAGATTCCAAATGTATTTTCTTGATCTGAAACTTTATGAAAATAAACTAGCTTTGTTCAGTTCATCTTCCCCAACTAGTATTGATAGTATGAATTGGGAGCTCCAAAGAGAAGTTATTGAACTGTAGCACAATATAATACTGAAAGTGAAATAATGACATTTATTTATCCTAAATATAAAAACACTGTGCAAGGATCCTATCCATGTTCAAATGAGCTATCATTTTATGAAGAACTTCTTTCTGTTATGAATCTGAATTTAATTAAATATCAAAATCAGTTAGAAGATTAAAGGCTGAATTCTACCCTGCACCTCACAATGTGAAATATAAGACCTGACACTTCATGTTTTCACAGAAGTTAAGGTACCTGCTTTCCAGTTCCAAATCAAAAGAGTAATGAAACATGAAAGAAAACAATTAATAGTTAGCTCTCTCTATTTTCAATTTGCATTCCCCATGTATATAGTAACATATGATCACCATTAGTCTATCTGTGTTTATTATGTTATCTCTTTACCCTGTATTTCAGTAAAAACAAAGAAGGCTTGATTACATTTCTGGTAATTGATTTTCCATACACCTGGCCTGCTTCACTAATTTATCTGCTTGGTCTGTAGACACACTTGAGTTCATGACTCATTCAGCAAGTATCTGACACATGATGGTTGAACTGAATGCATTGCAAACACTCCTGACGTTATGGTTTGTTCATTGAATTTTCTTTTGATTTCTATGTTACCTCGATCCATAAATAGAGCAATAGCAAAAAAATTAGGCCCAAAGAAAGCTCTCAGTAAAGACATACAACAGAATTTCAAACGTTAGTACAGAACAATAAAATAATACCAGATCCAGAGGTGACATTCAGAATATTTAGAATGCTCATTCTCAGAAGGCTAATAAAAATATTATCAATTGATCCACATAAAATAAGTAAAAATACCTAAAAATCCATTCAAAGTCTCAATATTTATCAAGCAATTAAAAAAAATTAGTCTAATCTTGGCTTAATCTATAAGAGCACAAATAGATTCATTTCTGTCATTGTCCTTTTCCTGTAATTGAAACACTCATATGGCACTTTTTCAATTCCAAAAAAAATTCCTATTGCAGACTTCTCTTTATTCAGATTTTAATGTAATGACTGGGGGCAAATATTTACTTCACTTTTTGAAACCTTATTTTTGCCTTACCCCAGTTTACTGATTTTCTCTGATTGCAAGTATACTCTGCCTCAAATCCTTCTCTAGAATGAAGTAGGATGTAAATATACACATTCTTTCCTAGGATTCTTCAGGTAAGAGAAAGCACTTGCTATAACAGGGCCTAAGGCAACTTAACTAAGACTAGTACAGTCTTATGTAAGCAATTTCTGTAAGGTTTTATTTTTGTAAATATATTTCTAGTGGAAAATGTAAAAATCATTTTACTTTGGCACATAGAAAACATGAAGCTATTATCTAGCCTGGGATTAATAAAGAAGCACAAACAAAACCAAGTAAAAGCACAAACTAAAGAAATCAAAGACCAGGTAGACTCTGCAGCTCAAATCTAGTATTTGTCCAAAAGTTTAATGGACGCATCAAAAGTCTTTCAAAATCAAATGCCTGTCAGGACTTCCCTGGTGGTCCAGTGGGTAAGACTCCATGCTCCCAATGCAGGGGGCCTGGGTTGGATCCCTGGTCTGGGGACTAGGTCCCACATGCCACAAGTAAGAAGCCCGCATGCCGCAAATAAAAAAGATCCCACACGCTGCAATGAAGATCCCACGTGCTGCAACTAAGACCCAGTGCAGCCTAAATAAATAAATATTTTTTTAAAAAAACCAAAAGCCTGCCAGTCGATAAAGAGCCACCAGTGGTAGAAAACTTCCCCCCAAAGACGAGAGACTGGAAATGCATTTTCTCCTCAGAGTGAAATGAAAAAGAAGAATTATAAGTGAGAATGGAAAACATGCAGGTGAACTCAATCACTCGTTTAACACCTATGATGGAGCAACTTCGTGGGTCCGTCTTTGATCAAGGTGCTAGAGACACGAGTAAACACATCAGTCCAAGTCCTTGTCCTCATAGAGCCTTTATGCTGGTGAATGAGATAACTATGAATGAATGAATCAATCAATCAATAAAATACAGGGTTGCGTGTGTCTGTAAAGAAAATGAGAGGGTAAGGAGACAGAATCATTCAGAGAAGGGTACTCTTTCAGACAGGGTAGTCAGGGAAGGCTGTATAAAAAGAGAACATTTGAGCAGAGACCTGAATGAAGTGAAGAAGTAAGGTATGCAAATGTCCATCAGCAGATGAATGGATAAATAAAACGTGACAGATATATATAAGTACGTGCAAATATTATATAATGTATATAAAATATTGTTTGAACATAAAAAGGAATGAAATTCTGATACATGCTACAACATGGATGAACCTTTTGGAAAGTTTTGCTGTGAAGAGTAATAGAGAAGTGGCGTGAAAGAGGGACGGAAGGATTAGGGAGGACTTTTTGGTAATGAGCCTGTTTGCCACTGGAAAGTAAATGTCAGTTGAACCAGATGTGACTTTATGTCAGATAAAGACCTAATTTCCATAACAAATAAAAGGCTGAGCAGTGCACACTAAAAGCAAGCAAAACACTGAAATTATGACTAGTAAGAACTGTGAACTAATCCTTCCAAGTAGTCACAAGATTTAACGCCTTTCCAAAAGAGGGGATCCATTCCACACTTCATAGTTAAACACGTGGAAAATTTGGAAATGACACAGGGAAAATCACAAACATGAGAAGTTTTGATAAACAGGAAATAGAGAAATGAAAGGAAAAGGAAAGAAGAGAAAAATAAGGAAATAATTACTAATTCTTTTCATGTTACTGTAGAGCTTTCTCACAAAGAATTTGTGAATATGCTGCACCATATACTCAGAGGAATAATAAAAAAGAAGCATTAGTAAAATGACATAGACAACCTTGGGACTGGCAAAACAGAGCATATTACACATTACATGCATATTACTTATTGCAGCATAAAATTTGAAACATTGGAATGACCTTCTGGTTACAAAACCTCTTTGCTATATATATATTTTTAAATTTATTTTATTTATTTATTTTTGACCGCATTGGGTCTTCGTTGCTGCACGCAGGCTTTCTCTAGTTGTGGCGAGCAGGGGCTACTCTTCATTGCGGTGCACAGGCTTCACATTGCAGTGGCTTCTCTTGTTGCGGAGCACAGGCTCTAGGCATGCAGGCTTCAGCAGTTGTAGCTCGCAGGCTCAATAGTTGTGGCTCGTGGGCTCTAGAGCGCAGGCTCAGTAGTTGTGGCGCATGGGCTTAGTTGCTCCATGGCATGTGAGATCTTCCAGGAGCAGGACTCGAACCCATGTCCCCTGCATTGTCAGGCAGATTCTTAACCGCTGAGCCACCAGGGAAGCCCCAGCGGGGGCTACTCTTCATTGCAGTGCGTGGGCTTCTCATTGCGGTGGCTTGTTGCGGAGCATGGGCTCTAGGCACGGGCTTCAGTAGTTGTGGCATGTGGGCTCAGTAGTTGTGGCTCGCAGGCTCTAGAGCGCAGGCTCAGTAGTTGTGGTGCACGGGTTTAGCTGCTTCGTAGCATGTGGGATCTTCCCAGACCAGGGCTCGAACCCGTGTCCTCTGCATTGGCAGGCGAACTCAAGCACTGCACCACCAGGGAAGCCCCCTCTTTGCTATATTGCTTGCAAAACCAGACCAATTCTATCTAATATTGTTTTGGTATTTCTGGCCAGTACAATAAGATGTTAAAACCAAAAAAAAGAGGTATGACTCTTGGCAGGCAGAAGAAAGAATTTTTGTTATTTGCAGACGTTAAGATTGTACACTGAGTTAAGGCAAGAGAATCAATAGGAAAACTATTATAATTAATAAGCACATTCAAAAAACGGCTGGATACAGGATAAATATCAAGAAATCAATACTTTAGGTTATAAGCAGCTAGAAATATAATGAAAATACAATAACACAGCCTAAAATAATATCCTAGAAGTAATAAGAAATGTTTGGAATATATACCCTAGAAGTAATAAGAAATGTTTGGTGTATATATATATATATATATATATATATATATATAAAGATTCTTTATATATATATATAAAGATTCTTTTACTAAGAGAAAGAAGACTTGGATACCATGTCCCTAATTAGGCAGACAATCTTGTAAAAATGGCCATTCTTCCCAAAGGAAGGGTAATGCAGTGCTGATTGTAATCTCATGATGATTGATTTTAATTTGACAATATATTTCTGAAGATCATCTGGAAGAATAAACAGGTGAAAAATAGCCAAGAAAACTTTTGAAGAGAAATGATAGTGGGCTTGTTCTTCTAGATATTAAAGCTATTTATAAATCTCAAATAATTGAAATAATGAATTATTTGGAAAAGACTTATAGAGAGAGCAATAAAACAAAAAACTAATACAAGATCGAAACTCTGGAATGCATGAGTATTTACCATATGGCTGAGTAGGTATTACAAATCAGTTGGGAAAGTATGAATTTTTCCATAAGAAGTGTAGAGTAGCTACACTATATTGACAGCTATATTGACAGCTATATAAGAAAATCATATTAAACTATTACCATATCATGCACCAAAATAAACTTCAATAGATTAAACAAACATAATCAAACCACATAGAAAATATAGGTATCTGATTTTCTAGTGAATAAAAGTTTCTTAAATTTAAAAGTAATTTTTTAAACAACAAAGAAAAATATATACACAACATGAAAAGTAAATCAACAAATTGAGAAAAATATCTGCAACAAATATGATAAACTAAAATTAATATCCATAATATATGAGTTCTTGAAAATTGGTAAGATAACCCTAAAACATGATATAAAAATGGCCAAAGGACAATCTAGAAAAGAAGAAATGCAAATGGCTAGAAAATAACCTCATTCACAATTGAAAATAATCAAATTGAATAACAGGTGATAAAGAGTGATGATAATGCCCCCCCCCCAATGAATCACACCTCTCTGAACCTATGGTCCTTTGCAGTATGACTTTGATACTCCTTTCATGAAGAAATGCAATCTATTTCCCTACCCCTTGAAGCTGGGATAGCCTTATGACTTACTTTGATCAAAAGAATGTGGTAGAGGGCTTCCCTGGTGGCGCAGTGGTTGAGAGTCCGCCTGCCGATGCAGGGGACACGGGTTCGTGTCCCGGTCCGGGAAGATCCCACATGCCGCGGAGCGGCTGGGCCCGTGAGCCATGGCCGCTGAGCCTGCGCATCCGGAGCCTGTGCTCTGCAACGGGAGAGGCCACAACAGTGAGAGGCCCGCGTTACGCAAAAAAAAAAAAAAAAAAGAATGTGGTAGAAATTACTTTGTGCTAGTTCTGGAGCTTAGGCCTTGTGGGGCCTCCGTTTTCAATCTTGCCACTGCATTGGAACCCTGAGACTGTGAAGAAGCTCAGTCTAACATATCTTTCAAGATAAGGGACCATGATGGGAAGAAAAAAGGCGACTCAGCCAACAGCTAGAAATCACTTCCAGACATTTGAGTGAGGCCATCTTAGCCCCTTCAGCTCCAGCAAGCTGTCACAGGACTACAGATGCATAAATGACCTAAGTAAGACCAGGAGAAGAACCACATAACCCCGGCTTGCCAGCCCATAGAATCATAAGAAATAACAAAACATTGTTTGAACATACTAAACTTTGGGGTTGTTTGTTACATAACAATAGGTAAATGATACAGTAAGTTTCCACTTTTATCTACCAACTTAGCAAAGAATTAAAAGAAAAAAGACGCTAATTACTAATGAAGGAACAGTTAGCGAAATACCATAATTCTAGGAGTGTTAATAGATACAAACTGGGAAATGATGTTGCAATATTCGTCAAGTTCTTAAGTATATTTAAATCCTTTGACCAGCTAATTCTCCTTCTAGAGTTTTATCTTACAGAAATATTAAAAGGTGGACAAGATTTATGCCCAAAGATGTTTGTTACCCATAATTTTTTTAAATCAGGGCAACTTTCCATTTAACAATAGAATAATACATTTTTAAAAATTAAAGTATATCTGTGTGATGGACTGTTATTTCATGGAAACCGGTCCCTATTGTCAGAAATCACAGATATAGACCTAAGTACATAGTATGATCTGTCTGAGTTTGTGTTTGGGATAAGCAGGTAGCAAAGACTAAAACAAAGTATATCCCAAAAACTTAACAGTAATTATTTCTGAGTGTGTTATGTGAGTTGTTATTTTCTCCTTTAGTTTTCCTTTTATTTCCCAAATTTTCAACAGTAACACTGCATTATTTTTATAATAAGAAAAAAATGTATCTTATTTTGAAGCTAAGGCAAGTTCTTGGTTGTCTGAGAAGATTTAATTATGGTCCTGTCTTAACGAGATAATGAACTAACAAACAATTACTGATCACCTACTATGTACAAACTACTGTGTCAGATGTTGAGGTGGGCTTATTGAAAGAGTCTTGAAACCACAAGCCTGTAACAGATAAGCCTCCAAAAAGTGACCAACTATTCCTACTATTAGTTAACAGATTGTATTACATCAATCAAAACAATCAGGGAAAACTGTGACAGCAATTAGAATCAGGAGGTAACTTAGAGACAAGTTTTACAAATCTGAGTAGATTCAACACCCCAGTTGAAAAGTTCTTATAAACTGCATATGGTCCAGTGGGATTGGCATGTCTTAATGACCCTGAGGTAGCCTTTGGCCCAAAAGTTCCTTTTTCCTGCCCAGTACTGGATTAGGAGGACATTTTCTCTTAAATATCTTCATCTATCAACCAGAGCTCAAGCTAGATCAAATGGACCAATCCAACTAGAGTGTTGAAAGGGCTGTAGATCTGGGGATTGACCAGAGGCTGGGAATTGGAAGAGGATCCCATATACTGTAACATGATGACTCAGTCTCTGTTCACCAAAAATGGAAGATTCTAGATTATACAAATCGGGAACAATTTTAGAGAGCTGTAATTTGTTTCAGTCCTAGAGACACCATAATCAATTAGCCACCACCAAAGATCCATGTGGTCAAGCCATTCTGACAAACATTTGGGTTTTGCCACCCACCCACACCCATTGCTGTCTAGTGACTAAGGGCTACTATTACTCAGCCTCTGCCTCAACCACCCTATTTCAGTGGTTGCATTTCCTGTCTTTGTTCCCTGCCACCAATACAGTGCTTTTCAAGGATGCTGATTTATATTCACCAATTTATTCTTTATTGCCATAATGAAGGGAATATTTTGTAGGCCCTCTCAGAGGACCTGGTTGTGGGTTGGACAAATCAGTTGCACGTGATAAATCCACTTCAACATTCTCATCTCCCTAAGCCTTTGAATTCCTTCTTTCACATCATACTAAGGTATTTCTGGCATCCCAACTTTATTTCCTATAACACTGTTGAGTACAAATTTTAGTTAAACAACTGAGCAAACAGAACCAGCTGCTTGAATCCAGAATATATGGCAAAGGCATTCTTGTTAATTAACTCAGCTCAATTTAAAATTGCTTTGATCTCTGTTTTGTTGTTGCTTTTGTTTCTGATTTTGGTTATTGTTGTTATTTCTATTCACAAAAAAATCAAGTCACACTCAAGATTTTGTGAGTTCAGTCACTTTATTAAAGACTTCAGGAATTACAAGAGGGATTTCAGGGCTGCTATACAATCTTGCACTATTCTCCTGTCTTCCCCTTTATACTCCAAATATTTTTCAAAAGCCCATGTTCCCAACAAATTGGATAACTTAGATGAAATAGACAAACTCCTAAAAAGGTACAAACTACCAAAAAATGACTCAGAAAGAAATAGAAAATCTGAACAGACATGTAACAAGAAAAGAGATTGAATTGGCAATCAAAATACTACCTACATTCCACACAAAAACTTGTACACAAATTTTCATAGTAGTATTACTGATAGTAGCCCAAAAGTGCTAACAATACAAATCTATGAGCCAATGAATGGACAAATAAAATGTGGTATAATCATTCAGTGGAATATTATTCAGCAGTAAAAAAGAAACTTATACATGCTACAACATGGATGAACCTTGAAACTATTAGGCTAAATTGAAGAAGCCAGTCACAAAGGACCACATATTGTATGGTTCCATTTATATGAAATGTCCAGCCAGAATAGTCAAATCTATAGAGTGGTTGCCTAGAGCTGAAAGAATTGGAGGAAATGGAGGTTGACTACTAAGAGTATGGGATTGTTATTTGGAGTGATGAAAATATTCTAAAATTGATTGTGGTGATGGTTGCACAATTCTCTGGCTATACTAAAAAAACATTTAATTGTTCACTTTAAATGGGTGAATTATATGGTATGTGAACCACACCTCAATAAAGTTATTACCAAAAAAAAAGAAAAAGCCCACATTCCCACAGGTGACTTTTTCTGCCTCAGTCAGCCTCTGGAGAAGTACAATCCTGGCCTCTGTTCTAATTGCTTCTCTTTCTCCTTCCAGTATTATTAAAATATCAGATGTCAGAGAGAAAAATATATTGGTCATAATAAAGAGGTAGAGGCAAAATTGACAGCCATAGGAAATACTGTTTATGTAAAACACAAGACTTCCTTGACATAAATATTGTTTTAGGGCTTCTGTGGTGGCACAGTGGTTGGGAATCCGCCCACCAATGCAAGGGACATGCGTTCAAGCCCTGGTCTGGGAGCATCCCATGTGCCACGGAGCAACTACGCCTGAGCTCCACAACTACTAAGCCTGCGCTCTAGAGCCCGTGCGCCACAACTACTGAAGCCTGTGCACCTAGAGCCCGTGCTCTGCAACAAGAGAATCCATAGCAATGAGAAAAGCCCGCACACCGCAACAAAGGGTAGCCCCCGTTTGCTGCAACTAGAGAAAGCCTGCGTGCAGCAACGAAGACCCAACGCAGCCAAAAACAAAGAAAAAAAGAGTTTTAAAAATTAGATCAAAAAAAAAAATTCGATCAGTTAAACTTGAAAGAAACCTTAACTTGAGAAATATCAGAAAAAATTCAATATTAGATATATAAGAATTTAGTAATTTAAACATATAACTTAAAGTTTAATCTTTAAAATATTTCCTTATTATTCAAGTTCAAGTTTTTCATAAATTAAATAGGTAATACAGATAAGCAAAAAGAAAACATTTTTTAAAAATCGGAGTAACAGAATACTGTAACAGAATATCAGAGAGAATACTGTTATTATTTTATCACTTTTTCTATACCAGTATATACATACAAGCCCATGGGGTTGTACTCCAGAGTACCTGGAAATTTGTGAGTTGTATCCTTTTTTTTCAGTTATACAAATATATGTATATATTGTTTTTCATATTCTTTTCTATTATGGTTTATCACAGGATGTTGAATATAGTACCTGTGCTATACATTAGGACCTTATTGTTTATCCAGCCTCTGCTTATCCCAAACTCCCAATCCTTCCCTCCCCTACCCCAACCTTGACAACCACAAGTCTGTTCTCTATATCTGTGAGTCTGTTTTTGTTTCATAGATATGTTGATTTGTGTCATATTTTAGATTCCACATATTAGTGGTATCATATGGTATTTATCTTTCTTTTCTGACTTACTTCACTTAGTATGATAATCTCTGGATCCGTCCACATTGTTGCAAATGGCATTATTTCATTCTTTTGATAGCTGAGTAATATTCCATTGTATATATGTACCACATCTTCTTTATCCATTCATCTGTCAGACACTTAGGTTGATTCCATGTCTTGGCTATTGTAAATAGTGCTGCTATGTACACAGGGGTGCATGTATCTTTTCAAATTATGGTTTTGTCTGGTTAGTTTCCCAGGAGTGGGATGGCTGAATCATATGGCAACTCTATTTTAGTTTTTTGAGGAACCTCCCTACTGTTCTCCATAGTGCCTACATCAATTTACATTCTCACCAACAGTGCAAGAGGGCTCCCTTTTCTCCATACCCTCTCCAGCATTTGTTATTTGTAGACTTTTTGATAATGCCCATTCTGACCAGTGTGAGGTGGTGCCTCATTGTAGTTCTGATTTGCATTTCTCTAATGATTAGCAATGTTGAGCATCTTTTCATGTGCCTATTGGCCACCTGTATGTCTTCCTTGGAGAAATGTCTATTTAGGTCTTCTGTCCATTTTTTGACTGGGCTGTTTGTTTTTTTGTTGTTGAGTTGTATGACTTGTTTGTATATTTTGGAAATTAAGCCCTTGTTGGTCACATCATTTGCAAATATTTTCTCCCAGTCTGTAGGTTGTCTTTTCTTTTTGTGAGTTGTATCTTCTACTCATAATTTATAAAGAAAACTTTTCATATTGATATGCAGCTTTATCATTATTCTTTTTTTTTTTTTTTTTTGCCGTATGCGGGCCTCTCACTGTTGTGGCCTCTCCCATTGTGGAGCACAGGCTCTGGATGCACAGGCTCAGCGGCCATGGCTCACAGGCCTAGCCGCTCCACGGCGTGTGGCATCTTCCCGGACCGGGGCATGAACCCGTGTCACCTGCATCGGCAGGCGGACTCTCAACCACTGTGCCACCAGGGAAGCCCTATCATTATTCTTAATTGCTGCATACTATTCCATCTTAGACACACCTTAATTTAAGCCATCTCTTATTGTTAGACATTAGATTATCCCCTATTTTATTTTGCATAAACAGCATAAAAATAAACATTCTTGTTTACCCATCTTTACATGTATGTGGAGTCATTGTCTTGGGATAAATGATGAGATGTGGAATTTTTGAGCTAAGTAATATATACATGGATATTATATTCCCAAACTTCTCAGCAAAATAATTCTATCAGTAACAACAATTCTATCAGTAATTTCATAGCAGTATATGAAAAAGTGACTGCTTTCCCACATCTCAGCCAAGACTATGTGTCTACAATCTTTTTATCCTTGCTAGTCTGACAAAGGATATCTCGTTATTATTTTAATTTGCATTTTTAAAAAAAAAATTAATGTTTCATATGTCTTGTCATTAGTAAGTCTACTATTCACAAACTTAATCTAGTTTTTATTAGTTTCTATTTTTAAATTGATTTATAATAGCTTTTTAAATGCTAAGGATATTAATCTTTGCTCTGTCATGAATGTTACAAATATATTTTTCCAGTTTTACATCTATCTTTATGGTGCTTTTTCCATATAGAACCTCTAAGCCTCTTTATGGTCAAATATTTCAGTCTTTTTCCTTCTGATTTCTTCTACTGAAGTAATGCTTAGAAAGTCCTTCCCAACCTAAGACATGTACCTGTGGTTTCTCCAACAATATATTTATTTCACATGTTCAAATATTTAATCCATCTAGATTTAAATAGAGCTCTGAATTAATTTTTTCCACATCATTAACCAAGTGTCGTAGCATCATTTGTTAAATTATTTCTTCTTTCACCACAAATTTGAGAGGCTGCTTTTCTCATATAGTATTCCAATTCCTGTGTACACTGCGGTCTGTTTCTCGACTCTTCTTTCTCCCCTGGGCTGTCTGATTCTTTCTTGCAACAAGACCCTTGTGTTTTTCTGGGCTGGTCATCTGCCAACACTGGGCCTCCCCCTGCTGAGCAGTCTCAGCATTGGCTGCAGTCCCCACTGACACTTCCAGTCTTTCCTGAGGTGAGGCAAGGGATGGCTTCTCTCCCTGTGATTTTTGCTCTGTTACATGGCAGCCACAGACAGGTTACTTGAGCCCCAACAAATTATATAGTTTAGTGCCTGTTTTTATTTTGGCCAACAATCATAGTCCCTTGTTCTTCCCAGCATAGACTTCATTCATTCATTCAACAGAAGACCACTACAGTACCTGGATCAAGACATTGTCAAGCAAGGGACACCATGCCATCTATACATGAAGCCACTGCTCTTCAAACATTAGCCCTTGTTGCTGAGTCTGGTTTTCCATGTCTCCCAATGTGGAAGGCAACATTCTTATCATGCCTTAGAAGGCCCTAGAAGGCCCTTTGTGATCTGGCCCACTCTTCTTTCCCCTCTTCAGTCTCATATCCTACAACTCCCTTGACAGCCTCCACTTCAGCCACACTGACGTCTTCACTCTTTCTTGAACATTCCTGTCAGGGCAGGCAGGTTCTCCTCAGGACGTTTGTACTCACCATTCCTTCTTCCTGGAATTCTCTTCCCTCAGCTAGCTACATGGATAACTTGCTCACTTCCTTCACAGTTTTGCTGACATCACCTTGTAAAAGATGCCTACCCAAAACACCTGTTATGGACAGAATTGTGCCCCCTAAATTCATATGTTGAAGCCCTAACCTGCAATGTGACTGTATTTGGAAGTAGGACCTATAAGGAGGTAATAAAGGTTAAATGAGGCCAGAAGGATGGGGCCTTAATGCAGTAGGGCTGGTATCCTTATAAGAAGAGGAAGAGACATCAGAGCTCTCTGTCTCACCATGTGTGTGCACAGAGGAAAGGTCATGTGAGGTCATAGCAAGAAACAGCCATCTACAAGACGGGACGAGAGCTCTCACTAGAAACTAAATTTTCCGGCACCTTGATCATGGATTTTTGGCTTCCAGAACTGTGAGAAAATTAATGTCTGTTCTTTAAGCCACCCAGTCTGTGTTATTGTGTTATGGCAGCCTGGGCTGACTAGGACATGATCCCACTCACGTTAACTCCAAGGCCCTTTTGCCTGTACTACCAATCTCCCTTACTTATTCTACCCTAGCCCTTAACTTAAAAAATAATCTAAAATTTACTTCTTAGTATTTTAATTGTTTATTCTCTGTCTTCTTCCACTGGAATATAAACTCATGAGTGCAAGGATTTCTCATGTTTTCATTCATTGATGTATCCCTAGCTGGAGCATAGCAGACTCTCAATAACTGTCTGAATGAATTGCAGCAGACTCCTTCTTCCTTTAAGGTGAATTCTCTCTCAGAAGCCCTAATCCTTGCCTCAGTCCATTAGGAAGCATCTTTGTAAGTCTATCCCACCTTGAGGGCACAATTTGAGCCCTTTGTTCAGGTGGGTCCTCCGCCTCCACGACAATTAGTGCAAGGCAATAGATACTAGAGTTGGAATTGGGGGACCCCTTGCCCGGGGCATATCTGAATTTCAGGTCCAGCTCTTGGTGTTTTAATTTGGGCTCCCCTCAAAGCAGAGCCTGAAACAAAGATGTGGATGCAGGTGGCTCACTTGGAAGGTGATCCCAGGCATCAGGAATGAAAGAGCAGGAGAAGTAAGGCAGAGAAGAAAGGAAGCCAGTGAAGGGTATGTTATTGAACCAATTACTGCTGTGGGCAACTGGAGCTCACTCCTGCCCGCACCCCACTGGCAAACGGTGTAGAATGTGCCTTGGAATTATTCCTCCATCAGACAGGAAGCATTTCTGGGCCCACTCCTGTCCCCCTTTGTTTCAGAGTATCACGCAGAGGTGTTACTTCCCGTGCCCCGCTCTGCGCCATACTCTCAGGCTGCCATATGTACCAGCTGAGCGAGACGCAGCAGTAATGTGAGAGAACCCTTCAGCACGCATAAGAAATGGTACCATGGCTACCACTGAAATCATAGGGAAGCAGAGGGAATGGGGTTTGGGGCACAAGAGCACCAACTACATTTGGTTACAATAAATTACATTTTAAGAACTGCTTTAGTATCTCACTATAGAATATATAGAAATATTTCTATTTCTATTTCTATATATTCTATTACTAAGTTTTCATTTTTCATGTAGGTAAATGAACTTTGCTAGAAGGATGTGATCTATTAATACAATATGGCACACTGAGCCCATAAACTGAAAAGAACACAACGACCTATGGACAGAAAGCTGGCTTGCAGTTCTCAGTCCACCGTTATTGGTTGTAGCAATGTTGCTTGTTGATTTGTGAGAATTTTCATCCACAGTAGCTCTTCCTCCCAGTAATCTTTAGTATATAAGTAAAGATATTACCCGTGATCAGTGCTCCTCCAGGGGCAAGGTATGTGTGGTATTTCAGCACAAACTGCTATCTGCCATATCAGACTCTCCAGACAGCCTCCTCAGAAGGCTCATCCTTTTCACGGATTAATTGAAACTGTTACACCAAGTCACCGAAATGGTACAGTATCTAGGAACTACTGTTCTTTGCTCAGAGATAAACATCTCCAAATGAGGACTTCATCTAAGCACAGAGTGTTCCTCATTTTTCCAGAAAATTACAACTAAATCAACCCTATGTTTTAAGGATGCAAGAAGCTTAATAGACCTAAGAATGGAAAAATAAAATACCTGCAAAAGCTGCAGAGAGAAGAAGAGTTCAAGTATGCACAAAAAAATTTCAGAAGTTCACTTCTGGACACTATTTATGGTTGGAGGAAGGAGAAGATGCTTAGAAAATATTTGTGCCCATAACTGCCTGAAATATCATGTCTGGTATTTTGGGATGCAAGTCTAACCCTTGAATGAGGAATGTCCCTGGCCAGGAGGACATGTCTAGCATGTAGTAGGTATTTAATAGGTTACGTGTATATTTGTTAAAAGCACAATACATCTTCCAGCTTAATCCCTGATTCCACACCTGAGAAAAATAACCCCTACTGCAGGCATGGTATTCCCCAAGCATTCTTCAGATTTAGGCTCAAGCAATAGTGAACACATTTTGTTCTAGGTAAAATCTTCAGTATAAGTTTATCTCATTTAGTCCTCACCCAAACCCAATAACATGAGCACCTATTATTTGGGAGATGAAAAAGCAGAGGTCAGAGAAGTTGAGACTTTTGCCCAGGGTCACATAGCTAGAAAACATACAGCCAAGATTCCAACTGCAAGTTCAGGGAGTGGGCACTTTGTTTGTTTAAAGGCCTCAAGTTCTTTGCCACTCCTCCCATCAAGAGGGGGCTGCTCTAAAACTCCTTGCCTTGAATCTAGGCAGCCTTATAAACTACTTTGACCACAAGACAGAGGTGAAAATGATGCTATGTGATTTCCGAGGTTAGGTCATAAAAGGCCATGCGGCTTGCCCTGGCTCTCTTGGAACACTCGCGTCATCCACGGGCTCCCTCTTGGGACTTCCCCTCTCAGAACCCAGCCGTCATACTGTGAGAAGCCCAAGCCACATGGAGAGGCCATGTGTAGGTCCTCTGGTCAACAGTCCTGCTGCACCCAGTCATGGAGTCATCCCAGCCCAGACCCCAGACATGTGAGGGAAGAAGCCTCCAGATGATTCCAGCCCCCAGCCACTCTAGTCCTCCCAGACCAGCTGAGGATCCACACATCATGGATCAGAGACAAGCCATCCTCACTGTGCCTTGTCTGAATTCCTGACCCCAGAAGCTGTGAGCATAATAAAATAGCGGTTGTTATTTACACCACCAGTTTGGGATGATTTATTAGGCAGTGATACTAACTGTAACAGGGACCTTTCCCCAAACTTCAAATATCCCATGCACTTATGATGACATATAATCCCATAAAGTCCCACAGGCTCATGGAGACCCATGAGTGCCACCTAGATCCCTTGAAGTTACAGGGGAGCAGGAAGTAGGGACTCTGGCCCAAACTCTGATCTGGGCTTTGTTTCTAAAACTCTAGCCTCAACAATTTCTCACTCCTTCCTATTAGACCTTTCTAGTAACTTTTTCTGCCTGCTACCTTATTTCGGTCACACAAAGCATCCTTTGCCTCTCTGAGCCCACCTAGCCCCTCTGACCCTTCCTAGCACTAAGATTTCTATCTTCATTCTTCACAGCTCTCCCTCTGGTCCCTAGAAGCAGGGGGAAAAAAATCTACCTTCTCTTACTGTCGGTCTCAAGACCTGATCACCAACCCTATTTTGGTGGAAGTCACTATTTTCCACAGATATCCCAGCCCACTCACACTAAGTGTGACGACCAAAAGGCACCCATTCCTCTCTCCTCTAGGCTCCTGTCCGCTGGAGAGAGCATAAGTGCCAGATCGAGGGCCTGTCCAGACAGGAAAAGCAGAGCATCCTCAATAATCATCAAGGTTTAGTAAGAATTCGATTTTATCAAGCCCTTACCTTAAACACATGTCATCATTTTAAAAATGAAGCAAGTGTGGATTGCATTGGAATCTCAATCAGACCAAAACAATTAACTGACTGTATAAAACAATTCAAGATATCAAAAATATCTTGTCTGAGAGGCAATAGGAATTTCCCATCCCTAGACCCAAAGTCTAAGTACACAGTAGCTAAGGCCTGAAATTCTACTCTTCAAGGTTTATTCCGTTGGCTTAAGGCTTTGTTCCCCTTTAAAATTCAAATATCTTATGAGTGTCTTACCACTTAGTGACAGTGGCTGGTCTTGCTAACTGACTACCTAATATCCATTCTCCTCCCCTTTTTTTCTGGTTACAGAACTCCAGTTTGGGGGTTGGGGTAACAGTATATACAGATTCCATTTCAGCTAAGGGTGGTCGTGCCACCCAGCTCTGGCTTCTGAGGGTCTAGGTGGAAACCGTTGAAAGGGGCTGCCTGAAAAGCTTGTTTAAAAAGGCAGATTTCTAAACACTCTTCCATTCTTGCTTCATGAAAGATGGAGACAATTCGGGGAGGCACAGCAGCCATATTGCAAACCTAAGGACGTGAGTTACATGTCACAAATAGCAGAGCCTAATTTGTTGATGGCATCACAGAGTCACTGCACTAGTGCTATAGTCAACCTATCCCATTCCAGATGGGCGGCACCCTATTGAGTTAAGGCTGGAGAGAGAGGTTTCTGTCTCTAATGGATGCAGTGTTACAAAGGTTTGGGAAATCATCCAGGAAGTGAGTTTTGAAACAAGCAAGAAGGCAGAGGCATTAGAGGCTGTAAGTACTGTACAGAAAAAAAGGTTCACTGGAGGAGAAAACTGTGGAAGTGGGGCCCTGAAAGTCAGCCTATCATGAACAACTTGACTTAGGTTTTACCCTGCATTCTTTTTTTTTTTTAACCCTGCATTCTAAACTAACTAAGTGGAGAAATCATTCCATGACCTTCCATAAGTGGGAGAAAAGAAAGCATTTCTTTGCAGCGTCTTTATGAAACAATAACGTGAATGCTCAACATGCAAATGCTTCAGGAAGATTTTTCTGGGACGAATCTAGGTGAATCACAATTCTAGTCAAGAGGTTTTCATAAGCAACATAGAAGGCCAGAGGTTTCCCTAAATGATGGCTCCACAGGAGCTGGTCGTGGGGTATGAGCTCACTGACTAAAATGAACGTTGAATTGGTGTTTTTGTTCTCCTGAAATGCAGTTGTCATTGGCTGGACTTGGCAGTGCATAAGTTAGTACAAACATTACATAGGACCATTTGAATATTTTACCAATAACTTTGTTATTTGAGAGCTGAGATGTCAGAGCACTCTAAAGAGAAAACTATGGTCCAGTTTTAACCTTTAATCTAAAATATTCATGCAAACCTCAGTTTCTTTCGTGAGGATTTCATGCATAAAATCAAAGACAAGCTAAGGTTGAAACTGGTGGAGAGTTTCCTTTAACTTGGAATTATCTGTACTGTTTACCACTTCTCCTTCAGGAAAACGTCGCCATAAGTTGTAGGTACATTTTGTGAAATCCCACCAACAGTTCAGTAGGTGGGAATCAAGTGAGTTACAATGTTTTTAGCTTAACCCCACAAAGAATTTTCCCATTCTATAGCATTGGGGTGGAGCGGTGCCTCTCGAACTGTAACGTGCAGTATGACTCATCCAGGGATCTTGTTAAAATACAGGCTCTGATTCAGTAGGTCTAGAGGTGAGGCCTGAGCCTCTGCATTTCTCACAAGCTCCCAGGCGATGCTGATGCTGGTCCATGAGCCACACTTTGAGTAGCCAGGGAGTAGAGCATGGGCTAAACTGGCTGTTCCTCGGGATCATTTAGGGATCTTGTTTTTTAAAAACAACAACAACAAAAAAAACCCAAAAAAGCAAAAAACCACCAAGTCTTGGGCCATATCCCAGCTCTACAGAATCAGAATCTCCGGGAATGAGGTGCAGGAGTTTGTATTATTAACCATCTCCCCAGGTGATTCCTATTCAGCCGTGAGCTGCACCTGGTCTGCAATGAGGCGAGCAGCAGGTCTCAAAGAGTAGCTGTGTGCCCCTAGATCAGAATCGCCGGAGGAGCTTGACGATTGTGCGGATCCCTCTCTGCAGATACCTCCCTTCTGCTGCCTAGGAAGGAGGCAAAGGGTGGAGGGAGTAGAAAAAATCAGGAGACAGTATAAAAAGAGAGATTGACGTCACTTCAACTCCCAGCTGGCAGGAGTGGAGAGGGCCAATTCTCCTGGAAGTGACAGCATGCGACGCGCCTCCCGCTGCCTGACCACCTGCACCTCCTTCCTTCCCTTCCTCTCCCTGGCAAGTGCCACAGCCAAGGCTGCCCCTCGGGGGCTGCTGGGGGGCCTAGTTAGAGAGGAGAGAAGAGGAAAGAAAGGGGAGGGCTAGAAAAATAGGCAAAGGTATAGTAAGTATGAACAGCCTTAGGCTTCTGTTCAAGCCAATGCAAATAAATAAATACATATTTCAATATCTGTACTTGCTGAAATGGTAACAATATATTATTTGGCCAAAAGAGTGCATTCCAGTTGCGTAAAATTGTGTCTATGTGTAGAAAAGGGTCTGGAAGATCATGAACCGTATTAATTTCCAAGTGGTGAAATTTCAGGTACTGCCTTCCTTGCTTCTGTACACTAATCTGTATTGTTTGAATGTTTTACACTAAGCATGGATTATTTTTATAATGAAAAATAAATTAAAAAGCCATTTTCATTGGGGGAAACAAAAACAAGGGGTCACAGTGCTAACATACTGTAGGACACAGATTGAGGAGGAGGATACAGGCCCTTCAAGAAGCTCTCAGACTCAGCAGTCAGAATCATGGATGCTTTCTGAGTTGCAGAGATATACAGCTAGGTGGCCCACAACAGATGTCAGGGCTGGACTCTCCTGCAGGGAGTGGCATGTGGCCCAAAAGTCCAAGATGGAATCCAAGTGTATGTTATTGAGTGCAGATCTGAACAGGAGTTTAGCGTATTAAAGGAGAGAAATTTATCAAGGTTGATTAGTATGAATAAAGTAGCTCTGGAGGAAAATGTATGAGTCAAGGGATCTCGAAAAAGCCACTATAATGCTTCAGAAAGATGGCATTCTTGTGGCTATAACAATGAGCTGAGCCAAGAGCTCAGCTAGAGATTAAGCAAGCAAAGCTGAGACCTCATCAAAGGTGGAACCACTCCTGCTTGCCCTGGGACTCACTCCCCATGGTACTGATATAATAGAATTGCCACATGCAAATGAACTAAATAGCAACTAGGTGTGGAACAATGATCTCAGTAGAAGTTTGGGCAGGCTTTGTACATCGGACAAAAGATGAGTTCATGAGGGGAAGAAGCTAAACAGGGTCTGCTTATTTGGAAATTTCTTGGGTACTGCAGACCTGTGGTATCTCCCACTGATTTGAACTCTGGTCATGGAAAATCATAATCTAAATGTTTGTAGGTCCATGTTGCCTCGGTCTCCTGCTTCAATCATGGGGAGAAAAAGAAAAACATAAAGCAGCCTGGAGGGAGGGGTGAAGGTCAACCAATTAAATCACCCCTAGGATTCTGAAAGCTGAGTCAGCAAAACTCCCTGAAACTCCTAATTTCTGAACTTGTACTGCCATCCACAACTTAAAGAGATTTTTCTCTTTTAATTTCCTATATCTATTGCTTTCTATTAGCTCAAGCTTCAGCAGGGAGGACTGGGTCATGGAAAGAGAAATATGAACCTAGATACGGAAACACAAATGTTTAAGTGAGTATGAGGCACCTTCTAGCAGTGATAGATAAGCTGAGAAAAGGGGCTACATGAATCATTTTGCCTCACACAATCTCAGGCACCTTCATCATCACAATCTGAGCCTGGCTTCATCAGCACACTTTCATCGAGTTAGTTTCCAGCCACTGTGCTATCTACAAGGGTTAAGAAAATGAAAGATAAATGTTTCTGGGAGATGGGAATGGGATGAGGAAAGGGGGAGGAGGGACATGGACATGGAGACAGCTGCTGATAACACACTGTCATGACAAGCAGACCCTGTGGCCAGCTTGGGCTCATAGCCTGCCTTCGCCTGTTACTTCCATTGCTTCCACCTGGATATTGTAGCCAATAGAGAGTTGCCCGGGCAGTTATCATGCCACAGGCTAATTTTACTGCTAGGAAAAGGTAGGATTTAGGTTCTCTGCAGTGACTTAGAAAATATCTGTGATACAGCATCAACAGCTGAAATCAAAGGAGGTATCTCAAGTGGGGGGGAATGAGTGATCAAAAATAGGAGATGAGAAATTGTCACTGACTTGTTTGTCACCAATGTTAACTACACAGGAGTGCGTTTACAGTTTGAACGCATGCTGCATTCAGGAAGGTTTGACTGGTGCTGACCATTTCTGGGCCTCTCAGGGTCTCAGATCCAAAACAACTGAACACACCCCCGAGGAAGCTGCTAGTTCAGCTCTAACTCTCCTGGCCACATCAACCTAAAATATCCCTACAGACAGAAATGGTTCTGAAGCAAGATTCTGATTTTTTTTTTTTAACAAACGTATTTATTTATTTATGGCCGCGTTCATTGCGGTGCACGGGCTTCTCATTGCGGTGGCTTCTCTTATTGCGGAGCACGGGCTCTAGGTACACGGGCTTCAGCAGTTGTAGCATGCAGGCTCAGTGAGGGGCCCAGAGCACAGGCTCAGTAGTTGTGGCGCACGGGCTTGGTTGCTTCGCAGCATGTGGGATCTTCCCAGACCAGGGCTCGAACCTGTGTCCCCTGCGTTGGCAGGTGGATTCTTAACCACTGCGCCACCGGGAAAGTCCAAGATTCTGATCTTCTTTTCTCTTTTTCAGACCCATCAGAGGATATCTCCAAGAAGATGCGTGAGGAAATTTGCCAGTTGGCCAGGATTCCTTCCAAGGTGAGGTACATTTAATATACATGCTTGTGGAAAATGCTGTATCTCAAACGCAACCTCCATTAACCCAATTATTCTTCATTAATCATGGCTGAAAAGTCTGGCATCAAGAGACACGTAGAGCTTTGTGCCGTGGCAGTATCGTAGCCAATGAGCTTTATCTGATGGGTGATTATTGCAAGTTGAAAGAGACACTTAGATCCTGGCTTCTCAAAATGGGGTTCCTGGAGCAACAGCAGCAGTGGCATCTGGGGGCAAATTGGAGAAGCAGACTCTCAGGCCCCAGACCTACGGAATCAGAATCTGCATTTTAACAAGACCCCCCAGGTGATCTGTGTGGGTTTTCAAGTTTGAGAAGCGCTGCTTGAGATTCTCTTGAGGAGGTCATTTTCATTCATCAGGTTCTAAATAGGAAACCAGTTGAGAAGTAAAATGTTCAGTAGGGCTGCAAATACTAACACTGAAGTTGTTAGTGAATATTGAAAACAAGCCAGCAAAAGACGTTTTGAAAAGCTAGTATACCCTGTTCTGAGGTCAGAAGGTAGGTGCTACAAGGAGAGTGGCCCTAATTATGAAGATAGGTGTTTCAACACAGCCAACCACTGAATCCCACACCCTTCCTCTTAATCCTTTCAGTCTTTCACAAAAAATTCCGCATGACTCTTTTGGCAGAATTAGCTCCCGAATTCGCAGTGGGAATTAGAGGAGAACATCTTCTCCTTCCTTTCCTCTGAAATGTGGGGATGGGGGCTAGAGCAGGCACTCCTGAGGCCAAGAGTAAGCAAAACAGACTGGAAAAGCGGTGCTAAGATCCAAGTGCCAGAGGACACACAAGGCACAAAACTGCAAGAGGGGACAGGAGAGTGATGCCTTGTCAGGCACCTGGGACTAGAGAGGCAAGAGGAGGTGGAGACTTGATAAGGAACTAAGGATAGGAGTAGGGAATTGTCTTGGGGTGGGTGGCTGCTCTAGATAAGCCCCTGTTTTTATTTTTATTAGCCAGTGCCCGATGGGCGGGCCCAGCTAAAGAACCGGGGGAAGATCAGATAGATTCCACGTGGGAGGGAGATGATGAAAGAGGTTGAAAAAGTATGGAGATAAATTAGTGCAACATTTCTGGGCAGTTCGGTGAATTTGAAAGGATAGAGCGATATGATCTTGAAAAGCATAAGCCAGGGTGGGATGTTAACACATAGAACAACCTAAGTGTCCATCATCGGATGAATGGATAAAGAAGATGTGGCACATATATACAATGGAATATTACTCAGCCATAAAAAGAGACGAAATTGAGTTATTTGTAGTGAGGTGGATAGACCTAGAGTCTGTCATACAGAGTGAAGTAAGTCAGAAAGAGAGAGACAAATACCGTATGCTAACACATATATATGGAATTTAAGAAAAAAAAAATGTCATGAAAAACCTAGGGGTGAAACAGGAATAAAGACACAGACTTACTAGAGAATGGACTTGAGGCTATGGGGAGGGGGAAGGGTAAACGGTGACAAAGCGATAAAGAGGCATGGACATATATACACTACCAAACGTAAGGTAGATAGCTAGTGGGAAGCAGCCGCATAGCACAGGGAGATCAGCTCGGTGCTGTGTGACCGCCTGGAGGGGTGGGATAGGGAGGGTGGGAGGGAGGGAGACGCAAGCGGGAAGAGATATGGGAACATATGTATATATATAACTGATTCATTTTGTTGTGAAGCTGAAACTAACATACCATTGTAAAGCAATTATACTCCAATAAAGATGTTTAAAAAATAAATAAATAAATAAATAAATACTGCATGGGTATAAGGACATCACCCAGATAATAATCGTTCCAAATAAAGCTCCTTGAGCCCTCTGTTAAGGATGGAGGCAAGGAGGGGGAAAGGTGGGAAGGCAGATGCCCATTTCAACAAAATATTTCTGAAAAAAAAAAAACAAAAAAAACACACATAGAACCAGACCTCATCAAAAGCGTGAAATCGATATTTTGCTGCCAGCATCCTCTCTCTGCTCCTGCCTTTCTTTCCTTCTTGCTACTCCCTCCTCCAACCCGCACTGAAACCCTTGGTTTAATGTGTCCACCAATTCCTTTAAGCCTGTGGATGTCCACCAAAAGATTTGTCCCCCTTTTAAAAGGAAGTTGAATTTGTATACTCTTTTTTTTTACATCTTTATTGGGGTATAATTGCTTTACAATGGTGTGTTAGTTTCTGCTTCATAACAAAGTGAATCAGTTATACATATAATATGTTCCCATATCTCTTCCCTCTTGCGTCTCCCTCCCTCCCACCCTCCCTATCCCACCCCTCCAGGCGGTCACAAAGCACCGAGCTGATCTCCCTGTGCTATGCCGCTGCTTCCCACTAGCTATCTACTTTACGTTTGGTAGTGTATATATGTCCAGGCCTCAGACCTGTAACAATGATGTCCCCTGAAACCCCTCAAATCCATGTCAACAGACACGTGCTCATCTATCCCAAGGCAAGACTTATGTACATGACATTCTGAAAGGATAAGAAAGATGAACTCCGTAAGTAGTTAGGGGCCTAAAAAAGATGGATGACTCAAAATTTCAACCCTGAGTTCTTGAGCAATTGATAAGGCCACTAAATAGACTGGGGGCAAGAGAGAGAATGGATTTTTACTAAATGTAGGGTTGTTATTTTAACAAAATTCTTTATCAATATTGTAATTTATTTTAGGTCTAATCTCAGATTTCTCTTTCATACTTTCTAGCCCTTTATCGTTAGGATATTTATAATTTTTTCCCAGATAATTGTCATAACTCCTTTTGTTCTAGAATTTCATACCACTCAAATGCCAACCAATTATCCCAGTTGGTTCTAAGAGAAGAGAATTGGCAAGAAACAAACATCCCAATGTTTGAGAGCAGAGGGTGAACGATTTTTTTAACAATGGTAATGAGAGTTCAGTTTTCTTCAAGGATCATGCAGTTTAACCAATTACATTGAGCTATTAATCTGAGGGGGAGGGGAGGGGGAAGAAATACTACTCTCTCATTACTTTCCTAATATCTGTCATCTTCATAAGGTTTTCTTTGGCACACAC
The DNA here is from genome assembly GCF_963455315.2 of Globicephala melas. Taxonomy (NCBI): domain Eukaryota; kingdom Metazoa; phylum Chordata; class Mammalia; order Artiodactyla; family Delphinidae; genus Globicephala; species Globicephala melas. The sequence continues at coordinate 109,185,427 of NC_083335.1, forward strand.
AGATGATCCTCGTGGCAGTGCAGAACTGAACTCTGCAGCATGTATTGGCCAAATGGTACAGTTCCCATTTGGTGTGTGCCTTGTACATTACTTGTCAAATTAGACATGCTAGTGACATCCGTAATTACACGTTGCAAGCAGCCTGGCTGCAGTTTGAAGTGTACCTAGATGCTAATCAGACTTCAGGGAAATCCCTGTGAACAATGCATTCAAACCTCCTCTAACCGCGGGCTTGGAGGCTAGGCATAGGTTCTTTTATAATGCCAACATAATTTCTAACTGTCTCTGATAATTTAGAATGCTTTTTAAAAGGGTAGAAAGCTAATCCCCAGGGGGCCTGGAGAACCAATTTCCAGTTTTACCAAGTTTATTTTGTGTTAATGGTGTCTTCGCAGGCCACGCCCATCGTGGGGGTGGGATGGGGGTGTGGACACAGCTTTAGATCTAGGCTATCATCAAAGATTCTTGTGCTTCAACTTCCCATCCAGCCTTTCTGAGACTCTCCTCCACCCATGCTCCTTCCCCAACCCCAAATACTTCCATTTGTGTTGGCGTCATAGTCTCCTCCCTTGTGCTTTAAATCTATATGCATTTATCGAACACCTATTGTGTGCCTGGACTGTACTGCAAAGACAAATGATTCCTCAAGGTGGTCACAGTAAAATGAGGAACACAGATACACAAAGACATAATTCTAAAACATGGGGTGACTGTACTGATGGTAACAGAGCCAGTGTATTATAGAAGTACTGACGAGGGGAACCCAAACCAGCCTGCGGGGTGTGTGTGTGTCCACATACATACATCTGTGTTTTGAAGACCAGGGGATATCACAGGCACTGTCAGTGCCCCACCCTTATTGCCTGGAACCCCTTTGCCATTTTCCTGCACATCAGCTCAGGCCGCTTTCACTCCCAGCAACCAGCGCTGTGTCTCTTTGTCGAGGACAGCTCTCAGGCTGCAGGAGCCCACTTTGTGCACATGCACAGAAAACTTAAGAGTCTGGGAATTTACTTCCCCAGAGGCAGCCCTATGACTGACACCTGTGGGTTTACAAGTGCCCCAGCCCCTTTCCCCCTGATCAAGGTAACTCTGATGTGTACCCTCCCCTGCTTCCACAAGTCCCTAGTGGGATGGAGCCCAAGTTACTCTCCATAGCTCTCCATGGCAGTAAGTCATCCTTGCTTGTTCTCCTTCCCTTTCCTGTCCCTCTGCCCTACTTCCCTATTACTTTTTCCTGGAACACCTACTAATAAATGCACATGAATCCTCATCTCGGGGCCTGCTCCTGGGCTACCCAAGTTAAGACAGGGAGAGTAAAGGAGAGAAGTCTTCCTTGGGGGTCCATCTAAGCCAGGTCCTGAAGGAATGGAAGAATTTCTCAAGATGGAGATAAGAGTTTCACCGCAAGAGAGGGTGAAAAGGGAGCGCTGTGGAAAGCATTTCAGATGGCATGAAAGAAAAACAGCCTGGAATACAGAGAGCTAAAACCACATCCTAGAGCAGAAAGTCTGAGGACAGGATTGGCCAGGGATAAGCCTGGCAGACACCACATCTTCAAGGGCTTGATGCATTTGGTGGGCTCGAGCCAGCTAGCAACCACGTGTTAAATATTCAGAAATGTTGTGATCTGGCTGTTAAATGCGGTAGCTTGAAATGGGCCATGGTGGGAGTATTTACACTATGGAAATTTGCAAACACTACAAGCTAGGGCCTTATTTGAATAGAACTGGTTTACCAGCACACTACTTAGCCATGCAGAGGAGCTTGCTTTTCACTTTATAGGCAGCAGTGGGGAGGACACTTGCTGTTTAGCAGTGGAGTGATAGAAGCAGATTTGTATTTTTTATCTAAGAGTTTGATAGCCATGTAGAGTTTAGAGAAGGCAGAGGGCCTAAACCAAAGCAGCAGTAGCAGACGTGGAGTATGGGGGAGAGAGAGAGTAAGGAGTTGGTCTTATTGGATGTGAGGATTGACGGACAGGCTGACTGGGCAGATGGCTGAGCCAGCCACCAACAGAGCTGGAGAATACAGGAAGAAAAGCGAATTTGGGTGACAAGTTTATTTCTGGAAATGTTGAATTTCAGAATTCTGAGAGATTGCATGGTGGAGCATAGGCATGAGGTCCAGACAGACCGGGGAGTCTCCACAGCTCCAGTCACTTAAGTGAGTCCTGGCCAGACACTGCCAGCCAAATCCGTTCTCTCCTTCTTGGGGTGGCTGTCTCCGTTACTGACTGCCTGTTCTGTCAGTTTCTACCTGCACTCATAACTCTTTATGCCTCAAGTAGAATGACAGCTCCTCTGAAGACAGGGCTGCTCTGGCCAGCAGGCCCTGGGTAATTCCATCTTTTCTGAATTTATAGTTCTCTCTCTCAGGCATTTAAGCCAAGGCTCCCAAGATGTCATGTAGAATGTTCTTTATGTGGCCCCACCTTGTATCCCCAGTTAGGGGCCCTCCTTCCCCAAATGTGACCTTGGATCACAAAGTCAGATGTTTATCCTTTAACTCTTCCCTCCCTCGGGTGACTTCCCAGCTTTCCAGAAAGCTGGCCCCGACAGATAGAAGACAACCTTAGCTTCCCTTTCTTGGGTGAGGGAGTTGACAATACCAGTGTGTGGAGAATTAACCTCCGACTCCCAAGTACTCATCCTATTTCCTTTCCAGGACCTAGGAAATCTAAGGAAAATGGTATTCTTGGAGGCTGACCATGGCCTCTTAGTTTCCTGAGGAAGCTTTGACCTTCACTCCACTCCTTCATTGCACAACATAGATTATGAACCTTTGCTTGCAGATGTAGATTTCACTCAAATTCCATAGGCATTTCTAAGTAATTTTTAAATGAAGTGACATAATAGACATGCTTCATTCCTGTCAACTCTGTCACCTCCACGCCCCTACCTCAACAGACCTGGAAATGACAAACCAAACAGACATTTTGAGAATGAACTTTTAAGGCAAACTTCAATGCCTGCTTCCTATAAATATATTCATCAAAGGAACTCTGGAAACTGCCATAAATTTATGCCATTATACTCACGTATGAAATAGATCAGTTTTCCTAAACTAATACAATGTAGGCATATTATCATTTTTTGGACACAATAAAAACTGTGAGCTTGCAAAGTATGTAGCTGACCAAACAGATAACTTCAGTAATGGCTTCACTGTAAAGTTTGAATTTTATCCTTAATGCTCCTTTTCATTGTAGCACTGACATTTAGTCACCCTAAGAAAAGCATAGAGGGAAAAACACTCTAAGAAATGCTTTGTAATCTAGAAGGCTTTCATTTAAAAATCCAAAATCCCTGTACTAAGCAAATTTATATAGAGAATTTTTCCATTTGAATTTCTACATTGTTTTTAAACATGTTGGGAAAATGTGTAGGAAAAAATTCAACACCTAGCTAGCTTTCAAAATGTAAATACTAGTTACTTTCATCTCCATACTTAGCTCAGAAATAACTGGGTTATTTTTTGCCAACATTTCTCAGTACTCTCACATGGGAGCTAAGATAAATCATGGCACATTTAATATCAAAGAGTTCTTTTGGTGTTTAGGAGTGGAGAGGAGATTTATTTATGAGCCATTAGCAACATAAATGGAGACTGCTCTTGGGACATAATTATCTACTTTATATAAATAGGATATGGCTACATGGCAATAAAAATACAGCATTCATTTAGATAAACATGAAAACATTGACATATTTGAGTTTTTCTATTTAAATATGTATTCTATTAATTTTCAGACTTTTTAACACAAGAAGGTAACTTGGATTGAAGTGATTCTCAAAAATATAAGCATTGAATATTTGAATTTGAATTAAGGGAATTTATTGATCAACTACAAACTGGTTTTGGCTTTGGCTTAATGTTTATATTAAATAAAGAACAAATTGTTATTTCATAGTCATATATACCAGCTTAATGAAGACATATGCTTTCTCTTATTCAAAAGTAAAATGAAAAGGCACAAACCAATCTGATACCTAAGATGAATCATTTCACACTGAGCAAATTGCATCCCATTTCTTCATATGTAGAGAATTCAAGAAAAGAGGTAGCCATGGCATAGTGAAAAGACCACTGGCTTCAGAGCCAACACAGCTGGGCTTGAGGGCTGGCACAATTCCCTTTTTGGATAAATGGACAAATTAGTATTAAATATTAAAATCATGAAAATAATGCTGTGAAGATTAATATTTATGTTAATATAGTTCAAGTCCCGGGCATTGTGCCTAATACATAGTAAATGCTCAGTGAATAGTAGCTACCCTGCTTTAAAACACCAATGGCTCCCCATTGCACTCACATTAATTAACACGGCTCCAAAGATCCTTCACGATCTGGTGCCCCTGACTTCTGATGGCTTCACTTTATAACATGTCCCTCTTGTACTCTTCACTGGTGGTCTCCAAAGTGATGTATGTGAACACCAGAAGAGGTAGAACAGACCCTTTTTGTGCCCTAGCTATACCCTACAGGCCTTACCACTTCAGCGTGCACCAGCCAGTTCTAAATGGCAATGTTTACATCTCTGTGTCAGAGCTTTCTCCAAAGTTGCAGAAGGTCACTCAGCCTGTTCATGCAGAAAGCTGGAAATGTTGGAGGTCTGACACCTCCTGGGAACAGCCTTCAACTAAGGACTGAGGGTTGTTAGATACCCCAGCTTCACCATCCCTCAGGAGGGATAAGTCTGAGAGATCTTTCAAGGATTGTGAAGAGTCTGAGATTTTCCCCTGCCTGCAAGCCAGCAGGTCAGCCTGCCACCGTTTCATGGATGCTGGCAGAAGACATGAGTCCCCTGGGTCAGAGAAAAAGAGCTTTATTACTCACAGCCAGCAGGCAGCATGAGCTTCACGTGCCCATTGGTTTCCCTTGACACCCAAATCCCGCGGGGGTGATGCGGAGTAGTCCAAGTGGGTGCTATGCACACAGTGGGTCTGTGTCATAGCAGAAGGACCCCAAGCTTAGAAAGCCCCAGTCTTACAAGGGTCTATTAGCAAACTTGCACAACTTTTGTCCCAGAGAAAGATATCTTTAATTATCCTGATCTGGAAACAAAGCTGTCCTCTGCCCCTGGAGGGAGACACTATATATTCCAAAGATGTTTATATAACAGACAGCAGTACAAAAGCTGTCACAAGATGGATAGAACCCCCCCTGAGAATTGTCTGCCAGCAGTGTGCCCTATACCATCATCACACGGCCCCGGCCGCACTGAGCACCACAGCGGTAACTCACTTGATAATGTTCCCTTCATTGCTTCCTTCCCTTCTCTGTCTCTTTCTCCACTCTCTAACAGTGTTTCCTGAGGTCACCTCCCAAATAAATGACTTGCAGATACCTGAACAAAATTGGAATGCTATTAGGAAGGAATAAAAGAGAAAATGGATGGCGGATCAGTCAGCAAGAAAGTCCACTATACCTTAAATTTCTCCTGCAGGATGTAGAAGCATTTGCTTTAGGCATTGTGGTTGAGCTAACCTAAGAAAGTAAACGAACTGTCTATCTTGCATTAATTCAAAATACATACTTTTAATTGAAATGCATGTTGCAGTGTTACCTGAGCAACTGATTGAATTACCTCATGGGCATAGTTCAACTGCTAAGAAATTCACTGGTCCCAATCGTTATCCAACAAGATGACTCTGTGGAGGAAGAAAACGCACTTTATGACATAGTCTGATATATATGTTCAGAATATAATTTGGTGACCCGTGATCACTCAGGAGAAAACAAGATTTATTTCCTCATTCCAAAAAGTAGGATGTTCTTTATTTTTAAGCCATAGTGGCAGAATTCATTTTAATTGTTCACATATGAAATCCAGAAACACCATATTTTTAGTGGAAGGCTATAGTTCTAGCCACAAACAAAAATAAGGATGTTTTCCATTTGTCTCCCCAGATGGCATCTAGCTTTCTTGACTTTCAATTTTCATTCCTTTTACATTCTTCAATTTTAGTCATGAGGTGCTAAATGGCAAGGTCTGTTCTAGGAAGAGCTGTGTTACTGTGTCTATAAGACTGCTCAAGGAGAATGTTATTCTAGTCCATTCTTTCTCAAAGTGTTGTCTCGGGACCAGCAGCATCAGCATCACCTGGAGTGGGAATTCTTAGGCCCCACCCCAGACCTACAGAATCAGAAGCTCGGGGGTGGGGTCAGCCTCTCTGTAACAGGTCTTCCAGATGATTCTGACACACACTCAAATGTGAGAACCACAGCTCTAGGGTTTACCCCAAAGTCCCAATTCCAGTAAGGAATCCCTTGTGGCTTCTGTGTCAGGGAAACCAGTTACCAGCAGCCTGATGATACAAATTGAAGTAGCTTCCAAACCAGGCTTTGATTGTGCTGAGGGTGGATTACCTCAGAGACTATATGCTAAAGTCTTTGAACTAGAACATGGACATTGAAGCATCCAGTTTTGACCTCCTCCCTTTAATGAGCACTTTGAGTTGTTTTGGTTTCAGTTTTAGTGTTTGGGGCTTTTTTGTATGTTTTAGAAAAGTGACATTATCCTCACTTCAGAAAGTGACATTCACATCTTCAAAAAGGTCCTTCCTGATTAACCCCATATTCCTTTGATGTGGCATTTCACTCTGTGACTCAGTGTCCTGTTAACATTTGCATATTCGCTTTGCGTGGCATTAATCTACATTCAAGCCATGTGCTTTGCAAATGCTCCTGAGTATGTTACATCCATCTGTCAGACTGGAGCTCATGGGCACAGACCAGGATTTTTTTTTCTCATCTCCTCAGAATCTGTTTGACCTCCATGCCTATGTTGGTCAAATGCTATGCCAACCAAACAGTGATGTGTGTGTGTCTGTGTGTTTGTGTGTGTGTGTTTGTGTGTGTGTGTTTGTGTGTGTGTGTCTTGGCACAACAAGTCTTTAAAAAAAAAGAAAGAAAAAGAGAAAGAATGAAGATAAACTATTCAAATGTCCTTACGCCATGCACTGAGGATCAGGTTTTTCCAAATTCCCCACCATCTTGACAATGCCTGTCCCTCACTGTCGACATGAATGAAATACTCCTAAGAACTTAACAAGGCTGATTTTCTTCCAACTGACTGGCCAGAAGGAAAAGCCCACTCCTCTGTGGTGGCCACACATCGAGTTCTGGGTCCCTGCTGCAGAGGTGAGGCTGGGGTGCCCAAAGAGTCCCAGTTTGCCTAGGACTAGGAAGTTTCCCGGGATGCATGACTTTCAGTGCTAAAACCAGGACAGTTCTGGGTGAACTGGAACAGTTGGTCACCCTCACTGAGGCATCTAATTCAGAGAAAACTTAAAAAGAGTTAGTAGGCTCAGCTTTCACATCGTGCCCTGCCCACTACTCAGGCCAGCTAGCCAACAAGATAGTACAATCATCAGGCCTTCCCAAATCCTCCAAAGCCCTCGGCAAAACTGTACAGTGTGCAAAATGTTCAGCTCCCCCACCTTCCCCACTTTACATCTCTCTTCACATCCCTGCCCTTGGTGTGGACCCCAGTTTTCTGGGTCTTTCACCTCTTGCCTCTCCTCCCTGCCCCAACCCAATCTTGCCCATAGGAGATTTCATCCACATGAAGTTACAAAGGCTAATTAACAGAGCAGTGATTCTCAAACCTCAACACAACGTTAAAAAACAGTCTGCTTTTGAAAAGCACTAAGGCCTAAACCTCACCAGCGGAGATGAATTTAATTGATCTTGGGTGGATCCAGGCATTTGTATTTTTTAAAAGCTCCCTTGATGGTTCTAATCCGCAGCTAGGGTTGAGAACCGCTGGCTTGAAGCATTTGTTCTCAAATGTGGCTGCACACTGTGATCACCTGCAAAGCTTTAACAACTACTTATGTCTGGGTCCCACCCCCAGAGTCTCACTTAATTGGTCATGGGCACAGTCTGGACTTGTGGAGGTAAATACTCCTCAGGAGCGTCTAATGTGCAGCCATGTTTGAGAACCACTGATCTGGTCTCGCCACTCAAAGTGCCACCCACCAGCAACTTCGCCTCACCAGGAAGCTTGTTAGAATGTAGACTCATGGACCCCACCCTAGACCCACTGAAACCAAATCTGCAGTCTAACAGGATTCCCCCAGGTGATTCATATGCATGTTAAATTTGAGAAGCTCTGGTTTAGAGTGTTATCCACCTCCCAGAGCATTTAACAAGAGCTAGAACCTTAACCAAAAAAAAAAAAAAACACCCAGAATTCTCTTGCAAGAATTTTAGGCATCAGACAGAAGGGAGGAAAGCATTTTGGTAAAAGGAGGGTTTCCCCAGTCCTCTGAGTCATGTCCCGAGAAGCAGTCACCTACTCCTCCTACTCATAAGAACATTCTGGTGTTATTAAATGTCAGTTGCAGATATACATCTGGCTGTGAATCAGACAAGGGGAAAATAGACACTGTGGAGGGTTGTAGCTGGTGTACAGGCTTCCTGGAAATGGCTGGCGGAGTTCAGGAACTGGAACTGGCATCAGAGTTATCCAGAGCACTGTTATTTCAAAAGAAAAAAGAAAGAAAAGGGAAGGAAGGAAGGGAGAAGGAAGAGAAGAAAAGAAAGAAAGAAAGAAAGGGAGAGAGAGAAAGGGAGGGAGGGAGAAAGAAAGGAAAGGAGGAAGGAAGGAAGAAAAGAAAGAGAAAGAAAGAGAGAGAAAGAGAAGAAAGAAAGGGAGAGAGAGAAAGGGAGGGAGGGAGAAAGAAAGGAAAGGAGGAAGGAAGGAAGAAAAGAAAGAGAAAGAAAGAGAGAAAGAAGAAAGAAAGAAAGAAAGAAAAGAAAAGAAAAAAGGAAGAAAGAAAGAAAGTTTTAAGCAAAATGGGCCCTGTCCCACATTGAAAGTGAAGAGTATAAGTTGGGGGGTTGGGGGAATGACACAAACGATAGCATTATAGAGATTGAAATTAACCCAAGTTAGAAATCGTATGTATATCAGTGGGCAAGTTAGCAAATGTGTCTGTGTCTAATATATTGAATTCTACAAAAGATGCTAAAATGAGAGCCTTGGCAGAAAATGGTGATGACCTTTACTTACTTTAATAACAGTTAAACACTATTTAATTCCTTTGTTTTATTCTGAACAGTCAGAGGTGGAGGGTTCCTGAATGTCTGAGCTGGACCTCCATTATAATGCAGTCCCATTCCCTCCTTCTCTATTTAGACTTATTCAGAATTACACTCCATTTCCAAATTAGACTGGTGAGGGGTGAAAATGAAAAACACTGTTGTGAATCACCCCCCAGTGGCTTTATTCTAAAAGACCCCACAAAGGAGCAAGTGTAGCCCAAGTTCTCTGTGGAACCAGGAACAGGGAAAGAGATGCCTACAGAAGTGAAATGCCACCCAGCCTCCCACTGGGTCAAATACGCTAACCCTTGTACTGTAGATTCCAATCCCAGGTTAGTTACCACAACGCATTCCAGGATCTTCAACAGTTCAGTGGTATGCAAGAGGAAAAGGCTGACCTATTTGACAATTAGTCAGATGGGAGGCAGGCATGCTGAACCCCAGGAGTGCGTGCAATCCCACATGGATTTCACAAGGAGCAAAAGCACAATCAGCCCCATGTACACAAGAACCCAAGGAACAAAGGACACCACATTGGAGCTACCAGTGATAAGTTGAAGGCAGAATGCTTTAAAAATCCGGTTTAGCCACAAAGGAGGGAGTTTGGATTCCTCAGTTTAAATATATCTAAGTAAGCAATACTTCTGACTAGACCTGTCACCTAGGCACTCAGCAGTTACTATGAATTCTGACAATTTTTATAGCAACAAAATAATGCAGTCATTTTCTATTAGCATGAGCATCTCTAGGGAGCTTGTTAGCAATGCAGACTCGAGGCCCAACCCTAGACCTGCTGAACTAGAATCTGCATTTTACCAGAATCCCCAGCTGATCCATATGCTCATGGATGTTTAAGAATCACTGATCTATAGAACAGTGATTACCAATCCTGGATGTGCATTTGAATGACCTGGGGAGGTTCTCAAACGTGTGGCTATCCAGGCCCCAGCCTAAATTAATTAAAGCAGCTTTGGGAGGGGGACTTAGTCACCCCTGTGTTTTAAAAGCTCCCCACGGGTCTCTGATGAGCAGCTAGTTTTGAAAGCTGCTGCCAGGATATGTAAAATAAGGAGCAGGGCTGTTTTCCAGGGTATCATTCTCTCTCTCTCTTTCTCTCTCTCTCTCTCTCTCTCAATCTCTCTCTCTCTCTCTCTCAATCTCTCTCTCTCCATGAAATATTGGCATCATAATTATGTTAATTAAACTCACAATTAAACTTTAAAGTCCTTTTTCATAGGCACCCACATGGACATGACATGGACCTGTGTCCCTGCCCATCACCTCTTCAGGCCTCTTCAATAGATAGAGCAAAAAAAACTATGTCCTATTGGCTCTACCCAGAATTCCCTGTGTGACCTTGAATGGGTCACCGTCTCTGAGCCTTGGTTTGGTTTTTTCTCAAGCGAATATAATCTTATAGACCCTTTTTGCCTCCCAAGGTGACTATATGATAAAAGGGAGTAGGATGACCAACTGGCCTGGTTTCAGCACCCAAAGTCTCATATCCCAGAACACCTCTCAGTCATGGACAAAACAGGGTGGTTGGTCACCGTAGGAGAAACTAACATGAATCACTAAGACAGACCCAGAGAGCTTTGCTAATATAAGATTGTATCTGGCTCCCAAGACAGGCTTTGCTAAGGAAAGAATAAAATTGCCAAGCTGATCTGAGATGCAAAGAGTGCAAATGACCCAATGGCATTGCTAGGAGCATAGTTTTTCATTGTATTCCATGAGACCAAACCAGGCCTTGATTTGTAAAACAAAAATCCTGTCCTTGCTTGGACTATTGCAGTAGCCTCCCAGCTCATCTCCTGAGCTCTCTCCTGCCTCCCTTTTCAGTGGCCAACCATTGCCTTCAAGACAAAGAGCAAAACTCTGAACAAGGCCCACAGAGCTCTGTATGAACTATCCTCTATCTTCCTTCCCAGCCTCGTCTCTTACATTCCTCTCCCACGTACTTACCATGGTCAGTCAGACACAGTAATCAGTCAGCTCCATCTTCAGCTGTTCAGGGAAGCTCTCCCTGCCCTCCCAACCCCACCAAGGCTGTATCTCTAATACATATTATTATAACACTGTTCCTTACCTTCTGGGAATGTCACAGTTCATAATTACACATCTGTATGTAAATATTCGATTAATGTTTCTCTTCCCACGGACTACGGGCTACAGTAGCACAGAACTGGTGTTTTCTCTCTCCTTTGTATCAGCATATTGGCACATAGTAGGCACTCCAGAAACATTTGTTAAAGTAAGGAAGGAAAACAAGAGAGGGGAGAAGGAGGGGCAGAGGGAGAAAGTTAGAGGTATTAATATTTTTTATCTTTTGTAGGGAAAAATGTGCTTTAATGGAAAACTATGAATTGTCTAGAGCAGCGATGGGCAAACTATTCCCGTAAGGGCCAAATAGTAAATATCTTCAGCTTTGCGGGCTGTAGAGTCTCTGTGGCAACTACTCAACTCTGCCATCATAGTGTGAAGGCAGCCACGGGCAATCCATAAATGAATGCGCTATGTCCTAACAAAACTTTGTGGACACTGAAGTATGAATTTCATATAATTTTCAGGTATCACAAAATAGTATTATTCTTTTGATTTTTTCAGCCATTTATACTGACCATTTTTAGCTCAAAGCCATACAAACACAGGCTGCAGCTGGATTTGATGCTGGAACCAAAGTGCCAGCCCCCAGTCTGCAGCACAGTCTTCCGGGTTATCTGGTTCGGATTCTCTGGAGCTATTCTACAACTCCCCAAGTCATTCTATAACTGACAGAAATGCAAACTAATTCTTGTCTCTAGACATCTGTAGGCCTGCCAATGAATTTTTTCAGGTGAAGGGACAAGCCCTCCCACTGGAAAAAAAAATCAGCTAGCTTTGCAACCTTTTGCAATTCATTTCAACATTCCTTTACTTCATATAAATGTGTACTTCTATGATTTCTCCCTTGATTCTTTATTATATCTGCCTGCATTTCTCATTCAATTTATGAGCTAAAGTCATTAACACATGTTCATTTTATGTATGTATAAGAATGATGTTTTCACCTTAAAAAAATTGCTTTTATCCACGGTCCTCCCCTGACACAGTAAGATCTGTGATGAAGCCTATAGTAAATTCTGTGGACTCCTTCCAAATATACCCCCATGCTGAGGCAAAAGCTCATGGCCTCTCTTTATTGATTCCTTAGGGTGCCTCATTTATTTATACTCCTCTCATATCAGAAAGTAAGGAATTTGAAGGTAATACGTGCACACAGAAAATGAAGATAAGAAAGATAAGTTGAATCCAAGAATGAGGTTAGTATACAAAATACTATGGCAAAAGGTGGGCCATAAATTAGACTCTCAATTATCTAGAAATAGACCCAGAGAAGAAACACAATCAGTTCACATTTTTTGTCCATTTTTGTTGGGTTGTCTTATTTTTGAGTTTTAGGCTTCTTTATATGTTCTGGATACAAGTCCCTTATCAGATGTATGACTTGCAAATATTTTTCCCATTCTGTGGCTTATCTTTTCATTCTCTATTAGTGTCTTTCAAAGAGCAGAAGTTTTTAATTCTGATTAAGTCCACGACGTATTATAAAGACACAGTATTTGTCTTTCTCTTTCTGACTTACTTCACTCTGTATGACAGACTCTAGGTCTATCCACCTCATTACAAATAGCTCAATTTCGTTTCTTTTTATGGCTGAGTAATATTCCATTGTATATATGTGCCACATCTTCTTTATCCATTCATCTGAAGATGGGCACTTAGGTTGTTTCCATCTCCGGGCTATTGTAAATAGAGCTGCAATGAACATTTTGGTACATGACTCCTTTTGAATTATGCTAACACATATATATGGAATTTAAGAAAAGAAAATGTCATGAAGAACCTAGGGGTAAGACAGGAGTAAAGACACAGACCTACTAGAGAATGGACTTGAGGATATGGGGAGGGGGAAGGGTAAGCTGTGACAAAGTGAGAGAGAGGCATGGACATATATACACTACCAAACGTAAGGTAGATAGATAGCTAGTGGGAAGCAGCCGCATAGCACAGGGAGATCAGCTCGGTGCTTTGTGACCGCCTGGAGGGGTGGGATAGGGAGGGTGGGAGGGAGGGAGATGCAAGAGGGAAGAGATATGGGAACATATGTATATGTATAACTGATTCACTTTGTTATAAAGCAGAAACTAACACACCATTGTAAAGCAATTATACCCCAATAAAGATGTTAAAAAAAAAAAAGACACAGTAATCATGGAACTGTGGTACTGGTATCAACATAAAGAAATAGATTAATAGAACAAAACAGCGTCCATAAATAGACCCACATGTATATGGACAACTGATTTTGACAAAGGTGCAAAGAGTATTCTTCTCCTGGAATAACTGTATATCCACATGCAAGTGCAATGAACTTCAACCCATAATATGCTCCATATACAAAAATTAACTGAAAATAGATCATAGACCTGAATGTAAAAACTAAAATTCTAAAACTTCTAAAAGAAAACACAGAAGAAAATCTTTGTGACCTTCGATTAGGCAGATTTTCTACATACAACACCAAATATACAAGCCACAAAAGAAAAAAAATGATAAATTTGTTTCCAATCTTTTATATTACAAAAAAATACTACAATGCACAACCTTGAACATTTGCCATTCCACATGTGTGCAATAATATCTAAGGGATAAATTTCCAGAATTCTAACCAGGCTGTAGCTAAGCATTGAATGACAGCAAGCTAGAGATTGTTCTTCTAGATGAGCTCTTGGTGTTGGGGTATCCTATGTTGCCAGTTGAATGTAGAACAATATGCTTTAACAATCAGCCAGGTTGATCATAGGGATTCATAATCTTTTATGAAAGTTAAGCAATGTGACTAGAAGGCCAAGAGACCACCCAAAAGCAGGACCAACATTCTTCTTGAGAAATAATATTGGGTCACCACAAGCTCACAGAGAGTAGACAGAAAGGTCCCAAATTCTAGACCGCAATAAATTAATCCTGAAAAAATTTAAAACATGTAACAAAACACTACCTTGGCTTTAACAAAAATTCTAAACCATTTAATATGAAGAACCTTAGAATGTTTAAGACTGAGCAACATCATTTCCTACAATAACTTTCAAGATAAATTGGTTTTGAAATGTATGCCCAGATATCTGAGTAAGCTGATATGAAACACAGGCTTGTTACCTATAAATTATTTAGATATTGGTAAAATGTTATCATAAATGATCATTTTGTTTTAAAAGAGTCACCTGTAGTTCTTTGACTTATCAGTTATTAGATAGTATGGCTAAGAATTTATCAAAGCCCCTTTATGACACTAAATCCAGAGGGAATACTTTTCTCTTTTTTTCTATGTAGTGGTCCATGATAGTTAAGAATAAGAAAAAGATGTGTCTTTTATTTTTTTAAAAAAAGTTTATTGGTTAGTGGATTTTTGTGTAAAATTTTCATGTGAACTGAAGAAAATTTTCTAATTAGGCACAAGAAAAAGTTGAAAAGGAAAAAAAACACCTGTAATCCCACCATTCCCCCAAATTTTGTCCTGATTCTAAAATTAATCTCACTACTGCTAGCAACAGGAGAAAATTTTTTTTTTTTTTTTTTTTGCGATACGTGAGCCTCTCACTGTTGTGGCCTCTCCCGTTGCGGAGCATAGGCTCCGGACGCGCAGGCTCAGCGGCCATGGCTCATGGGCCCAGCTGCTCCGCTGCATGTGGGATCTTCGCAGACTGGGGCACGAACCCGTGTCCCCTGCATCGGCAGGCGGACTCTCAACCACTGCGCCACCAGGGAAGCCCAACAGGAGAAAATTTTGAATACGTTACTAGAATTTTATTTTCTCAACATTTTGTCTGTAGAATTGGGTGAATTTCTGTTCTTAGTGAGGGACACACAAATAGAGTTGTTTCTTACCCTGGCTACACATTGGAATCACCTGGAGAGCTTTAAAAAGTGCTGATGCCTGGGTCCCACACATATTCTGATGTATGTGGTCTGGGGTGCAATCTGGACACCAGGATTTTTAAAGCTTCCTAGTAGGTTCTAATGTACAACCAACACTGAGAAGCACTGGTCCAAATATAAAGGAAAGGAGTCTGTTATGAGCTGAATTGTGCCCCCTCCAAAATTCATATGTTGATGTCCTAACCCCAAGTACTAAAAAATGTGACCTTACTTGAAAATAAGGTTGTTCCAGATGTTATATATTAAGATGAGGTTATACTGGAGTAAGGGTAGGGCCCCTAATCCAATATGACCAGCATCATTATAAAAAGAACTTTGAATACGGTCATACAGACAGGGAGAACACAATGTAAAGACTGGAGTTTTGCTACTTTAAAAGTTGCTGCCCATGGGTCTGGCTTCCAATCAGCCTGAAACTAGGTGCTGACTGAGATCCCTGTCTTTGGAACACTGACACGTATTGGTACACATTCAACAACCGAGACATGTCCAGAATAAATCAGGTTGCTTAGACAATCACAATGGTTTTAGAGACAACCAAGAGCTGGGCAGGATTGAATGATAAGGTTCATCTCATACACAAGTCCACTCCTTCAAGACTGAGAAAGGTGGCTATTTCACCTAATACATAGAAGCAAATCCAGAGAGTCAAGCAAAATGAAGAAACAGAAGAATATGTTCCAAATGAAAGAATAAGATAAAACCTCAGGAAAAAAAATGTTAATGAAATGGAGCTAAGTAATTTACTTGATAAAGAGTTCAAAGTAATGGTCATAAAAATCTCACCAAACTTGGGAGAAGAATGGATGAATGCAGTGAGAACTTTCACAAGGAGGCAGTACCAAACAGCAGTCACAGAGCTGAAGAATAGAACAACTGAACTGAAAAATACACCAGAGGGTTTCAACAGTAGACTAGATGAAGCAGAAGAAAGGACTGGTGGTCTAGAAGATAGGGCAATAGAGCTCACCCAAACAGAGCAGCAAAAAGAAAAAAGAATTTTTAAAAGTGAAGGTAAATTAAGGGACCTATGAGAAAATATCAAGCAGAATAACATTCACATTATAGGGGTCCCAGGAAAAGAGAGAGAGAAAGGGGCAGAATACTTATTTGAAGAAATAGCAGATGAAAACTTCCCCAACCTAGGGAAGGAAACAGACATCCAGATCCAGAAAGCCAAGAGAGTTCCAAATAACATGAACCCAAAGAGATCCACACCGAGGCACATTACAATTAAAATGTCAAAATTTAAAGAGAGAATCTTAAGAGCAGCAGGAGAAAAACAATTTGTTACATATAGGGGAACCCCCATAAGAATATCAGCAGATTTTTCAGCAGAAACTTTGCAGGCAAGAAGGGAGTAACACAATATGATGAAAGGGAAAACCTTCCAACCAAAAATACTCTACCTGGCAAGTTTATTGTTCAGAATTGAAAGAGAGATAAGTAATTTTCCAGACAAGAAAAAGCAAAAGGAGTTCACCACCAGTAAACTGACCTTACAAGAAATGTTATAGGGTCTTCTTTAAGCAGAAAAGAAAAGGCCATAAGTAGAAACAAGAAAATATATGAAAGAAAAACCTCTCACTGGTAAAGACAAATATATATATATATATATATATATATATATATATATAAAAGGCAGTGGATCAGCCACTTAAAAAGCTAGTATGAAGGTTAAAACACAGAAATAGTAAAAATCAACTGTAACTATATTAAGATGTTAAGGAATACACAAAAAGATGTAAAACATGACGTCAAAAACAAAACATGGGGTGGGAATTAAAATGTAGTGCTTTTAGAATGCATTCAAACTTAAGCAACTATCAGTTTAAAATAAACTGCTATATATATAGGTCTATATACATGACCCTCATGGTAACTACAAATCAAAACCGGACAATAGATACACAAAAAATAAAGAGAAAGGAACCCAAACATAACACTAAAAAACAAATCATCAAACACAAGAGAAGAAACCAAGAGACGAAGAAAGGAACAGAGAAGAACAGCAATAACAACCAGAAAACAATTAACAAAATGACAGTAGGTACATACTTTTCAATAATCACTTTAAATGTAAATGGACTAAATGTTCCAATCAAAGGACATAAGGTGGCTGGATGGATAAAATAAACAATAAGACCCATCTATGCGCTTCCTACAAGAGACTCACTACAGATCTAAAGACACAAACAGAATGAAAGTGAAGGCATGGAAAAAAGTACTCCATGAAAATGGAAATGAAAAGAAAGCTGGGGTAGTGATATTCATATCGGACAAAATAGACTGTCAAACAAAGACTGTAACAAAAGACAAAGAAGGGCATTTCATAATAATAAAGGGGTCAATCCAAGAAGAGGATATAACATTTGTAATTATTTATGCACCCAACATAGGAGCACTTTTAAATATATAAAGCAGGGACTTCCTTCATGGCACAGTGGTTAAGAATCCGCCTGCCAATGCAGGGGACACAGCTTCAAGCCCTGGTCTGGGAAGATCCCACATGCCACGGAACAACTAAGCCAGTGTGCCACAACTACTGAGCCTGTGCTCTAGAGCCCGCAAGCCACAAATACTGAGCCCGCGTGCCCAGAGACCGTGCTCCACAACAAGAGAAGCCAGCGCAATGAGAAGCCCACACACCGCAACCAAGAGTAGCCCCTGCTCGCCGCAACTAGAGAAAGCCCGCGTGCAGCAACAAAGACCCAACGCAGCCAAAAATAAATAAATAAATTTATAATAAATAAATAAAGCAAATAGGAACTGACATAAAGGGAGAAATTGACAGTAATACAATAATAATATGGGACTTTAATACCCTACCTACATCAATAGACAGATCATCCAGAAAGAAAATCAATAAGGAAAAATTGGCCCTTAACAACACATTAGACCTAATGGACTTAATAATATGAAGAACAATTTACAATAAGCATATACTACTTTAATAATCAGAAATATAAAAATATACTTTCATTTCAAAGGTTAAGCTTATCTTTTCACAAAGGATAGAGAGGCAAAGATGGAAGGCAAGAAGAGAGACAGATATAAAACTACCCCAGAAATGATAATAGCAACTATTGGCTAGACCTGAACTGTCATCTTTCTCTTGTTAAAGATAAAATATTCGTAAATATCCAAAGGACTTGTACTAACAACTCATGTTTAATATTTTAGTTGAGTTAACATTGAATAACAGTTCATTCCTACCGCCCAAAATAGATTTATGAAATATTAAATTATTGATTATTTTCACAATTCCAAAACATAAAAACTATATAGAGAGTTGTTAAAAAAAAATAACAGAAGCACAATAGGGCATGTTTCAGGAGCTGCTCCTTAGGTCTGCCTGCGTGGCTTTTCTGTCCTGCACTGAAATCACCAGGAAGACTCTTGTGTCACCTCAGGACCCAGGACCTATTAAGTTTTTAATTTTAAAACACCCGTATGGAAAAAAAATTAAAAATAAAATAAAATTCAAGCACCTTAATTAGGATTACATTTGCAAAACTCCCTTGTTGGTTTTCCATTTAAGGACTTTATGAAAATATTTTTAGTCATGTACAAAATGAAAAGAACTAGGAGGCTAATTAGCATGAAATTCCACTTTCTGTCTAGGTTAAATACAAGGTGACTTGTTTTAAAGTAACTCAAAAGAAGGTCATCCAGTGTTAAACAGCCTGTCTTTATGGGAACATTCTATTTCAGAAAGATGTTTTATAAAATAATCACAAAAGGGCAGTACCTAGGGAAACAATATTGCATCTGTTTTTTTTAAATGTGAAAATGAGCAAACTAATTTCAATAACTTTGGAGTAGAAATGCATTGAAATTATATTCATGTAAGTTTGACTTTAAAACCATGTAAATATTATGTAAACCAAAATTAAATTTAAAAGCAATTCCTGGGCTTCCCTGGTGGCGCAGTTGTTGAGAGTTCACCTGCCAATGCAGGGGACGTGGGTTCGGGCCCTAGTCCGGGAAGATCCCACATGTCGCAGAGCACCTGGGCCCGTGCACCACAGCTGCTGAGCCTGCGCTCTGGAACCCACGAGCCACAACTACTGGGGCCCATGCACCTAGATCCCGTGCTCCGCAGCAGGAGAAGCCACCGCAGTGAGAAGCCTGCGCACGGCAGCGAAGAGTAGCCCCCGCTCACCAAACTGGAGAGAGCCCGCGCACAGCAACAAAGACGCAACGTGGCCAAAAATAAATAAATGAAATAAATAAATTTATTTTTAAAAAAATAAAAGCAATTCCTAAAATATTCAAAAGTAAAATTACACAAGTGAACATAACCATATATCTAGTTGTTGTCATAACTAGGCAAAGAGATTTTAAAACAATAATTTGGCTCTATATCCTTGAGATATAGCCTAATGACAAAAAAAAAGTTAAATTTGAATTTCAGATAAGAAACAAAGCATTTTTTTAGTATAAGTATATCCCAAATATTGGATGGTACATACTCATACTACAAATACCTGTTTTTGAAAAGTATTCATTGTTTCTCTAAATTTCCAATTTAACTGGGTGTTCTGTTTTTTTTTTTTTTTTTAATCTGGCAACCCTACATTGGGGAAAACTAGGTAAAGAATAAAAGGAACTTCTCTTTCATTTTTGCAGCTTTCTACGAATCTATAATAATTTCACAATAATTTTTTAAATTGAGAGAATAGAGTTTGAAAAGTAGTTGGTTCATGAAATGGGAGTCTAAATCATCTCAAACTGCCTATAGCTAAAGAAGAAAAATGATACCTAGAATATTTTTTAATAGTAAATGCAAAGAGGCAGTAGTCCTGGGGTAAGACCTGACATAAAATTATTTAATATAAGGGCCAGGTGAACTGAGGACTTAACAAACTGTTCTTTATAAATGAATGTGTTAGTGCTAGCTAACCAAGAAGGTGGGAAGAGAAATGGACTGGAAGACATTTCTCTGTCCATGGTACTGGACTGACAACGAAGAGATTCTATTTCAATCCAATACAAATATATCTTAATTTAAATCACACCTTGGATCATTGCAATAAAAAGCATGACTTGATCATTTTTTCCTTTATAAAATCCTTCTGCAGACCTGAAGTTGACAGGCAGTAACAGCAGAAAGAATTTAAAAGTGAGTGTTGGGAATGTAAGAAAATCTCTTCCAGAAAAACAAACATTGTTTCTTATCATTGGTATAATTTTTCTTTAGTTGAGGAATTGTTTTTAGAGAATATCAAGCTGTTTACTCTGAGTCATTTCAACACCAACCTGAAGTGGGGAAATAAAAATAGCAATGACCTCCTTCCTAATCTCGGTCACATTTTCAATTGGGGGGAAAAATTGAAGAATCAACTTTCTTTTTCCCGGCTTTGGGGGAGGGAAATAAGGTAAGAAGGAGAGAGTACTATGAGAGTGGACAAAAATATCACAGCACCAGAACACATGGTGAGTGGGTAGAGTGGGAGAACACTACAGAAATGGATATGCATGACCTCACCATGAGCATCCCTAAAATATCCTGTAAAAATGCAAGGATTAACAGCTTATTCAACACTGTGTGTACAGATGCACAGAGCAGACCCAGAGCTCAATAATCATTCCTTGCCTGACAGATTTTTCATTGAAAATTGGTGCTTAAACTCAAAATAGTTTTGCTCAGATAATTAAATGTTTTAAAAGTATATTTTCCACTTAGCAACATGCCTTAAGCAGGTTTCTCCTCTTAAAACCAGTGTAGCCAAATCCCCTACACAATATATGGGTACTACTTTTCAGAGGACCACCAGAAAGGGAAAGTCAAAGGTTTTCATGGTTAACATTGTACAAAAATTTAAACCATAAAAGTTTATCTAGTGCTTGCTCTTTGCTTAGCACTGAGATAGATACTAGGGATTTATGAAGATGAAATAATGCACAACCTCACCTACAGCAAGCTTATATTCTGTTTGGAGAGAAGACAAAATCGTGCAGAGGTGAAAACTTCATTTAAGAACTTTAAAGATTTGAAAATTGACATCTTCATAAACATTTGCTTCACACTTTCAACTTTACAGAGTACTTCCACATATTCTACCATCTGATATGCACAATAGCCCTATGAGGTAAGGGGTTTTATTAAGCCCCTGAAACCTACAGGAATTCAGCTTTGGAGAAGAAACCAAAATATTCCTAAATAATTCTTCAGATGGTATTAATTGATTTGATCTGGGGACGTATAGGGACATGGAAAATAATTGACCTCCTTGGGTGCATATTCTTATCCCCAACAATACATTGCCCAATCTTTGGTACACAGTAGATGCTCAATAAATGCCATTGAACACAAGTTGCATTAATGTATTAATAATTGTTACATTTGAGGAAACTATGAGAACAGCATATTCCTCAGGGTGATATCTATCTGTGCTTGACACAGTTAGTAGTTCAGTATATAGAATTAAACTAAACTGGTACAAGACTGACCCTAATAATAGAGTGCTTACCACATGCCAGATACTGCTCTAAGCCTTCTGCATTTATCACTTCATCTTAACCTCATGACAATTTTATGAGTTATAGGCTGTTATTATGCCTATTTTTCAGAAAAAATAAAGTGACCTCTGGAAGGTTAAGTAACTTATCCAAAGTAGTACAGGTATTAAGAGCTTATGATCTTTTCATTATTCACCCAGTAGACCATAAAGCTAATAGTCACTTTAGAAATTTGGTGGGAGGTATTGCCTCAGGCTGAGATGGTCAGAAAACATATCATGTCAGAAAAAAATAGAAAACAGGTCATCACATTAGCTGTCAAATTTGATAAAGTGAGAAACGGGCACTGCAGGAGAGTGAAGAGGAATGACCAAATTCACAGAGAGAAAAATCATGCAAGGGAAGTATATTCATTAGGGTCAGTAACATCAGCAACTGTAACAAACAGACCCCCACATCTCAATGGCTTTGTAACTTTATTTCTTGTTCATGTGAAGCCCAAAGAGTATATTCCTAGGTATAAGGTTGCCTTCCACATGGTCTTCAGATGCCCAGACTCCTTCCATCTTGTAGCTTTACCAGCTCCAAAATGTTGGTGTATACTGTGGAGTCCTCTGCACCTTGCTGGGAGGCAAGGGAAGAGAGAGCATGGAGAAGCATTCTAGAAATTTTTATAGAGAAAGCCTGGAAGTTGCCCACTTCACCTCTACCCTTATTCCACTGGCCTGAACTCAATGCTGTGGCCACATACATGCAGGAGAAGCTTGGAAATGTAATCTAGCAATGTGCCTGGAAAGAAGAGAAGGCATGGCAATCTCAACTATAGTATGCAAACTGGACCTTCTTCGACGTCCCATAGAAAGCTCTTATTCTCCTCTCACAGTTCTGGTCTAGTCTTAGGTGTCGTTTATCACTGACCATGATGGCAAGAGTTGACTGAAAGGGTAGTAATCAAACATAATACTCACCCTAGAGTTAGCAACCACCTACAATCTGTTCCATGAATATCTACCTTCCTCCAGAACTGTGTTCTCATTTGGGAAAATGCGACTTCTTTTGGCAACATAATGGACATACAAACATTACCTAGCCAAGGGAACTCTGCCCAAAACCCAAGAGGAAAAAGGCAGGAAAAGGAAAGGTTATGAGCACATGGAAACTAACCACAAGAGAGAGAGTTTCATTTAAATTTATGAAAGGAAAGGAAAATGGAAGAACTAAAAGACAATCAAGAGTGTTTATAATATGTATAGAGCATATGCCAAATGTGTATGGAAGCACATACAGAGTAAACATGCCAAAAATGTTTTATTTAAGGGCTAAATGGGAAAAATTAGCAAAGAGGGAGAGGATAGAGAGTTGAAGATTCACCTGTCACCCTAAAAATAAGGTAATGAGAGCTTCTAATACAAATATGATGGACAGAGACACTGGAATTAGTGTTTTATGACAAATATAGCTCAAATAGGGAATATAAATTCTTCCTTTTTACCATACCATTACCCATTCCCCAGGCTTGCTCCAAGGTATCCCAACAAACTTTGAAAAGATAACAACACTAGGGGTGGGAAAGCCAAAACTGGTGTCTATATTTGTTTGCCTCATTTCTTCCCCTCCCATTCACTCTTTCACAATGTGGTTTCTCTCCCCACCACATCATGGAAACCACTTCAGTCGAGTTCACCAGTGAGCTCCATCTTGCCAGATCCAGTGGTTACTTCTTGTCCTCAAACATAGTACTGTATCCTCTCAGGGGCACTTAACGCAGTTGATCACGCCCTCCTTCTTGAACTCATTTCCTTTCACAGTTTCAGTGACATCACACTTCCCCTGACTGGTTCCTCCTTTGCCAACTGATCTCTAAATGTTTATAAGCCCCAGAGTCCTCTTCTCTGTCTTACCTTGATGCACTCATGCAGTCTCATAGCTTTAAATACTACTGATGTTCAATACTCCCAAACTCTATCTTCTGCTGCTATGACATCTCCCCTTGGAAGTTAGGTAGGCTGCTCTAGAAGGTCCTCTAAATTAGTGACCTAGACCAAAAACCCATAATCCCCTCCCTCAACAAAATCCATTTACCCACCTGTCTTTCCCAGTTTAGTAGATGGCACCAGCAGTCACCCAGTTGGTCAAGCCAAACCCTAGGATCACCCAAGTTCCCTTTTTCTTCTTCAACCCTCACAACCAATCTGACAGCTCCTCCTTCCAACTCTACCTCTAAAACATCCCAAATCTGTCCGTCTGCATTGTTTTCCCTTGTCCATGCCACCAGCACCCCTCACCACCAACATCTAGCAGATCTCGCTGCTCTTGCCCCTTTCTAAATTCTTTTCCACTCAGAAGTCAGAGTGATCTTTAAACTATAAATCAGATAACGTTATTACCCCCATTTAAAACCCCCTCATGGGCTTCCCTGGTGGTGCAGTGGTTAAGAATCCGCCTGCCAGTGCAGGGGACACGGGTTCAAGCCCTGGTCCGGGAAGATCCCACATGCTGCAGAGCAACTAAGCCCGCGTGCCACAACTACTGAGCCTGTGCTCTAGAGCCCGTGAGCCACAACTACTGAGCCCACGTGCCACAACTACTGAAGCCCGCGTGCCTAGAGCCCGTGCTCTGCAACAAGAGAAGCCACCGCAATGAGAAGCCTGCACACTGCAATGAAGAGTAGCCCTGGCTCGCTGCAACTAGGGAAAGCCCGCGCGCAGCAGCAAGACCCAACACAGCCAACAATAAATAAAATAAATTTATAAAACCCCCTCATGATTTTCCATTGTTTGTAAAATAAAATCCAAACTGCTAAGCATCACTGAAAAGAACCTCTACCTTCCTAAACTCATCTCATGAAACTCTTCCCACCTCACCATGTTCCAACCACCCTAGCCTTCTTTCTATTCCTCAACCAGACCAATTCTCTAAACTAGCCACCTCTTCTAAAATAGCCCCTATTGCGTTCTATCTTGTTACCCTGTTTATTTCAGTACTTATAACAACCTGAATTATCTAATTTACATACTAGTTTCCTCGTTTATGTTTTGTCTCTTTCACTAGACTGTAAGGTTCATAAGGGCAGGGGCTATAAAGTTACTACTGTAACTTTCGTATCTAGCACTGATAGCTTATTGAAATGGTCCTCAGGCAGAAATTGTTAAATGAATGATTCAAAGGAAGTAGTAATTTGAACACAATGGAAATGGAGGAAATGTGTCTCCTTGGCCACCTGAATCTTCCACCAGTATTGTCTTCTGACCAGCGTTTGAAATCTGCTGAGATCTCATGAGGGAGAGAACTCTGAACTGTTGTCAGGCAGAGGTGATCCAAATAAAAGTTTAAATAGAGCTATTTTGGTGTGTAAGAGGGTCATCAAGGAAGAGTGGAAAGAAAGAGAAAACTGTTGATATGTGCCACTGGGGACCAGAGAAGCCAGATGGGGTGAGGCATAGAAATCATAAAGTAAAAGTTTTAGAACCACTACTCTTGGCTTTCACTTCCCAGCCCACAATAACCACCAAAGTGCAGTCATTCTATTTCCAGGGTTCTATTTCTAGGCTGTAAGAATGGAGCAAATTTTAGAGTATTACAGACTTTCACAGGAAAAAGAAAAGACTACCTAAAAATATTTTCACCTTTGCTAAGAACTGCTTCCAAACACAAACCTTTGTTTGTCACACCTGCCCCATTTCCCCCCTTTTCCCTTCTTTGCTGGTACCTATTCCCTCATTGCACCAGACACATCTGGTACCATATGAATTAGCTAACATGTCCCAAGTAATTTGAGCTCTTCAAACGGAAAGTGTTCCAGAAATAAAAATAAGGTGCTAAATAGTTACAAGTTGTTTCTACCAGAATTATTGTTGAGATTTTCTATTTTTCTATTTTTAAGTTTTCACCCTTATGTTTTATGGAAAAGAATGCCAAAGCATGTGATATTTCACCATATGATTAGTTCTCAAATAAGGGACACAAAGCTAGTATTATCTGGAGCCACATTTTCTATTTTCTCTTGAAAATATGCACCAACCTAAAAGAAGAACAAAAACTTTTCCTCTGTCCAGAGAGTCTTGCAAGTTGGATTCAAACTCTCTGTAGCATACAGGTTTTAGGTATTAGATTTACATTTCCATTCAGCTAACGTGAACTAAGTACATACTGTGTTCCAGGTATAGTGTTAAATGCCTTTACACTCAGTTTATTTCATCTTCATAACCATCCTCTGAGTGGGATATTATCGCCCCATTTCAGAGATGGAAAATTTGAAAATTAGACTATAAGTAACAACCGTGTTTATAAAGGCGATAGATAGTTTAGATAGGTAGATAGATAGACAAATAAAAATAAAGGCCATGGCAATTGTGTGCTTACAATATGTAGTGGGCAGAATAATGTCCCCCCAAAATGTCATCTTAATCCCCAAACCTCTGAAAGTGTTGCCTGAATGGTAAAAGGAATTTTGCAGATGTAACTAATGAAAGATATCCTGGATTATCCAGGTGATCCCAGTGTAATCATAATGGTCCTTATATAAAAGCTAGGTAGGTGAGTTTGTCAGAGAAGGAGTTGTGATGATAGGTGCAGAGATGGTGGTGATACAATTGCCGAAGGGGGCCACAAACCAAGGAATGCAGAACGCCTCTAGAAGCTGGAAAAGGCAAGGAAAAAGATTAAACCTCCAGAAGGAATGCAGCACTGCCAACACCTTGATTTTATCCCTTGAGACCCATTCCAGACCTCTGACATCCAGAACTGTAAGTGAATAATTATGTGTTTGAAGCCACCAAGTTTTAGGCAATTTGTTACAGTAGCAATAAGAAACGGATACACTGTGCATTCTTTTAACATCTACATATGCTCTTATGTTTACCTGTGGGACTGTAGGCTCCATGTGTCCTGTTCACTTCCACATCTTCAGCATCTATCGCAATACCATCTGCCCGTTCTTTGTGCTGGTGGTGGTTACTAATGATACTTCCCTACAGAAAACACAACAGCAATCCAAACCATTATCTGACATCATTCATTTTCACAGCAAGAGAAGGAAATTATGATTTAAATGAAATTAGTTGCTTTCTTTAATCACCTATGTAAATATTTGCACCCCTTTTTCCAAAATTGGAGATCTGTAACATCTTTCATTTTTAAAAAATCAGATGATTTAGCTGGGATTAGAAACTGATAGACTGAGAGATGTCAGCAAGCCTTCCTCAAGGCTCTTCCAGTTCCCTCCTTGGGTTAAACTACATCATCAGAAAGCTACCTGCTTGGCCTACCTTCCCCTCACTCTACAACTGTCTTTACAGAATATTTTAATGGTAAACATTGGCTTTCAGTGAGGGCCAAGGAAGAGATAAATTTTTAAAACACTAGTCTTTTAAAGAAAATGTTTAAACAAATTTTCTAATGATACTAGAAACCCTTTGACGCAAAGAACCCAGTGATAAATTTCTCTCAGGTGTCCTCATAAAGATAGCCACCAGGAGACACAGAGCTAAATTTGGTATGTGAAATCTATAGCTTCTTATAGCAAGGAGCTCTTGTTAGAGTTTTTCACCTTTTCTTATTTTGAAAGTTCTCTTTTTATCTTGTCATCATTTTATATTACCTAGTCTGTCTCAGACCAGCTGTTGAAGGTTGGAAGAATATAAATGAGTCAATATTAATATGTTAAACCACACTCTAATATTTATTACTGTCTTAATGAACATGCGAGTTATTTGAGAGCCATGTAGCTCAAATGCCATGAAACAATGAACTAACAAATCCTCAGCGACCTCCAGGCTGGAGGGGTATAGAGGGGACACATTTAACAAGATCCTGTGGATAAGCACAGAGAAAATGACTTCTACCCAGTAGGAAAGACTTCGTGAGGTAACACTCACCCTGGAAGATGTCCACTTTCTGATGAAAACCAGGATGGGCTAAATATATTTGTGAGGAACTCTGGAGATTAATAAGAACAAATGGCTTGAAACAGAAATTAAGTACTCTGTATTTTAAGTTTTGGACTTTGAACAATTCAGACAGGCTGAGAGGTCACTAGAGTTAATAACAGGCCTAGTATAAGGTTTTAACCAGTCTGTGATATCATTGGACACGATAGACGAGAGAGAGAGAGAGAGAGAGTAATTAACCAGTTCTGTAAAAGAAGACCACCAACCAGGCAGGAAGAAGCCTGAGACATTTTAATTGGTCATCCCCTATGTAAGGCCCTCACCAACTTCTAGACAAGACAGACTGGGAGGTAACCTCAGAACCAAACCATACTTAAAGCCATACATGTTTTTGTAGCCCAATTCATTTCAGTCCAAGAAACATTCATTTGATACCTCTTTGGTGCTAAATACTGCACTAGGCACTTGGAAATAAAAAGATGAATCATATGTGGTCTGGGCCAAAAAAGAGCTCACTTTCTAGCAAGGAAGACAGACATATGAACAAAAAATTAGAAGGTTGCATGCGAGTTACAGCTAGAATAGTATGTATGAAATAAGAGGCCAAACACAGAAGGGAGTCTGAGGAAGGATATAAAATAGAACATGGGCTGTGAAGAGACTTCATTTTTGAGGCAATGAAGGGACAGAAGAGAACTCCAGGCAGAGGACAAAATGTAGGAATAATCATTGAAGTGTAAAATAATATGACTGGTTTAGAAATAAATGCAAAAATAAAGGTAGGAGTGGGTAGAAATTAGAATATATTAAAGGTTTCTGAGGACGGAAGTGGCATGATCAGATTTTTACTTTTAAAAGTTTCCTCTGGGGCTTCCCTGGTGGCGCAGTGGTTGAGAGTCCGCCTGCCGATGCAGGGGGCACGGGTTCGTGCCCTGGTCCGGGAAGATCCCACATGCCACGGAGCAACTAAGCCCGTGCGCCACAACTACTGAGCCTTCGCGCCTAGAGCCCGTGCTCCGCAACAAGAGAAGCCACCGCAATGAGAAGCCCCTGCACCACAACGAAGAGTAGTCCCCGCTCGCTGCAACTAGAGAAAGCCTGCACGCAGCAACGAAGACCCAATGCAGCCAAAAATAAATAAGTAAAAAAATTTTTAAAAAGTTTCCTCTGGAGCAATAGCTACCTAGGTTGTTTCAAACCAACAATCCTGCTGACAACAATTAGAAAAGCTTGGGGAATAAACAATTTTACAAAAAAGAAGAAGAAGAAAACCTTAGCTTGAATGAATCAAAGAACTACCAAGGCAGTGAGCATTTTCAGAATCAAGATTCAGAAGAAAACAGAAGCCAAGACTCTTGAGACAGGCATTTGGGAATACTTTTTCCATCGAGGTGATTGCCAATTACAAAAGTGAAAGCAGCAGCTGAGAGGCTGAGAAGCTAAGCATAACAGAGCATAAAGGGACACAAACTGGAGTTCAGACTGCCTAGGAGAAGGGGCCCTGGTAAATATCTCAAGCTGTTAGTCAGGACCACAAAGGCCTATGCTCTAGGAGGAAGGGTGAACTGGAAATAAAACCGTCCTCAGCAGGATTAAAGCGCAGCTTTAAGTCACCTCGATTTCTGGCTGGAAAAAGGTGATCACCCCCAAACCTAGTTACCTAACAAATGCAAAAATAAATCCTCTCTGGAGAAAGTTTGTATTATATAGAGCATCAAAACATCTATCAAACTTTGAATGCAAATATCTGGCACTCAGTCAAAAATAATCAGACACTTAAGGAGATGAGATGCAACTGAGAACCAGAATTTTTTTAAAAAGACAATAGAAAAAGACCCACAGGAAATCCATAGAATGGAGTTATAAGACACAGACTTTAAAATGGCCCAGACAATATGTTCAAAAAAGTAAATTACAAGTGGAGAATTTTGTCAGAGAACTGGAAACCAGAGATAAGAAACTATACTACACTATCCATAAATTGGACTACATTACAATTAAGAGCTCCTACATCGTTAAAAGACTGAAAAGAAATCCACACGCCAGGAGAAAATATTGTTCAACACATATAAATGGTAAAGGATTACACCCACAGTATATTTTTAAAAGAAGAAGAAACAAGGAAGAAAAAGCATGAGAAGGGGCAGGGGTGTAGGAGAAAGAGGGAGAGAAAGAAAGGTGACTTCTACAAATCCATTACAAAAGACAATCCAATGGAAATGGGCCATAAGATTTGAATAAGCTTTTCCAAGAGTGGATATCCAAATAATCAAGAGATATAAAAATGTACTGAATCATATTGGTCACCAGGAAAACGCAAATTAAAACCACAATGGGATATGACTCTATGCCTAATAAAAGGGCTAAAATTTGAAAGACTAATAATATCAAGTATTGGCAAGGATGTGAGTAACTGAAACTCTCATACAATGCTGGTGGGAGTGTAAATTGGTACAACCACTTTGGGAAACTGACATCTACAGCTGCTGAACATAAATATTCCCTACAACCTAGAACTCTCACTCTTAGGTACATAACCAACAGAAGTGAGCATATATGTGCATGGAAAATAACATCTCAAGAACATTTACAGCAGCACTGTTTTTAATAACCCCAAACTGGAAACAACCCAAGTATTCATCAGTGTTAGAAGGATAAATAAATGGTGGCATACTCATATAGTGGAATACAATAGAAAATTAACTACATCTACACACAGCGACATGGATGAATCTCACATACATATGCTGAGTGAAAGAAACCAGGCAAAATATGTATTCTTGGATTCCGTTTATTTAAAGTTCAACAACAGGCAAAACAAATGTATGGTTTTAAAAGTTAGTTAGGATGTGAGCTACCTTGACTGGCAATTTGAGTGAGGGGCCTTTTAGGCTGTGGGTAAAGTCTATTTCTTGATCTAGTTGGTGATTACACATGGATCTGTTTACTCTGAAAATTCATCAAGCTGTGTACTTAGGATTTGTGCACTTTTTAAAATGTTATATTTTAATTTAAAAAGTTAATTTTAAAAAGTACATTTACAAGCACAGTAGCAATGATTAAAATAATCAACAAGTTTAGAAAATTCTTGGAATTTAAAAAAGTATAAGAGGTGTCAATATTAGCATTTAATGCATAAATAAATCACTGGTTTTATGCATTTTTGCTTTCTTTTCTTTATTGATTTATGAATTTAATTTCAATTCAAGTACTAAAGCAATTTTAAGATAGCTTCGTGTTCTCAAATTCGCACTCAGGATGTTGAGCGTGAGGGCATATTAAAAACCCACAAATAGTAGATCTGTCTAAACTTGTTGGAGTTCTGAGTTTAAAGCAATTTCCTCAGAAGCCAAGCTTAAAATATTTAAGAAAGCTATTTCAACAACCCTGGGTTTGAAATTTAGATGAGGAGTGTTGAAGCACAAAATTAAAAAGTAAATAATAAACCTTTCAGACTTCTGATTCAGGATAATTGAGTGAACACGGACATTTTACCTCTCCTTCTTACAAAAACCATTGAAGAAGAAATATAAAAATAATTATTCCACAGTCTATTGGGAGTCTGTGTTGGGTGTCAGCAATAGACCAGAAAGAAAGAAATATCTGGCAGTTGTAAATTCAATGGGATCAGACTGACAGTGACACCCAGAAAAGCCGGGAAGCAGAGGAAATCCTAACCTTTTACAGTACAGGCAAAAACAAAGGCTTTTCAAGGAGAATTCTCCCAGTAAAAGCTCAGCATAACAACAAAGTCAGAGGCAGTGGGTCCGAGAGAACTTGGCATTGGCCGTTCAGCTAAGGACATTGGCTGGGGGAGGATTGAGTTCATTATATTCCTCTGCTTGTCTGTCATCGTTGGACCATGCAAGGTTCAGCTCTTGTATTTTACTTTTTATTTATTTTTATTTATTTATTTTTTTGGCTGCACCATGCAGCTTGTGGGATCTTAGTTCCCCAACCAGGGATTGAATCTGGGCCCACGGCAGTGAAAGCACGGACTCCTAACCACTGGACTGCCAGGGAATTTCCTCTTGTATTTTATTTTATTTCTTTAATCTCATTCCTCACTCTCATTTACATACCCTCCTTAATTTTTTCCCCACTCAGCACTATGTTTTAAAGATATCCGTGTGACTGTGTACAACTGGTCAGATGCTTCTAATTATGGCACAGTATCCCACGAGTTGCACCCTTGACATTTTCTTAACTCAGTTCTCCAGTGGCACACATCTGGATCGCCCCCTACTCCCCACTACCGCACATAACAGTGTGATGAGCGTCTTCAAATGTGGCCACCTTACAGACCTCTCTGAGAATTGTCTGACATATATAACCAAAAGTGGAATTTCTGGGTTATAATGTATACAGATGTTTGTAATTTGGCTAACAGCTGCCATATTGCTCTCTAGAACTACAACAGCGATGTATGACGGTTGCTATTTCCCCACAGGCTTACCGTTACCACCTTTCTAATGCTTGCCAACCTGATAGGAGCAAAATGATATCCCTTGTTTTAATTTGCATTTCTCTAATTACTAATGCTTTAGAGCATATCTTCATATACCTGATGTAGTCATTTGCTTTCCTCTTCTATGAATTGCTACTTTTCTTTTGCTCATTTTTCTATTAGAGTATCATTTTCTTATTTATTTACTGGAGTTTCTTGTTAGTTTGACATTGGAAGTATTTTCTCCCAGTCTATCATCTGACTATTTACTTTGTCCATATTTTCTTCATTGGAGAGGAATCCTTGATTTTTACATAGTCAAATTCCTCTCTATTTCTTTTTCCTTTGGAGCTTTATTTAAGAAGTCTCCTTCCCTTTGGCCACAAACAAATCTCCAGCATTATCTTCTACTAATTTTATACCTTTATCCTTCACATTTAGTTCTTTCATGCATCTGGAGTTCACTTTTGAACATGGTATTAAGTTGGGTCCCAGTTTTCTTTTTCTCCATAAAGTGAGTTAGTTTCCCCAATACCATCTGCTAAACATTCCATCCTTTTCCATTGATTTCTGGTGCCACTTTCATCATACATTAAATTCTCATATATACAAGGTCTGTCTCTGAGTTCTCTGTTCCATTCCATTGATCTATTCGTTCTTACTCCAGTACCACATATATTTTTCTTGCTGTGACTTTGTGCTGTGTCTTAATATCTGAGTAGATAACTCCCCTCTTTGTTCTTCCTTTTAAAAATTGATTTAGGTTTTTGCAGAATTTTATTCTTCCATATTAATTTTAAAGTAAAGTTATTGAGTGCCTCAAAAAATCCAGATTAATTCTGGATTTGGGTTACATCTTGTAATTAATGAATATAAACCATTATTTCATGTCAATTAAATAATTGATTCAATTAATTTAGAGGTGACAGAACATTTTAATAGAATCTAGTCATTCAATCGAAGAGCAAAGAATGTCTCCTCATTCTGATCTTCTTTTCTATCCTTTAATAGAGCTTTTACTTTTTCCCCCACACAGGTGTTGTATATTT
The DNA here is from genome assembly GCF_963455315.2 of Globicephala melas. NCBI lineage: Eukaryota > Metazoa > Chordata > Mammalia > Artiodactyla > Delphinidae > Globicephala > Globicephala melas. The sequence goes on from NC_083335.1 coordinate 109,218,309, forward strand.
TGGGTTATGTTCATTCCTGTATACATTAGAGCAGGGGTCAGAAAATTTTTTTCTGTAAAGGGCCAGATAGTAAATGTTTTAGGCTTTGCAGGCCATACAGTCTCTGTTCAACTACTCAACTCTGTCGTCGTTGCATGAAAGCAGCCATAGACTGATGTATCTGTGCCTCAAAAAAATTTTATTTACAAAAACAGGTAGTTGACCGGGTTATCCCAAAGGCTATAGTTTGTCAATGCCAGCTTTGCAGGGATTTTTTTCTTTTTTGGTTGGTTTGTTGTGTATTTTTGGCATTTTATTTTTGAGTTTTGTTTTGTTTTTGCTATTATAAGTGGTATCTTTTTTTAAAACATCATTTCTAGGCCATTATTACTAGTGTAGAGAAATGCTATTAATTTCATAAGTTGGTCTTGTGTTTGTGTAGCTTGTTTCTTGATTTTATTGGTTTTTCTAGGTAGATATTTCTATCATCTACAGATAATGACAGCTTTATTGCTTAGCTCCCAATTTTTTTAAACTTAGTTTGTTTTCCTTTCTTATAGCTTTGTAGGTCTCAGTACTGTGTTGAACAGTAGCTGTGATAGAGGTATTCTTGCCTTGTTCCTGATCTTAAAAGTTTCCCCAAGATTTCTCAATTAAATATAACATTTGCTCTAGGGATATGGTGTATAATCTTTCCCAAGATAAAGAAAATTCTATTTTATTCCTAGTTTGTGAAGACTTACATCATAAAAACGTTTTGAATTATCAAATGCATTTTCTGCATCAATTGAGAGACTAATATTCTTTTCCTCCATTACAATTTTGTCATCTACATTCATAAGTGAGATAGACCTATAAGTATTTTTTCTTCCTGTATTGTCCATGTCCAGTTTTGGAAACCAGAGTTCATTAACCTCACAACATAAAATAGACATGTTTTCTATCTTCCAGAACAACTGATCTAGATAAAAATTAACTATTTCTTTAAGATTTGGTAGAAATTTCCTATAAAAACATATGGTCCTGGAAAGTGAAAGGGAGTTTTTAATTGTCATGAATTTTTTTAATGCTTCTTGTTCTTTTTCACCAATTTCTTAGGTGTATTTTAGCATTTAAAAATGTTTTTCCAGAAAAGAATCTAGTCATCTAGGTTTTCAAATTCAATTACTTGTGTTAGACCTGCGCGGTCTCCTAGGAGTTTCGACTCGCCCAGGAAACAACAAGAGTCGGAAGCCGATGCAAAACGCAAGAGGTTTATTGAAGGCCGGTGCACCGGGGTTCCTTGGTCCTCACGCAGGAGGTCGAAGAAGGAACCCTTTTGGGCGCGAATATGTCAGTTTTATAGGTTCCCACTTCCCCGTATGTAAATTATAGATTTGGTTGTGTTCTCCTGCTGATTGGTCCCGGCTTAGGCTCGGACCAGAGAGGGAACTTGTCCCCAGCTGCCTGATTGGTCTTTGACAGACACCTTTTTTACATTTTGTTATCTCCCTCCTTCTCCCTAGCTGCCTGATTGGTCTTTTACAGACACCTTTTTTACATTTTGTTATCTCCCTCCTTCTCGGAAGGGGGCCGGACATCCTGGAAATTCACCCATTGTCTAAGAAGCCCTTATTGTCTGGAGAGTTCTTAATCATTAGCTGGAACAATGTACCTCGAGTCCCACACTTGGAGTTATTCATTATGCTCATTTATTATTTTTAGTCTCTATTTTATCCATAGTTTTAAAACTTCTTGACTTGAAAGTGTAGCTCATTTCAACATTTCTTGTTTCTTGATAAATGCATTAAAAGCTATAAATTTCCCTCTAAATGAGGACATTGCTCTGTGTCTCACAAAATTTGACAAGTAGTGTTTTCATTGTAATTCACTTGAATTTAGTTTTAATTCTTTACCTCTTAACCAAAGGGGGTTTTAGTGTGCTATCCAGTTTCTAGTCTCACAGGAATTTTTAGCAATTCTTTAATTTTATGTTCTCATTTTATTATATTATTGTAGGAGAACATAGTTTTTAATATTGATAGTTTGGAATTTATTGAGGCTTCCTTTGTGGACTATTACATTGTCAATTTTTGAAAGTGTGCTCAAAAAGAGTGTGTTGATTTGGATTTAATTAATATTTAATGGCCGAAAATGATTAATTTGTATGTTTGGACCTCCCATGTCTCAGTTTGTTTTTGATTTCTTGATCTGTCAATTTTAGAAAGGGGTGGATTTAAAGATCTAAATAAGTTATTGTTGCATAATTAATTTTACCTTATGAGTAGCTGCTTTATATATTTTGAAGTTATATTGTTAGATACGTATATATTCATGATTCATTTTTCCTTCTGATTTTATAACTTTTGCTTGTATACAAAGACCTGTTTATCCCTTATACTTTTTGCTTTAATTCTGTTTTATCAGCTATTAAGATGCTACCCCAGATTCTGTTGGCTCATATCTACTTGGTATATCTTTTCATCCTTTTTATTTTCCATCTTTCTATACCCTTTTGTTTCATTTGTTTTAAGTAGATCATATATTGTTTAATCTTATTTCAAAATTCAATTTAATGTTCTCTGGCTTTTAATAGTGAGTTTAGAACACTTACATTTATTAAAACTTATTTCTGCTCATATGTTATGTTATCCATTTATTGTCTTTCTTTTCTTTTTTCCTGCTTCTCCTTCCCTACTTACCAATGTAAGTCAGTGTAGCTGTTACACATCCCTTAATTATTTGGCCAAACAGGTCTTAAAGTGAATATAAAGATAGCTTCAGAGAGTTTTTGATTCTTAACCAGGTGGAGAACTAACAGAGGCTGCTGGCTCCCCTCTACCAAAATCAACCATGGAGAAACTTCACAAGTGAGAGGAAAAGAGGGAACCAAGGAATTAACAACAACAAATAAAAAACTCTTCAGACTGTCTTGGGAAGCCACAGGGAGTCATGAATTCGTGCCTCTAGAAATAGCAGCAGCCTGGGGCAGTGGCAAACACAGGAGGAATTAGATAGATGAAGGGAGAGCCTGTAAATTCTCCTCTTACCCCTTCCCCACATTCTCTCAATATGATCATGACCCTTCACATAGCAAAGGTAAAAGCAGCCTGGAATGCCAGTGTCAGTGGAATTCTCTTACGGCACAAAAGCATACTTGCATAAGGAGTTGATAAACGGGTATGGTTTGTCCTGGGCCACACAGGAAGTCACTTCTTCCCTCTTACTCTCTGAATTGCCAGAGGTGGTAGATTACAACTCTAAGGAGACCACCACCTCCCAATGTGGCTTCATTAAGTATTTAAAGAAAGGATTTAGAAGGATTAGAAGAGTTGCCTGTGGCATAGCAGCAAATGGAGGTGGTTCCGTGGTTTCTGGGGTATTCCAGACTTGGGCTCATCTACTTGTCTCTCCTTAAAAATCATTTGGGCTCTAAACTTATGATCCATAAGTTTTCTGTACATATGTTATTCTTCCAGAAAATGGTTCACTTACGTCTAAATCACTAACTTCCCAAGTCTCCATGAGGCATTGAGCAGGTTCAGACCATATGGCTTCAGCAGACATGGGCCATCGTGGCCCAGATCCAGCAGCCTCAGAACCACCCACCTAGGGGGTTCTTCACTGGGCAGCAGCAGGGGGTGCAGCAGCCTCCCAGGTCACGGAAGTCAGGACACTGGGAGACTCTCCATGAGCAGATGAATCACTTAGTGGAGCCCACATGTGTAAACGTCCCTCATTTAAAGATTCTCAGGAAATGTTTAGGGAGGGCTTGGAACACCTTGACCTTCCTACAAAGTGGGATTAGTGCACATAGAAAATAAACCATATTTAGAAGGTTGCTGTGACTCTGCTCTCCCCCTCAAGTTGGTGGCAGCTAAGAAACCTACTTTGAAATGTTTTATGAAGACTTTATCCCAAAATGGTTGTAAGAAATTGTGGATAACAAATAGATAAAGAATACTCATTCCCCTTTCCTTCTTATGCCAAGTTGAAGCCATTGAGAAACAGTAAAATAATCTCCTCAAATTTAATATAATTAAATAATCTAAAATTTAAAAAAAAATCATCATGCAGGACATAAACAACTACAGCCTGGGCTTCATCTATTCCAAATTTACATTACTAGAGAGAGTAGCTGGTACCCTAGGAACAGGGCCATGCTGGCCAAAAGAATTTTATCTCTGAGTAATACAACATCTACAAAAAAAGCAAATTAAATAATGTATACCACATGAAGCAGAGTTACTGGAACAGATGGCATATTAAATACCCTCAAATAGATAAGGAAGGTTATTTGAATTATGTAGCAGTAAAAGGAATACTTTAAAAAGAACCAAGTGAAAATGTTAAGTATCAAAAATATACTTGTAGCAATAAAGATCTTAATAGCTAGGATATGTAGCAGGATGGACCTAGCCAAAGACCACATTACTGCACTAGAAATCAGATTGGCGTGCTTTGCCATAAAACATTAGGAAAGGATAAGGAAAAAGAAATTGTAAAATTGTAAAATAAAAGCCAAGTGATATGGAGGTTTAAAGTGACAAATTCTTGATAATAGGAGTCTCAGAATGAAAGGAAATATGTGTATGGAGACAGTGAACTACAGCCTGCAGGACAAATGCAACCTGTTTTTTGTAAAGTTTTACTGGAGTACAGCCACACCAATTACATATTTTCTATGGCTGCTTTCATGCTACAATGGTAGATTGAGTTGTTGCTACAGAGAACATAAGGCCCACAAAGCCTGAAATATTTACTGTCTGGCCCTCTACAGAAAAGTTTGCTGACCCCTGCTCTAACGTGTGTAGGAATAGGTGGAATGAGACAGGATAACCATAATAGACATCCCCGTTCAGAAAGAGGAAGAATGACAAATATGTGACATTCACTGGTCCATAGCAGTCCTGAAAACCCCTAAGACCATGCGGTTGACTGCTTTGGACATCCTCATGGAGGGAGGGGGTTTCAGTCTCATCTAAATCTTAAAGGTAGCGTGAACAACCCATATAATGTAGTAGTTATTTTAAGAAACATTTCTGTGACATCTGATTTCATAATCAAGGAAAGTAGATGGTGAAGCTATCTAAGTGGTTCTGAAGCTGCTACATGCTTGAATACTCAGTGAGGATAATGGGTATGAGGTAGATAAGCTTGAGAAGAGACACAGACTAGGAGAAAGAGAGGGGGCTCTAGAAGAAAGGGATGGTAGGAAGCGGAAATAGAGGCGGAGCGTGCAGGGGAACCCAAGGTGGATATGTTCCTTCTGATGATACAGGTAGGAAGTTGAAAGCAGACGTGATACCAGCAGACTCTGGACTGTTCCATGTAGGCCTTTTTGCAAGTGCATTAGATATCTTGTTGCTCTAAGTTCCTTAGCCTGATAATTACAGGAACTCTCTGTCCCACATCCCTCCTCAAAAGCCCCTAGACATAAAGAAAAACCCACCACCACCTCCACGCTGAAATGTATGCTCTCATCTCAGTTTTTCACCTACATTGAGACCCACAAAACCAGAAGTTCATTACTAACTCCTGAACACTCAGAGTCCTAGCTGTCTAAATTGGTGAATTTGTCATGTTTTTGCTTTATTTGTACAATGCTCTTTAAATAATTATTCATCATTGAGCAATTCATTCAACTATTCAGAACATACAACTGTCCCATTCATAAGCATTTGGGACTACAGAGGTGACAGTAAGCTATCTTGAAAGATGGCTTTCAAAATTCTAACTCCTTAAATATATGATTCTGACTAACAATAAAATCCAAAGCTCTACATTAGGGCACAAGTCTGCTAAGCTTTGGAAGTTTCAGGAAAGACTCAAGAAACAATTAAAATCTCTCCTACTTTTCCTAAAAACAATAAATCAATGTAAGTTCAGAAGCGTTTCCAAATCAGCTGAAGTCTCCTTTTTTTCTGATTGGAGGACCAGTTACCTTCAATCAGCATTGATGCCTTGGCCTAGCCGCTGTCAAGGTTGCACTTTCTGGGTGTGAAAGAACAGAAAGGAAATGAGAAGGCAGTGTCAGTTAACTGCTCACACTTGCAAATGAACTCTCACTATACTTGCGGGGCTCCTCCACCCTCTCTAATGGCTTCCAGAATTTTCCAGACTCCTAGAAGTTTGTTCAAGATGTTAGCACTCTACAAATTCCCCCCAGATCCCAAATAAAGGAAGTCCAACTTCCACTGAATTTTTGCTGAGACTAATTCTGCCTTCAAGGGCGTGCCTGTGTCTGCTTTCAAGAAAGGGAAAGGAAATAGTAAATTGTGAGGGAAGCTCCGTGCCCCTTAACGTAATGTCCGTAAAACTAAGAAATCAATGTAGCATCCTACAGAATTACTGGGGACACAATTCTTTTTCCTTCTGCTGCTCTTATAAGACAACTACAAAAGCAGCCAGAGTTAGCTCTGAGTTTCCAAGTGGAAAAATATTATACTAGAGAATCACAATAGCATCCCAAATTGGAATCAAAGAAATTACAGGTTTCAGAAACATCTGTATTTGTCTACATTTTTTCATCATAAATATTTAGTAACCTAGGGTCTGGAAAGATTCTTCCACACATCACTTTAAAAAGAATCAACCATTTTATTTTCAGAGCCAAGTCAAAAAAAAAAAAAAAAGAAAAAGGGAAAAAAAAAGACTTTAAACAATTCTTACCTATAGGTCCCCACAGTTTTGAAGTATAACTCCATGTGTATTATTTATGATATAAAATTTTTCCACCAAGGGCTGTTTTTACTTTAGGGAGGAGGATGAGTGCTTGCTCTCAGTTTAATGTAGATTTTCTCTCCAGTTACAGCTAACTTGTGGAGATTTTGTCCTCGGGCTGAGCTGACATGCTGACTCATTTCACCAACAGTGTCTTAAGCCAGCGCCATTTCCCACTGTGACTGAGGCCCTGCAGTTGCTCCCAATAAGCTGCATGTTCTCTGTCTCTCTCTCTCTGTCTCTCTCTCTCTGTCTCTCTCTCTTTGTCGCTCTCTCTCTCTGTCTCTCTCTTTGTCGCTCTCTCTGTCTCTCTGTCTCTCTGTCTCTCTCTCTCCAGGCCCTGCAGAGCTGGAGAGAATTCACCCATGGCCCAGTAAGTTAACGAGGTAGTCAAGCAAAGTTAAGAGCAAGTTTTCCCACCCACAGCTGGCAGTCAGCCACTCCATTCTGCCAGCACTCAAAGTTGGCTTCTCAGAAAATCTATTCCAAAGCTGGCGCTTTACCTCAGGAGATTTTAGTCAAAGTATTTGGAACATCAGATTGTCTAAAACACAAGGTTAAGAGCTCAAAATAGCCACTCTATTCCAAGACTGTCTTAAATTAAGGAACATAATTATTAAAAGATTCTGCTACAGTTGGGCATGAAAACCATACTCTTCCACAAGGTAGCTAGGCAAGACTGCTTTTCCTCCTGATAAATGAACAAATATTTAATGAGCATGCACATGGTTTGTCCACTGTGGGAATACAAAGGAAAACAAGACATAGTCATCCCCATCAAAGAACTTAAAATTTAATTAGAGAAACAAGACATAAACACACGAAAACAAAAACCATTTACAAAATTAGAACACAAGGTTTAGATTGCTCCTGGGAGCCCCTCCTTGGCCTTTCTCCAGTCAATCACTAGTCTCCTCTGAGTGTAACCCTTATCCTGACTCCTATCACCATAGATTTGTTTTGCCTGTTTTTATACTTGATGTAAATGCAATTGTGCAGTACGTATTCTTTTGTTCCTGGCTTCTTTTGCTCAACATTGCATTTGAGAGAGTTACATATATTGCTGTGCAGAGTTGTAGTTCATTCTCATTGCTGTAGAGTATTCCCTTGGGTAAATAATACAAAATACATTTATCCATTTCCCAGTTGATGGGCATCTGGATTTGATGAGCGGTATTGTCTTGAACATTCAAGTTCATGACTTTTGGTGAGCACATGTATACATTTCTGTTGGGACTATATCCATGAGTGGTGTTGCTGGCTATGGGGTGGGCATATGCTCAGCTTTAGCAGATACTGCCAAACTGATTTCCAAAGTGGTTGTACCATTTGGCACTCCTTCCAGCAGTATATGAGTGTTTGGCCACCCCACATCCTTGCCAACGTTTAGTATTTTCCACAGGACGAGATTTTGACAACACACCGATAGGGTAGAGCATGGCTTTGAGCAGAAACTAACAGGGATTTAAGGCATAGCCTCCGGGTGGCTGAAAGATCTCTTCCTTCAGAGAGAGCACCCTAGAACTGGGAGGGCTCAAGTCTGGCCCCAGAAGCACAATTCCCCTCCTTATCCCCCTACCCAATCTTGTTTTGTCATCAGACACATGCACATATGCAGACTTCTCCATTGCAAAATAAGTTACTTTCGTTTTCCTGAAGCAAATAAATATACATATCCTCTAGCATAAAGATCAGGTCAAAGCACAGATTCTTCCTGGAAAGGCCAACTGTATCAAGATACAGGGTTTATCTATCTATTTTTCTATCCATATATCTAACACTAGGTTCTTACTATGTACTAGACCCTATTCTAAGCCCTTTACAAATATTAATTCATTCAATTCTTACAACATATGAGGTAAGCATTATTATTATTCTAATTTTACAGGTGAGGAAACTGAGGCACAGAGAAGTTGAGTAGCTTACCCAACCTCATAGCGCTGGTAAGTGGCAAAGCAGAGATTCCAGTCCAGGTAGGCTGGCTCCACAGGCTGCACTCTCGGCCTCACATTATGTTGTCTTTATTTTTCTGGAATACTCAGGCCTTGAATAACTGCTCATCTCAACCAGTCCAATGTGTTCCTTCTTATTTTCCCCTTAATATACCAGAGAGAAAATTCTGCCCACCCCTGGCCAAAATTAGAGCCAATGTAAGTAATAAACTTGTAGAGCCATAGATTAAGTAGTCAAATGTCTACTTATATATTGTACTTTTTTCATCAATATTTTTTATTGAAGTATAGTCGATTTACAATGTGTTCATTTCTGCTGTACAGCAAAATGATTCAGTTATACATATGTATATATTCTTTTTTAAAATATTCTTTTCCATTATGGTTTATCATAGGATATTGAATATACTTCTCTGTGCTGTACAGTAGGACCTTGTTGTTTATCCATTCTATATATAAAAGCTCACATCTGCTAACCCCAAACTCCCCCTCCATCCCTCCCCCAACCCCCTCTCCCTTGGCAGCCACCAGTCTGTTCTCTATGTCTGTGACTCTGTTTCTGTTTCATAGATAGGTTAATTTGTGTCGTATTTTAGATTCCACATATAAGTGACATCATATGGTATTTGTCTTTCTCTTTCTGACTTACTTCACTTGGTATGATAATTTATAGGTCCATCCATGTTGCTGCAAATGACATTATTTCATTCTTTTTTGTGACTGAGTAGTATTCCATTGTATATATGTACCACATCTTCTTTATCCATTCTTCTGTCGATGGACATTTAGGTTGTTTCCATGTCTTGGCTATTGTGAATAGTGCTGCTATTAACTTCGGGGTGCATGTATCTTTTCAAATTATAGTTTTGCCTGGGTATATGCCCAGGAGTGGGATTGCTGGATCATATGGTAATTTTATTTGTAGTTTTCTGAGGAACCTCCATACTGTTTTCCACAGTGGCTGCACAAACTTACTATAATATTGTACTTTAAAATTTTCACACGTATGTATAATATCACAAATTAAATAAAGCAATGTATTATTAAAATATTGCTTTTTTTCCAAACTCACGGGTCAGGAAACATTTTATTCATCTTGGACAGGTTTATATAGCTATGCCTCGGTATCTTTATTGTCACTATAGTTATGTTTAACAGCATCAGTTTCAAGTCATTCTGAGCTATTGACATACAGCATCTTTTGATTTCATATATGATGAGATTGTTGGGAATTCTGTCTGAAATTAAAATACCCCTTTGCACACCTTTTTAAAAATTTATTTATGCTATGAGTATTATAATCACCATCTCTTCAATGGAGCACCTTAATATATTGCTCCATAAAGCAATGACTAAAAGATTTGTTTACTATAATATCAAATGATTGTGGTGGAGTCATGATCCCAGTTATAATTACTAAATCTGTTACATTTCTTTTCTTTCATTTTACCTAATCTGTAGAGAGACCTGTATAAACTTTCCAAATTAGTATTGATTTAGGTTGTTTTAATGTTCCTCCCCAAATGGTAGTTTTCATTCAAACAAAATTAATCAGACTTATAAAGACTCAAATAGAGGGTGGCAATTCCTACTTTCCTAAGGAACAATTATGAAGGAAGGGAGAGAAGTTCACCTCTGAGTTTGCTCTCCCTGGCTAAATCAGAATCCACAATGTTACTGAACCACACTTTTTTTTTTTTATTAACCTTTCTCCTAAATTTGTCTTCGTCCTGCCTGCTCTCCACTTCCCCAAACTCTCTCCCTTCCCCAGAACTGACATCTGGATATTTGGCTCTTTTCACAGAGAACATTCTCAACCTTAAAGTCAATGGCTAGATACCAAAGAAATAACAAAAATAATAGTAAAGGATAACACACCCACAAGGGCAGCCATTTATTGAGGTCATACTATATGTTAGGCTCCCTGCCATACCCTGTAATCCTCACAACAATAATGTACTAGATTATGATCTCCATTTTACTAAACCTCAGAAAAGTTAAATAATTTGCCCAAAGCCATAGGCCTATTAAGTTGTATGTATTAATTAGACCTGTCTGATTCCAAAGCTTACATTGTAAACCCTATCATCTCCTGCAGTCGGATTTTTAGATGGGATAATTCTAATGATAACATATTAGATTCATTCTATAAACCTGTGTGCAAAATACATCACAGATTCAAATGCAGATTATGGGGGACAGTTTTCCACAAGGGAAGTACCCTATGTCCTGGTAATTCTGTACCCAGTGAGATACAGCCGGATTTCCAAAGCCTGGACACTGTGAGCCGGCCACAAACTAACACGTTTCTCCTGAACAGTGAGCCCCATTGTGGGCCAAAGATAATTTTGGAAAATTCATATCTAAAGTGTGAGCTATTTGTGCACAATGGTTAGGCACCATACAGAGCTTCTGGAGACTTCTGTTCAAAGAGCCAGGGTCCCTACTGAAATAGCATTTGGAGAACTTACAAATTTATAAAAAGCAGAAAAGTTAGAGAAATGGTGACCTTCTAAATCTGTTGCGTTGCCTCATCGGAACTCCTAAGATCTAGAAGGGAAAGGCTAAGAGGCATTTGGTGTTGCAATAAAGAGCAAATGTTAATGCAAGTTCGTGTGCCTGATGCACAGTGAGGCCAAACAAACTCAAACATTGGCGTTTGGAGCAGAGAAAGGTTTATTGTAAGGCCATGCAAGGAGACGAGGTGGCTCATGCCCTAAAAAGCCCCGAGCTCCCCAAAGGGTTTCGGCAAAGCATTTTTAAAAGCCAGATGGGGGGGGGGGTCGCAGGCTACGTGATCAGATGGTGCACAGTCCTTTGATTGGCTGATGGTGAGGGAACAGGTGGTGTCACAGGGGTTCACATTATCAGTCCTTAGGCTCCAGGAGGCCTGGGGCGATGTGCTCTGTGGTCATCAAGAAGTTAACATCTTCCATTTGGTGGGGGGTTTTCACATCTGCAAAACAACTCAGGAAATTTGCATCAAATACTATTATCTAGGTACTTCAGAGAGGAGCTAAAGCAGAGGATGTGGGGGAAGGCCTGTCCCGGGAAGACCCCACAGGGTCCTGCTCAGTTACACAAAGGCTTTAGATTTAGAAACCTGGCCCTGCCACTGACTGTCTGGCCCTGCACAGAACACTTATCTTCTTCAAGTCTGTAAGATGTAAAATAACAACTGTAATAATAAATTCATATAGGAGTTGTGAGGGGTAAATTAGACTGCCTGTAAAATATTTAGCACATTCTAGCATGTGGGAAATCACTTAATAAATGATGAGATAACGATGAAGATGATGAGGATGATTTCAATTCTATTTTATAAATATCTTCAGCCCAAGCTTAAGTGACTGGAGTATCCCTTCTCACTGCATTTAAAGAATCTAATGTTCTCCCAGGAAAATGGGGGGAGGGGGAAGAGACTTGGGTAATGTGAGGGCAGAGCATCCCCTTCTTTTCCCCATACTCCCTGTTTCTGAGTTTGTTTTGCCACACAGTAACACTCCTCTCAGCCCACTCAATGCCAAAACTCACATCACCATCTGAAGTAACATCTTCAAGATGAAAGGAAAAACAGATAAAAGGATGCCAGTGATGTCTCAATTCAAGCCATGGGAAATGCAGCTAAATTTGTCATCCTTCCCATCCCATGTGAACAAAAGTGCCTTGTACCTGCCACAGTAGCTCTATAACTAGTACACAGATTGGGGGAAAAAAATCTAAATTTAATTCTTAATCATCTTGAATGATGCTAGACCTATTTTTGTCAGCTTTTAAAAACTTTTTATTATGGAAAATTTTAAACAAATAAAAGTTGAAAGGGACCCCCTTGTACCCATAACCCAGTTGAAAAAGTTATCGACTCATGGCCAATTGTGTTTCTTACATGCCCCTATCCACTTCCCCCTTCCTTTTAGATTATTTTGAAACAAATCCTAGACATCAAATTATTTTATCCTTAGCTATTTCAGCAGGTGATCCTTTTAAACAATGATTCTTTTTCTAAAACATAAACATAATGTCATTATTCCCACTAAAAAGTTAATAATTACTCCTTAATAACATTAAATATCCATTAAGTGTTCAAATTCCCCCAATCTCATACTTTTTACAATTTGAGTTAGAATCAAAATAAGGTCCATATTTTGCAATTAGTAAGTTAGTAGATATGTCTTTCAATATTCTCTCAATCTTTACCTTCTAAACCTCTCTCTCTCTCTCATTTTTCAGTGCAGGTTGGCTGTTGAAGAAAGCATGTTGCTTGTCCTTAGACTTTGACAGTCTAGATTTTGCTAATTGCATCCCTATGGTATCGTTTAATGTGATCCTCTGTTCCCTATAAATTGATAGTTTCATCTAGAGGCTTGATTAGATTCTAGTTTGATATTTAGACAAGAAAAACTTCATATGTGTATTTTGCACTTTCATAAGGAGGCATATAATATCTGGTCACCTCTCTTTTCGGTATGGTATCCATTGATGATCGTTGTCCAGATTCAGTTTTTTTAAACAAACTTTTACTATAGTTTATCCCAATATTTTTTAGAAGTTAGACTTGACTTGATTAGGCGCTGGACCTCTAGGCACTGCACATCTAGGGCAAAGACATCTAGCCATTTTAGAAAAAAGACTGTATCTCATCCTTCTTTATGCCCTCAGTGCTGAGAGTATGGTGCCTGTGACATCACAGGCACTCCAAAACTGTAAGTCAAATTAAATTGGAAAACCAGTATTTTCTCTAAAATGTAATTTATGCAAAGAAGTCCTCTTTTCCTCCTATCATCAGCTCTTATAGAGTCAAGGACCTCACCACTACCCCAACACCTAGGCTGCCTGTTCCTTTTAATTAGTCATCAAATTCTCCTCACATGCATAAAAGAAGACATTGCTGTGCTTGGAATTGAGTGGCTGCAAAGGCTAACATTAGTTTTAATTCTTCCATCACATCTGCTTAAATTTCCTCATTAAGACTTCAGGTACAATTTTCCCCATAGCATTACCTGGGCTGTATATGCAAATTATATCCCTGCTTACACAATTGAGCATTTAGGGCATGAATATATTTTCCTCCCCACTGTGATAAGGAACAAAAGGAAATTTGGCTCACACAAAGCAGGAGACACCTTTCGATTGTCTTGTTCTACTTTTTAAACAATTCATTGTAACAGTACCTGGCAGGACTCATTGCCCTGGGAGGTTTTGATTCCGTTTTTGCCACAGTCCAGCCTCTCTCTTGATCTTGACAGACTTAGACAATAGGACCAAATCAGCATTTAGCAGAGGTCAGCACAGAGACTGGTTTGACACATAGAAATGATCCTGGTTCATCGTTTCTAGCTTTGGTTCAACTGTGACCCTTCACTGTCAAAAGTCCTCGGAGTTGTTTAGCTCCACTCGCTCCCCTTCTCCCATCTCACAGCCTCTTCAGTCTCCTGTAACCCCATTTCTACACCTACCTCTACGTAGCAACTGTTGTTGGTCACCAACATGTCAAACAAATAGGCTTTCCTCAGTTCTCATCTCGTGATGGTTTTGCAGGTTTCACAGTGTTGAGCAGCCCCTTCCTTTAGAAAGGCCTCTCTCAGCATCTGTCTACACACTGATCCCCTTCTGCCTCTCACACTGGTCCTCATTCTCACTTGCTGTTTGCTCTTCCCTCATTAACCTTTTAAATATTGGATTTTCCTATTGCTTTTGCTGAAGACCACTTATTTTCTTACTCATTCTTTCCCAGTAATTTCATTAGGTAGTCTCCCAAAACTTGGTCATCTACATCACTCCCTCTGTCCTTGTCTGGGAGTTCATGTTAGCGCAAGTCCATGTGGCCAACGCACAGCGAGGCCAAACAAACTGAAACATCGGAGTCTGGAGCAGAGAAAGGTTTATTGCAGGGCCGTGCAAGGAGACAGGTTGCTCATGCTCTAAAACTCCCCAAGCTCCCAGAAGGGTTTTGTCAAAGCATTTTTAAAAGCCAGGTGAGAGGGGGTCGCAGGGTGTGTGATCAGCTCGTGAGCAGTTCTCTGACTGGCTGATGGTGAGGGTACAGGTGGTGTCACAGGGGTTCACGTTATCAGTCCTTAGGCTCCAGGAGGCCTGGGGCGATGTGCTCATGGTCATCAAGTAGTTAACATCTTCCATTTGGTGGGGGGTTTTCACATCTGCAAAACAACTCAGGAAATTTGCATCAACTACTATTATCTAGGTACTTCAGAGAGGAGCTAAAGCAGAGGATATGGGGGTAGGGTCTGCCCCGGGAAGGCCCCATAGCGTCCTGCTGGGTTACATTCAGACTCACATCTCTGGTTGCACACTGGGATAGCTGCAAATGAATGGCCAAGCAGCACACATCCAAATAAAATTCTTACCTCTTCCGTGTCCACTCGTTGCCCTCTATCACTGCCTTCCACAAATCTGTGGAAACCTCAAGCCCCCCACAGTAACCTTTTACTCTCTCTGCTTCCCATTCCCCACATCTAACTGGCCATCGGATTTTTTAAAATTAGTACACCAGAGGTCTCTCAATGTCATCCCTTCTGCCCTTTGACTCTATTTTGCCTCGTATATATCTCGACGTCCTTGCACCTAAGCCATCACAGTAGCCTTCCGATCTTGTGCCAGTCTCTTCCTCTCTGAAGCTGCCATTCACACTGCTGCCACTGTTATTCATATCTTCCTAAGACGCACGTTGGCTCTCATTGGCTTCCACTTCTATAAGCTGAAGACAACAGCATCCAAAGCCCTTCATGACATGGACCCAGATTCTCTTTCTAGTGCCATAAGTCAAAGCAAAGAGTCTCTGGGGCTCCCAGAAGCAGAAGAAATTTGAAGAAAGATAGAACTCCTGTAGGAGGAAAGTAAGCAGAAGGGCATGCTCGAGTAGGGAAGCAACATGAGCCAAAGCACTGAAGTTGAAAACGCTGTTTTATTAAAGGGAAGACAAAGAAGAGATAGGCTGATTGGCAAGGAAGGCTGGTGTTGTCATGTAGAGAGAGATACGGTTCAGTCAATAGGATGGAGAAAAATCATTAGTAAGAGTCTTATAATCAAACATAACTTGAATAACAGTGCTATGTTCATTTCCATGTATATTACCTATCGCTGCATACAACTTCTCCAAAGGTAATATTCTACCTCAGACCCAACAAAATACTCCCAAGGTTGCTAAGTGTTCTTATTTCTATTTTAGGCTTTCAATCCTAATTGTTAACAACTCCATTAAATATAAAACTTCCTTTCAGAGCTACTTGGAAATGTGTTACATAAATGCTGCATATTTCCCCTCTTACTTCTTTCGAGCTTCTCCAGGTTCTAAAAATAACACCTCAGATGCTGCTTTGTTCACTGTTCTAGCTCCCACTTGCACACCTATCATGTTCAGAACCCAGCTGGGACAGATCACTTTCATTGGCATTTCTTTTTTGTGTCTCCATTTCTTCCTGCTCATATAGCATTTTTTTAAATGAAGCTTATTGCTCCCGAGGAAATTATGTTCTGCCATAGGAATGAAAAGGGTACAAATCATTTTTCTCTTCTGATTTCCCCAGAAGACATCTTTTGCAGCCAATGTAAGAGGTCTCCTATGTACATTAGGAGGGGAAATAAGAACAATGACAGTCAGCGATTGACAATATTTATTTAAAAGCTTAGACTGTGAGCCAGACACTGTGCCAGGCACTTCACATCACTCCAATGACTAGGTATTATTACACCTCTTTTTCAGACAAGCAAATCAAAACTTGGAGGGGTTAAAGAACTTGACCCAAGGTCACAAAGCTATGTGGCAGGACCCACTTTCAGACCTAGATCCACATGGCACCATAACTCATGTTCCGTATGCAGAAAATCACATATAAATTTTGAAATAGAAGCCTATGTCCGGTATCTTAGGTTGGGTTCTCCCAGAAGCAGACCCAGAAACAAGGATTAGAGTGCCAGTGCTCTATACACACCAAGAGGGGAGGGAAGGAGTGGTACAGGGAAGGGAAGAAAGCCAATAAAGCACGTGCATCCTCTGAGGAACTCTGGGAGGCAGCCTAGAGCACTATAGAGCACGCCTCAGAGTTCATCCAACCAGTAGGCTACGAAACTGAGATATTTCTCTACCAACTTCTATGTCTGTTATTGGTTGAGAGCTGCTGTTGGGGGCACTCGAAGCTTGCTCTGAGCACAGACTAAGCATGCTCCCCAATCAGAAAAAGACCTCAGACACAGTCACAGACATTCAATAGAAAGCAGCCTACAGCAAGTAGAGGTGAGTACTGAGGGGTGTGGCCAGGGCACCAGGAGTGTCTGCTATTCACATATATGGCCCTGGGAACTAAAAAAGGAAAGACAGAAATCCCCATCCCCTGGGCACACACATTCAATTACACCGCTTCACACGCCAGCCTCTGGACTCAGCTTAACCAACTGGGATCTCTCAGCACTGGCTTTCACCATTTTTCTTCCATAATCCTCTCTTTGCTGTCTCTAGCTGGGCAATAGGAACTTTCAGGGAGTCACAAGAATGACTGTGAGGCTGCTACCACCAGAAACAGCAGGACCTCCACCTACCCTTCCACCACTGCACACCAGAACTCTCTTCTCGCCAGCGCTACCCTCCCACAATAAAAGATTTCTCACACTGTCTCCTTAGGCTGCAAAGACTACATACTCTAATAGTCCCCAAATTCCAACTTTCGGAGACCAAGATGAGGTCATTTTCAGAGACAGGATCCTATCTCTGAAAAACCCCTCCTTAAATTTCTTTCTTAAAAATTTATTTTATTTAAGTATAGTTGATTTACAATGTCGTGTTAGTTTCTGGTGCACAGCAAAGTGATTCACTTATACATAGCATCTGCTAATCCCAAACTCCCAATCCAGCCCTTCCCTACTCCCCCACTCCACCTTGGCCTTCCTTAAATTTCTTCATTCAAGATTTTGTAATTTTAAAGTTCCTAAGTTAGTAAACCTAACCAAAAGAGCTAAATATTGCATAGTTCTTTGAGGTTAAATAACTCTCTAAATAATTTTACAGGTTGGGCATTTTAGTAGTAATGACAAATATTAATAATACTAAAGAGTTCCCATATATTGATAGCTCGCTATGAGCCCAGCCACCTGGTTAGCCCATTATTTCCCACTATAACCATAAGAGATTCTTGCAGTTTGAAAATCAAAAGCCCATGGGTGTATTCATTGGCACTTCCAGCGCACCCATTCCTGTGTGCCCCAAGTTTTATAGGCTTTAGATACCAGACACACAGAGGAATGGAAAGTGGCTAAGTTAGATTGATAATAGCCAGGTCTGGGAGAGAGGGTTCTAGCTGGCCCAAGCAGGTAGGGGAGATTAAAATTCATCTTATTCTCTTTCCTGTGAGTCCCAAATTAGTGTTGCATCCACTTGCATCATTTTCCTCAAACTTTCCTTCCAACATTTTTCATCCCCTCATCACTTTGCCCCCTTCCCAGAAAAAGAAGAAAAAAAAATCAGAAGTCCAGATGGTTGTCCAAGGGCATATAACAAATAAAAGGCAGATCCAGGATCCAAACCTAAGCCTGTTTTTTTTTCCCTGCCATACCACAGTGCTTTTCTAGCATTCCCTGAACTTAAATGCTCCAGGGTCCATTGCCATTAAAACACTAAAGAAATGATTGCTAAATGATGGGCTATTTTCATAGATATGAAATATAGAGTACTTCAGAAAGGTTGAAATATTATAATACCCTGCAAAATGCTTGATTTATTAATGAGTGCTACTGTATTCTCCATGAGGAGTCAAATTAATAATGTCATCTACATTTGTTCTTGGAAGAAGAACAACTTGTTAGAATGGAAGGAATTCTGAGATCATCTAATCACCTGATCTGAGACCTGAGGCCCAGAGTAGTTAAGTAACTAAAGGGTGCTCAGCTAGCTAGTTAGCCCTCAGCTAGGGTTAGATCCCGGGCTTTCCCAGCTTCAGGTCCGTAGCTTTTCCATCCACCCCACCAAACTGTGTCTTTTCATTCAAACTGCCCCTTTGGACAATTGTAGATGGTCACAGTTTTTAGCACTGATGCAAATTTTGATCAATTCCACCGCCCCACGTTTCTAACGACTCTAAGAAATGTTTTTCTCACAGGCATTTAGGATAGTGCTGTAATAACAGGGTTTTTTTTTAATGTCTTTTCTCCGAAAGAAATAACAAAGCCAAAGCTCCAGGCTTCTGCTTCATCGTTATATAATACTTGTCTGGGATTGCAAATCACTTGCAAAAGGACAAGGCCTGGGGGAGGCGAGGGTGGGTGTGAATCTTTTGTGGTTTCTTGAGTAACGTGAAACGATTTGTCATTTGAGAGAGGCCGCAGCCTGTGCTCTCACATCCCTACGCGATCAGGCTCTTTTTGATCATCTTTGAAAACAGTTTCTGAGGCCATCCCTGAACTGGGGTGGAATACAACGGTTGCAGACAGACCTGTTTTTCTCTCTTCCCTTCCACTCAAGTAAGAGAACAGGCTAATAATAAACCAAAGTTCTAGAACTTGAATTTGAACTGAAAATACCTCCGAATAAAACCTGTTTCTTCCACCCTGCAAATTGGAGACGTGATCAGCCAGAGCAGGGAACTGGCGTATTTTCTGTGAAAGTCCGCCCTCTGGTGATGAATTTCGGTAACGACTGGCTCTCGGGAGAAGTAAACAAAATTACCATACCAAAAAGAATTTTTTATGGGGGGGCGTTGGGGAGGGAGAAGATCTATAGAGAACTCATTAATGTTCAACTTTATAGTCCTAAGTTAGCGGTTA
Organism: Globicephala melas; assembly: GCF_963455315.2. Classification (NCBI taxonomy): domain Eukaryota; kingdom Metazoa; phylum Chordata; class Mammalia; order Artiodactyla; family Delphinidae; genus Globicephala; species Globicephala melas. The sequence continues at coordinate 109,237,712 of NC_083335.1, forward strand.
TGGAGGACCCACTGAGAGCTGTGTTAGTTCTCATGGAGGTTTGCACAAGGGAAATTCAAAACACTTCTTCTGTTACTTGGGGAGCTCTCCAAATACCTTGTTGCTGGGCATATTTATAGAAAAGAGAAAATAAAGCAACTCGGAAGGGGCAGCGGTGTAAACATTTTGGCTGTTTACATTAAACCCTCACCAAAATAGTCGGAAGCAGTGTGAGGTCGCTTCAATTTGGAAAGATGGACAAGGATGCCAGAGCAAATAGAAATTCTTTTTTTTAAATGTTTTGGCTAAAAACGAATGAAGTTTTTTTTAACACAGTACAATAAGCTATGCCTTCAGTGGCAAATCCTCCACTGATGACTCTTGTCCTTCTGCTCTTTTTGCCTCCTTGTAAAAGCCCTGCGAGCTGCTGCATATCTTAAGTATTTAGATTGAAAGGGCAGTGAGAGAAAGCCAACTCCTTTATTAGGCATTCCACTCAGCCATACTCCATTCCTTGGTTCCTGCTTACGTGTGATAAGGAACGAATTCCAGTGATCTACGGTTAGCTGCTAGTAGAGAGAGAGTTTTCCCTTATAATTCCCTTCCCTGCTTCTCCTTTTTCACTCTCCTCACCCACCCACGCATAATTCAGACCACCTAAACTACCGCCGTTATTCATCCCAATCATTCCTCACCACACGATGCACAGGCACCCACGTTTCTTTCCTTAACGATACTCAGTTTAACCTCTTGGTGCAGGAGAAATACAAAATCAAATCAGCTGTCTGAATCTAGCACTCACGGGGACTGAGCACAAGTTTTGCAGTACCCACTCTTGAGCCAATCAAGCGGGAGCCCATCAGCAAACAGACGACATTACATAAGTCAAGCATGAGGCCAGCGATGAGCTGGGAAGGAAGATCACACTGCCAGAGCTACACCCACGTGCTTGGAGAATCTCCACCAGCCCCTGGTGAGAAGAAACCCAGACGTCTGTAGCTGTGTGTACATTTTGTGCCAGGCAGCAAGCACACGGGTATAGAAGAGACTCTCTCTACATTTGTGTATTCTGAAATTGAAATACTTAGCAGAATTCATGTTGCCCTCAGGGGAATACAGAAACGTGCTTTCCTCCTTTGAAATTCCTTCAACTCTTTATTAAGGAAAACGTTTGTTTCACTACCTGGTCAGCATGTGTTTGGTGACTAGGGCGAACAGAGCGGCTGTTACCCCAGGAGGGTAACCCGAATTCCTTCTTCCTGCTCCTTGCCTGAGCTTTCTCAGTTGGCTGCTCTGTGGGAAGAAAAGAGGGCATCGCGAGAAATTGAATTCCTCTGCGATAACCTGAATCATAGCTGCTCAGGTTCTGGACTCCATTTAAAGAAGTCTAAATCTCAGATGGAGGTTTGATTTGAGAAATGAGCAGGCAAGTAAAACCTCTTTCCACTTGGACAGAGATTGTGATAAGAAAGAGAAGAGTGGAATTGTAGTCATTTTTCATCCACGTGATTTGAGTTGATCCTAAGTAGGTCGTTGCACTTTGCCTCTGCTCTGCGTTCGGCTGATTCTCATTCAATTATGGGCAGATGACAGCAATGATTGAGCATTGCTTTTAAGTAGAAATAATATTTTCCTACCAAGATAGCACACATGTGTTCCATATGCGAGAAAACTACCTTCTCTCACTTCTGAGATCAAATTTATATTGTATGGGTGTTCTCTTGTTATAGGTTTAAGATAGCATTGCATTATAGAAAGGAGATCATTAGAATTCTAAGAGGGAGAGCAAAGAGGGAGGAGATGAAGAATGGGAGATGGGAAGGGGGAGAAAAGAGAAGAGAGAGGGGAAAAAAGAAAAGTAGAAAGTGAAAGAGTCCAGGAATATTTGAGGGTATGAGAGAGAGCAAGTCCCACTCTAAGAGAAAGAGAGAGGGTCAATTCATTGCTGCTAATTAGACAAAACTAACAGCTTCTGGGAGCTCATCAGAATCTGAGGCTAGAGATATCCCAACTGTGCACAACCATCTCCGCACTGAGAATCATTACTGGCAATAAAGTGATAATACTGACAGTGATGTAATAGGAAGTGTCACTGATGTGAGGATGTCATACGTGAGAATCACGTGGAGAAAGAATAGGCTGAGGACCCCTGGAAATAAGCAAGGGAGAAAGAAATGAATCCCTTTACTGCAAATGAAAGACACCAAAAACACATTTGAAGATGAGCTAGAGAAATTCTCAGAGGAAAGTAAACCCAGTAATTAAGTCATTGAATACCTACGATACCCCCATCCCAAACAATATAGGAAAACAACAATTCCTTGTTAAAAAGTGAAGAGAGGTGTGTCATTCACAGGGACAATTGGTCATTATGTTGCAGTCACTCTGCAGAGAGCTGGGAGTCTACATCTTTCCCATGATGAGCCTTCAGAGATTCTTGTTATGTAAATGTGGGTGGGTGGCAGATGGCTTTTGGTTCAATGAGGGTGTTTTCAGCATTTTTTGATTAATAATTTCTAATTTCTGCAGCAAAGACTTTCCAAAACCTTAAGTCTGAATTGCGTTCAACATACAAAGTTCTGAACCTCTTTATGAGCTGCCTTTGTTGTAGCTTCCGTTGTTGATGATGATGGTGGTGGTTCTGGTGGTTTTTTGTTGTTGATGACGATGAGGTTGTACAAATAAAGGAGACAAAAGCGGTAGATCTTTGTACACTGCAGCAATTTCTGGTAAGAATTGATTCTTATAAAAGGTTTTGCTTCCATCTAGTGGTTACTGTGTAGAACTGTCTTATTCTGACAAGCTAAATTCATTGAACTAGATTTTTAAATGCCCCTACACTGTGCTGAAAGCTAGTGATTAAAATACTAATGCTACTGTTTTAAATATACTGCTAATAATCACATTACCCTGCCATTGATACATTCCTAGTATACTGGAGGAATCGGCTACTTTAATTGCTGTAAATTAAACCAAGAACAATAATAATAGTCAGTATTTATGTAATGCCTACTAAATACATGCCAAACATCGGTCTAAGTGTTTTACATGTTTTAACTCACCTGATGTTCTCAATAACTCTATGGGGTACTATTTTTAGCTTCATTTTACAGAAGAGGAAGCTGAGGCTTAGAGGGTTTATATAACTCCCCTAGAGTCACACAAGTAAATCCTGGAGCCAGGCTTTGAACCAGGCCAACTGGCTGGAGCCTGTTCTCTTACCATCATATATTCAAATGACAAGTACAATAGAAGGAATATGTAGTAACTATAGGAAATGAGTCATGGCAAGGATTTGGAGTAGGGGAGAGATCTAAAATATATGTAGGGAGTAGAATTAATAGGACTTGGTGGACAATTGGATGGGGAGGAGAGGAGGAAGGAAGGTGGTAGAGTTTCTGACTAAGCAAAACGGGAGATGGTAATAATCAAGATAGTGCATTTTGAAGTAGGCATAAATGGGAGGAGAATGGGTGAAGGTCAGACTCTCATTTCTTGTTTAGAGGCTTAGAAGTGATGAGAAGTAAACATATTTCAATGAAAAATATGAACATTAGGAAAAGATCTCTGCATGATTAGGAAAACTATTCCATCATATTGTGAATCATTGACTTGAGGAAGACATATGGGAATACACTAATCTAATAGGACTTTGTAACACCTTTGACATTTCTGAAGTGGAAAAGATCTATCATGAGCTATACCTATAACTAAATGTTCAAATGTTTTACTATAGAGTATACCAAAAGTACTTAATGTGGGGCCCCATATGATATGTTCTCATGGAATTTTTCACAGAGCTTTATTAAAGGTGGAGGGACCTTGGAATTCATGTATTCCAACCTCCTCATTTTGCAAATATAGGAAGTTAGTTATATCAAGGGAAATTAATATTTTTGAGCACCTACATTATAATAAAGCTCTGAGGCAGTCATTCTGTGAGATTAAAAGAAGTGTAATACAGGGCTTCCCTGGTGGCGCAGTGGTTGAGGGTCTGCCTGCCGATGCAGGGGACACGGGTTCGTGCCCCAGTCCGGGAAGATCCCACATGCCGTGGAGCGGCTGGGCCCGTGAGCCATGGCCGCTGACCCTGTGCGTCCAGAGCCTGTGCTCCACAACGGGAGAGGCCACAACAGTGAGAGGCCCGCGTACTGCAAAAAAAAAAAAAAAAAGAAGTGTAATACAGAGATCTAGTTCTCAAGAAGTTTACACTTTAGTTGGAGAGGTAACAATATAGCGTACAAAATAGTTGATCTTCTGATCTGCTCAGAATCCATTCCCATCTTTTGGTCACAGCACCCTGTATTTCTTTGGGGAAACCGTTCCTCCTCCACTCTCAGTGATTTATCTGGTGCTGACGCCACCCCTGGTTCCAGGTGATACGACTTAGCCAATAAAAGTAGTAGCCTATTTCCATGGTGATGACAATTGATCTAGGGATGGGCTCATTGCATAGCCCAGTCCATAAAAGCAAATGAGCATCGGGCCAGGAGTTTTTTTTTAATACTTTTAAGAAAAAGTGCCCTCTTTCCACTGAGGTTGCCAAGCTGATAAGAGGTCAGTCTAGAGCTGCTGGAGGCAACCATGTGAAGAGAGTGTCCTGAGAATGATGCTGCCAGTGGAAGGTAGACCAAGAGAAGAAAAGACTTTGAAAGCTGATGGCAATGTCTCAGCCTCTAAATCGAACTGCCCTAGAACTTTCCAGATTCAGCATCCTCTTTACCATGGCTTCTCCATTCCTGAGCTCTTTATTTTAATCATCCACATGGTTAACAGAATTTCCTCACTGAGAAGTTATGTTCCTTGCTTCTCTCATGTCTGCCTGTTGCCTTTTTAATTGAATGATCCGTTAGCTGAGTATAATACTCTTGAGTCCCATTTTCTTTCCCACCTAACTTTGCAGATATTATCCCATTGCTTTCTGACATTAAATGTAGCTTAAGACTGCCAGATGAAATACAGGATGCCCAGTTAAATTTGAATTTCAGATGAACAATGAATGTTTTTAGTATAAGTCTGTTCCAAATGTTACATCTAAATTTTAAAATTGAACTGAGCATCCTATATTTTTCTTTGCTGCATTGGGCGACCTTAATGAAGCTGTGGAAAAGTTGAGTCTTCCACCTCCTTACCTCATAGATGACTTGCTTTTTTTTTTTAATTACCTGCACGCCGAAATTTCTTTTTTAAACTTGAAGTTCAATATTGAATATCGTTTGTTTTCTCTTTTTTCCCTGGTACAAAGGATACCCTTTTGATATTAATATTTCCTTTTACCTGCATTTCAGGAACACAGTTGTCTAGTATGTTAGATTACCTGTCTGTTTTCCATATCTATCTTTCCTATTTATCTTTTTGCTTCTGCATATACGTACTGAGACTATCTCAAATATTTTCCCATGCCTATTTTCAACCCTAAAATATTCTTCTCCTTGCTGTCTCAGATTAATTTTTAGAAGTGTAATGGTAAACAAATTTCTTAACCTCTGCAATCTCACTTTCCTCACTCTGTTGTTTTATCATCTCATCTGCTACTACTTGTTTATTGAATTTATATTCTTACAAAGTCTTTTATAATTTGTAGTACAGAAATTATGAGTATAAGAATAAATCTTATTCTTCCAGATTCTAGAAGGGGGCCTTTTGTCTTTTATTTATTCATTCATTCATTTATTACTGTTCCTTTGTTTAAAACTACCTTCCTTATATTATTGATTTATCTGTCTATCTCTCCAGACATTTATTTAGCTGTAATATGGTTCCATGGTTTCCCCGATATTTTATTTCATCTTGCTAATGCCAAATGTGAGTAGCTTTGTGCAAATCTGTCTGCTCGGAAATTGTATGGGTAAATTTTAATTGATACCTTTCCCACTTTATACAGGGTGAGTCTGTCCTTTTCCCTGTTGGAGGGCTGGATATTACATTCTTTTGTATAGGTGTAAGCCATGCAAAGAAGGCAAGGGAGATAATTCACCGGAACTGAGTTCACCCCTTGCTAGGGAATCTGAAATCCGCTTTTTCCTCTGAGGCCTTATTAAATTTCCAGTGCTAGAATCCATTTTACCATCATGTTTGAAAGGAATTGAGAGTTAACAAAGCCTTCTATACTTTGGGGAATTAATTTAAGGAAATAACATAAAGGCTTTTTTTTTTTTTTTTTTTTTTGTAGAAGAAGCGTTATAAACTGCTTAACACCATCCTCAGCCTGGCACAACTACAAGTTTCATGGAATTTGTTACTCTTTCATTCAGATTTCAACCTGAAATCTTTTGAAATGTACCTCTGTGTGGAGAGAGGGAAGGCAAGGGGAAGAGTGACTTTAAGACCCCTCCGTTTTAAGGAGGTATGCACAGTGCATGCTCATTGGAGGGCAGCTGGGCAAGCTGGAGTGTTGTGTGTCAAAAGGACCACAATATCAATATAGCAGACATTATGTGTCTGCTTTGTTTTAAAAACAAATTAATTTTATGTGATTATTACAGCATTTCATATATGGCTTTAGGGATAGGCCCTAACATTCATAATCAGCCTTTATCTCTCTCTACTTCTCTACACAAACTTTCCATTTCAGCCAAAGTGGCCAACTCACTGTGACCTAAACAAGTTTTTAATTTAGTCTCTGCAATTTGGCTTCTGTCATGCCACTCCTCTGAAATACCTTCTTTTACACATTCTTACACAGTCTTTAAGATTCAGCTAAAAGTCCACCTCCTTCACAATGCATCCTCTGATTGTGCCAGTCTAAAGTGATTGCTCTCACACTCCCAGAATGTGTTACTTTCTGAGTAAATTCTTCAGCTCTATCTTCCATTTCACTAGTTCACCCTTTAGCTCTGTCTAATCTGTGGTTTAATCTATCCACCAAGTTTGTATTTTAATGACTAAATTTTTCATTTCAAAGCAAATCAGTTGGTTATTTTTCAAGCCTGCCTGGTCTTTTTGGTAGTGCCTTGATATTTATCATATTTTTTTCCTAGAGAATAGGTTTAGTCATAGTTTATAGTACATATTTAATAAGCTCATCATCTAAAGGACTTGAGGGCCTAATCTAACTGTTGGTTGTGTTAGCTACCAATGTATCTTAATTTTTTTTTTCTTTTTGGATGGTGAGCTCATGTTTAGTGTGGCTTTATCTGCAGGAATCTTTTGTGGTCTGGGTTGAGGGTGTGACTGACTCTCCAGACAAGATTGGTGTTTACTTCTACAAGGGGAATCACTGGATGGGGACTACTTTTTATGTTCATTTCATGGGGTGGGGTATACTGGACCATAAAGGGAGTATATATTTGAGCCAGAAATACAACTGAGTGCAAAACTTAGGTTCCAACTTTTCAGGTGGGGGACCTGAACAGGGTGATTGTCTTGCTGGCAGTGGGTAGATTTTGCTTCTGTTCTACCTTTTCACTATGACATAGCCCTTTGGAGGTTATAGCTTTAGGCAGTCATTCTGCTTTGCTCTGGACTGACATGTAGGTGCTTGTCCTCATTTGGCAGTTCTAACCTAATCTTCTTGGTTACAGAAACGAGCAAAACCCACCATTCGAAAACCCTGAACAGCAGGAGCTTTAACTCCCCCCCCTTACAACTTTCCTTTTTCAGTTTTCCTCTCAATTTTTGGTTTTTGAGGGGAATTCCCTTAGTTTCCTCGTATCTCCGCTTTATGTTAAAAAGGATGTTTATTATGTTTCATCAATTATTTCTTGGTGTTTTGTGTTGGAATGGTTAATATTACCTTATACACCACATTATAAGAAATGGAAGTTTACAATTGATTCAATAATTAATCATAGAGAGGCTTCTGACAGATCTCCTTAAGAAATTTTTCACATAGTTTCTCTTCAAATAAATTACCCCTCCAAAACAAATGAAGCCAGGAATTGTATCTCACAGTTCTTTTTGTTTATGATAGTGTTTTGCCTAGCATGGCTCCAGGTTGATTGACAGACAATAAATTGGTTGAAAATATTTGGTTGAGCACAACTGGTCAAAGAAACAAATTGATTGAAAATTAAACTGAATATTCCAAGTTTGCTTTTTTCAAATATTGATAATTTGATACACCATTAATAATTAAAGAAATATTTATAAAATAGAGATAGAATGTTGAACAAGACAGATATGGTGTTTCCCCTTACAGAGATTACAGCACAGGGTAGGTTTATGGTTCTTTAAATGTTTTAAAGCATATGTATCCATTTCTTCTCCAGAAGTTTGAGTCTTCACACACACACTACTTTTTTGGTTTTTTATTTATAATTCATTCTCATCCACTTATTCCTGCTATGCTGGTTTGCAAATGCTGTAAGAAATTGTTACATTTGCTTCTATCTCTAAATGAATTGTCTATAAGCAAATTAGTATATGAATTAACACTTACAATATTCAGTTCATGTTTTTATAATTTCTGTGCAACCTAGAATAATTGCACAAATTTTAAACAGTCATAAAAGTAATTTTGTCTACCTTCTCATTAGCCTTTTCATCCTTTTAATTTTCAACCATCACAGACTTAATTTACTTAACATGTTTTTACTATCTTTGCATAAACATTTATTTTTTAAAGTTTTCTTAGCTGTATATGACATTTTGTGGCCAGTATTCATACAGTGTTTGCTGTCGGGACTGAAGCTGTAGTACAAAGCATGTGCAACCACAATGTGAATGCAAGGACAAGCTTGAGGTTGCTTAACGCTGCTGGCCTGCAGGCAGATCGATCTGATGTTTGCCTTGCCGCTAGACAGGAGACAGGAATCTCTTACTGGATTTTAAGAAAGGTAGAAAAACTATATCTAAACATTGGTCCTCATATGATTTTCATGGACTTTGGGTCATCATTAATCAATGTAGCTAGTTATAGTTTGAGGTCAATGAAAAATAAACCTCAGTTTTCTTTGATGGAAGGCCACTTTTCCAGCTGATAGCTGATACCTCTACACACAGGCTTTCAAAGAATTAGAAATTTTAAAAATAAATGGAGTGAAAATTACTCTAATTCTGATAAAAATGAACAAAAATGCTTAAAGGCACATAAAAGGTTGCAAAAATCATCCCAGATTGCTCAAAAATGTTCAATAAGTAAAAATCAATCATTGGGAATAATTATTTCAACAATTTGCATTCAACAAAATGGTCTGGGACTCCCTGATAATAACAGCTAGCATTTATGAGCTGCGACAATATTGCCCATCCCACATACTCTTTTTAAGATGGGCCTTTGACACTCCTTTCAGAGAGAGGTAGGGAATCCATGTTCCCTCCCCTTGAATCTGGGCAGGCTTATTACTATGGCAGAAGTGATGCTGTGTGACCTCTGAGGCTAAGTCATAAATGGTGATACAGCTTCTACCTGATTCTCTGGAGTTGCTCATCCTGTGAGGAAACCCAGACTAGCTTACTCAGAGAGACCACATGGAGAGGCCCTGTGTAGCTGTTCTAGCTGATAGCCTGGATGAGTTCCCACCAAAGCCAGCAGTAACCACCAGACACGTAAGTGAAGATGGCCTGAAATGATTCCAGACTCTAGTTGTGGAGTCAGTCCCAACCTTTGAGTGTTCCAGCTGAGGCCCCAGACATTGTGGTACCATTTCTGCTGTGCCCATCTGAATTCCAGATCCACAGAACCCACAAGCATCATAAGATAGTTGTTTTATAACACTATGTTTGGGGTGGTTTGTTGTGCATTGGTAGATAACCAGAACATAGCCTCCCTCACATATGGCTCAAAAGGATGATGAAGAGAAATCCTCTCACAATAGAGTTTCAAGCAGCACATCCCTTTGCCTACCTTGTGTGGAAAGGGAGATAGCCTGAGGTCAGCAGCTACACGAATTCCTTGGCACTGGCTAAAGATCTGAGTAATTGAACATGACCTAAAAGAAACAAAATTGGAAGATTGGTGACAAGGATTGGGAAAAGGCTATATGGATGAATGTCTCTGAGTGGACTAAGAGACTGAGACTATTTCTATCCCATGTGAATGATCACCAGAAAGCCCCCACGGCCTTGCTTACCCATTGTTGTCAGCTAGACTTCATTCCCAGCCCAGAGCTTGCTCAGAGGGCCCAAGATGGTCTGGATGGAGCCTATGCATGGGGATGAGAACAAGCCTGTTCTCTCCTTGACAAGGCTAAATGCCCTATTTTCCAGAAATCTTCTTTTGCGGCCCACAAATCTTGCTTCTTTTTTAAGGAATTGATTGTTCTCTGAAGAGAAGAAGAAACTCTCCTAATTATATTTAGTTTGAACCAGCTGAAATTGCTATTTTTCTAAGTTAAATGGTTGAATATTAGCAATGTCATATGGTTTAACCCAATATTCAAGAGATTACTTTTTTGAGGATGGGCGAGTAGAATACCCAAAAAAGACCAAATAAAAGCGCAACTTATTGGTCTTTGTGCATACTGCCCAAGATCAATTCAAGAGCTATATCAGTGGAGTAGTTAGCTTATGTCTTTATTCCATGATATAATCTTCTTAGTTATATAAAAATGCTGACTGTAATGTCAGTCAAACAATCCCTCGTGAAAGCTTAGTAATGTAGGAGGATTGAGAAAAATGAAGGGAGAAGGAGGGTAAAATGACTGGTAGAATTAAAAGGGAATCAACTTCTGCCATCATAAAAGACACACCTGACTGCTTTACTAAATTTGAAGAAGATGAAGTACAGAAGCGCTTACCTGTCTGAGTCATGGGTAAGCTGGAAGACAGTAATTGCAATACTCTTTATTTCTTTCCTGAAATTTGTCTCCGAAGATAATGGCAAGTTTATTAGAAGAAGATAACATTTCTTCCAGAAGAAGTCATCTGGAAATAAAGGAAAGCATGAAATGTCTCGAGCACAACATGCTTTGCTATGTCTTGCCCAAGAAAAGCCTTTAGAATGTGCCAAGCAATATCTCACTTCAATATGCCAAGCACCAAGCAAAATGCACTTAGGGAAAATATACTCAGTGGAGGACACACAGTCACACCACATCATCTTCATTTCTCCTTCTCATTCACCCACAACATGCAAATTCAAAATTCAAATAGTATTTGTTGGCAGCTGTCCTAGACTCTGGGGGAACATCAGTGAACACAACATACAGAGTGGGAGCTCCTCGGGAACTGGCTTTGTGGAATTGGGGGCGGGAGCTAGGTAACAAAATCCTGACTGTAATACATAAGTCAATTGATAACATGGGTTAAAAGGTCATAAGAGCTATGCAGAAAGAAAAGAACACAAGAGCGAGAGAAAGGGTTTCAGGAGTGCAGGACCTCAGCAGCAGAGGGCAGCTTGCAATTTTAAATCAGGTGGTCAGGGGGAGCTCATGGAAAAGGTGAGATTTGAGCAAAGATGTGAAGAAAGTGAGAGTTAGCCAAGTGGATCTGGGACAAGAGCATTCCAGGTAAGAGGAATAACTAGTACACGGGCCCTGAGGCAAGGGGACATTTCTTGTGTGTTCTTTGAACAGTAGGGAGGCCTGTAGGGCTGGAGTGGAGAGAGCAAGGAGAATAGGACAGGCGATCCGAGGACCGGCAGCATCGGCTTCACCTGCGGGTTGTTTAGAAATGCAGAATCTCAGGCCCCACCCCAGACCTACTGTGTCATAGTCTGCATTTTAGCAAGATCCCCGGGTAATTCATATGCACATGAAAACTTGAGAGGTGCTGATGAAAACTTGAGAGGTGCTGATGTCAAGTCTTAAAGGCCCTTGTTAGCACCTGGATTTTGACTATGAGGGAGATGCAGTCATTGCAGGCTTTTGAGCACAGTAGCCCCGAGCTCTGCCTTATGTTCAAAAGGATCCCTGTGGCCTGTGTGTTGGAAAGCGCCTGCAGGATAGAAGCAGAGGGAGCAGTCAGGAGGAGATTACTGTGATCTAGGGATAAGATGACATGACCGGGTGGGGACCAGCACGTAGGAGGCAGGGGTGGTGAGCCCCTAGCAAACTGCCTGATCCTGCCCCCTCCCCAGCCCGTCTCCTCCTCTCCAGCTCCCCTTCGTCAGTTTCGATCCGGGCACATGGGTCAATAAGACATCGAAGAGTTAGAGAATGCTTCAGAAGGAAGTGACCTTTCCAGTCAACTCCCTTAAAGAGGGCCCTGGGTCCTATGGGAACAAATAAGGGCGGCCTTACAAAGTCCCCATCATAGCCAGAGGAGTCTTCAAGAGGAGTTGCTTAAGCTGAGATTAGGAGGAGTGGGAATTAAGCTAGGAGAGGGGAGAAAAGAAGAAAAGGACATTCTGGGAAGAAACAGCAACATATGTGAAAAGGGTAGATGTGAGGAACTGTATGACACACTCTGCCTGAACAAAATAGGGGGGCGGGGGCACTGGCAGGAAACGAGACTAGAGGACTAACCAGATCCTGGAGTGCCTCGTGCGCTGCAGCGAGGAGTTTGAAATATCCAGAAAGCTCTGAAGACATAATGTCAGATTTCAAGGTGGGAGTAAGTTGCACAGTTAAGAAAGAGCATTTAGGAAACAATGCGGAGGATACATTAGCCAGGGATGAGACTGGAAACAGGGAGAGCGGTGATCAGTCAATAAAGGATGAGAGTAATTCATCCCAGGACCCAGAGCCCAGGACTGGCGGTCAGAAATGCCTGAGCCCAGATCCGACTGCCATCTCTGAGCTTTATAATCTAGGCAAGATCCTGAACTTCAATTTTTCTTCCATGAGATCAGGTATTCCTCATTTCCTTGATGATATCTCAGGCTACTGTTGAATCAGATGAGATACTATATATAAAGCCCTTGGCATGCAATAAATATTCAACAAGTTGCCTGATAAAAGCATTCCAAGAGATCCTAATTTGTAGCCAAGGACGAACCGCCGATCTAGTCCTACTAGTTCATTTCTGTATAAAAACACAGAGGCACACAAAAAAGGAATTATTTGTTCAAGGACACACTTCTAGCTAGTAAAATATCAGGACTCAAGTCCACCACATTTGGATATTGTGATGTCTCTCTCAGCCACATCTGTAAGATGGGGATGATGACAGCGTCTACCTCACAGGGTTGTCAGAAGGATGAAATTCATTAAGGCACACAGGACACTCAGCACAGTTCCAGGCACCATCAGAAGCATTAATGAAATGCTAGCTATTGTTATTAGCTATGTTCTGACTCACAGACCAGCGTTCTTTCCAAATCTCTGCCATATTTTATAAACCTCTCATGAATTTTAATCGTTGTTTGCCTCATTCCTCATGACTACACTCATGGGAATAATTTTTTAGATATTGAACTGAAAGAAAAAATTAACAAGCTGACACATAGCACAGGGAGATCAGCTCGGTGCTTTGTGACCACCTAGACGGGGAGGGATAGGGAGGGTGGGAGGGAGACACAAGAGGGAGAAGATATGGGGTTATATGTATATGTATAGCTGATTCACTTTGTTATAAAGCAGAAACTAACACACCATTGTAAAGCAATTATACTCCAATAAAGATGTCAAAAAAAAAATTAATGAGCTGACTATTTCTAATTCTTCCTGCCAGCTGATGATACCCAGAGTTTTAATCAAATGAACCAAATATAACTGTGTATCAAACATCCGTGCTCATGCGTAGGCCCTGGCCAGGTGCTGTTTGTGCTGTCACTGGGTTTTTTATGTCACCATTTCCTGTGTGTAATCAGTAATCGACACTGAAGCTCTGACAAAATGACCATTTTTAGAGTGCCATTAGCTGTCTCCCTGGGTTTGGCTGTAAATGTAACATAAGTAGGATCTTTAATACATCAATTTCTTATTGCAGGCATGTGTATCTTCCTGAAGTTAAGAGCTCTGGGAGGAGCTGAGTGGGTGGGTATTTTGGCTTGTTTTTCAGCTAAAAGATGACTTTGATGTTCTTTTACTATTACCTGAAATGTGTGTGCTATTGCAGAAAGCAATATCCTTCTCAAGGGAAGAACATGGGTACTGCTCGAGCTAAAGTACTGTTTTTGTTATGTGTACAAATGAGGTAGAAGGTTTGTAAACATGCTTCTTACAGAAAAGCTGCCCTGGTAATTTGTTTGGTAGTACATCTAAATAGCCTAATCCTTAATTAATCACTATAGGCCATCTTTTGCTTGTTTCATATAGAGCACAGAGCTTTCAAATTTGAGTAATGAGAGAAAATTTCTTCTTTGGTATATATAAAAATTATAATTGCCACCAGAAGCAAGGTAAATCTATAATTGCCAAAGCCAAGACAACAAGATGTTTCTGAAAGTGCTTTAATTAGAGTTTGTTCCACATTGCATCTTATCATGAAATTGAAAATACCAACCATGAAAACTCTCTGTGGATAAGCTTTCTTTGTGCTTTGATCCGTGCTTCCATACAGATTCTTGTATATTAGAATCGTAGATTCAATAGAATTATAGCTTGTATTGTTAATTTGGATGACCGTGATGGAAATTGACTTATTAAACAAGGAACAGATCAATAAAAACATTTCAAGGGTTTTGGTTATCATGGGTTTCTGATTAAACAAATTTTGAAGTCTATAGAAAAGCCACTAGAGTTAATTTACCAATTGGAACTTTGTACAAGGTTTGGGATACTCGAACATGGCAATTTTTACTTTCAACCATTGTGACCCTCCTGGAAGTAGTAAGAATTTAAAGGATAAGAATCTGGAAGAAATGAGTACCTTGCAGCTGATGTCATCCAAAACTCATTCTTATTTTAACATCAGCCAAGTATTCCTTACAGTCAAATTTCCCATGTTCTCAGAAATTGTAATTGTAATAAAGTGCCTTGTTGGCTCTAATTCTTCACCCCTCCCTGTAGCATACCTTTTGTCATGTGACTTTGGAGATCCTTCGTAAAGGCAGAGTTTTTATCGCCACCCCTTGTCTTTGAGCTGGCTGTGTGATGTCCTTTGGTCAAAGGAATGTGGGCAGAAGTGTAGGGTGCCAGTCAAAGCCTCAGCCTTAGAGCCTTGCATGTTTCTGTTTACCCTCTTGTAGCTCTGCTATCCCATAAGAAGAACATGCCTGAGGATAAGAGACACGTGGAGCTCAGCCTCCCACCCAGAGTCCAGCCTAGATCAGCCAACCCCCAGGCAACTGCAGACTTGTGAGCAATAATAAATAATTGCTGTTTAAACCACCAACATTTGGGGTGGCTTGTGATGCAGGAGTAGTTAACTCACATGATCCCGTAAAGCAGTTATTGACTTGAGCTTCTCTAGGTTGTGTCCTATAAATACATATAATGTAGAGCTGGTCAAGTTTCTATAATAGGGAATTTATTATCCAGCTGTAATCTCAAGGAAAGATTATTTCTGTATGATACATCAAAAAATAAGTTACCATCGTTCAGTTCTGGGCTCTGTGCTCTGCTGGGTACTGATACACAGGATGGAATACACAGAAGTGGTTCCCAAGGTCTCAGACATGGGTATATGCTCTCTAGTAACTGAAAAACTGGAACCACAACTGCAAAGGCCATTCAAACGGGAGGCTGTAAAACTTTCTCTTTTCAGGGCTGTTTCCTATAGCCAGGTTTTGTAATATCTTGGCCTTTGTGTGAACACCGAATCCAATGTGGCAAGCACTCTCTCTTGACTGATTCAGTAGAGGTTCAGGAAGTACGTCTTGTCCTGATTTCCTATAGAGGTGACTGGTTAAGTTAGGTGTGTGGCCCATGGAGGAATGGGAAATGCTCATAGGCTGCAAGCCTCTGAGTATAGTCAGATGTGTGTGAGAGAGGCTGGCCTAGTGTGTGGTCAGATGGTGAGCAGGGAGTAGGACTTCGAAGTGCTCACCATTAGAATAGATAGACAGAGAGATGATCCTGGAAAAGGGCCACTGGGTAGAGGTCAGAGGGCTGGAGTGGATAAAGAGGAGAGCGGGGGGAAGGAAGAGGACAGGTAGAATGCCGAGCTGGAATCAGAGACAACTCAGCTCTTTCCCAGAGGACCTTTATATTAGTTTTTTGTTGTTGTTGTTTTGGGGTTTTTTGCTCGTTTGGATGTGTTTTAGCACCAAGTGGGTTATAGCACCTTGTGGGGACTTTCAGCTTGGTGTCGTGGGTGTTCTGTGTTCTGCACTTCCCTTTCTCTGACATCAAGGACCAGGACCATTTGGAAAGAAGATTGGTCCTCTAGTTTGGAAGAGATATCTTTCTCTGCTCATGAAGCCTCCACATTTGTCAAAGAACTCATGCAGCCTTTGGGCACATGGAAACCTCATTCAAGGGACAATAGGAAGTTGAGTTCTCTGAGAGCAAGAGACGTTGCTTCTCGGGTCCTTCTCCTGGGTCCTGGGACTTAGATCCTGGCCCCTAGGTTCTGCCATGTCACACCAAAGGAAGCCCTTGGACTCTCTGTCTCCTCCTGCTCAGTCCACGCAGGGCGTTCTGACCCATCTAGATATCAGCAGGGGATGACTCATCAGTGGGCTGCCTCTGAATCATGGCTTGGTCCTGATGTGGAAAGGCAGAGTGAATGCAGCACTTGAAAATTAATGTGAATTGGTGTTCATTTGGGGTTTGTACTTAATGTAATTTGACTCAATGTTAACCCTCCTTTTAGTTTAATAAAATAATGATGGCAGGATATTCAAAGTCGCTCAGATGACTTCATTCCTAATTCAGAATCAGCCTAAATGTCCATCATTTTTGATATTGAACCCTTATATCAAAGTAACTGCTGATATCAAATAATGACTGAGTTGATGAGACTCCGTAATTCATTTTTTTTATTGAAGTACAGTTGATTTACAATGTTGTTAATTTCAGGTGTACAGCAAAGTGATTCAGTTTTTTATATGTGTGTGTGTGTGTGTGTGTGTGTGTGCATTCTTTTTCAGATTCTTTTCCATTATAGGTTATTACAAGATACTGAATATAGTTCCCTGTGCTATGCAGTAGGTCCTCGTTGTTTATCTATTTTATATAGAGTAGTGTGTATATGTTAATCCCAAACTCCTAATTTATCCTCCCCCCCCACCTTTTTCCCCTTTGGTAACCATAAGTTTGTTTTCTATGTCTGTGAATCTATTTCTATTTTGTAAATAAGTTCATTTGTATCATTTTTTTAGATTCCACATATAGGTGACATCATATGATATTTGTCTTTCTCTGTCTGACTTACTTAGTATGATAATCTCTAGGTCCATCCATGTTGCTGCAAATGGCATTATTTCATCTTTTTTATGGCTGAGTAATATTTCATTGTGTGTGTGTGTGTGTGTGTATATATATATATATATATATATACACACACACACACACATATATCTCACATCTTACTTATCCATTCTTCTGTCAACAGACATTTAGGTTGCTTCTATGTCTTGGCTATTGTGAATAGTGCTGCTATGACATTGGGGTGCATGTATCTTTTCAGATTAGTGTTTTCTCCAAATATATGCCCAGGAGAGGGATTGCTGGATCATATGGCAACTCTATTTTTAGTTTTTAAAGGAACCTCCATACTGTTCTCCATGGGAGATTCTATAATTCTTGATGCAAAACAACTTCAAAATCAGTGCAATTGACCATTTTCTTTTGGAGAGAGGAGCAGATCTTCCCATGGGATCAGCCTCTAGAACTGTTGCTAGTTTTGTTGTATTGATAGTTCTGATTAATCTCTCTCATCATGGTCCATAAATTATTTAAGATGACAAAATAATAATTTTATCCTGTGAACAGCTAAGTAGTCAACGCTTTAAGTTGTTCTAGTTGTTTCATTTCTGGATTATGTCCCTTTATGAGGATCTGAAGTCATATTATCTGAGTTATTTATTTTATTTAATTTTCCCAACAGCCCCCTATTGCCATCCCTCTTTCTCATATGAGGAATTTGAGTCGGCCTTTCAGAGAGGTCCAGCAACTGGCCAACAGTGATACAGTTATAAAGTCATGGAGCCAGAATTTGAACCCAGGCAGACTGACTCCGAACTCCTTGCTCTTAACCTTTATGCTACTAACCTCACCAGATGCCTAAGTCCAAATTACCTACTCTCATATCCTAGCCAATATTTGCAAATAATTTAGAAATGGAGGCTTTCTTTCAGATACATTCTAGGAGGCTATTTTTAAAACACCCTTGAATCATCTTGTTTTCCCCAATATTGATCCTTATTGGCAATATTTAATACAACTTACATTGTACTTGCAGTAAGTACAACTTTTATCTTGGTGACTGGAGGTTCTTGTGTTAATACTACATTTATTTGGTAAACTGAGGTTCTTATATTAATACTACAGTTTAAAAAGCAGCATTTTCCTGTTTTATAAACAAGCTTCAACTTTTCCTTCCTCATCTGTCTGCCTTCTGGTTATATCTAGTAACCATCAATTAACAGTAATGTCAGTAAAACAAGCTTAGCAAAGTGGGGGTAGCAGAAACAGAGTGAAGAACATTATGCCAGGAAGTACTTTAATGCAGGTGGAGCCCTGCCAACTTTTATTATTATAAGAAAACAAAGCAACTTTATTAACCCAACTGACATTATACTTTGGCTTTTATTTTTATTTTGTTTTATTTTTGAGCATGCAATAGAATTCTTTGTGCTTGGATTTTCCTTATTGTTGTCTGCTACTTGCTTCATGTAAAAGGAAGCTTATTTTAGTGGCAAGATATGTATGTCTTTCAATTTGTATTCACTCATTCTTCTCAGATATCTACACAATTCTCTTATCTATGGTGTTTGAGAAGCAAAAATGCTACTGAAGCAGAACCAATCCAGCACCTTGCTTCCTTTGGTTAGGGCGGAATTTGTTGCAGAAGAAATTATGTTTGCTTCTGAGCTGCCCCAGGAGCAACTAAATCCCCTGAAAGGATTATAAATAATGACAATTTTTATGCATAACTTTGCTCCATTACTAGTATCTATTACCAGAAAAATCCAAAACAAAATAAAAAGGAAGCTCCAAGCAATATCAGACTTTGTCATTGAGGTTGCAGACAATAGGAGCTCAGGCCTATCGGGGCCCCTCCACTGCCCCCAGACCCTCTTCATCCCCTCCCTTTGCAGATGCTCACGGGCAGATTGACAGAATTTGGTAGCTATCTGAATATCTAAAGAGGAAAAATATATATCCAGTAAATGTATGCAGCTTTCTCATCAATTTTTCTCTGCAGGAAAGAATAAAATGTAGAAACATCTTCATATTTCCATGCTTTAAACACACCCTTAAAGTCTTCATTTGGTATAAATTCAGATTTTGTGTGCCTCTCTCTTTAATGAAAATTCGCAAACCAGGTCTCATCCAAGAAAAAAATAAAACATTGGTTGCTCTGCTTTAACTTTCTATTATAGAAATTTTCCATTGTTTGCACAATTGAGAGAATAGCACATATAATGAGCCCTCATATATCTGTCACCCTGCTTCAATTATCAACATTTTGATAATCTTGTTTCATCTATTCCTGCTGTACTTTTTTCTTATTTTTTTTATTTTTTTTTATTTTGTTTTATTTTAATTTATTTATTTTTGGTTGCAGTGCGTCTTCATTGCTGCGTGCGGGCTTTCTCTAGTTGCTGCGAGTGGGGGCTACTCTGTTGTGGTGAGCGGGCTTCTCATTGTGGTGGCTTCTTTTGCTGTGCAGCACGGGCTCTAGGCGCGCAGGCTTCAGTAGTTGTGGCACGCGGGTTCTAGAGCGCAGGCTCAGTAGTTGTGGCGCATGGGCTTAGTTGCTTCGCGGCATGTGGGATCCTCCCGGAGCAGGGCTCAAACCTGTGTCCCCTGCATTGGCAGGCGGATTCTTAACCACTGCGCCACCAGGGAAGTCCCTCCTGCCGTACTCTTTCTTACTTTCCACCCCACTGCCCAGGTCTCCAATGCAGTATGTTTAGAACAATTCCTAGACACATCATTTCATCAATAAATACTTTAGTTTGTATCTCTAACTGGTAATTGTTTGTTTTTTTACATAATCACTATGGCATTATCATACCTCATGAAATTAATAATAATCCCTTAATAGTTTTTAATGTTTACTTCATAGTCAAAATTTCTCCACTGTCTCAAAGGAGAATTGATTTGGTTCAGTGAGGATCTATATCAGTCCCATCAGGAAACAGCAGTCTCAGGTTAGGATAGTTCAAGGAGGGTTTATTTACAAAAGCACTGTGGGGTGTAGGGGAATCACGGAGGCTAGTGCAGTCATCTTTGGCTAGCAACAGCAGAGCTGTTACCACCGCTAGGTGTGAAGGAGTAACGAGGACAATGTCAAGGTTACTAAACCTGGAAGGAAAGAGTCTGTAGAGAAGACCTTGAGAGGAACAGTGTCCTTCTATGGAGGGATCCAGCCAGTCCAGGGGACCTCACAGAGAGGAAGTCAGGGGAATAAATCCTCAGACTGCCCACTCTTCCCCTCTATGATCTCCTTCTGGGGCTTCCCATTGGCCAAACCCAACCAGAAGCCGGAGGGCAAGGGAGCCTAAAGGCACAGTCCATATAGGTCAACTTCCCAGGCCAGAGAGAAGGGTGGAGAGAAAATGTGGAGGAGAAAAGAGAAGATCCCTGGCATAGGATCCAACAAGTCCTACGCATTGGATTTGGTTTTTATGTTTCTTAAGGCTCTTCAATTCTGTAACAGTCCCCACCTTCGTTTTATTTATTTATTCTAACATGCCATTAATGAAGAAACTGAGTTTTGGGTCTTGTAGGATATACCACATTTGGGATTTTGTTGCTTCCCTTTGGTGCTATTAAGTTGTTCCTTTATCCTCTGTATAATTTCTATATGACACTGATTCACATATTTACAGATTCATTTAAGTGTTATTTATGATTTCTATTTCTTGTAAACTTAGAGTTGTATCTAGAAACTTGATTAGATTTAGGTTCAATGACTTTTTTTTAGGCAAGAAGACTTCCTAGGTGGTGCTGGGACCTTCCCATTGCATCACTTCATGAGGCATTTAATGTCTGGTTTCCATCAACCTCTCACCTAACCTTGACTACACATTAGAATCACCTGTGGAGATTTAAAAGGTCGCCATGCCGAGGCCACACCCATAGTCATTTAAATCAGAATCACTGGCTGTGTGACATGGGTATTAGCATTTTTTTAAATTCCCTAAGTGATTCCAACACGAGTCCAAAGTTGATAACCTCAGACGTAATGATTTTATTATCCACTAATTATCATTTTTTAGACTTGTTATTTCGTTTGAATTTGAAAATTGGTAATTTTCTATTCTATTCTATTGATAATTTCTAATTCCATCATTCTTTCTGTATTTATTAGCTATCAAAGAGTACCAAGCATAAGCTTGCACTCAGTAAAGAAGTATAGGTTAAAAAAAAAAGAAGGTTGATTTGATCTATAGTTCATGTTTAATGACTTTTTCATCAAAAAGTTTTATGGAATTTCTCTATTAAAGAGATTCAAGCATTTACAAATGGATTTAAGTAGGATTTTATTATTTCTATCAGATCGATATTTATTTTTACAGATGATAGCTGTCTGGATCATGTCTAAAATTAAAATTTCCCTCAAAAAAATTCTCGCTGTAAAATCTCAACTATATGTGTCTGTTATTTGTTATTCATGATATGTTAGATTTTTCAGTCCCACACACACTAGGGCCACGTGATGTAAATACATAAGTTTTTTTGAAGGAAAACTTACACAAGAGAAGTAGAGAATACACATACCCCGGAAGCTCTCATTACCCCATAGAGAGATGTACTTACGCTGATCAGGCTAGACTGGACAGACAGGGTTCCAAAAGAGAGACCCCCATCTCCCATTGTACCCTACATATTTATTTTAAAAATTGGGAGTAGGGAATCCTCGGGAACCATATAAAAATAGAAGGTTGATGTTTGAGGAAGTGGCCTGGTTATAAAAGGGGAGCCCCTGGAACTTAGCGACTGGCATTTGTTGTGTTAACTCAGACCTGCTAGGCTACCTCTCTGCTAAACTACCAAAGGAGTGAAGTGCCTTCCAGATTTGTCTCTTTTCTTTTTTTTTTTTAAAGATTTCCCACATTTATTTTATTTTAAATATTTATTTGTTTGCTTGTTTGTTTGTTTTGGCTGTGCCGGGTCTTAGTTGTGGCTCATGGGATCTTCGTTGCGGCATGGGGGATATTTAGATGCGGTGTGAGGACTTCTTAGTTGCATCATGCGGACTCTCAGTTGCAGCACGTGTGCGGGACCTAGTTCCCTGACCGGGGATCGAACCTGGGCCCCCTGCATTGGGAGCGCGGAGTATTACCCACTGAACCACCAGGGAGTCCCCAGATTTGTCTCTTTTCAATATCATACATATGTAAGATAAATATCATAAATATATAGGATTACAATATATAAATATGTAAGATTACACTCTGAGCATTTACTAGGTGCCAGTCGATTCAATCAATGATGCTGTTATTTTCCCCAAACACACTTGGAAACCCTCTATCCTTCTTTGATTTCTTTGTCCTCCAAGATCCGTTTGGTGTTTCATCTCTTGTAATGCTTATTC
Source organism: Globicephala melas (assembly GCF_963455315.2). Classification (NCBI taxonomy): domain Eukaryota; kingdom Metazoa; phylum Chordata; class Mammalia; order Artiodactyla; family Delphinidae; genus Globicephala; species Globicephala melas. The sequence continues at coordinate 109,260,110 of NC_083335.1, forward strand.
ATTTGATGTGCACTCACTTATTCATTTTATTCATCTGTCGCTTCATTTACTAATTATTCAGGAACATTTATGTAATAGACCTTTTTATTATTAATTTTTATTGGAGTATGGTTGCTTTACAATGTTGTGTTAGCCTCCACTGTACAACAAAATGAGTTAGCCATATACATACAGATATCCCCGCCCTTTTGGACTTCCCTCCCATTTAGGTTACCACAGTGCATTAGGTGGAGTTCCCTCTGCTATACAGTATGTTCCCATCATTTGTGTAATAGACCTTTTGTTGAGGGTGATATGGGTTCCAGTTATGACCAAGGCATAGCCCAAGTAGCTTATAATCTAGATGATGAAATAAGGCAAACCTAATAACCAAAATATAAAAGGTCCCTTCTCTGTCCTTTCTCTCCATCCTCCCCATCCTAGTCCAGGCTTGATTCTCTTCCCTATTTGGCTAGCCCTCCTGCTTTTGTTTTATTTTCCAAACCATGCTGCATACCTCTTTCAAGTTACTTTCTCCAAAATACTGCATTTCACCCTGTTCACAAAGTAAATGGCTCCTTTTTTTTTTGCCTACTAAATGAAATACAAGCTTTTAAATTTAGTTTAGCATTCAAACCCCTTCCAGACCTGTTTATTACCAACTTCTACCTCTCTCTTAAATTTCCCCCTTTGAACCCTCCTCCCCAGTGAGCTTTTCTGCCAAGTCATCTACACCCCAAATCCATGAAGCCTTCCCCACCTGTCCTATCTTCCTTTGAACAGCTAAAGTAATTATTAACTCTACCTCTGATTTTATCATCATCGTGTCCTATCTTATATTTTTAATAACCTTTTCATATGTTGATATCTCACATCCCCTACTAGAGTATAATCTCCTTGACATCAGGAATTGTGTCTTATACTTCTTTTTTTCTCAATACTTAACAGTATTAAATAAAAGGTGCTCAATAAAAGGGTGTTGATGAAGGTGAGAATATTGGGACGCTCTTGGAATATGGGGGTAGTTATGGGGGGTTTTCAACAACATTTCAATGGATTCTTTTTCTCTTATCATTAAACTAGAGTATATCCAAGTCTCTCCATCTTAAAGATGGAGATTAAAAATTTCCTATGTGCCAGTAGGTAATTGCCTCTCTCTCTCTCTCTCTCTCTCTCTCTCTCCCCTCCCCCCTTTCTCTCTCTCTTCATCCCTCCCTCCCTCCCTCCCTCTCTCTCTTTCCCTTCACAGCCAGACTTCCTAAATGAATAGCCTACACTTGCTGCCTCTGCTTTTTCACCTCCCATTCACTTCCTCAACCCACTGCCATCTGGCTTCCTCCACCACTATACCAAAAATCTCCTGGCAGAGGTCACCTAGCACCTCATAGATGCCAACTCAGATGGACAGTTTCCAGTTCTTTTTGCATCTCATCTCCATAGCATTTGATGCTGTTTCCTCCTACCTCATTTGGGAAACTCTCCTTTACTTTGGGTTTTTAGACCACACTTACCACAGTTTTCCAGTACCTCTCTCTATTTCTTCTCTAGTTCCATCATGGGCTTCTTTTTCCCGAGTCATCCCTTGAATGTTATTGTAGACCAGGTTTCATCCTTGCCTGTCTTAATTTTCGTTCTCCCAGAAGCAGACCCTGAGACAAGGATTTACATGCACATGATTTACTGAGGAGATGATCCCAGGAGGGGAGTGGGGAAGTGAGGCAGGTAAGGGAAAGAAGCCAATAAAGCATGTAATATCAAGCCAGTTACCACTGTGAGCAACTGGAGCATAATCCCACTGTAGAACGCATGCTTCAGAATTATCCTGCTTGTGGAGCCACCAAGCCTATGAGTTGTTGGTTGAGGGCTATTTTAATTCCCTGGCACTATTCACCTGTCCTCAGGCAAAGAGTCGCAGTTGCCATAGTTGGAAGTCAGCCTGCTATGCACAGAATGTTAAGGGCTGAGGGATATGGTTGGGGCACCAACATCAGCCATCTTCTTTCCTCACCTTAACCATTACTCTCATCAATGATAATAAAATTAACAATGATAATAGCTAACATTTATGTACTAGGTTGGATGTTTTACCTATGTTAGCTCATTTAATCCTTACAACAGCTCTGTGAAATACCATCATCATCCCTATTTTATTGAGGAGGAAACTGAAAATCACAGGGGCTAAATTGTCCAAGGTTCTGATGTCTCTGCACTTATTTACAACCCATATTGCTCCAAGCTCTAACTAGTATTGCCATTTGCCAACTGGATGTCCTCACCAGGTTTCTATCAGCATCCCAAATGCAACGCATTCCAAATGAACCTATCAGAAATTCTGAAAAAGTCTTGACACATTATGATTCTTCTTAACTTTTTCCTTTTTGACAGCTTTTTGGCTCTTCACTTAAAGAATAATTTTTATCTTAAAATGAGTTTTTTTATCTAAAAATAAGGGATTATTATAGGGATTTGGGAAAATATGGGGAAGTATAAAGATTGCAATAAAATTCTCCATAGTTGTGCCACACAGTTGATACTGTGGGCATCTCCTTTTGCCCAACTGTCTATGTATTTTTAAGATGTCTGAGAATATACTCTGTGTGTATAAATTTGCATATTGCTTTTTACATTATAAGCATTTCCCCATGCCATTAAAAAATCCTTATAAACGTATTTTAAAGGCTACATAATGTTCCTGACATATAGATATACCAAATTTGCTTAACTCTTCCCTTGTTATTGAACATTTGTATTGCTTCCTTTCTTTACTCCTATGACAGCTGCTGAAATCAGTATTTCTATACCTAAGTCTTTATCTGCATTTTGGATTATTTCTGGAAGAGGAATCATTTTTAAGGGCAATAACATTTTTAGGGTTTTAATATGTACTGCTTTCCAGAAAGGCTGTACCAATTCACACTCATACGGAGAGAATGCAAGAGTGTCTTCCACCACACCCTTGCTGGCAATGAGTATTTTCATCCCTTTATAAACTTGTTAAATCTATAAGAGAAAACTACTTATTGGTTCCACATTCATTACCTCAGTTTCCAATGGGGTTAAATTTTTTTCACCTGTTTGCTGACCATTTATGTTTCCTTTTTGTAAACATTGTTGGCCAATTTTTCTACTGGTCATTGTGGTATTTCTTATCACTTTTACAAATTAGTGATAAGTCTTTATTATATTTATGGAAAAATTCCCATCTTGTCATTTGTCCTTTCAATTTTTTTTCTTTTTTTTTACGTCTTTATTAGAGTATAATTGCTTTACAGTGGTGTGTTAGTTTCTGCTTTATAACAAAGTGAATCAGTTATACATATACATATGTTCCCATATCTCTTCCCTCTTGCACCTCCCTTGTCCTTTCAATTTTTACATAACAGTTTAAATGATGTAGCAGAGTAACTCCCTTGCTGCAGTCTTTTGAAAGTCAGCCCTCTACAGGAGGAGTTTTAAAAAAGAAAAAAAAAAGATTTAACTATTTTCTGAAGTCAAATCTAACCTTTCTATTTGAGATTATTCTGATTACATTTGAGCTTTGACAGTCTTTTGCCATCCGAAGTTTAGGTAAATATTCACCTATATTTTCTTCTAGTATTTTATGGTTTGTATTTCTGCATTACATTTCTTTTAAATCCAATAAAGTATTACATGAAACTGATTTCCCCACTCCCCCAAATGCAGTACCTGCTAGCCAACTTTTTATTTATTGAGTTCTTATACCCGTTGTTATATGATATCTCCTTTGTAATGGATCACATTGTTTCGATTGCTGAAACTTTGCAATAGATTTTAGTATCTGTCATAGGAGGAGTACTATAATCCTTCCCCGCTCCTAATATTTTCTCAGCTATTTTCATCTATTTATTATTCCGTATGAAATTTAGAATCATTTTATTATCAGGTTACAAAAAATTCCAGTGTGTATTTATTGTAATTACATCAAATATAAATATTAGAGAAGAATGGATCTATTTAAAATATTTAGAGCTTCCCTGGTGGCGCAGTGGTTGAGAGTCCGCCTGCTGATGCAGGGGACACGGGGTCGTGCCCCAGTCCGGAAGGATCCCGCATGCCGCAGGGCGGCTGGGCCCGTGAGCCGTGGCCGCTGAGCCTGCGCGTCCGGAGCCTGATGCTCCACGGCAGGAGAGGCCACAACAGTGAGAGGCCCGCGTACCGCAAAATAATAATAATAATAATAAACTATTTAGTGTTTCCATCCGTTAAGATGATGAATGATCTCTCAATTCATTAATGTCTTCTCTTGTGTGTCACACAAGCTCCTAAATTTTCTTATTAAGTTTATGCTAGTGTTTATGTTCTTTTTCCTATTTCGAGTGTATTCTTTTGTTTTACAATCTCTTATGACTGGTTATTTCTGTTATAGAGTAGATCTATTTATTTTTGTACATTTGTTTGTTTATCTAGCCACTGTGATGAAATCTCATTAATTATAATAAATTTTAGTTGATTCTTTTGGGTTTCTTCCTTTTTTTCATATCTACTTCTACTACTTTTGTTTTTGCTGTTTGGGGTTTTTGCTTTTGTTTTGTTTTGGTTTTCCAGAACTTCTAAAACAATGTTAAATAATAATTCTTTTGGTGTATCACAATTAATTAGGCATTTACTGCTATACTGAGATTAATATTATTATTCATGCTATGCTAGTTTTTCTTTCTTTTTTAAAGCTATTTTTAAAATCAGAGGTGGCTATTGAATTATCAACTCCCTTTTCAACATCTATTACAGTAATCATGTGATTTTTCTTGTTTGTCATCCTGATATGATGCATTATATTAATATATTTGCTAATATTATATTATCCTTATATCCCTGGGATAATGTTACTTGGTGAGTTATTCTTTTAATATGCTATTAGATTTGATTTGCTGCTGTATTATTTTATTGCATTACATTCATACTGAGATTAGACTACAATTTTTGTTTTCATAAAATAAGTTTAGTAATAAAAATGGATGGGAAAGGTTCTCATCTATTTTTTCTGTTCATGAACCGTTTATATAGCATGAAAATGATGTGTTTCTTGCTGCGTAGAAAGAACTCACCAGTAAAGCCATATGGCAAGGATAAATTTTTGTTATAATTATGAATATAGATAACCTGCATTGACAGGCAATTTAGGAAGAAATTAATTATTAATCATTAATCGTGCAACATTGATATTGTGCTTTCTTCATTTCTAAAGTACTCTTACATATGCTACCTCCAGTCATTCATTCCCCCATTCAAAGAAACCTTTATTGAACGCCTTCGTGAGCTAGATAGAATAGTTGATGCTGCAGAAAAAAGGTGAATTGCCTGTGGTCCTTGATTTGGGGAATTCTTTAGCTAAGTGAGACAGACATGTCAACCAATAAGTCTAATAAAATATGACAACTATTTTAATAGAGGCATGTTTACTCACATTATCTTTGGTCCACTTATACTAGCATCATTATGCCCTTTATACAGGTGAGGCAACACTCCAGGTCAGTGGATTTGTATTTGAATACCTCCAGTGACCAGTAATTCAGTACCTCCTGAGGAAAACACATTTATCTTTGAACCAGTCTAATAGTTGGAGTGTTATTCCGTACGTCTTCTATGGAATAGAAGAAGACATGGTTTAGCTTCTCCCAAACCATGTTTCTAGCCCTCAGAACCATACAATGAGTCTGATTCCTTTTACACAGAATGGTTCTTCAGATTTTTTTAAAAAAAATACTTATTCATTTATTTGGCTGTACCGGGTCTTAGTTGCAGCATGCAGGATCTTTCGTTGCAGCGTGTGGGACCTTCCTTGTGGCATATGGGATCTAGCTCCCTGACCAGGGCTCAAACCCTGGTCCCCTGCATTGGGAGAATGGAGTCTTAGCCACTGGACCACCAGCAAAGTCCCAGTTCTTCAGATTTTTAAAGACTGTTATAACCATACCCTCCCCCCACCGTAAGTCCTTTTAACCAAGACAAAAATAAATCTTCAGTTCTTTCAACCTGTCTTTATACAACACAGTCCTGAATAACTATCATCTTGGCCCCTTTTCTCTGTATGTACCTCAGTTTGTGTTGTTTCAGAATTCTGCCCAATACTCTACATATGCTCTGACAAAAACAGGGTATAGAATAAATACTACTTTTTTCATTCAGATATTACACTTACTAATGTAGTACCAAGTCAACTTGGTTTCTTTGGTGGTGTGACTGTCAACTGACATTGAAGCTGTTAGCCACTGAAAACTTGAGGTTTTTTACACATATGCTCCTGAGTCATATTCCCTTCACCCTGAACTTGAACAGTTGTTTCTTGGTACTCATACCTGATACCTCCTACTTTTCCCTGTCAAATTTGATTTTAGTTGTTTAAAATCATTACTTAATTATTAGAAGATTTTTTTGGATCCTGAATCTGCTATTGATTAGCTAATCTTTCTAGGTTCACTGATACATAAATACGATGATCCTGGCTCTGCAAGTCATGATAAGAATACCAGATATAAGAACACTAAGGACTGAGTCCCGTGCCATAACAGGAACCACTTGTCATGCTGGCATTGATCCATTAATTAACACTTGCTAAGTATAGTCATTGACAAAGTTACTTTATTATGTGATATATATTTTGTGTATATATATTGTATATACAATTCTTGCACTTGGCTCACACATCTCCATCTTGTTCACGGTTGCATATAAGACCTGTCAAATGTCTCTGACATTGAGATCATTGCTTACTAAGAGAAATTAAAACATACATCCATACAAAATTTGTACATGAATGTTCATACAGCTTTATTCATAATACCTCAAAATGAAAACCCCAAATGTTCATCGACAGGTGAATAGATAAACAAAATGTGGTATAGCTACACAATGGAATATGACTTGCAATAAAAGTAACATCCAACAGCATGGATAAATTTCAAAAACAATGCAGTGAGTGACAGAAGCCTGACACAAAAATTTATATACTATATGTTTACATTTATATAAAATTCTAGAAAATTGAAACTAATCTACAGTAACAAAAAGCAGATTAGTGTTTGCCTGGCACCAGGAATTAGAAGGGGTTTGACTGCAAAGGGACACAGAGGAACTTTTGGGGGTGTTGGAATGTTCTGTATCTTGATCATGGTGATGGCTACATGGGTGTACACATTTGTCAAAATTCATCAGACTACACACTTTAAATGGGTGCAGTTTATTCGTTGTAAATTACACCTCAATAAAGATGATCCTGGGAATTCCCGGGCTTTCCAGTGGTTAGGACTCCGCACTCTCACTGCTGAGGGCCCCTGTTCAGTCCCTGGTTGGGGAACTAAGATCCCACAAGCCCCGCAGCACAGACAAAAAAAAAAAAAAAAAGATGATCCTTTAAAAAATAATATTGCTTATTGCATTCCCTGGATTATCATAATCATCTAATAATTTGATTAAAGAAAAAATTAGTCTCATTTTTCATGAACCCCTGCTGGGTCCTAGAGACTGCTACATCATTTTCTAAGTACATGTAAATTATTCTTTTAATATGTTCTAGAACGTTTCTGAAAATCAATATCAAGTTCACCCAGCCATACTATGTGAAAGCTGTCTTCTTCCCCCCTTTGAAAATGGGAATTCTACTTCCCTGTCTCAGTTTTCTGTGACTTTTTATATTACCAGTTCCCACAAAGAAATAATGATTCTGTCACCTCATTTGTATGCTCTCTTAGTTCCCTGGGATGTAATTCACCCAAACCAGGAGATTTAAAACTTGTTTGGAAATATTTAGTGCTCTTTCATCTTGGGCTTCCTTTGCAAGGAGACTTTTGAGTTGTAGATACTGTGGGAGAATTTAGGCTGCAATTTAAGGAGCCGCTCGCCGCTTATGAGCCATTATGTTAGCCTCTGTCAGGATGTCTGGCTCCACGTCTGGTGCGGGCGATGTCTGAGGAGCTTTCTTTGTGAGAGCACCACAGTTTCCTGCCTGAGAGTTCAGTATTGATCTGGCTCAAACCACTAACGGATTTTTACTCTCCTTCACTTCTTTGGTGGCAGGAGACAAGGTTACTGATGCTTTTATACTGTGTTGATTTCATATATTCACGTGGAATAAATGCACGTATAATGCATGTCATGCTTGGCATTCTATGTTAATGTTACTGAGAATATGTTTCCTCTCTGTTTCTGCAGAAACATTTTGAGCCTGGAGGAGAAGAGAGAGTGAGGCGACAGTCTGCATTCTGAGCTGACAGCCTCTAGCTTCTATTTCATCCAGTCCTTCCTGGCCCATTGTAGGTCAAGTTACAGATCAGAAGGGAATGCTGGTACATCTGTGACAGGGAGCTATGCGCCAAAGGGTAAGATTTGGAAACCCTGGTAGGTGAGGAGCCCCGTGCCCTCCCTCTTCAGAGCACGGGATAGTAGACAGAAAAGTGGGCGTGGAAAAGTAAACAGTGGATGGAAGAAATCCTTTGTGCTTTGATAGGCATGCCTTTGGAACTGTGGCTTTGACCTTGTTGTCCATGGATCACACAATAAAGAGGAGTACTTACCAAAAACTCACCAAAACAGAATAGCCCTTCTTAAAGGGCTCTGGGTACTTCTGTAAGAGAGCTTATTTATACCACTAGAATACGATAACCCTAACAACACAATCCTCCCAAATCCTCAAAGCCTAAAGTACACTGGAAACAAAGGAAGATCACTGTGGCTCCTATGTCAGATTTAGAGATGTTTTCTTTCTGAATTTGGAAAGTCAGGATCACCAAGCACTGTGAGTGTTAGAATCAGTTGAGGGTTGGAAGAAATGTTTAGGTTAATCTAATCTATCCTCCCACCTAATGCAATATCTCTGACAGATGATCACCACGCGCCAGATAGATATTTAATGCACAGGAACTCAATTCTTACGAGGCTGCTCATTTCCTTGCTGGAACAGTTCTTTCCCACTCGGAACCGAATGCCCTCCCTGGGTAACTTGTATTCAGCGCTCTTACTTCTGACCTTTGAAGCCATATAGAATAAAACCGTATTCTTTTGAGTCTGAGAGTCGTTTAAATATCTGAAGACAGTGATCATGTTTTCCATTAGTTACAGCCTCCCTACTTTAAACATCCCTAGTTCCTTCAATCATTGCTCCTTGATACAGTTTTCAGATCCTGCCCTGGATGCATTTAAAATAACCAATACATCTCTTAAAGTGTGATCCAACCCTTAAACACAGTGTGACTCATTGGCGTGACAGGCACACGGAACACATACTGTACGACACTTCCATTAGAGCAGCTTAACAGTGTTTAGCTTAGAGCTGACAGCAAATAGCTGCTCTGGCATAACTGTTCTTTACTGTGGAGGGGTTGTGGAGTTCACGACCCAGAGACACAACTCCTTAGGCATGGGAGCCTTTGCTAAGACTATTCAAATTACCAATCTATTTTAATCTTTTAACAATGATCCCATCAAAGAATGTTTGTTCCTTAAAATGCATAGCGAACCATCTCCTGAAATGTGATGTAGAATAAGATTACTTTAATTAAAATATAAAAATATAAGGAATTTAGAAATGGTGAAATTATATCTACATAAGCAGATAAGTAAGGTTGCCCGTATATTTGAGTACAGAACATGTTGCTGGGGATCAAAGCCCTGGGGGCATTTCAGAGCTCATGTTAACTTTTTTGTTTCCCTGGACAACATTCCTCTTTCCATTCCTTGTGATTCTCAAAAACTGCATGGAAGCTGATGGGGGATGTTTGTTCTCTTAAGTTGGGCACTATATTATGTCCATATTTGTTAGAAGCAGTTTTGTTAGAAATGAAGGTCTATATTATTTGCTGAAAGTTCTGGACTTTAGAGTAGCTGGGCCCATTTGGGGTTCAGCACATTTCTCATCTTCAGCGAAACACGTTCTTCGTGGCATCGCGACACACAGAGATGAGACGCCGTGGGGTAGATGCTGTGGTCCCTTCATTGTGTCTCATTATGTAGTTGACTTCACACTACGTGAAAATGTGACCTAAAGGGTGAGTTACTTCGCTTTATCTAAGTCTCCTCTTGTTTATGGGCAGCTGATCATTTTTTTCTCCTCTTTGAAATCATGAGAGTGTGACTTCGGGGGTCTGTGTGCTGGGATTTCTAATGTAGGGGAATGGAGGAAAGGGATTTTTGAAAACATGAGTCTATTTAATCTTTAAATAGCTCTCTCGTGTAGACGTGAGAAATGTAGTCTTGACAAAACAAAAGCAAAGTGATCCATTCAAAGTCATAGTTGATAACAGGTAAAGCTAACATTCAAATACACATGTTCCAGAGAATAATTCCCTGGAGGTCCAGTGGTTAGGATTCTTGGCTTTCACTGCCAGGGGCCAAGGTTCAATCCCTGGTTGGGGAACTAAATCCTGCAAGCTGCGCGGCATGGCCAAAAAAAAAAAAAAAAGTTCCAGAATCTAAAGACTTAATTCTAGATGCTATGCGTTATGCTGCTCTGCGTGTCTCCCAAGAGTTGTAGAGGAGGAGTCCAAGTGTTCTTTTGCCCCTTCAAATTTGTGGACATAAAGACAGATATTGTCTTAACTTTTTCACAGGATACATACTGATGGCTGTGCATCCATTCTCCCTGCTTATTCTACTGATACTGATGGCTACCAACCCATTCATGATTTCTACTGATAGGAGCCTGTTATTGTTCAAGGCTGCACTGTGTCCCCAGACTCCTTTACAGCTAGTGTCCATGTGATCCATTTTTGTCCAGTGAAATGTGAGCAGATGTCAAATGGGTGAGGCTTCCCCAAGAGCAATCGCTCTCCTGATAGAAAGGCGGACACTACAAAGGGGCAAACTCAGTGTCTTTCCCTTCACCCTTCTCCTTCTTCCTCTCTGGGATGTGGGCACGATGTGCTGGTGGAGCAGCCATCTTGCAACCTTTGAGATGGTAGCCGTAGCCCAAAGATGGCAGAATAGAAAGATGAAAGTAACCTGTGTCCCTGGTGGCATCTTGTACTGCTACTCCTAGAATTCTGATTTTCCGTACATTAGAAAAAGTTACTATTACGTACAGACCAATGTAGTCCTAACTGATACATCGATTTTCTCCTTACTTCCCTTCCATTTGTCTACAAGCGCCAGACCATGGTTAAGAAGAGGGTATTCGAAGCCTTAATTTGGGAATTCATGTCAGAGTTGTTCACAGGATACTGTGAATTAAGATGCTTCTCCTCCACCACCCCCAAACCAAAATTTCATTGTACCTCCCACCACCCCCAATGCTGTGGGTGACCACATGCCTGAACTAGGGAAAAGCAAAATGGGATGAGGGGTGAAGAGAGAGAGGTAGGTTCTTGGACTCCTAATTATCAAGCAAGGGTGGTGTGTCCAGAGCCCAGGGTTGAATGCCCTGAAGTCTTCTATATTTCATCTGTATTGAATTTTAGAAGAAAAAGGTATGTAATATGATTTGCTTCAAAATTTCGTTTCTATGGCATTATCCCTGGATATCTTGGTGCATTTTTTTCAGGTGGAACTATTTAAGTCAAATTTATTTTAGTGTCCCTCAATTCTAAGAAGAATAAGCATATCCTATTTTAAACCACAGGGGAATTGTCACATTAAAATGAATGTAGAATATGTAGAATAAATCCACAAAAATAGATCAGAATAAAGCTTCCTGAGTGCCTCTTATCCAGTATGGCCCTCCTATGAGCGGGAATATTTATTCAGCACATTCGTATACCCAGAGGGGATATTTACATGCCTGTAAATAAGAAAATGCTATAAGAGATGAGTAATTGTTAAAGTAGCATCTGAAAGTAAAGAGTTATTCATTATGGTCTTTTAAAATGTTTTCTTGCGTTAAGGACTAAAGATGAGCAAATGAAACACTGAAGCATGTCTTCTTTGCAAATTAAGATCAAAATTGCTGCATTATCCTTGGTTGCACTTATATCACAATGATAAAGGAAGTTAATGAAAGATTCTGTGTGAAGACGAAGGAGAAAAGGAAATTACAGAAAGTGGGCCTGTACTCTTTTTTTTTTCTTTATTTGAGCTATAATTTAGAAGACAACTGAGAGTAATGAACAGCTCAGTGGCATAAAGTTGGTCTGCCATGTGTCACCCATTTGGGCATGATGTGGCTAAATGAACTCACCCATGAGCCTGAATGTCAAGGGAGGGGGACAGAGAAGAGAGATGGTGAGGGTACATACCAGAAGTATTAGCCATCTGTGTTTCTGTCCATTTGGAGAATCCATTTTCAGGGCCCCAATCAGGAAGTCCCTCTTTCCTCAAACAGGAATGAAATAAAATACTCACTCTCTTCTCTGCCATTTGAGCAGAGCATATGCTGAATCCACAGTGGCAGGAAACCCTGGGAGAGCACAGCGAGTTGGCCTAGGGGATTCAGTCTCCTCTCTTGTCTCCCATTACTTCCTGTCATCATTTTAACTTACTCAACTCTCACCCCCCCTTAAATTAATAAACAGATCCATTGCTGTGACTTTGCATTCATCCCCAGCTGCCCCTTGTCTCTTTTCTCCCCTTAGCAATGAAACAATTTTTCATTTACTATAAAATTAATACAAAAAGAAGGAAATCCTCCCATTTGCGACAACATGGATGGACCTTGAGGGCATTATGCTAAGCGACATAAGCCAGAAAGAGAAAGACAGATACCGCATGGTATCACTTATACATGCAATCTAAAACAAACAAACAAACAAAAAATCAAACTCATAGAAACAGAGAATAGAAAAGTGGCTGCCAGGGGCTGGAGGGTGGGGGAAATAGGGAGAGGTTGGCCGAAGGTCAAAGGGTACAAACTTTCAGCTATAAGATGAATAAGGTCTGAGGATCGAATGTAAAACATGGTGACTATAGTTGATAACACTGTATTTTCTAAATGAAATTCACTAAGAGAGTAGAACTTAAATATTCTCAACAAAAATAGAAAAAAAGATAAATGTGTGAGGTCATGAACGTGTTAATTAATTAGATATAGGGAATCCTTCCACAATGGATTCATACATCGAATCACCATGATATATACTTTAAATGTCTTACAATTTTATGTGTCGATTATACCTCAGTAAAGCTGAATTTTAAAGAAACACAAACAATTTTTTTAAAAAATAGCAATACAATTGTACTATAGGTTTGCAAGATGGCACCACTGGGGGAGCTAGGTAAAGGGCACAGGGGAAATCTCTATTATTTCTTACAATGCATGTGAGTCTACATTTATCTCAAAATGACAAGTTTAATTTTTAAAAAGAAGGTATGTGCTTGACACAAAAACACTTAAACGCTACCTTGTTCTAGAGTATGTACAGTCCTGCTGCCACTGGCATGGTTTACCTACATCAAAGAATAACTCAGGGATATTTAATTCTTTTGTATGCAAGTTGTGTCCTTACATGTGAGAGAATCAGTTGGTAGACTGAATTAAAGAAGGCCAAAACAGGATTTATAAAAGGCTGGAGAGAGGGGGAGGGAACACCTGAAGCTATTCTGGAAATAGGGAATCTCCTTTGCACATTTATGGGGTAACCTGATTGGCTGACAGCTAACGGAGCAGTCCCTCTGGGCATCTGGCCTTGGTAAGGGCTTCAAAGAAAACAATTTCATTTGTTTTTGGATTCTCCATCACATTTTGAGGGTCTAGCTGGGGAGCACCCAAGTCGGGTTTCCTAGGTCTGCCCATGGCCTTTCACCAGCACCTGAACCAAAGTTAGGCCCATTTTGCACCATTGTGCACAATAGAATCTCTCCCCAGCGTGGAAGAGCAGGCCAGGGCTGGCTTTGGAATCAGGAGTAATAGTTGGATTGCAGCTTGACTCCACCATCCATTCATCGAGAGGCTTGGCCAAATCGACCTCTCCAAGGCTCTATTTCCCCACCTCTAAAAGAAACAGAATATTGTTGTAAGAGTTGAATGATAGCATAATGATGGGTCAAGTCCTCTACATGTGCTATGTATTTCTCCTGCTGTCGTCTGTGCATTCAGTATGAGATATATAAAAACACATAGGGTCAATTTCTGCTTGTTCTTCCCACAAGGAAGTTGTAAAGTTAACATAATTCCTACCTGTTTAATATAGGCCCCATAATTAGATCTGTATTATCGATTACAAAGAGCTTTCAGTGGCTGTTTTAAACCCTGGCTGAAAAGGATATTACTTTCACAAGTTTTTTTTTTTTTTTTTTTTTGCTGAAACACCATGCATCATTTTTTTTAAAAGGAAGCAAAAAAAAAAAAACGAAAACACCTGCTTCTCCAAGCCTCGAGACCTTTGACCCTCAGGCGAGAGCTACCATTATAGGCACCAGCTGGGTGTCTGGGCCCTGTTGGCACAGCTGACAAAATGTCAGTGCCCGTCATTTCTTCTGGGAGCTCTTGAGAGCTGATTGAGCAGATAGCTCAGTCTTTTTCAGAAACAGTTCTCCCCTACTGCTTTATTGATCCCTGCCAGGTACCTCATTTTTGATCCTTTAGCTTGATGTGGCCAATTCTCCATTGAGTTACAGTGGAGGACTGTGGTATTAAATTGTCCAGCTGGAAACACTCCCGGTCCCACTCCCATCACCTCTCCATTTTTTTTTGAGCTGGCTCTGAAACAGCTTCTCAAAAATGAAGAATTGTCTGTGTCGTATAGATAACACTTCTTTAATTCCTGGTGTCTCAAGATTAAATTAGCTATTTTGATGGGCTCATATTCTGAGAACACTGTGTTTTTGAAAACCAACCTTTTATCATGCTGGGAGCCATTTGAAAGCTTTGAGTGAATCTTTGCCAGACCTAAGTATTGATCTTTGTGGCAGGAGGTAGAGAAAGAAATGTGGCAGACAGGGCAAACGAATAGGAATTGAAAGGTTAGAGAACACCGCTGAGTTCCTCTGTGTGAGGAAAGTGCTGTTGTGAGGAGCAAAATGGGCCAGGGGAGGGATACAGGCACATCCTGGGCTTCGATGATTTTCTTAAAAGCGGCCCTAATGGTTCTCAGTGACCACCAGGGAAGGAACCTTGTAAACGTCAGAAAAAACTTATTCTTACCATCTTCAGTTGACAGTAATCCTCCCTCTGAACTAAGTTTTTGTCTTCAAAGGTTGATTTAGTTTAGGGTGATCAGCTCATTTGACGCTTTGGTCAATGATGTCACGATCTGCATTGTGTTATTGGGGCATCTTAATAATATTTCCCTCAGTAACAGTTAACAATGATGATAGTCTAGAATAAGGGCCAGCAAACAATGGCCCACCACCTGTTTTTGTACAGTGCCATCAGCTACACTTTCAAATGGTTGGGGAAAAATCAAAAGAAGAATAATATCTTTTGTGCCATGAGAAAATTATATGAAATTCAAATTTCAGTGTTCATAAAGTATTATTGGGAAACAGCCATGCTTGTTCACTTACATGTCTTACATGACGTTGTCTGTGGCTACTTTCACACTACAACAGCAGAGTTGAGTAGTTGTATCAGAGGTCATACGGCCCACAAAGTCTGAAATATTTACTATCTGGCCTTTCCCAGAAAAATATTTCCTTCCCTTGCTCCACACCAGTGCTGCCCAATAAAACTTTCTGCAGTGATGGAAGTGTTCCATAACTTTTACTGTCTAATCCAGTAGGCACTAGCCATGTGTGGCTAGTTAAATTTAAACTAATTAAAATTCAGTAAAATCTAAAATTTATTTCCTCAGTTGCTCTAGCCACATTTCAGTGCTCAATGGCCACATATGGCTAATGGCTACCATATTGAACAGCACAAGTCGAGGATAATAAATAATCTCTATCAAGGAGCTCCATTGTTTGTTCCGTGGAAAATATAGACCTCTTTCATTGCTTCTTCCTTTTTCTGGTAACTTTTTAGGGGTCACTTTTCTGCTTCATTTTACAATCAGAGGACAGTAGCTTTCTTAGCTTGGTTACTTCTGTTCAGCAGCCTAAGACAAGGGTTTGGTTGCGTGTGGTTTATATGGAAGGAGATCCCAGAAAGCATCAGTAGGGGTGTGGGGAAGTGAGAGAGAGAAGGGAAGAAAGCCAATTAGTAGTGTGTTAGCCATCCAGTCACCAACGTGGGCAACCGGAACTCAATCCTACGGGGAAACTCTAGGAGATGGTGTAGAATATGCCTCAGAATTATTCCACCTGAGGGTTAAGGAAGCTGGGGCACTTATCTACCGATTCCCCCATTAGTTGTTGGTTGAAGGCTACTTCTGGGGGCATTAGCTCCTCAGCACTGCAGACTGAGTATGCTTTACAACCATAAAACTTGCCCTGAGGCAGAGAGTCACAGGTGTTCACGGTAAGTAGCCCACAGTAAACAGCAGTATTGCCAAGGAGATATGGGCAGGGCACCGATAGCATCTGCTACAGTAAGGCACGGAAGGCATAGCACAGGAAACTCAAAGTATGGCTCTGCTCCTCTGTAATAGCTTTGGTAAAAGGCTGGTGATAGTCGTTAGATAAAGTTAGTGGCTAAAATTGAGACTTGGGTGTATCTGTAAATGACTAGTGTCCTTTACACTGAAATGTGCCTGTAGTAGCACCACCTGACCATACTCTTTGAGGTCATGGCAACCAGCATTGCTGCCACATGTCCTGCTGTGACCACATGGAAATATCCCTACTGGCCAGCCCATGTTCTTTGACAGTTGAACATTGGTTGACAATTGAGCATTCTTTTAGGATCATGCCAGAGGCCAGTACAATATTACATGTACAATATTAGATGACTGACCCAAGAGGGCTAGGTGGAAAGTGGGAACTGAGAAATTAAAAAGTGGTCAAGAAGCCAGGAAAACCATGAAGATGGATTGACCAATCTAGGTGGCCTTGAGAAGTTCCAAAGGTGCTACAGATGCCTTGGATAGCTTCTGATGCAGTTCTTATGGGCTGGCTTCAACATGCTGGCACCCTGAAGCAGGACAGATGAATGATTCTGAATATGACAATTCAGAACAGCAGTACCCAGCTTGTAATTGATGACAAGAAACAGAGAAGTATACTATATACCAAAAAGTCTCTGGGAATTCAATACAAAACCTCAGTGCTAAATATTGGCCTAATTTTGGAGGAGATCAGTCAGGTCATATGTTTCTAATTATGTAGGGTTTTAAAAACTTTTTAAAAATACACGTTTTTCAAACTTTCCAAATACAGGCTGTTGCAATTGGGAATCAAATTTTTAAAAAATTTAAGGAGTTAACCACCCTTTCTTCCTGCATCTATGTAATTGGGAGAAATGGGGTCACCTTTTGTCTTTCTTTCTGGCATGTTTGTGTGCTCAAAGGAACTCTGCCCAGTCTCCAGGTGCTTAGGCTTTGGGCCGAGCATGTATCTGAAATCCCTTCCTTCTGGGGAGTCAGAACGACTAAGTCTTTAAAATTATGTTATCACAGTGGAAAACTAGAAAAAAAATCTAAACAGGTCATCAAGTAGATGTGAATAATAATTTTGACAGCCATATAAAAATGTCTCTTCTATTAGGTTGAATTCCATACTAGTTAAGTTAAAGCTAGCTGTTTTAATACGTAAACCCTATAATCTTGGTGGTTTAACAAAACAAGTTTATTTCTTGATCATAAAAAGTACAGTTGGTACAGGGAGTTGGGGCTAGGGGCCTCTGTGTTCTCTCAGTATTTGGGACCTCAGGCAGAAGAAGTATCTAAAATCTTTAAAACATGGCTTCCAAGATTACTCCGAGCATCAATTCAATCAGCAGATGGTAGGGAGGGGTTAGATAGAGGGAGAGAGAGTAAGAGAGATCGCTTGCACAGGAGGAGTTAAATGGCCCAGGCCTGGAAGTGGCATATGTGGCTTTTCTACCCATATTGCATTGGCCAGAACTCAGTCATGTGGCACGACCTAATCACAGGGGAGGCTGGGAAATGTAGTCCAGTAAAGGGCCAGGGGGAAAAGATGAGGGTTTGTTGAATAGCCAGTCAATTTCTGCCACACAAGTTCTATCTCTTTTCTTCTTCCCCCTTGACCTTTCTCTACCACAATTGAGATATGGAAAAGCCCTTATGCCTGCCCCCACTGGTTGGGGCAGTGTGTCCCCAGTGGATCCCTTCAAAAGCCAAGTTCTAATCTCTTTGCCTTTTCTCTTGCTTTTTAAATTCTGCTAATCTCTCTGGTTTCTGGGAAGAGCCTGAGGACAGGCCAATGGTGAGGAGCGGAAGGTAAAAGCCACGAATTCTAACCGTGGCACTCCCACCAGAGCCATTGCTGGATCCCTGGCATCACACCCAAAGGTACAGATTCTTGTGGGCCCAAGACCTCAAGCGTGTAGTGATGTGTACTTCCTGCTCCCAACATCCTTGAAAGGACTGGAGATATTGTCTGAAGTGACCTGCTCCATTGATAATGCACCTTGTCTTCCAGGGATGGGAAGAGGATTCATTCTTCAGAGGGCACAAACAGCAAATTCTTTTTTCGTCTCCTATGAAACAGAGTAGGAGTGCTGTAAATGCCAAGCAGTATGGATTTTTTAGAATGATGAGTCACTGCTTCTGGTTTTTTCAAGGCAATTATTCATCCAGTCTGAATCTCTTCAAGATGAGCCATTAAGTCTGTTATATAGACAAAGAGCACGGCTGAGATTGCCAAAAGATTGATTTAGGTCAAATAGTAAAGCTGGAACAAATAACTTTTAGAAATAGTGCATCTGCTTTGAAAAAAGAATTGAAATTCAGAACTCCAGGGCTGAGACTGCTGGCCAGTGTAACCCTTGGCTTCAGTGATCCTCTGGCACCAAAGGTCTGGGTTACATTTGTGCGAGAAGGAATCCAGCTTATGCTTCACTTTCTTCAGGCAGGTACCCAGCTCGTAGAAAATGCCTCCTCAGCTCAAAGCTAGAGAGAGAGAATTAATTAACAGACAACGATATCATGAATATTAAATCTGCAAGTTGTGTAAGGAAACAAATCCCCTCACCCCCAGTCTTGTAAATACCTCCATTTCTTACAGTTTCCCCATCCGTAGTGTACCCTCCACACACACCCACCTACACCCTCCTTTTATGCCTACAGTTTTCCTCTGCCCTGAACCAGTTTTCCTCTGCCCTGAACCACCATCTTTTGGCTCCAAAGTTATGATTCCAGCTTAAGCTGTTCCCTAGGCTTCTTTAAGTGCCCAGAAAATCACTGCCTGTTGCCCTTTGCACACCCTTAATCCTGGTGGGAAAAAAGTCCCCTCTGTTACTTATAAAAACTGGGATTCCTTCCATTTTTTAAACTCTATCTGTTAAAATGGGATGATAAACCATGGCTTGCTGCCGGAAGAAGAGAACGAAACATCCCCACCTTAACTCCTCCCAAAGCAGGCCTACTCCCTAGCTTACGCACATGCCAAGCCAACCAGCGAACAATAGACCTATTGCTGCCTTGCATGGATCTGTGAGCCCAGGAGCCTGAACTTAATTCATGAAGAATTTTTGTGTTCACTTGAGTGTTGGGAAGTCTGGGATACTTTACATTTCTTGTGCCACCTATGCGCCATGTGGCACAATCCTGCATTCTAGTCCCTGTACATACTATAGGAGACATCATTTGCTCAGTGACTTTGGATCATTGATGCCTTTACTTTTTAATGATCAATAAGAAAATGTGTTGCAACTAAGAGATTGTAGAAAATGTCAAGTTTAAATCTTCAGCATCATCTTTAAAGACTTCAAAAACATTAAATATTATTCCATTTTGCAAGGATTAACTAATTCAAAAACTGAGTTTGGGAAAGGCAAAACAATGGCACAGATGTTGAAATTCTAGTTACGTAGTTAACACTTTGCGAATGGGATTATACCAATTTAAGTTCTAACTCCTAGTTTGACCTGATACATCCAGCTTGGGCACACATAGTGCAGAGAAGCAGGTGGGAAAAGGTTACATCCTAATGTCAAAGTCATCAAGTACTTGCCCACCCTCCAGTTCAGTGGATGAAGTTTTTGTTTTTTAAAAATTTCACTTTACTATTATTTTTATTTATTTATTTATTTTTGGCTGTGTTGGGTCTTCGTTGCTGCACGCGGGCTTTCTCTAGTTGCAGCGAGTAGGGGCTCCTCTTCGTTGTTGTGCACGGGCTTCTCATTGCGGTGGCTTCTCTTGTTGCGGAGCATGGCTCTAGTTGTCCAGGCTTCAGTAGTTGCAGCACGTGGGCTCAGTAACTGTGGCTCACAGGCCCTAGAGCACAGGCTCAGTAGTTGTGGCGCACAGGCTTAGTTGCTCCACGGCATGTGGGATCTTCCCGGACCAGGGCTCGAACCCTTGTCCCCTGTATTGGCAGGTGGATTCTTAACCACTGTGCAACCAGGGAAGGGCCCCTCAGTGGGTGAAGTTTTAACCCACCAAGGCTGGGTTGTGAATCCTGGAGGCTTGGACTCAGTCTAGTTCTTTGCTCCAACAGTACTTAGCAAGTTGCTATCTGTCAATAAATATCTAGCTCTAAAATTCCACTCTGTGCATCAGTTTTTCTAAGTCATGGATTTTTTTTTTCATTCTGCATACTAAACATTGACTACATCCAAAGCTTGGTTTAAAATGACTTCATGGGGTATCTTCTCCTCAACCAAAAGACGTTGACTCATGCCACACTTCTCCATGCAGATTTAGCTTTTTGGTGTACTAAAAATGGGCAGAAGTTCTTAGTCTATAAAGCATATGGAGTGTTGGGGTTTGGGAGGAACAAAGCATCTTAGAAGGGCTGTATTTTTCCTACTTTAACACCTAGGGAATGCTTCCTTCCCCTCTAATTTTTCAGCAAACTTTTCTGTCGGTAGAAGTAAGCAAAAGCACTCAAGTCAAAACATCATTTGCCTTGGATTTCAAAATCATAATCTCTGTTTTGTTTTATTGTGCCTAGCTAAAACCCTGTGGGTTAGACTTCGTTGCACTGTAAAATAAATAAATAAATAAAAAATAACCTTTGATAAATGTGATGATGAGAGCACACAACTATAAATTCTAGCACAGCCTTTGTGTAAGAAGTTGTTCCCTATTCTGCCCCTCTTCTCGTATTTAAAGTAGGAATCATCTTCACCTAGATATTCATTGACAGATAACATCTTGCTAAGTATTGTTGGAACAAAGAATTACACTGATTCCAAGCCTCCTAGACTCACAACCCAGGCTTAGTGTGGTAACACTTTACCCACTGAATGGGAGGGTGGACAAATACTTGATGAAATGCTTCTGCTGATTCCTGAGATGGTTGAAGCATCTCTTTACTAAATCACAGGTTCATGGGCAAAATCTGGAGATGACTAAAACTATTCACAGTTCTGATGGCCAGGATTTTTGGATGTATCTATGGGAGAATTGTGCAATAAAAGTTCTCATGGATATATCTGAGTAAATGATTATGGGTTTAAGGCAAAGCAAAAGGACTGTTGCAACACTGTAGTATTGGGTGGCCACCAGTGGGCTTATTTGGACTGCTAATATCTGTGATAGGGACCAGGAGCTGTGTTTTCCTATCAAAGAAGATGCTGAGTAATTGTTTCCAATATTTCCCCGCCTCACCACCCTGTTACATCCCAGATCTTGTGTTTTTATTCTTGTTTAGATGTCTGTTGTTGTTGTTATTGTTGTATCTGCTCAGGTTCATTCACCCACCTAGGAGAACCCACCAGGTCCCCACAGCAGCCAGAATGGCCTTTTAAAAATACCAATAGGAAATCAAAGAGGATGGAACCCTTCCAAACTCATTTTACCAGGCCAGCATTACCCCAATACCAAAGCCAGACAAGGACAACACAAGAAAAGAAAGTTACAGGTAAATATCCTTGATGAACATTGATGTAAAAATCCTCAGCAAAACATTAGCAAACTGAATTCAGCAGTACATTAAAAGGATCATACACCATAATCAAGTGAGATTTACTCCTGGCATGCAAGGATGGTTCAACACATACAAGTTAGTAAATGAGATACACCACATTAACAAAATGAAGGATAAAAATCATATGATTCTCTCAATAGATGCAGAAAAAGCATTTGACAAAACTCAACATCCTTTCATGATGAAAACTCTCAACAAATTAGGTATAGATGGAATGTACCTCAACATAATAAATGCATACAGTCGTCCCTCAGTATCCACAGGGGATTGGTTCCAGGACCCAGCACAGATACCGAAATCTGAGGATGCTCAAGTCCCATAGTCAGCCCTCCATATCCACAGTTCGGCATCTGCAGATTCCACCAACCCCAACC
The DNA here is from genome assembly GCF_963455315.2 of Globicephala melas. NCBI lineage: Eukaryota > Metazoa > Chordata > Mammalia > Artiodactyla > Delphinidae > Globicephala > Globicephala melas. The sequence continues at coordinate 109,282,276 of NC_083335.1, forward strand.
GCAGATCATGTAGTTCTGTATTTACTATTGAAAAAAATCCATGTATAAGGTTGGTAAAAGGGTACAAACTTTCAGCTATAAGATGAATAAAGTCTGTGTATCTAATGTATAGCATGGTAACTATAGTTGATAATACTGTATTGTATAGTTTTTAAAATTGAGATATAATTGACATATAACATTGTGTAAGTTTAAGGTGTACAACGTGTTGATTTGACACATTTATATATTGCAATATGATTACCACCAAAATGTTAGCTAACATCTCTACCATGTCACATAATTATCTTTTTTTGTGTGTGGAGAGAACGTTTAAGATCTCATAGCAACTTTGAAGCGTATATTGAAGTTTGTTAAGAGAGATCTTGAGTGTTCTCAGCAAAAGAAAAAGAGGCAGATATGTGAGGTGATGGATGTGTTAATTAACTTGATTGTGAATACTCTTTCACAATATATACATAGTATACAAGTATCAAGTCACATTGTACACTTTAAATATATTACAATTTTATCCATCAATTATACCTTGGTAAAGCTGAAAAGAATACCAATAGGATCACAACAATCACAGCATTCCCCTGCTTAAAACCTTTCAATGACTTCCTATTGATCCCAGAATAAAGTCCAAACTCCCTTAGCTCATGAGCATTTTCCTTCTGGATCAGGCCCTTGCTTACCTCTTTTCTACCTTATTTGTATGCTGCACTCATGCTGCATCCAGTTATGGGCATGTTCTCTTATGATTTGCCCATTGAGATTTCCTCCCTCTGAGATCCTTCTTTGCTCCCTTCTCTGTCTGGCTAATGCTTATTTGATCTTTAAGACATGACTCAAGCATCACCTCTTACTGGAAGCCTTCCACGATCCCTCCCATCCACAGACTGAGACAGGTACTCACCTCTGTACCACTGCAGAAACCTCTGCTTACATCTGACCCTATGTCAGAGCCTCTCCCTCATCATACCTCGAGATCTTTGAGTGCAGAGTCTGTTTCTCACCTCAGTGTTCCCAGTGTCTAGCATCCTTCCTGGATCTGAAAGACTAATCAAATTCTTTTGGGAAACAGATAAAGTGCCCTTGAAAATAGAGATTCCATACAAGCTACTGTATATGAAATAGATAAACAACAAGGTCCTACTGTATAGCACAGGGAACTAGATTCAATACCCTGTAATAAACCATAATGGAAAAGAATATGAAAAAGAATATGTACATGTACCCATAACTGAATCACTTTTCCATACACCTGAAACTAATACAATATTGTAAATCAACTATACTTCAGTTAAAAAAAAGAAAATAGAGATTCCATATTGCATGAGGTTTTTAAAAACATGTAGTGAAGGATAGCATTGAGAAAACTACTCAAATAAACCTGTATGTAACTCAAGAAATAGAGCAGTGTCAGCTACCCAGAACACCCTCATCATGCCCCCTTTCAGGCATTATTGCCCCAAGATAAGCACTATCCCGCCACTATAAATTAGTTTTGCCTGTTTTTTACTTTAAATGAATGGAAACATACAATATGTACTCTTTTGTGTCTGGTTTCTTTCACTCAACATTTTGTTTATGAGATCCAGCACAACGATGTTGTGTCTAATTGTAATTTGTTCATTCTCATTTCTGCATAGTATTCCATTGTGTAAACATACCACAGTATATTTATCCAACTATCATCAGGCAGTATTTGCACAGTTTTCGATTTGGGGCTTTTACAGAGTGCTGCGATCCATATTCAGGTTTTAGAGTTCTTCTGTTAGTCACTTATTTATTTTGTTGGTAAAATTACTTTTCCCAAGAAATGCCTTCAGCAATGTCCTTAATTCCAAACTAATCTGCACATTCTTTTACTTGAGTTAATTAGAGCTGGATCAGTGAGGTCAAAAATGGCAGATCAATTATCAAAGAGCTGGTGAGTAAAATCAACCTCCTAGGACAAACATAGCTTAAAAGCTTAAGCGAACAAGCACAATTTTCTACCCCAAACATTCTAACATGCAGTTTCCTGTCATAAACATTCATAGTCTCAGGGTTACAAGTCAACAGTCTTTAGAGTTACTAAAACTAACCTTGCAAGATTATAGAAATGCTCTTTGCCCCTTTTCGGTAAACAGCCTTAGAAAGTCAACTTTATAATGACCATATATAGAAGTAAAGATTTAGCTTAAATGTTGTGAAAACTTGTAGGTAAATATTTGCTTATCTTCTCCCTTATCTGTCTAAGCAAAGGGTAATGGTTAATCCAGTGTTTCGAACTGTCAAAAATGCTTGTGTCACGTCTTAACCTTTCTCCCCATGTTTTTTCATATCCTCCTATTTGAAACTCCTATTTGATTTCAATGTTTATCTCAGTTGAGCTTGAATCATAGATACTCCGGACTTGTTTTATTATTTTCCATAATGGTGTATATATAAATTTATCTGATAATAATTACTCAGTTTCACTGAATTGAACTGAATTAAATAATGTTTTAGAAAATAGTCAAGACGCCCACCAGGTGTTCTGACGGTTTCATTGCATTGCCTCTTTTCAGAGATGTATACTAGGAAAAGGTGGTATGGTTAATAATGATCGACTGTTAAATTAAGGTGAAGTCAAACATGACCTTGAGATATCTTGAGCAAGAACCTAATATAGAAGAGAGAGAGAAGAAAGGTATGGAAAATACCAGGAGTGTTTCTTTAACACATTGAGTTAGGGTGGCTAGACAAGCCATCATCAGTCATAAGCAAAGTGGGAAAATTAGCAGATCTGAGAAACAGTGAAAGGATCCCAAGTTAAAACAGGGAAAAGCGGAAAGATCTCTAAGGATAGGAACATATTAAAAGCAAGTAAGTAAACATTTCTGCAATACACGTGTGTGGAGGGGAGACAGGAATCTGTGAAAAGATTTTCTCTCAAAAAAACTTACAGCAAATCGGTAGAGAGCTAAAGGCCCCGACGGAGCTTGTTGGATGTCCCAGATGTAAACCCTGAGAGGAGAATTCACGTGAAAGTGATTTATTAGTAGGCGTTCCCAAGCAGGCGAGTGGGAAGCGGGTGTGGGAAGGAAGGAGGCCAAGCAAGAGTGCAGCAGCCCGCAAGCCCACAGAGGGTAACTTGGGCTCAGTCCTGAGGGAGCTCCGCGGACAGTGGAGGTCACACCTCAGAGCTGTCCCCATCGGGAGCACAGGGACTGGAGTTGCTCCTCCTGGCCTGTCAGTCAGTGGTCAAGGGCTACCCTGGGGGGCACCCCCAGCTCTCTTTGCCCAGGCAAAACCAGATTAAAACTGGGGCAACAGCTCCAAAATCGATAGAGCAAGTAGGATCGGAGAGTGAGACATGAGATGCTCTGTGGCTTTGTCCAGGCCGCTCTGGACATCCGGGGAAGGCAAGCCAATCTGAACACTTCCCTGGGGCGCAGCGACCTGGAGCTGAGAGAGAGAAACGCTTTGCCCTCGGCTGTGGAGTTGTGATAAGGTAAGCTGGAGCGTCAGTCACCCATGATGCGGATCATTGAGAGAGTGAAGGGACACCAGATTGAGTGGCAGCGGAACCGTCAAGGGAGCCCTGAGGGCATTCGAGTCCTTAGTTCGATTATTCCTCCCTTTTGCTGTGGTTTGGATTCAGAAATCGATTCTCCTCTTCACTTTATTCTTCAAATATTTATGGAGCTCCTACTATATACCAAGCACTGCTCAACGGCTGAGGCTGTGGATGTGAACAGAAAAGATAAAAGCCCTCTGCCCTCATAGAACTTACAGTCTAGTGGACAGAAAGCCAACTATATGTGTGAATTGTGAATTAGTTGTTTCCCCCACTAGACTGTAAGCTTCATTTTATATATATATATATATATGTATATGACAATGTCCTATTGGGACAAGTGCTATGAAGAAAAAAAGCCAGTCAGAGCAAGCGGATAGAGTGAAGAGGGAGGTGGTTATTTGGAATAGGGAGGCCTTTCTGCAAAGAGATATTTGAGCAGAGACCTGAGTACAGTGAGGGTGTGAACTAGGCAAGGATGTGGGCAGGAGGTGAGTTTCTGTCGACTGCAACCAAGAGAGTCTTGAAAGTCTTTCTGACGATTTTGAAACATGGTGGTTCGTGGGATTGTATTTGCGCAGACCTGCCGTGGTCCCCAGGGCTAAGGGGGATGTGCGTGTTCCTTCTGTGTCCAGTCTTGCCAAGGCAGCTCTAAGCAGGAGTTGGGGGCCTTTGCTGGGCGCTTTGCCTTGCTACTCAGGGCTGAGTGTTTACAGGGCCGTGGCTGACGCCACCCGCTGAGACGTGACGGTCTAGGAGATTTTCCTTTATGGTCATTTGGATTACAATGTTGGAACTTTTCTTTCCTAGTTCAGTTGTAAAATCAGGTTTTTAAATCTGCTTATGTGCCCTCTTACAACATCAGACTTCCTGGTTCAAGGGTGTGTTCTTTCTGTTTTGGTTTAAATCATGTTTATTAAGGTATCATTGGCATACAGTAAAAAATCACCCATTTTAGGTGTACAGTTCTCTGAATTTTGACAAATACACACAGTTGTGTTACGTGTACCACAATCATGATACACAACATTTCCATTGAAGCCGAATCTAGCCTCTCTATCCCGACACTGAATTAAATCTCAGAGACAGAGTTTTGGGTGAAGTAGAGAATAGCTTTATTGTTTTGCCAGGCAAAGGGGGCCACAGGTGGCTAATGCCCTCAAAACTGTGCGTCCCAACGTGGAGGGGGTAGTGAGAAATTTTATAGTAATGGTTCAAGGAGAATGTGATGAGCTCGTGGACATTCTTCTGATTGGCTGGTGGGGAGGTAAGTGGGCGTCAGCATCATCCACCTTCTGGTTCCAACTAGTCTGGGGTCTACGTGCTGCTGGGCAGCATAGGCAGCATACTGTAATTAACCGTTAACTTCTCCCACCTGGTGAGGGCTTCAGTATCTGCAGAGCAGCTCAAAGATACTGTTACAGTGTGTGTGTATCCCTTGGGGGGAACCAGGACCCAGCCCCAAAATTACACTATTGTTTCTCTTGACTGTTCCTCCCTTGTCTCTGTATCCCCTCCCTTCCCTAATTAGCATCTGTTTGAACCTGCTCCTCCGCACTCAGGGAAGGTCGTGGAGGCTGAATGAAGCCGGTTTCCTGTAATCAAGGAATGGGGGACACAGAAAAGCTTTTGTGCCCAGGAGCCCCACAGGGTCCTGCTGCGCATCACTGTCACCTCAAGGATGTGTCCTGGAGAACACCTTAGGTCCTTTTTCTTCTCTCTTTGCTGAGAAGTTGGGGATACAAAGATACACAAGCATGGAAAATAAAGTTAATACTTGAAAACTGAAACTGAATATTTGGGAGTTAAGCTACAGCAGATAAACTATTATGTAATCTTTACTAAACATGTTTTTATATTAATTGAGCTGTTTCTTCTAGATACGTAAACAAAATAGTTAATATGTGAAGATTATAATCTTCACCTGGACATTTGAATTGTAGAGGATTGACTGTTTTTGTTTTTTTTTTTGCCGGCTCCTTGGAGTTTATTTTCCACTTGGTGCAAGGCACAGGGTTTTGGGGTGTCAGGAAGGCTCTTGTGTGGCTTGGATAGTAAGGAGTGGGGTCCTCTCAACTTCCTTTTTGGTGTTTTGCTGTTTTAATATTAAAAAACAACTGCTTCCGCTGGCTGCAGCCCGCTTAGTGTCGGGAGGGAAGGGGGGGCTCTGATGAGCCTAGTGCCTTGGAAGGAAGCCTGGCAGCTGTTGGGGGCCACTCAGGACGGGGGCCTACAGTTGGTTTTGCCAGGCTGCTGCTTCCCCACGGCTTCCCGAGCCAGGTCATAGGTGATCGTGCTGGCGGAGGCCTGGGCAGATTCCGAGTGCTCTGAGGACGCAAACACTGTGGCCATGAACGGGAGAGTGGAGTTCCTGAAAAAGAAGCTAGCCCACCCGTGTCCTGGGTGGGCTTTGGGGAGAGCGGGCTGGTGGGGGATGGCTTCCCCAGGGCACTCGGCACTTCCGTAGGAGCTGTTACTGGAAGTGGCACTCAGGCGGCGCCGGTAGTAGTCGTGGGTGGCCACGAGTGGGCCGCTGGAGGGCATGGCTGCCATGCTTTTGCCTGTGGGCTGAGAGAAGCCTCGGCGACGACCCCTCGCGGGACTGGGAGCGCGATCACGGGCGGCGGGGACCAGGGCGCTAGGCCACGGAGCCCATCTGCGCAGGAGACCGCGGGTGGCCGTTCCACCGACAAAGTTTATCATATAATAATGTGAACATGTATGCTTTAAGAATAATTCAACTGTTTCTTCTTGGTAAGAAACTACTATTTAGTGGAAGTGGGATATTCCTTCAAGAATCATCTTGGTTCCAGTGCGTTCAAGACACTCGCATTCAGATGAGCTGTGGATGTGCTTGTTCCTTCCCTTATCCCCACTCCCTCTCGCACCCTTGATCAGTGCCCTTCACTAACTCTCCAGGGATATCTTTCTTCCGTTTTCAACAAGCCAGTTCTCCTCTATCTGGGGGGGAAATCGTTTAATTCTTCTCAAATATAGCTGGGTTCCCAGTAACTAACATTTGTTGAGTGCCAGTAAATTGCTAATTGCTTTTGGTCATTATCCCACTTTATTCTCCCAAACCCTGGTTGCAGGTAATATTTTACAGAAGAAAATATGATGGCCATGTGCCTAGACTTTCGGTGTTATGAAATCCCAGCAGGTCATCCCAAAGGATTTGCTGTGAGAATCAAATGTAATCAGTGAGGAAACTGAGGCTTGGGAGGGGCAGGAGGGTGTATATTTCAGGCTCTTGGGAAATCTGCTTCACGTTCCTCTTGCAGCTTGATTGCTTTGGCTTTGTCCCCAATCTCTGCAGCATGGCTCCATTTCTCCTTCATTCCCTGTACCTGAAACTCTTGGCCTTTACTCGAGGTTTTTTGAGGGCCACATATTGCGAGAAGTTGAGAGAATTTGAGAAATTCTCTCAAACTGGCTTAAATTTTAAGAGGTAAATATAAAGATAGGGGAGTATCTCACAGAACACAAGGTAGAAAGTACTGTTAGGCTTCTGACAGCACTGGCAGCAGGAATTAGAAAGCAGTCAGGAATGAGGGCAGCATCGTCTCAGTTACTTGAACATGAAATCCTTTATACATAGGATATCTTTAACATCCAGTAACTAGTGTTCCTTAGAACCTTGTCACACCAAGTGTGACCCAGGGACCATCAGTATCAGCTGAGAGCTTGTTAGAAATGCAGTCAGGCGGCACCCCTGGCCTACTGCAGCAGATTTTATATTTTAACAAGATTCCCCAGGTGATTCGTGTGCACATAAAAGCTTGAGAAACCTTAGCACTGGCTTACAGCACAGTTAGGGGAAACACTAATCTATCAGGCCCCCATCAAATTGGGAGATTCAGCAAATGCCTTTATAGTTTTTAACCCCCTGAATGGGAACATTGGCAAACTTGTTTGGTGCATTCATCAAGAGGCCTCCACTGGATAGTCCATTAGAATATGAGCCCCATGAAGCAAGGGCTTTGTTTTGTTATAGCTGTGCTCCTTGCACCTAGAACAAGGCCTGACATGTGGTAGGCACTCAGTTGATACTTGTTAAATTTTTAAAAAGCGCCACAGGACAAAGGGATGTAATAGAGACAGTCCCCTCACTCCCTCAACATTCTGTGGTGCTTGACTTTACTTCAATAGAAGGCACTGTAATGATTCACTGCATGGGACGTACGCTGCTTGGGATGGACTAACTGCTGAACCAAATAGACCTGAAACTGTACAAAGGCTCAAATGCAGCAGAACTTGATTTCTTGCTCACTAACTAGTGCTCGACAGGTAAACGAGTCAACAGGGTACTCTCCTCCATGTAGTCATTCAGGACCCAAGCTGATGGAGGTCCTACTACCTTTAACATGTGCGTCCCAAGCGGCCCTGAGAGTTGTTTCATTTCAGCCAGCTGGCAGGGGAAAGCAGCACGTGGGAGTTCTTTCTGTACGAAGCATGAGAGTAGTAGAGAGCACTTCCTCTGGTAGCCAGCCTTCAAGATAACCTCTGCCTCCTGGTCTTCATGATCATGCAGAGCCCCCTCCCACAATGAATGGGATTGACCTGTGGAACAAATAAGATATTGCAGAAATGACAGTGTGTGACTTCCAAGACTGAGTTTTACTATCTTGAATCACTCACTCTGAGGGAAGCTGGCTGCCATATGATGAAGACATTCAAGTATCCCACTGAGGGGCCCAGAGAGCTCCCACCAATAGCCATGTGAGTGAGCCAGCTTGCAAGTGGATCCTCCAGCCCAAAGCAAGCCTTCCGGTGACTGTAGCCCTGCCCACACCTTGACTGCAGCCTCATAAGAGGCCCTGAACCAGACCACCTTATTAATAGACTCCTGAATGCCTGACCCTCAGGAAGTATGAGATAACAAATGTTTGTTGTTTTAAGCAGCTTAGTTTCAGGGTAATTTGTTATGCAACAGTAGATGATTAATACATTTCCACTCATTTCATTGGCTAGAAATCAGCCACATGGCCACACATGACTGAGAAATGTAGTCTAGCCCAGAAATAAGAGGGTTTTGCTAAGCAGTGGGCAGAGTCTTCCACAGGAGTAGACAGAATAATCCAAAGATAAAATAAGCAGAAATAGAATTGAGAACCCAGGTTCAAACCATAGAGCTAAGTGGATACATTTTGCCCTTCTCTTCATCTTTGCAAAGTCCACCTACTCTTAAAGGGCCATCTCCAGTCCTTGCCTTCTTCTTGAAACTGTCTCTGTGCACTTCAGATCACATTCCTCTCTCTCTCCCCTCTGAACTTCTGTAGCTCTTCTTGGCTTGATCTCTTCTGTATACAGCAATAAATGTCACTGGTTCAGAGATGGGAGGCGTCATTTGACATTCAATCATGCATTTCCTTGTGATAGCCCTTATATCACTGTCTAGGACAATTATTTAACTTTTCATGTCTATATCTTGTCTTCCCAATTATATTTAATATACTAGAGGGCAGAGACCAGTGGAGGTGGATGATATATGATTTGTGACCACATTAGCTCAATAATCTGTAAAGTGATTTATTGAAACCACCAAATTTAACCTTGTTGGGAGTTGAATTTAAATAGGAATTCGGTCCCTTCCCTAGATTACTAAACATATGATCACAACCATGTATTTAAAATTCCGTTTGCTAAGCATTAGATCATATCCTCAGTGGTACCTAGCACAAGGGTAGTCAATGAATATTATTTGAATATAATTTTAACAGTAACTGCAAATGAGAAACTTGATTAAATTTTGTATAAACTCTATAATGATATTTAGAAAAATTCAATGACAGTAGTTTTTAATCTAGATTTGGCACCACTCACTCACCTGTGGTTTAGCAGATCCTAATCAACTTTAAATTTTAACCACTTGGTCTTGGTTTTATAAAAGCAAGCAATCATATTGCCAGCAAATGTTATTTCATTTACTCTCATTAGCCCCTCCTTGTGATATATATTAGTCATTTAAAATAATTGCAGAGGCTTTATGTTCACCTTCGATTTGAATCTTAGCTTGATGCCAAAAGTAATGACTCAAGGACTGACAAATAGATATTGCCTGATAATAAATTTATGAAGTTTATCAAGTGTGTGCACTGTTCTTTGTCAAGCATCTTGTAGCTAAACATAGCAAGCAGGCCATTTAAAGTAACAATGCTCACAGTAGAAGCTTTTAAGAATGATCACAGAATACAGCTCCTAGAAAGGGCCGAGATAAAAAAAAAAATCGCCCTGTGATCAATTACTTCAGCTAAAAAATACTTTGGTGACAAGTTTGTTATTTTCTATTCTGGAAAAAGAACCCTTTATTTTCATATCGTTGAATTTTTTGAAAGACCGTGAAATATTAGAATAATGTACACTGGTTGAACTCATGGAATATGTAGTCTAACTGGCTCTGTAAATCCTTGAAATCAATTATTTATACTATGTGTAAGGATTGTTCAAGGAAACTGAGGAATTTCGATTTTAAAATACTGGACCTTTCAGTGTGAGAGGAAAAAAATATGACTGTGAGCTTTTCTCCAAAGATAATGTTCTAAGCTGACTTGGATCACTACATGTTAAACACACATTTTTCCTCTGCTGAATTAAATTAGGGAGTTGATTTGTTTTACAGATTCCATATAAATTACAGTGGCTTTGAACACCAGGCAAACTTACTGAGAGTACAAAGATCATTGGTTAAAAGAAAACTTCTTTGTGGTATGTCTTCATGTGTTCAGATCCCAGAGTCCCTGAAGCAATATCAGCTAAGTATGCCACACTGTGATCTTGTAAATAAAACATGACAATCTGAAGGGCAGAAACTGTTTTACCAGGGTGCTCTGACTGTTAAAAGTAGGACCCATGATTGACACGCATCTTCTGTACAGTTGTGTCCTTTACTCTAAGTCTGACCAGAGTTCAATGTATAATCACATTTCATATGCTCCCTTCCAGAGAATTTAAAAAAATATGTCCATTGACTCTTAGCTGTTATAGCTATTTCTAAAATACTGCAAGTACCACAGTATTTGTTAATTTGTTCATATCCTGTAAATTTAACATGATTTCATCATTAAAATGTTAATAGAGACTATAAAGCTGATTAGAAAGGAGTACTATAAAAATATACACCATGCAAAATGAAATTAAATTACAATATACCGTTATCACTCACAAGAAACAATAAATAGTGGACTATTTTTGGAAAAATATATCTATTTTGAAATAATGCTGTTATCACCGATCAAAACGATTCAATGTCAATTGAACACCAAATTATTATTTTGTGTGTGTGTGTGTGGTATGTGGGCCTCTCACTGTTGTGACCTTTCCCATCGCGGAGCACAGGCTCTGGACGTGCAGGCTCAGCGGCCATGGCTCACGGGCCTAGCTGCTCCGTGGCATGTGGGATCTTCCCGGACCGGGGCATGAACCCGTGTCCCCTGCATCGGCAGGCGGACTCTCAACCACTGCGCCACCAGGGAAGCCCCCAAATTATTTTTAGTTAGAGAACATACAAATCAAAGGCACTAATAGAAGGTTTACAGAGGAAGGGATCCCTTCAGACCAGAAGAGGACAAGTACTGAGCAGGGATTTAAGAAGGAGTGGTTGCCCCTTCTGGGTAGTGCCCTGCATTGGGTTCTGGGGCAAGAAAGACCCTTTAAGTGCAAAGAAACTAAGTGCTTGCTTTCAATGATAACAAATGGGGGGCTGAGGAGACCCCATCCAACCCTTCCACCAGTTTGGGAGAAACCCCTCAAGAAGGGGAAAGCTTTATAAAAGAAAGGAAGGCCTTAAGCAAAAGAGTGATACATCATGTCCCTTAGAAGTGGCCCAGAGGGAGTTCCCTGGTGGCCTAGCGGTTAGGATTAAGGGCTTTCACTGCCAGTGGCATGGGTTCAATTCCTGGTCAGGGAATTGAGATCCTGCAAGCCATTCAGCACACCCCACCCCACCCCCCAAAAAATGGCCCAGAGGTAGAACTAGTGGTTAACCCATGACCTTGCTGGGCATCTTCGTAACTGGACAACAGCAACCACAGAGCTTGCTGTGACCCATTGGCCTCTGGATGAGCCATCTTCCTCTGCCCCAGCCCTAGATGAGCCCACTTGCTGCTAGAACAACATGGCAGCTGAGAGCTCCAGAATTTTATGGCAAGAGAAATGGTTGATGCTAGGCCTGTCAATGGTGCAGACATATTTTAGAACAACTTCTGAGATTTCTAAACATCATTAGGGACCACTTGGCTATGGGTTGAAACAGTCATTTGAAATCACCAAATTCTGTTTATAGTTGAACAGCAAAGGGCTTTACTTATGAATACTGAAAGCTTTCACTGGTATATAAGAAATTAGAGAAGTAAATATGAAGTATGTATTCCAGGCAGACTCAAGATAAAAATAAAACTCCTTTTAAAAGCTCAAGGCAAACACAGTAACACATTCGAGGCATTTAACAAAGAGCTGTTTAAGAGTCAGAATATCCAAGTGTTATATTTTTTAAATTAAGGCTATCATGATTATATTTGTTAGAATATGCACTGAGCTGTTATTTCTCTATTCTGAAATACATTGGGCCTCCCACAGAGAACAATTTACCCGTCATCTTTGCCTGTAGTATACCAGCATGGCTGTACTTTGTATTATCACATCTGAGACTGAGTCAGTCAACAAAAGAAGATTTAATATGTGACTAACAGCACTCATTTTTCTTTAAAGAATAAAATCGAAAAAGAATAAAAGAATCAGATACAGAAGCCATGCATCTTCATATGGCTTAATATGCACTAGGATAGACCTTAATTAATATCGTAGTTCACATGTCACATAGATCCGTGCTTCTCAAGCTATTGTCACAGACCAATAACTTTATAAATTACAATGAAAGTAAATTATTAGGAAAGTATTAAAAAGCATACAAAATGTAAGCGCACCGATCACACAGTGTTACAGTAATCTCAAATTTTTAAAGAAGTTTCTACATGCTTCTTCTCAATCCCTGCGCTTACCACAGATCTGTAACAGTTTGTGGACTAGTGATGGTGCAGGGACCATTCTTTGAGTAACACCGGTTGGTGTAAGTTACATTCACTCCAAGTTTCATAGGTCAAAATTATTTTTTTAAACTTTATGTCACATGTTCCTTGAAATAAGAGAGCCATTGACAGTGACTTTGACATCATCACCCCTTTTCCAGTAACCTTTACAATATCACTTAATGTGTGTTCAAAATATGACACATCATTCTGCACTGAATAACTTTTGTAAGGTGAAAGCTGCCTTCTCTTATTTGCCTGGGTATTTATTTATACCACCAGCCCCCAATCTTGTTCCTTAAATAATTCAAGAAAAAGGAGTATTGAATGTGGTGTATACCCGTGTACTTGGTCTTTCAACCTTATTTGCAGAAGTTTCATGCAAATTCAGTTCTGCAAATGTGTTCACTTTAACCTCAGTGGTGTTTTTGAAGCATTAGACTTTCAGTGCCTCTAAGTGAGGCATTGTCAGTTGCTCAGCCCCACATACATGAGTTACCCGGCTCTCAGCTTTTGGCTTCTTAACCAGGGTATCGTGCTGTAGTGGAAGAGGATGTGTGGGAGGCCGGATCCACCTGGGTTAGAATGTTGGATCTGCGACAGATGATCGTGGTGCTTCCTATGTGACCTACACAAGTTGCTTAAATGCTCTTAGATTCATTTCCCTCTTGTAAAATGGAGATAATACTTAGATGGCAGGGTTCTTGGGAAGGTTAAATGAGGCAAAGTAAATGCAATGCCTGGCGTGTGTAGTTGAGCACCCAGTAATATTCCCGCCCTGTCTACCTAACCATGCCTCATTTCCCCTCACCCCACCCCTGCCCCTTCTCTTTGCACCCTTGGTATTTTGCCTCTGGTGAGTGTACTGCTTCACTCTGCTAAAGAGGAGGATAAAATGAACCCATCAAAAATATACCTTTACTAACTACAGAGGAAATACTATGCTAATAACTTGAAGCTTGGCCAACTAGAAAAAGGGATGACTCAAAGAGGGCACTAAGTGAAAAGGAAAGCTCTAAAGGAAAGAGCTGTGGAAAGCACCTCTCTCAGAATTTAAAAAATTCACCGAAACAAACAAACAGTGAGTGCTCATCCATCTAATGGAGCCATCTTCCCCGCCCATCTCACTGACTGCATCATTGCCTGAACAGCGCAGCACATTCAAGGGAGTATCTCAAGTAACCTTGAGAAAACTGCTCCGAGGGGGTGAGCGGGGAGCTAGGTTATACAGGAGTTTTGCAACAAAAGGCAGGTAGTCTGAACATCAGAAGATTATTGTTAATTAAAGAAAACCAGATTATCTCAAATTAAGGAATTTAGCACTTTTCTTTATATGGGAAGATGTAAGATTCTGGGCTCACTGAAATCATTCCTTTGATATGCATCTCAGCTGTCTGGGGCCAGTATCCTGTGTTTTCACATCCTGCATTTCCTCAGGGCTCACCGTGGGGAGTGGCTGCAGTCCGATGGCTGCTAGATGGCAGGTATTCTTTGTTTCCTTCCTGAGTTCCCTCAGGGCTCACCCGCTCACTGTAGGCGTTGGCTGCAATTGGCCTCGGTAGCTGATGACTGTGACATCCTTTGTTTACTGATATGGCAGGCAATATTTTATTTCTCACTGTGAACCTGAAAGTGCTCTTAAAAAGTAAAGTCTTAACAAAAAAAAAAATGAAAGCTACCCCCACCACAAACCACTACCCCACTCACACACCCCCAGTCACAACACCCTCCCCCATCCCCACCAAGGTCTTTCCAGCCCTAAGAGCCTGCTCATTTCTGCCTTATTGCCCAACTCAGTGTGAAAGTTGAGGCATAACCCAGTCATCAGCCTACCCCATTCTGCTTTTCTCCATGAAGTGTCTTGCTCCTTCTCTTTTTTACTTCTACCCCATGACCACCTCAGATACTAGAATCCACTTGACTACGAATTCCAATTTAACAATAACAAAACAGGAATTACTAATCTTTTATTGAGGTATAATGGACATGTACACTGAAACTAATATGTTATAGCATAATGATTCCACATTTGTATTACCACACAATAAATCTAGTTAACATCCATCACCACACATAGTTACATAATTTTTTGCCTTGCGATGAGAACTTTTAAGATCTACTTTCACCAATTTTCAAATATGCAATACAGTATTAGTAACAGCAGTCACCATGCTGTACGTTGCATCCCCAAGACTTACTTATTTTATAAATGGAAGTTCATACCATTTGACTCCATTCACCCATTTCACATGCCCCCTCCAGCCCCTGCGTCTGAGAACCACCAATCTGTTCTATCTATTAAGCTTGGTTTTAGTTTTTAGATTGCACATACAAGTGAGATCATTCAGAACTTGTGTTTCTCTGTTTGATTTATTTCACTTAGCATAATGCCCTCAAGGTCCATCTGTGTTGTAACAAACGGCAAGATTTCCTTCGTTTTTTATGGCTGAATAATATTCATGTGTGTGTGACATTTTCTGTATCCATTCATCCAATGATGGACACTTAGGTTGTTTCCATATCTTGGCTATTATAAATAGTGCTACAGTGAACATGGGGGTGCATGTATCTTTTTGAGTTAGTGTTTCACTTTCTTCACATAAATACCCAGAAGTGAAACTGCTGGATCATACTGTTCTGTTTCTAATTTTCTTTGAAGAACTTCCGTACTGTTTTCCATAGTGGCTGTACCAATTTACGTTCCCACCAACAGTGCACAGAAGTTTCCTTTTCTCTACATCCTTGCCAACACTTGTTATTTCTTGTCTTCTCGGTAATAGCCATTCTAACATTCTGACAGATGGGATGTGATATATCATTTGTGGTTTTGATTTGCATTTCCCTGATGATTTGTGATGTTCAGCATCTTTTCATGAACGTGTTGGTCATCTGTATGTCTTCTTTGGAAAAATGTTTGATTAGATCTTCTGCCCATTTCTAATCAGAGTGCTTGTTTTTTGCTTGTTAATTTTTGTTCTTTTGTTTTTTTGCTATTGAGTTTTATGAGTTCTTTACATATTTTGGATATTATTGTCTTATCAGGGATATGATTTACGAAAATATTCTCCCATTCCGTAGGTTGCCTTTTCATTTTGTTAATGGTTTCCTTTGCTGTGCAGAAGCTTTCTAATTTGATGTAGTCCCAGTGTTTGGTTTTGCATTTGTGGCCTGTGCTTTTAGAGTCAGATCCAAAAAATCATTGCCAAGACCAATGTTAAGGAGCTTATTGCCCATGATTTTTTCCAGAAGTTTTATGGTTTCAGGTCTTACGTTCAAGTCTTTAATCCATTTTGAGTTAATTTTTGTGTATGGTATAAGATAGTGTCCTTTCATTCTTTTGCATGTGGCTGTCCAAGTTTCCCAACACCATTTATTGAAGAGACTCTCCTTTCCCTATTGTATATCCTTGCCTCCTTTTCCATAAATTAATTGACCACATATGCATGGGTTGGTTTCTGGGCTCTGTGTTCCATTGATTTCTGTGCCTATTTTTATGCTAATGCCATACTGTTTTGATTATGAAAGCTTTGTAATATAGCTTGAAACCAGGAAATGTGATCCTCCAGCTTTGTTCTTCTTTTTCAAGATTACTTTGGCTATTTGGGGTCTTTTGTGATTCCATACAAATTTTAGGATTGTTTGTTCTGTTTCTGTGAAAAATGTCATTGGAATTTTGATAGGGATTATACTGAATCTGTAGATTGCTTTGGGTAGTATGGACATTTTAACAGTATTAATTCTCCCACTCCATGAACACAGATAATCTTTCCATTATTTGTGTCTTCAATTTCTTTCATTAGTGTCTCGAATTACTAATGTTTTAAGACACGTAAAATTGTATTATGCGTGCTTTATATTGTATCCAAGCATGAAGACATAACAGTTTGCCTGAAGTGGAGGTAGAAGTCCCCTTACAAGTCTTCCATTAACTGACTAACTGACCATATCATTCCTTCTGTAAAACAGGATGATCAAAGCCCGTGATACATGGAATGCCCACATCCAGTCCACCCATGCAGCTCAGCTTCCATTTTAAGCATAAGTTGTATACTTAAGAGAAGATCTGTTGGGTTTCTGTTCTCAAGTTTGTTTATTCCACTTGTAATTGTAGGTATGTTGTTTTAAATACTATGCAAGCTAATGAAATGTGGGTGCTAGTGAGGGGAGGGAAGCAGAATTGTACAGAGGGAGAAATTGAGTGGCAATGTGTTGATCCCAGGAGCACTATTTCATAAATGTCTTGCCCACTAAACTCCATTTCAGGATCTGCTTCCCAGGAAACCCAACCTACAACAGTGTTGCTATGCATCACAGCACTTAGCCTGGGGAAATAAAAATGTTTATGTCCATTCAGCTTAAATACAATTTCATCTAAGTATGGTCAGACCTTAGATCAGGGAATATTTAATTCAAGGTACCCACTAGCCAAGAAGAGCACAATGTCTTTTATGGATATAACCATCTCTTCTCATGAGCTACACTGACTGATAACCATAAAAGATGGGCAAACTGGAATTTTTAAGACATATATCCTAACAATCAAATCTTACAGGAAAGGAAATTCAATGTAGTAAAATACTTAGGTTCAGAAAATCTAGACATTCCCTTTTAATATTAAGATTAGAAGTCCTGCATGGATTAGAAGCTGTGAGACTTCAAAAAGAAGGCAATAAAACACCAGGAATTCAACATTGCAACAGAAATCTCTAGATCTTTTTCTAAGATGATAAATTTAGGCAAGGGAATGATTGCTCCTCATTACTGATGAAAAAAGAAATATGCCTGACAATAGCTGTGGGTGGACTTGCTACTTGGTCCCCAAAGCAGTCAAGATTAAAAAAGAAAAAATAGTCATTATTTGAAATTTTCCATAGTGGTGACAGCTATTACAGTGTGCTCTCTTTTGACCTAACAATCTAATCTACCTGATTTGCTACTGGAAAGTTTCACTGATGACTAAAATGTTTATTTAGCTAATAAAATTATTCACTGTCCCTAGATAGAATGATAAAGATTTATTTTAATGTGAATAGTGACAAGAAAAGCGTCATCAACTATTTGCAAGAATAGGCAAGCAAAGAAAATAGAAAGGAAATAAAAACATTGTAATGCGTCACCTCAAGAATTATCCCTTTACTTTTCTTCATTATGCATAGGGACTTCAGAGATATTCATTTCCCATATTCTATCAGGGTGAAAAATGACATCTTTCCTATCTATAAATAGAAAATTTTATGACCTGCTAAAATTATACTATATACCCAAATCCTACATGGAATTATAAGTAGAAGGGAAGTTAGGAATTGACGTGCTGTTGCACTGAGAAGTCTTCATCACCAAGAATAAAGAGGTTAACCTGTTTCCCCTCCCACCTACTTTCCATTGCCTGTGCTTCTTTTATCAGAATCATCTGACCATAAGTTCTGATTGTTTACCTCCAGTTGGTCTAGGACCTAGTACCACCTTTCATTTCTTAGCAGAAACATTTTAATCAAGCATCCCTAAATCTTTTCTAATGTGTGTTTTTAACTGATTCTGATGAAAATTTGGAAAGGCATTGAATCTAAAAAGGAATGTACATTCCTAATGGGATAGGGCAGGTATGGCAAAAGCAACAGTCTATATGCTCCATACTCCTAGGGCTTCTTGGGGAGAAAGGGGATGTACCAATTAGCTATGGCGACAGTAATGCTGTGTAACGAACAACCACAAAATCTCAATGGCAAACAGTAATAAGCATTTAGCCCATGAGTAACCGAGTCAACAGGAGTTCAGCTGATCTAGTCAAGGCTTTAGCTGAGTGACTCTGCTGATCCCTGCTGGGCTTACTCATGCATCTGTAGGGTTGAGCAAATATCAGTGGATCTCTCTGGGCTTGGCTTGAGTGACTTGGCTCTGCTCTACATGTCTCTCATCCTCTTTCTGGGACCAGCAGGCTAGCCTGGGCACGTGCTTCTCAAGGTGTTGGCACCAGGGTAAGAAGGCAAGCCTAATCACGTAAGTGCTTCTACTTTTGGGTCATCTCACATTTGCTAACATGCCATTGGCCAAAGTTCATCCCATAGCCAGACTCAAAGTCAAGTATCAGAGAAATATAGTCCACCTCTTTAGTGGGAAGACCTGTAAAGTCTTATGACAAAGGGTGTGGGCACAAGAAGGAGTAAAAAAAAATTAGGGCCATTAATTCAGTCTACCATAGGGGAGGAGCAGAAGCAGTTGCTTTGATATCAGAACTGCCACTTACTGATGTGCAGGCGTGTCCTGCACAACAGCACCTGAAAAAGGGGTGGTAGGGACTGGAATCCAGCCAACACTTCACTCCCCAAAGCCATGCACCCTGGCATGGGGCTGTGTCCTTTTTCTAACAAAAGCGCTCTGTGGGTTAGTGGAGCCCTGTTTGAAACTCACCATTGAAGGCTTCAAAAACTACTGTTGTATCACTGTCTACCCACTGGATGCAATTGTAAACTTTCTCATCAGGTTTTTCAATTCCATGTTGTGCTACTTCAGTTACCCCCTTCTACCCCTAGACCACCCCCTCCAGATATCATTTACAACACATGCAGTATATACCAATCCCAGTACACAAACCCAGGTTGCCAAGACATTTAACTTATCTTCTATAGCTAAACTTAATTTCCATTTTAGACCCTCATTTCAGTCAATGGTAGAAAATTAATTCCAGTCAATTCAGCATTACCCCTTCTCCACAGTTGTGTCAGCCACGTGGGGGACTTACATGCTGTCATGCAGTCAGTGGAAGATCTGGTGTGTGGTCATCACATAGCCCATGAAATGTGAGGATGATGTGCACCCATAAAATCCTCTCACATGCAGTCTTCATGCTCCTTCCCTAAGCTGAAACCTTAGAAACCATGAGTCAAAGATGACAAGGCGGCAAGAGGGTAGGAGCTTTGGATCCCTGAATCATCACCTAGAGTAGAGCCACCTACCCATCAGGAACACTCTTTGGGGATTTACATAAGAAGAAAGAGGGACTTCCCTGGCAGTGCAGTGGTTAGGACGCCGTGCTTTCACTGCTGAGGGCGCGGGTTTGATCCGTGGTCGGGGAACTAAGATTCCATAAGCCATGTGATGCAGCCAAAGGAAAAAAAAAGAAGAAAGAAAGAAAGAAACTTTTATTGGATTAAGCCACTGATATTGGGAGTTTATCTTTTCAGTAGGTAGAATAACATAAATACAGACAATTCAGACAGCAAGTTGACTGGGAAATGTAGGATGACCAGGCTATACCTCGAACTCATATGAGTTTGATCACTAACTCAAAGTGCAGATCGTTAGCATAGTTATGGTTTTGTTCTCCAACACGTTACGCTTCTCAGTGCAAATGTGGAGTAAGTAGAATCCCATTTTGAACCTCAGGCCTCTTAGCCTCATCCTCAGTGAATTTGACACCCAGATAACTATCTTTCTCGCCAACTTAACTCCTGTCATAATTCTTGGAAATTTCAGTATCCACATAGATGATCCTTCTAGTACCCTGTCACTGCCAGCTCACTTGGTAAGAGGCATGTGTTTCTCCAGAAACAGAATCTGAAATGGAGATTTTTGTGCAAGTGATTGATTGAAGAAGTGCTCTCAGGAGTAAAGAGCAGAGGGAAGCAGGATAGCACAGAAGAAGCCATGAAAGATGTCGTTTCAGCTCAAGTCTAGCCTCAGCTTGATCCCACAAGGAGCTCTGGAGTCTGAGTGGCACCACAGAGGTGTCCTACCTGGTGACAGGGGGGGACTGGACTTTATACTCTCCCCCAAAGCAGGCAGTCATTGGCTGTGAGAAGGCCTCATAGGAACGGCATAATGTCCCAGGCAATTTCAAGGAAAGCAGCTTCAACTGGCGAAGGACAATTCTCCAAGGAACAGTACAACTATAAGCCGTAAGCTGCCAACTGTCATAGGAAAGAGCATCTGAGTGGAACACCAACAGCTTACTACCGCATGCAACCAAGACTTATCCTCCAGTAAGCAAAATCAGTTTTTCTGTGCGTGACCGCATTCTTCAGAAGGAATCTAACCAGACCACTTCTCTCCAAGATAATTTGGCCAGCTGCCTGGCATAGCTACCCGGTGAGCCTCACTGCCAGTCCAAGGTCGTATCAGACAGATTGTCTACATCGTAGTAGCCACTTGGGAAGGGGTAGTGTTAAAAGCTAAGTCTCCACCTAGAGTAAAAAGCAGTAACATGCAGGTATTGGCCTGAATTGTTACCGCTCCCACCTTGTTTCAGCTGAAATAATTTGATATAGCCCTTAGCTCTCTTATTAGGAATTTCGTGAACTTGATCTGCAAAATAAAACTGAAGGGAAGACGATTTGCGCTGCTGAGCTCACTGAGGTCCACAAGTTTTATGCAACGTTTCCCGTGTAACTAGCTTTTCCATCACTTCCCAGAGTATTTTCAAGTTATGGCGACAGAATTATTCTTGCAATTTAAAAAGCCGTTTCATGAAGAAACTTTGGCTCAAAGCATGCTCAGAGAGCTCTTGAAATCGAATTAACAGAGTGAATGGGGGCCCTTGTCTTTCCAAATTAATCAAAGAAGACCTACTTCCCCTCCATAATAACAAAATACTCCTAAACTCACTTTTTTCCTTGCTGATGATTTATCAGCCCCATTAAAAAAAAAAAAAGTCCACCTAACCAGTCTATAAAACTCCAGGAAAGAGCTGTGCTTTCGTTCAATTCCACCACCTACCAGTTTCTCAAATATATTCAATATATATTACACATATATACATACATATGTATATAAATACATGCAAAAAGCTAAAGTGTTGGCCAAAGTTATCATTGTACCTCAAGTATCTTATTCAATGTGACAAATACTTATTTAGCATAAATGTGCCAGACACTGTGCTAAATGCTAAGCTTGCAAAAGAGAATGAGGCATACGTCCCATCCTCAAGCTGCTCCCAGATCATTCGTTGGGCGAGATGGACCTGAATTCAAATAACTCACAAAAGAACTGTGGCATATGGACAAAACAACTTTGCATGGGTTAGTTTGGGAAAACTTCATTGAGAAGGTGGCATTTTATGTGAAGTTTAGAGGATGAACATGTGTTGTCTAGTAACTGGGATAGTTAAAGTAATATTCCAGTGTATAGAATAATCAATGAATCCACCTTTAAAAATCCAGAAGGGTCACTATTTTTCAAGATAAATTAGTTCTGAAGCTTCCAATATAAAATGCCTTATCCAAAAACATAGGTAATAACATTTTTGCCATCTAAAGCCAAGTCTTGCTTAGAAAAAAAGAAGCGAGCTTGATACAGTATAAATAGTGATAAAAGAAAGTAAATTATATAGACCTTATTGTTTTCTACCAAACTATTTTTTTCACTCATTCAGCTCAACAAACATTTACTGAACACTTTCCAGAAGCCACACATGGCAATATTTAAGATGAAGAAGAATAGTTGAGTGTGCAAAAATCCAAATTTTGGAACTTTAGAACAAAACCTCTGGCAATGAAAACCATTTTTTTAAAAAGGAAAGAAATGATATCCATAGAATTGTTTGATGCAGTACTCATATTTTTCTTTACCAAAGACTTTTCTTGCAGCAAAACTTAAATGATTCTCTAGAATACATAAACTGGAAGCACCCCAAGGATGACAGGTACATTAGTCAATGTAAGGAGCATTCCCGCCTCAAGGGAGTCTGCCGCCTGAGTAGTTGCAGACTATGCAAGATGGACTAGGCATTGTTGACAACCATGAAATTGATGTAGCTAGAGAATGCTTCGAGCATAAGAGTCACAGTCATAGTCATGGGATTTAGAGATGGAAGGAAATCCACTCATCAGGAACAGACGGTTGTTTGTCAGACATTCATCCAATTTAAATAGCTCTTCCTGTACTGATACCATAGGTCAGGATTAAAGCATTGGGGAAAAAATTGGCGTTTCGACCCACAAGCACAAGGTGGGCAAGAAGAGGCCACCCACTTGAGCTGAAGGGATTTCAGGGCTCCCAACCTTTAATACACCGAGAATGTGCATACACACGTGTACACACTCTCACATGCTCACATGCTCATTCACCTAAACACACAATCTTACTCTATATCTCAAAGCACAGTCTGAAATCCCACACTTACAGACTCATTACAGTTTAAATGTTGAATTCATTCCTGGACCCAGTTAGAGTAAAAATTCCTCTGGAAAATAAAATGACCTTTTTACTATATGATCCAGCAATGCCATCCCTAGAGGAATGAAAACTTACATTCCTACAAAGACCTGTACAGGAATGTTCATAGCAGCTCTACTCATAATTGCCAAGAGCTGCAGACAACTCAAATGTCCTCCAGCAGGTGAATGGATAAACACTCTGTGGTACAGCTACAGCCCAGAATACTACCCAGCAACAACAAGGAGTGACTAACAATGCAGACAGCAACATGGGTGAATCTTATAGGCATTACGCTGAGTGAAAGAAGCCACTCTCAAAGGTCAGCTTCACAGTATAATTCTCTTTACATAACACGTATAAGGATGGAGAACAGATCTTCAGTTGCCAGGGTTCAGGTGTGGGGAGCAGGGTTTTGCAAAGGGGCAGCTCAAGGATTTCTTTCTTTCTTTTTTTTTTTTTTTGAAGTGATTGAACTGTTCTGCATCCTGGTTGTGGCAGTGGTTACACAAACCTACCTGGTGTTAAAGCTTATAGAACGCTATATTAAAACAATTCTATAATATGTCAATTTTTAAAAAAATTTAAGACAATGCATGCCAATCTCAAAAAGAAAAGAGAGATGTATATTTAGCTACAATGTGGAAGGATAATCAGATCCTCCTTCTCTCCAAAAATCTGTTTTATATAAAGTGAGAGGGAAGAAAGATGAAGAAGGCATTTGGAGCACCTGGAGGTGGATTTGCAGAGGATGTAATGCGTGGGAAAGAAAAGGCATGCGTGAGGGAGGTAAAGAGCAAAGAAAATGGAGTCTGGGAAACCAGGGAGTTTTCTGACATCTCCATTTTGCCCAAGGAACAAGTCTGAGACTCAGAACCATAACAGCACCAATTTCAAAACTTGAGCAGATAAGATGATGCTTCTTAAAAGCAATTACACAGCCCTCAATTTTTGTTCTTCAAGAAAACAGAGGCTGAGAAGAAGAAAGCTAATAACACAGGAGGAGCAGGGGGAGATCAGCAAACTAAAAGAGGATATGTTCCCCTGAGTACTTTCACAGTGAATTTTGCTTTTCACGTTGAGTGTTAAGTGCAGAGGTGAGTCACCTCTCTGTCAATGGTAGCGTTGAGATCACCTGCCTTTGCCGAATGAACCATACAGCCTCTTGTCAATTCTCAACCCTTGAAAGAAAATTATCCATCTACTTACTTCCTCTTTGGCAAGAGGCTGATTTTGACAAAGGACAAAGAATCATCATCAACTAAACAAGCCTTCCGATCTTTAAGTCTCTTAGTGAGTCACGTGCATTTGGGAGCATACGTTTATTCCATACCTAATTCTAAATCAGTGGTTCTCAACCGGGGACAGTTACGCCTTCCACGGGACACCTGGCAGTGTCAGGAGACATTTTTGGTTGTTACAACTTGGGAGGGGATGCTACTGCATCTCGTGGGTGGTGGCCAGGGATGCTGCTAAACAGCCCTGCAATGCACAGGGCCAGCCCCACAGCGAAGAATTACCCAATCTCAAATATCAGTAGTGCCCAGATTGAAAAACCCTGTTCTGAACGTCCTAGTAAAACTTGAAATGTTTCCATTGTCTAATTTACATGCCACCTATTCCTGAAATAACTTTTACTCATTAGAAGTTTTTCTAACACGTGTGGTGTGGCTGGAGGTCTGGTTGGGTTTCTTGACTTCACAACTAAAGCTGCTGATCACCACAGGAAGCTGCGAACTAAATACAGTTGCTCCAACTTGAAAACCCAGGCGCTGTGGGGCTGTATGCTCATCCGCATATGTTAAGTGCATTTTCCACATTTGGTACTTTTTATGGGGCAAATAAAACCCATGCTGCTTTCCCAGGATCACACAAAGATCAATCAATGTTCTCCATGGAAACATCACCCAGCTCAGGGCAAAGCAAAGCAAATGTGTCCCCTCTGTATAGGGACAGTCCTTCTTGTTTCAAAGGCTAGTGACAGGTAAGATGATAAGTATTTTCATGCCTCCTCAAAATTTAAAAGGCATGAATTATCTTCTTTTCAATGTAATAGCCAGAACAATCTATTAATTTTCACTTTGCTTTCTCACTGTAGAACAGAATCTGAAAGACCTAGCGGAATCTCCAAGCTCCCTCTGTACCCCCTTTCCTGTCTTCATCACCTCTCTCTCTCTTAAAGCTGCAACTGTCCTCAGTTGGGCAATGACAAATTCCTTCTAACCTGAAATGTAGACCAGCAAATTCTCTGCATCCTCTGAGACACAAGCCAAAGTAAACCCAAGTCACATCTCTTTCAATGAAGGTTAAATAGAAACATTAAGTTGCTATTCATGCTTGAATGAATTCTTTCTCTATATGCTGAACCTTCTTTTCCTGCATCACAGACACTTGGGTTTTTCATACATTTGACTGCTGTCTCTCTTTCACCTCCTGTCTCATCCAGGCTCAAAGCATCAGCACAAAGGTACATTATGTTGCTGTCTTGGTTCCTTATTCGGTGTCTTGTAAAGAAAGACAGCAATGAATGGTGTCGAGCGTAAATGGAAGCAGGTGTGCCACACCTTGCCTTCCATCTCGTGTCTGACATTTTCAAACACATAATAGAAAAATTGTGCTCTAACAGGGCCCAATTTGTTGCCATTTCTAAAATGCCTAAAGCACTAGATGGATGACTAACAGCTCTAGTTCATTTCTTCCATCTATGCATTATTATGAGAGCAATACATTCACTGGGGATGACAAGGACATTTATTCAAAGACCACCTGCCCCCAAAGGCCTAGTTTTCTATGTAGAGACTACTTCCTATAAAATGGGTAACATTTCAGCCTGCACTTAAGAGCCACCTTACTATGATGAGCTCTATAAGCTGCCTGTGTTTACGGCATAGTGAAGTTACATCAGCAGAGAATGATCACCTAAAGCACAGTTCTGGTTAGAAATTTTGGTCGCTGCGGATTTGAGGATGTAGGGTAGGTGCTGTGAAATACACGTATTAAATCAGCAAACAGTAAGTCTGCCATTCGAGGTTCTATGGCAGGTTTAACATGACCTGCCTTCAAGGAGTTTAAGATATAACTGAAAACATAAGACAAATATACCCACACCAAAAAATAAAAAGACAAACTAAAGCTAAATAAGGGCACTACAGATGTACATATTTCACTTATTGCAAACTCTATATGATGGTGGTTAACCCTCAAATCAAAAAAAGCCAAACTTCCTTTGGGGAGATTCAAAGAATATGATATCATATGATATCCAGATGACATCAAACACAAATCAAGTGCGGGTTTTCTGAAGACATCAAGGTATGGCAGCCATATGTGGACGATTTCTAGAGTAGTCCCAATTTCAAGTATTTTATCATCTTGCCGGATCCGGTGCTGATTTTCAGTTCAGAAAATATGGTCACAATACGTAGAGTGAAATGCTGGATTCTCATCAATGGGGTACCTCCAAACCTCACTGTAGGAGGAATTTCCTAGAGAAAGACTGCTAGGGCTAAGGAATCCCACCTTGACTGGACGATTGTCTCAAGGAAAGAAGGTAGCACTTGGTTTTTCTACCCTTATATTTTGAGAGGTGGTTCTCACTTTTGAACCTTTGGGCCTCTAAAAATCAACTATATTACCTATCACGATAAGGACTCTGAAAGCATGAGAAACAAGCAATGTATTTTTGCAAGCAATGTACTTAAAGAGCAACAACCCTCAGACACAATGAAGACATTGTTTTTGGTTTTTTTTTTTTTTAAAGCAAGGGATATTTTTATCCTGGTCAGGCTCTGACATTTATGTGGGGTTACATAAAATGAATTCTTATTCTCCAATTAGCCGCAAAGCTCCTGACCCGAGGTTATGCTTATAAAGGAAGCGAAGAGAATCAGAATTCAGAAAGAAGGATGGATGCCTCAAGCCCAGTAAATCCACCGAAAACATCCCAATGTGAAGGACCTTCTGTTTTGTCGCCAAGAACAATTTCTTTTTCCCATCTCCCTATTTTTCTCTTGCTGAGTGGAGGATTTTCAAAAGAACCGTTGGGTCAATGACAAATTGACGGAAAATGCTTCAAGCCACTTGTTCTGTCAGCACGTAGAGACTCCTTTAATTCTCAAATGACTGTCTTCGGTAGCCTTCCTGTTGTTATGAGTTAGGAGTATTGCTGCGTGATGAATAAATTGCACCCGTTGGTTATTGTCAGGAACAGAGTTAAATTACATGTTGAAACTGGCATTCCTTTCTTCAACCTTATCGCTAAATGAAGCATGAGTGATATGACTACGAAAGTCCTTCCTGACTCAGAGTACAGTAAAATAAAAAACAATTTCTAGATTACCGACCCCTTACAAAATAGGAAGAAAAATCCACAACACCCCAAAAACATCAGACGACCTTCTGGAGATCCTCTTAGTGCTATATCTCTTTCCTTCTACTCTATCTCATGAAAGCTCATATTTCTATGTAAGACCAATGGTTAAATGCTTGAGCTCCATTTGAGAGGAGGATTAAGATAAGAATTAACTGATTTGTGAAGTTAGAAATGGCTAACTGAAGCCTGTGCAGGCTGGGCATCATTGGCAATTCCTCATGCTTTCATGGGACAAACGGTGCTCTAGTTTTTCACAACCTCCTGTGATTCCTTACTCTTCTCCTTGTGACTTTTAATGGGAATAGAAAATAAGAAAGATGTTCCAATCCACAATCCTATTAATGAGGATTCAGTCCAAATTCAGGATTTTGTATAAATTATATATTAAGTACACCTTAAGTTACATCAATATATTTGAAATGGGAAGTGAAAACAGGTTTATGGAGTTTTTTTTTTTTTTTGGCCACGCCGCATGGCTTATGGGATCTTAGTCCCCAACAAGCCCTGCGCCCTCGCCATTGAAAGCCAAGAGTCCTAACCACCGGACTGCCAGGGAAGTCCCAGATTTATGGAGTTTAAATACCTACTGATTGCTTACCAAATGAACTTGACTTTTAAAAATCCACTTGATAACCCATATCCCCAACACATTTTTGTTCTGTTGTATGGAATATTTAGTAATCAAAACTGTTTATTTATTCAACACACTATTTTTTCAAGTAACATTTCCAAAGTTTCTAGTATCAAACTGAGACTCAGTTCTTAATCTTAAGGAGCTCAGTCTAAAGGGGAAATTTTATCTAAGGTCAAGAAGAGTCATAAAGAAAATTTGAACCATTCAGTAGTTTTATTCTTATACCTAACTGTGGTATTCTTATCCAGAAACTACTTTTTTTTTAATATTGTAAGATAAAACAAGTAATTATGTTAAGAATCAAGATTTTCAGAGTAAGAGAAAAGAATTATAAAATCAAAAAAAATTTAAGTGATATTAAAGTTAATTGGATATATCACTGAAGTCATTTGTAAAAAGAAATTATATATATATAATTAAAATGCACTGGGCTTCCCTGGTGGCGCAGTGGTTGAGAGTCCGCCTGCCGATACAGGGGACACGGGTTCGTGCCCCGGTCCGGGAGGATCCCACATGCCGCGGAGCGGCCGGGCCCGTGAGGCCATGGCCGCTGAGCCTGCGCGTCCGGAGCCTGTGCTCCGCAACGGGAGAGGCCACAGCAGTGAGAGGCCCCCGTACCGCAAAAAAAAAATTAAAATGCACTAAAGTGACCTCGAAGCAATGTCACCCCAATCGTCATACTTAACCTTGAAACTTCTTTTTTTCTGTCTAGTACCCATTCCTCACTCAAAGGAACTCCTTGGAGAAATGGCTGATTGTAGGCCTGGGGCAGAGAAGGTACAATTATAGTCTGAAGGTACAATTATAGTTTTCTTTTGGGCAAGAAAGAAAGGGAGCTTTTGAAGATTAATTGGGTCACCCCAAAAGGACACAGGAGCCAGATTGAAAGTGCCCCACCTACTGGCCAAAGTTGTGACAAATGAGCATCGAAAAGAACAATGTAGTTATTTGAAATGTATTGAATCTATGAAAATCCATAAATCAAAAAAAGAGAAAGCCAGGAAAAATCCATTTGGCACCATCAAGGGCAGCTCTAAAAACAACTACTTTCTTTGAAAGTTGGTGATTAAAGGAAAAGAATTCAGCATTTATCCTGGAAAGGTAGCCAAATAGCTCTAATTGATAAAAGACAACTCTTCATTCCATAACGATGCCAGTTAATACATGTAAAAGGAATGCTAGAATTATGCAATTATTATTTTGAAGCCCCCAAAGAAATTATTGATTTGGGCAAGGATGATCAATTGGTGTTTAAAAAAATAAAACTATTAGGGGAATGTTTGATGAGGAATGAGGCATTCATATGGTGCCAAGAAAAACCAAACAGTTTTTGAACTCTGGTCTTGAAGAGTAAAACTTAAGTGTATGGCAGAGGGATCAAGCTGTCATCACTTTAATCCAGGGTTAAGTCTCTGCATCACCAATGGTGGAACAAGCAGATATCACATGTCACCTGATGTGACGCATTATAATGTACCCATCATCTATGTATGATGAATTCTTGCAGCAAAATTTAACTTGTACCCATCAAGGTTTTAGAGCCAACTTCCACTTTACAGGAAATACAGCCAAATACAGCAAAGTAACACCACAAGGAATCAACCACACAAATCCAGAAAGTGAAATATTTTTATGGGCAACTTGCCCATCAGTAAGTCAAGGTCATGAAAAAGAGACTGTTTTGGAATAAAAGAGACTTAAAGGAAATAGCCACTTGCAATGGGTGGTCCTATAGTGAATTCTGATCGATTAAAGGATATTTTGGAAGCAATTGGGAAAATTTGAATATTGACTGCATATTAGCTTTAGTGAGCATAATTTTAGCTTTAAGTGTGATAGTTATTTTGCCCAAGATGATTTTTTTAATTTTATTTATTTTTTTATACAACAGGTTCTTATTAGTTATCCATCTTATACATATTAGTGTATATATGTCAATTCCAATTGCCCAATTCATCCCACCACCACCATGTCCCCCGCCACTTCCCACCTTGGCGTCCATACGTTTGTTCTCTACATCTGTGTCTCAATTTCTGCCCTGCAAACTGGTTCATCTGTACCATTTTTCTAGGTTCCACATACATGCGTTGATATACGATATTTGTTTTTCTCTTTCTGACTTACTTCACTCTGTATGACAGCCTCTAGGTCCATCCACGTCTCTACAAATGACCCAGTATTGTTCCTGTTTATGGCTGAGTAATATTCCATTGTATATATGTACCACATCTTCTTTATCCATTCATCTGTCGATGGGCATGCAGACTCAGTAGCCTATTTAGACTGGTGTGCAACACAAGCCCAGCCTAGAGCTAAGTGTGGTCCATGAACCAGTAACATAGGCATCATCTGGGAACTTGTTAGAAAATGCAGGCTCTCAATCTTCACCCCAGACCTACTGAATCAAGAGTCTTCAGGTCAACAGGACCCCCTAGGGATTTCTCTGCACAGCGCAGTTTGAGAAGCACGGTTGTGGTACATGTATCTTGCTACAGGGGAAACCACTGGAGAACGTTGTGACAGGGATGTCGGTTGCTTCTGCCTCCAGCTCCCAGTGCACTGATGTACTCCATCCCAAAATGGACTGGGGGACTTCCCTGGCGGTCCAGTGGTTAGGACTCCACACTCTTACTGCCGAGGGCGCGGGTTCAGTTCCTGGTTGGGGAACTGAGATCCACAAGCCTCAAGGCCAAGAAGAAAAAAAAGTGGTTTGGGACCTAGCCCCTTAGTCCACAGGACTCAGCCTCTAGTTTATCCATCTACTCCCTTCACTCTCCCCCTGTCTTATCACTGCTCCTAGTGGCTCCCAAGTTTCAACTCCAGGGGTAAAAAGAGTCTGGTCAGCAGAGATGGTATTGTACTCAGTGGAGTGAAGCAGTCATCCACTGAATATGGAAAATTCTCCTGGGGGCAGCCAGAGAGACAGTGTCCTCTGTGACTTGTTTCTGTCACAGCTCTTTCCTTCTCGCCCAGGTTCTGCTTAGTTCAGAGTGAGCTCTGCAGGTCCCCTCTTAATCTTCTCCAGGATTTAGTGCCATCCCGTACTGGTATACTGGTTCAGATGGTGCCCGCCCCCCGCAAATTCATGTCAACCCAGAAGCTTAGAATGTGACTTTATTTGCAGATAGAGTCTTTGCAGTTGTAATCAAGTTAAGATGAAGTCATCTTGAAGTTGCATGAGCCCTAAATCCATTATGACTGCTGAACTTATAAGAAGCAGGAGATTTGGACAAAGACACACAGGGAGAATGTCATGTGAAGACAGGTAGAAATTGGAGTGATGTGTCTACAAGCCAAGGAACGCCAAGGACTGCCAGCAGACAACAGAAGCTAGGAAGAGGCAAGGCAGCATCCTCCCCTAAAGCCTTCAGAGCCTTGCCCACACCTTGGTTTCAGACTTCTAGCCTCCAGAACCGTGCAAGAATAAATGTCTGTTGTTTTAAACTACCGAGTTTAAGGTGCTTTGTTACCGCAGTCCTCGGAAACTAATACACTGAGCAATCCTCCCATCCTAAATTGAAAGGAAGAGTATGAATATTAGTTGACATTGATCAAGTGTTTATTATGAGCAAGACACCAGACTAAGTACTTTATATGCAATTATGTAATTTAATTCTAAAATCATCCTATCAGTCAGATAACTTTATCCTCCATTCTACAGATTACAGAACTGAAGCTGTGGGAAATCAAACACCTTGTATAAATTTATAAAGTTAATGAATGGCAGAGTGGGATTTAATGCATCTGTCTGATTCCACAGCCCATCTGCTTAATCACCGTGCTGTGAAGGTCAAGATGAAAATAGGATCATATGTTGACCAGGATTTTTCAATGTGAGTGTCCCATGATCATTTCTCATATGGATTTGTATCATTTCCCAGCCAGAAGGCAGCAAAC
This sequence comes from Globicephala melas, assembly GCF_963455315.2. Lineage (NCBI taxonomy): Eukaryota > Metazoa > Chordata > Mammalia > Artiodactyla > Delphinidae > Globicephala > Globicephala melas. The sequence continues at coordinate 109,313,880 of NC_083335.1, forward strand.
GCTAGGGCCCTGAAAAACTAGGGACCCAGGGACACTCAGAAGGCCACAAGTCCCGGTGTTTCGGTTACCCTATCAAAGTGGATTTTTTATTCTCACTTACTGGTGTCTCCATTATTTCTGAATACAGCTCATGTCACAATTGAATCTAAAATAGCTTTCAGTCAGCTCTATCCTAATAGATACTCAAAATTCTCAGTCTTTAATTCTTGTTAGGACAGAGATAAAGCCAAAAATTATGATCCAAACCGTACAATACCGTTGCCTAGGTAAAAAATGCCTGAGTTAAATAATCATTAGCTTCCTACACTAGCTGAAAGCCAGAAAGCTTGGTTTAAAATACACCAGTATTTTTACTCACTTGCCTCTTTGTCTCTCCTGCAAAACCCAGAGACAAATCCTCATCATTATCAAGAGCAACATCTGGGGAAAGAGACTGCTAAGGAGCAGGTCAAAGTTACCTTTGAGTGATTAACAACTTAGATGTGAATTTAGTGTTCCAGTAGTCTCAATATTTTATGAGAATTCTAGGCTTTTGAATTACTACTACTTAAGTGTCTAAATAACTAGTGAACTTACTTTATAAGAATCCTAAAATGATTAAAGTGGCTTTTTTGTTTTAGGGTAGGGAGGCTGTTGTTGTTTTCAGTGCTAGAGCCCAGCAAGGTGGGGGATTAGTCACAACTTGAAGCCAGAAATATTTGGGTTTTCCTTTCTTTAACTGATTTTTTAAAACCATTTTAACAAATATCTTATTGATCTCAAGTTCTTGAGACTGCTCTATTTTGTTTTGAACTCCTGTGTTGTGTCTCATGTAACCTATTAAATTAGCCCAGGGCAGAGGGTGATGGGGAAGGAGTGGATCATGTATGATGCTAGAGTCAGTCCTCAGCTATGTTACATTGTCTTTATTTCTTTCCACTTACATAGAGCTTTAGAGTTTCAAATCTCTAATTGTATTTGCTGTTCACAATACTTATAAGAAGTAGGCAGAAAAGACATTACTGTGGTGGCCCCTTGTGAAAAGAGAGCTTGTTTTGAGGTTCCAGCAAGCGAGCTTTGGGACGCAGATACTGCTGACCAAAGAAAAGGAAGACTCCACTCCACCCATAGGCTTTCGGAGGGGCTGACATAAGGAGGAAAGGGACACCCACTTAGCCAGTCAGATCAGTGGAAACAATCCTGGCAACCAGTTCAGTAACAGATGCTCCGGCCAGATGGCCCTTTCATTCATTTTACACATGAGGAAACTGAGGCCCATTCACATGACAGATTGATTGGACAAATATTTATTGAACACCGAGCTTGGGATACAGTATCTAGAGTTGCATTCTAATGAGGGGAGTGGACGTTAACCTAATAGATAACTGCTCTGAAGAAAAAGGGTAAGGGGATAGAGAGGGATGGGGGTGCTGTTTTAGATAAAGCACTTAAGGAAGTCTTCTCTAAGATGCCATTCAAACATATCCCTGAAGGCAGTGGGGGAGTTAGCTCGTGGATGTCCAGAGCAAATATATGCCACTTACAGGGAATGGCAAGGGCAAAGGCTCTGAGGCCAGAACATACTTGGAGAGTTCAGCAGCTGGGAAGTCAGTGTGGCTGAGCAGAGAGAAGGAAGGGAAGAGCGAAAGGAGATGAGGTCAGTCTCATGGTGGGGATGGGCTGGGGGCAGGGGATATTATGTGGGGCCTCATACGATGTGAATTCTCAATTTCTTTCTAAATGCAGTGGAAAACCATTGTAGGTTTTGGGCAGGGCAGTGACATGATCTGGCTGGCACTTTTAAAGGATCACTCCCCCTGCTATGTTGAGAATAGGTTGAAAACTGAACAAGAGTGAAAGAAGGGGTACTGGTCCAGGCAAGAGATGATGGTGGGAAAAATGAGAGATGATGGTGGTGATGAGAAGACAGCAGAATCAGAATATTTTTCTGAGAGAGAGCTGAGAGGATTACTGAAGAATTGGGATGGAAGTATGAGAGAAAGAGAGGAATCAGGAGTGACTCCAGTTTGGGACCTGAATAACTGAGTGAACTATAATCCCGTTGATTTAGATCAGGGGTCAGCAAGCTTATTCTGTAAAGGGCCATATGGTAAATATCTTCAGCTTTACAGGGCAGATAATCTCTGTTGTAACTAATCAACTCTGCCGTGAAATGTGAAAACAGCCAAAAGTAATAAGTAAATGAATGGGCATGGCTGTGTTCCAGTAAAACTTTATAAGACGGATTTGCTCATGGTCGCATAGCTGATAGGAGCCAGGGTGAGAATTTAGATCTACTGATCCGCGCTCTGCTGTTCTTTCTGCTGTTCAGCCTCTTCTAATAAAATTGCTCCTACCACCGACAGTATATGAGAATCACAATGTACAACGCCAGCACTATTTGAAACACCACCAGGCAGTCAGTGAGTACCATCCACTGGGCATCTACAAATGGCAGAGGAGAAGTTCAGCAGTGCACATCCCCAAGAGAGGGCAGAGAGTCTCCCATTGCACCCCTATTCTAAGTGCTATATTCGAGTTTGGTCCTGCGCCAGCATCCTATGCCAGCCTCCCGGGCTTCCTCCCTGCACAGCCTGTGAGTGACAGCCTTTCTCTCGCACCTGACTGGGCCTCTGGGGTGAGGAGGTGCTGCATGAAAGGAAATCTGAGGCACAGAGAAGTTAACTGCCTAGTCCAAGATCACAGAACTACTGTGTGGCTGACAGGGTCTTGGTGCTCTGGCCTGGTGTCAGGCCTGAGCCTCTGAGGTGAGAGAGCCAAGTTCAGGACACTGGACCACCAGAGACCTCCCAGCCCCACGTAATATCAGATGGTGAGAGCTCTCCCAGAGATCTCCATCTCAATGTTAAGACCCAGCTCCACCCAACGGCCAGCAAGCTCCAGTGCTGGACACCCCATGCCAAACAACTAGCAAGACAGGAACACAACCCCACCCCATAGCAGAGAGGCTGCCTAAAAGCATACTAAGTTCACAGACACCTCAAAACACACCACCGGATGTGGCCCTGCCCACCAGAAAGACAAGATCCAGCCCACCTACCAGGACACAGGCACCAGTACCCCCCACCAGGAAGCTTACACAACCCACTGAACCAACCTTAGCCACTGGGGGCAGACACCAAAAACAACGGGAAGTATGAACTGCAGCCTGCGAAAAGGAGACCCCAAACACAGTAAGTTAAGCAAAATGAGAAGACAGAGAAAAATGCAGCAGATGAAGGAGCAAGGTAAAAAACTCCCAGACCAAACAAATGAAGAGGAAATAGGCAGTCTACCTGAAAAAGAATTCAGAGTAATGGAAGTAAAGATGATCCAAAATCTTGGAAGCAGAATGGAGAAAATACAAGTAATGTTTAACAAGGACCTAGAAGAACTAAAGAGCAAACTAACAATGATGAACAACACAATAAATGAACTGAAAAATTCTCTAGAAGGAATCAACAGCAGAATAACTGAGGCAGAAGAACGGATAAGTGACCTGGAAGACAAAATAGTGGCAATAACTACTGCAGAGCAGAATAAAGAAAAAAGAATGAAAAGAATTGAGGTCAGTCTCAGAGACCTCTGGGACAACATTAAACGCACCAACCTTCGAATTCTAGAGGTCCCAGAATAAGAAGTGAAAAAGAAAGGGTCTGAGAAAATATTTGAAGAGACTGTAGTTGAAAACTTCCCTAACATAGGAAAGGAAATAGTCAATCAAGTCCAGGAAGCACAGAGAGTCCCATACAGGATAAATGCAAGGAGAAACACACCAAGACACATATTAATCAAAATATCAAAAATTAAATACAAAGAAAAAATATTAAAAGCAGCAAGGGAAAAGCAGCAAATAACATACAAAGGAATCCTCATAAGGTTAACAGCTGATCTTTCAGCAGAAACTCTGCAAGCCAGAAGGGAGTGGCAAGACATATTTAAGGTGATGAAAGGGAAAAACGTACAACCAAGATTACTCTACCCAGCAAGGATCTCATTCAGATTTGATGGAGAAATTAAAACCTTTACAGACAAGCAAAAGCTAAGAGAATTCAGCGCCACCAAACCAGCTTTACAGCAAATGCTAAAGGAACTTCTCTAGGCAGGAAACACAAGAGAAGGAAAAGACCTATAAAAACAAACCCAAAGTAATTAAGAAAATGGTCATAGGAACATACATATTGAGAATTACCTTAAATATAAATGGATTAAATGCTCCAACCAAAAGACATAGACTGGCTGAATGGATACAAAAACAAGAACTGTGTATATGGTGTCTAGAGACCCACCCCAGACCTAGGGACACATACAGACTGAAAGTGAGGGGATGGAAAAAGATATTCCATGCAGATGGAAATCAAAAGAAAGCTGGAGTAGCAATTCTCATTTCAGACAAAATAGACTTTAACATAAAGACTATTACAAGAGACAAAGAAGGACACTACATAATGATCAAGGGATCAATCCAAGAAGATATAACAATTGTAGCTATTTATGCACCCAACATAGGAGCACTTCAATACATAAGGCAAATGCTAACAGCCATAAAAGGGGAAATTGACAGTAACACAATCATAGTAGGGGACTTTAACCCCCCACTTCCACCAATGGACAGATCATCCAAAATGAAAATAAATAAGGAAACACAAGCTTTAAATGACACATTAGAGAAGATGGACTTAATTGATATTTATAGGACATTCCATCCAAAAACAACAGAATACACTTTCTTTTCAATTGCTCATGGAACATTCTGCAGGATAGATCATATCTTGGGTCACAAATCAAGCCTTGGTAAATTTAAGAAAATGAAATCGTATCAAGTATCTTTTCCAACCACAATGCTATGAGACTAGATATCAATTACAGGAAAAGATCTGTAAAAAATACAAACACGTGGAGGCTAAACAATACTTACTAACCAAGAGATCACTGAAGAAATCAAAGAGGAAACCAAAAAAACCTAGAAGCAAATGACAAGGAAAGCACGACCACCCGAAACCTATGGGATGCAGCAAAAGCAGTTCTAAGAGGGAAGTTTATAGCAATACAATCCTTCCTCAAGAAACGAGAAAAATCTCAAACAACCTAACCTTACACCTAAAGCAGTTAGAGAAAGAAGAACAAAAAAATACCCAAAGTTAGAAGAAGGAAAGATCATGAAGATCACATCAGAAATAAATGAGAAAGAAATGAAGGAAACAATAGCAAAGATCAATAAATCTAAAAGCTGGTTCTTTGAGAAGATAAACAAAATTGATAAACCATTAGCCAGACTCATCAAGAAAAACAGGGAGAAGACTCAAATCAATAGAATTAGAAATGAAAAAGGAGAAGTAACAGCTGACACTGCAGAAATACAAAGGATCATGAGAGATTACTCCAAGCAACGATATATCAATAAAATGGACAACCTGGAAGAAAAAGACAAATTCTTAAAAAACCACAACCTTCTGAGACTGAACCAGGAAGAAATAGAAAATATGAACAGACCGATCACAAGAACTGAAATTCAGACTGTGATTAAAAATCTTCCAACAAACAAAAGCCCAGGACCAGATGGCTTCACAGGCGAATTCTATCAAACATTTAGAGAAGAGCTAACACATATCCTTCTTAAACTCTTCCAAAATACAGCAGAGGAAGGAACACTCCCAAACTCATTCTACGAGGCCAACATCACCCTCATACCAAAATCAGACAAAGACATCACAAAAAAAGAAAACTACAGGCCAACATCACTGATGAACATAGATGCAAAAATCCTCCACAAAATACTAGGAAACAGAATCCAACAGCACATTAAAAGGATCATACGCCATGATCAAGTGGTGTTTATTCCAGGGATGCAAGGATTCTTCAATATACGCAAATCAATCAATGTGATGCACCATATTAACAAACTGAAGCAGAAAAACCATATGATCCTCTGAATAGTTGCAGAAAAAGCTTTTGACAGAATTCAACACCCGTTTATGATAAAAACTCTCCAGAAAGTAGGCATAGAGGGAATCTACCTCAACATAATAAAGGCCATATATGACAAACCCACAGCCAACATCATTTTTTTTTTTTTTTTTTTTTGCGGTACACGGGCCTCTCACTGTTGTGGCCTCTCCCATTGCGGAGCACAGGCTCCTGACACGCAGGCTCAGCAGCCATGGCTCCCGGGCCCAGCTGCTCCGCGGCATGTGGGATCTTCCCGGACCAGGGCACGAGCCCGTGTCCCCTGCATCGGCAGGTGGACTCTCAACCACTGTGCCACCAGGGAAGCCCCAACACCATTCTTAATGGTGAAAAACTGAAACCATTTCCTCCAAGATCAGGAACAAGACAAGGTTGCCCACTCTCATCACTCTTATTCAACACAGTTTTGGAAGCTTTAGCCACAGCAGTCAGAGAAGAAAAAGAAATGAAAGGAATCCAAATCGGAAAAGAAGTAAAACTGTCACTGTTTGCAGATGACATGATACTATACATAGTTAATCCTAAAGATGCCACCAGAAAACTACCAGAGCTAATCAATGAATTTGGTAAAGTTGCAGGATTCAAAATTAATGCACAGAAATCTCTTGCATTCCTATACCCTAATGATGAAAAATCTGAAAGAGAAATTAAAGAAACAATCGCATTCACCACTGCAACAAAAAGAATAAAATACCTAGGAATAAACCTACCTAAGGAGACAAAAGACCTGTATGCAGAAAACTATAAGACACTGATGAAAGAAATTAAAGGTGATGCAAACAGATGGGGAGATATACCACTTTCTTGCATTGGAAGAATCAACATTGTGAAAATGACTCTACTACCCAAAGCAATCTACAGCTTCAGTGCAATCCCTACCAGTGGCATTTTTCACAGAACTAGAACAAAAAAATTCACAATTTGTATGGAAACACAGAAGACCCCAAATAGCCAAAGCAGTCTTGAGAAAGAAAAACAGAGCTGGAGGAATTAGGCTCCCTGACTTCAGATTATACTACAAAGCTACAGTAATCAAGACAGTATGGTACTGGCACAAAAACAGAAATATAGATCAGTGGAACAGGATAGAAACCCCAGAGATAAACCCACGCACATGTGGTCACCTTATCTTTGACAAAGGAGGCAAGAATATACAATGGAGAAAGGACAGCCCCTTCAATAAGTGGTGCAGGGGAAAATTGGACAGCTACATGTAGAATGAAATTAGAACACTTCCTAACACCATACAAAAAAGTAAACTCAAAATGGATTAAAGACCTAAATGTAAGACCAGACACTGTAAAACACTTAGAGGAAAATATAGAACACTCTATGACATAAATCACAGCAAGATCCTTTTTGACCCACCTCCTGGAGAAATGGGAATAAAAATAAACAAATGGGACCAGATGAAACTTAAAAGCTTTTGCACAGGAAAGGAAACCATAAACAAGATAAAGAGACAACCCTCAGAAAGGGGGAAAATATTTGCAAGCGATACAACTGACAAAGGATCAATCTCCAAAATACACAAGCAGCACATGCAGCTCAATATCAGAGAAACAAACAACTCACAATCCAAAAATGGGCAGAAGACCTAAATAGACATTTCTCCAAAGAAGATATACAGATTGCCAACAAACACATGAAAGGATGCTCAACATCACTAATCATTAGAGAAATGCAAATCAAAACTACAGTGAGGTATCACCTCACACCAGTCAGAATGGCCATCATCAAAAAATCTAGAAACAATAAATGTTGGAGAGGGTGTGGAGAAAAGGGAAACTTCTTGCACTGTTGGTGGGAATGTATTGCTACAGCCACTATGGAGAACAGTATGGAGGTTCCTTAAACTAAAAATAGAACTACCATATGACCCAGCAATCCCGCTACTGGGCATATACCCTGAGAAAACCATAATTCAAAAAGAGTCATGTACCACAGTGTTCATTGCAGCACTGTTTACAATAGCCAGGACAGGGAAGCAACCTAAGTGTCCATTGACAGATGAATGGATAAAGAAGATCTGGCAATATATACAATGGAATATTACTCAGCCATAAAAAGAAAAGAAATTGAGTTATTTGTAGTGAAGTGGTTGGACCTAGAGTTTGTCATACAGAGTGAAGGAAGTCAGAAAGAGAAAAATACCGTATGCTGACACATATATATGGAATCTAAAAAACTAATGGTTCTGATGAACCTACGGACAGGAGAGGAATAAAGACGCAGACATAGAGAATGGACTTGAGGACACAGGGAGGGGGAAGGGTAAGCTGGGATGAAGTGAGAGAGTGGCATGGACATATATACACAACCAAATATAAAGTAGATAGCTAGTGGGAAGCAGTTGCGTCGCATGTGGGGATCAGCTCAGTGCTTTGTGACCACCTAGAGAGGTGGAATAGGGAGTGTGGGAGGGAGACGGAAGATGGAGGGGATATGGGGATATATGTATGTGTATAGCTGATTCACTTTGTTATACAGCAGAAACTAACACAACATTGTAAAGCAATTGTACTGCAATAAAGTTAAAAAAAAAAAGTGGTATGTTCACACATGCACTTGTATAACGTGTTCCATCTTGTCCTGCTTACATCACCTTTCAGTAAGGTCACTGCAGTGAACTTGGGGCATGCTCTTCTTTGTCTGAGTAAATTTGCAAAATATTGCCAGGCAAGAAAGGAGAAAAATATCCTACTGCATCATTTCAATAGCTCTAACAAGATGAACCTAAAATCGAGGTTTCTTTTTTTCTTTTGGCTTCTGCCAAGAAATAAAAGAGATTCTGGCTGTATCTCCTGTAATAACCTGTAATTACTGCAGTGATTAAGAGCTGCCACCTTTTCTGTGTCTGCAGACCTCTTCTGTTACGTCTCTGACTGCAGGTCATAACGGTTAGCAGTATCATGGCTTCAGCTGGAAGTGTCTGATTCTCAGTTGTTATTGGCTTTTATCATCATTGGCAGCCTCCACATTTGTATCTACAGCTTATTTCTGTGTGGGCATCAGTGGCCAGTCATTCAGAACTCTCCATGGCTTTCTCATCCTAGCCTCAAGGCCCCTCGAGCTCTTCCAGCCCACGTTGTGAACCACTTCCATAATGCTTTCAGGGTGCAGGAGAATCTGGATCTTCTCTTATACCACTAGGAGGTGACAAGGGACATGGGAGTTGGTCTCATGCCCTTGCTACCTGGACTCTCCTAGATGAGCCCCCATTTCCACTCTAGATGACACATAATGGGGAAACCGTAGGCTCTTTGACCTCTTTCCTGGTTCAAGCCTAGAAACGGAGCACAAGATTCTCTGCCCTCAGATTCCCAAACTTGTGTGAAGGATTTCCCATGCTCATACCCAGTGGCATGCTAGATACGGCTCATATGGACTCGCTAGAGCCAAATGTGTATATTTCTTTGCAAGTCCACAATCAGTGATGTTGTCTTGGTAACTTGAAATTGGCCATGCATGGTGGGAGTAGTTACACAATAGAAAGTGGAGAACACTATAATTCGGGCTTTTTTTCTTTGTTTTTTCATCTGTTAAACATTTACCAGCACATCACTGCCCATACCCACTTCATGGCCTGATGGGGATGGGGGATGCTGGGGTCACAAAGGCCCTTCTCAAGGACATATGAATGTCTAAGCTACTGTCTCTCTCTGTTTCACCTCTCCTCTCACTTGTCAACCTGTGGAAACTTCGAAGTGTAATGCAGTAGAACTTTCATCAGGAATCCTTCCTAAATCTACTGTTTAAGGCACCTAGTTCCCACCTCCACACATTCCAATTTCATTGGTACAGGTGCAACCTTGGCATTGGGGATTTTAAACTCTCCAGGTGATTGTAACATGCAACAAAGTTTGGGAACAACTGTTTTAAGGCATTGGTTCTCCACTCTGCTTGCATGTTAGCATTACCTGGGCAATTTATATATATATATATATATATATATATGAATACCCACCAAAAATCGATTAAAGTTGAATCTTTTCAGGTAAAATCCAGGTACTGGCAAGTTTTAAAGCACCTGCAGGTGATGTCGTTGTAAGGAGAAGATTGAGAACTGCTGGTTTGTAGCATAAATTTCTACTCCGATGGTGTTAAAAACTATTCTGGTAAAGCTCAATGCCTTTTCTCTGAATCTATTTAGAAACTCAAAAGCTGTGAGATGTCATGTCTTTCTCTCTATTTGCCTGCTATAACCATCCTACCTTGTGAATCTGTATAGAAAGGTTTCACTGCTGCCTGAGTGGTACAAGAAAGAGAGAGGTAAATGTGAATTCCTGTAGATGAGTAACACACGGGTTACTCTCTAAATATCACTCCACTACAAGGCTTTAAAACAAAGCTTTAAAAACTAAATTCACTAGTTTTCTTCAAGAGAAAAGGAAAAATGGGGTAATCTCTAGGTATCTTAGTCTGTTTGGGCCCCTATAACAGAATACCATAGACTGGATGAGTCAAAAACAGCAGACATTTATTTCTCACAGTTCTGGAGGCTGGGAACTCCAAGATCAAGGCACTGGCAGATTCTGTGTCTGGCAAGGACCCACTTCCTTGTTCATACATGAGTGTCCTCTCACCGTGTCCTCACATGGCAGAGGAGTGAGGGAGCTCTCAGGGTCCATTTCATAAGGACACAAATCCCATTCATGAGGGTTCCATCCTCATGACTTAATCATGCCCAAAGGCCCCCACCTCTTAATACCATCACACTGAGGGTTAGGTTTCAACATATGAATTTTAAGGGGACACAAACATTCAGTCCATAGCACTTGGCTTCTGTTGTCTTGTTGGTTTGTTTGCTTTTTAGAGTTTAGGTTGTGTTTCATTCTGGTTTCATTTTTCAGAAGCTCAGATCACTTTAATGATCTTGTGGCAATGAGTCTCTACAGGCAATAAGTCTCTAAGTTAGTTAATAAGTTAGTATAACTTATTTCTGGTTCTCTCCCAACCAATTTGGTTACTTTGTAGCCAAATTATTTCACATTCTGGAAACTTGTTCCTCTACAATGCACAATTAAATCCTGTCCTGTTTTTTTTCCCACTAAAAATGCAGTTAGATACTTAACTCTTGTTATTTGTATAATCTCACAGCCCAGTGAACCTTCAAATCACTTCTCCCTACAAGATATCTCCCCCTTCCATTGATATTTATCCAGGCGTTCGGCCAACACATCTATACAGTCAGTGATGGTGGTGGTGGTAATGGTGTTGGTAAAAACACTAAATTAGTTACTAGCTTCATTGTTTCAGTGTGATATTGAGATGTGTCTCATAAATACATCAACATTACTACCTCAACTAAGTTATTTGGCACATATAACAAGCTCAAATGAAAAATGGGAAGCAACACTCTCAAGTCAGACTGACATGGATTTGAATCCCACCTCTGCCACCAAATAGACATGTGGCTTTGGCAAGTTATTTTTCCTCTCTTGGGCTCAGTTCCTCGTCCATTAACCAGAGATAGTAATACTTTTCTTAGAGATGTTATAAGAATCACAGTTAATGCATTTAGACCTAGCAATTTAATACATTAATGGGTCTTTTAAATTACTATTTTCAGGTCTAAGCTTAGCCACATGCCCACACCACATACTGTATTAATGTGCTTTCCCACAAGCAGAGAGAAACAGTAAGCTTTCATTTTCCCTTTTAATTTTAATATATTAGCAGCGACTAACCTATACCTAGCATTCAGTGTATCATGTGTGTGCCAGAGGTTGTAATAAAGAAAGGGAGACAAAAAAAAAGAAAGGAGTGGGTAGTACACTGCACAAATAAGCAACTTTCATTTTCAAACCCCCAAAATCACGAATAAAGATTAATATGCAAAGGGAAATTTGTTCCATCAGAAAATTATTCGGATACCACCCTCATTCTTATTTCCAGAGTTCATCGTTTGTCAGTGCTCTTCTAATTCTTCTGATGACATAGAGAGCTTCTGTTGGGTATAAGAGCTATTTTCTCCTCATGTGTGTTCCTCCAGCAGCACTTTGTTTTTACATCTACAAAACACTTTTCTTGTTTTAATCTAAAACTTCCCTTTACAGATTTGTTTCTTTTCCCCTCTCTAGTGTTTCTCAACCTCAGCTGCACTTTGGAATCACCTGGGGAGCTTTATAAGATATGCAAGTCTGGGTTCTATTCCCCCAAATTCTGATTTTATTGAACTGGGGGAGCAACTTAGCCATGGGCTTTTTTTTCAGAAAAAGCTCTCCAGGTGGCTTTAATCTGCAACCAAGTTTCAGACCCCCTAGCCAGCACCCTTTCTAGACTACTGTGAGCACCATGAAGGCAGCGACTGTGCCGTACTCAGCTTCATGTGCCTGGTGCATAGCACAGTGGCTGGCACGAGAGTTGCTCACTAAGTGCAGGTGGATATTTAAGATCTTGTCATTTCTGATTCTCTCCCAATCATGGATGGAAATGATCAGGATATCCCTAATATTCTGATCCTAGAATCTTGGGTCCACCAATCCCAGGGGCTCTAGTAATTAGATTCTCATGTTCACTAGTTGGCTCGGGACCTGGATACTGATGACCTAGTGGTGGTCCCCCAACCCTTCTTTCATGTAGTAAATAGATATAGAATAATTTCATGTCATTTGGAAGCCTGAGAGAGAGCTATCATCAATCCTATTCGCAAAGGAAAAGTGAGATTGTCCTCCCAGGAGATGCTTAGTGGAAACAAAAAGAATACTGCAGCAAAATTTCCTTCTCAGTGGATAACTCCATCCGAGTTGAGGCATGAAAGCCTATCAGTAAATATGGCAACGGGGCTTCCCTGGTGGCACAGTGGTTAAGAATCCGCCTGCCAATGCAGGGGACATGGGTTCGATCCCTGGTCCAGGAAGATCCCACATGCCACAGAGCAACTAAGCCCGTGCGCCACAACTACTGAGCCTGCGCTCTAGAGCCCGCGAGCCACAACTAGTGAGCCCACGTGCCACAACTACTGGAGCCCGTGCTCCGCAACAAGAGAAGCCACCACAGTGAGAAGCCCGTGCAAGGAAGAGTAGCCCCCGCTCACCGCAACTAGAGAAAGCCTGCGCGCAGCAACAAAGACCCAACTCAGCCAAGAATAAATAAATAAATTTAAAAAAATAATGGCAACTAAATGGCAACTAAATATGGCAACGTGTGACCTTGTTCCATAATCTCCACTGCAACTCCTTATTCCTAATCATGTTTTTTCTGGGAAATGTTTACTGAATGGATATTTTGTGTGAGGTTCTGAAATAAGTGCTATAAGAAATATAAGGAAGATCTGGTATAATAAAAAATATATCAAAATTACAGAGTACTTTAAATTTACAAAGTACATGACACTTTCTAAACTTTATACTTCAGAAGAATCTTGTTCAACTCAGTCATACTCACAAAATTGTCCAGTCCCTCCTTCCCTCTCTTTGCCATGGTTACGGAAAATTCTAACACTTTAGTTTCTACATCTAAAGCCAGCCTCACAGGAAAATAAGTTATTACTTGCCTGGGCATAATTTAAGAAGTTCTAGAAAGATCTCACAGCCAAAAACACCTACCTTTCTCGCCCACATCTGAAATTCCAACATTTGAGATTCTTCCCTTCTTGATATCCTATTGGGAGGAGTAGGAGAAAACTCTTACAACCTAATGAATTTATCAGCTGCTTCCTTATCCCGGGGAGCTTGGGAGAAGGAGAGCAAAATCAGTGAAAATCTGGAGGAGAAGGAAGAAAGAGGTGCTGGAGAGCCTGAAAAACAAATTTCTCTATCTCCACATCACACTTAGGTCAGTGCTGAGCACTGCCCCGTTTCTGCTTTGGGTAAAGTGATCACACGCTGAAAATGTCCAAAAACAGACTTAACTCCACTCCTTCTGTCTCAGTAAGCTCCCTAAGTCTGCTTTCACTTGCTTGACATATTTTGTTTGTGTTCTTAAACCTTATGAATAAGAATTGCATGTAAACGTCTCAATATCGCCTGAGGGGGGGAAAAAGTATTTCTCAACCGGGCCCTATTGGCATTTGGGATGGGACAACTCTTTCTCGTGCTAGACATTTTCCCTCCCTCCCCCACCTCAGCAATTGGAAGTAACGCACCCCCCACCCAGTCATTGTGACAATCAAAAATGCTCCCACACTCTTCCAAATGCTCACTGGAAGGGTGGTACTGGCGTGGGTTCAGAATCGCTCATTTTGCATCCTGAACAAGCAAGACACAAAAGGCTCACAGCCGTCTTCTAGAGGCATTTTGCCTGCAGAACTTTGAAGATGAAGTTGTCATCTTATCCTGCCACCTTCAATAGCAAAGCAAAAATTAGAAACTGTCCAAACACATGACACCTTTCTACAAGAAATAAACCAAAAAGGAGTCCCCTCTCCTCTTGCAAGAGCTTAAACATCACGTATATTCCTCTTAAGCCTTCCCTGAATTGAATGTTCAATAAAACTCCAAAATAACTTAATTTTAGTTTGAAAGCTTTGAAGGGAATTACTGAAGTAGTGATGTCAGAGACATTACTCAACCTAACTTGAACTTGACCTCAGACAGGGAAGTTATGTCTACAGAAGGAATATTTCAGTGGCCCCCAGGGGGCACCATAACCCCTTCACAAGTCTACCAGCCCTCTGTTCTGTGGTTAGGCTGGTCTGCAGCCCAGTTCCATTATCAGCGGGTTGGTAGCAAAGAATAACTCTCCAGTGTGATTGCCTGGAGACCAACCAGGCCAATTCTGGTAACCCCACGGCACTTGGGCTGCACTGAAGTCTCATAGTCCATCCTGCTTGGATCTCTTCCAGTGACACAGTTTGAGTATCTTCAGCTATGACTGATCTCAAGGTGAATCAAACTGTCTTGTTTCCAAATGATGAAACCCAAATTAACCCAAGTTCCAAGGTACTGAGCATTCCTTTGCAAGGGCTCCTGAGCACTTCCATCCATTCAGACATTCAGTGCCTGTATTCATCTCACCAAGAAAGAATATGAGTTGTTTCTCCAGTTCCCCAAGGCTAAGCAATAACTTGAGATATTCCAAGTCTAAATGCTGAAACATTGCCTTCAGGCAGTACAAGGTTTTGTTCTCACCTTGCCAGAAACAGTTAATAGACAATCACTTTTTCTGTACCCTTCCAACTGGTATCCATTTTAATTTTATGTGTGTGTCTTGTAAATTTTAAAGACAGACCCAGCACTACTACTCTTGGGTATATATCCAAAAGAAATAAGTACCCAAACAGCCCTGTTTTGTACACTGTCCACAAAAATACTCTTACAAGAATGTTTAACTCAGTTTTTCTCATAGTAGGCAAAAAACCCAGAAAAATTCAAGAGAGACTAAATAAACAAACTGTGGCACATCCCTAAAATTGGATACTACCTAGCAGTAAAAAGGAATGAACTATTGATGTATTGTTGTAAACTACAACCATCTCAAGTGTATTATGTGAAGCAAAAGAAGCCAGATTTTTAAGAGTACGTCTATTTGTATGAATTTTAAGAACAGGTGAAACTAATCTGTGGTGTTAGGAGTCAGAAGATTGGTTACCTCTGGGAGAGGGTGTTATTTGGGAAGGAGCACAGGGAACTTTCCAGGCGATAGAATTGTTCTATATCTTTGAGTGGTAGCTATATGAGTGTATAGATAAAAATTCACGGAACTATGCACTTAAGATGTGTACATTTTACTGTAGGTAAATTATTCCTCAAAAAAAAATTCCAGGGCAAATGCAAAATATTAAAGATGGTTAGAAGCCTCAGTGAAGCATTTCTCTTGTATGCAGTAATTACATGTGATGTCCACCGTGTATACTAATATTTCTGTCACCTATGTCATATGTTGTGAAATCATATTTTTATGCTCTCCTCTAAATTATGTAACTGAACAGGGCCTTTTGAGCTGGGGCGGCATCCAGGAGAGGAAGCAAAGTTCCCTAAGTCAGTGCGTGGTCTCAGTTTAAAATGGGATTTGCTGAAGAGGCATTTCTTCCTTATCCTCCAAACCTCGCCAGGAATCTTCGAGACAGGCCTCCTTTTATGAGGCCTACTGAACTCTCCAACAACTGTTGGAGCAATAATTGCCCTCTGCCCCAAGTTTCTTCCTTTTTAAATTCAGTCTTTGCTCCTGTGAATAATTTATGACAAGTCTGGTTTACAAGACAAACACGCAGGCTCTACCTGATTGAATGCCCCTTTCCGCTTTTCAAAATTCAATAAAACAATTTAGTGACCTCAAATTGTTTTCCCAAGCAAGCATTTAATTACTGCACAATTACCTAGACCCTGCATCTGAACTGGCACTCCCTAACTCTATAGCAAGAATAATTAGAAAATCATCTTCCAGTTGTGTACAGCAGCACAGTGTACTTCTTGCCTGCTTATCACATTTCTTTTTAATCACAGTAAAACAAATTAGAATTTCAAAGGAAGTTATTGCAGCATTGCTTACAGGGTTTTTGTTTCTCAACAGGATAAGAACTTGATGAAAGCTTGATTTATTATTTCATGTCAGAGTTCAAGGCCACTAGCTGAGCTCAGCAGAGGCAAACCCACCAACAACCTAGGCTCAGTAAAGGACACTCCAGTAATCCTTTATATTTTATCAAAACGTGAATGCATTGAGCCCATAAGTTGCCACTGCAAACCCTGAAGAACTTTTAATTCACACCTCTTTACAGGTCATTAGAACGTATAAATTGAAGGATAAAATTGGAAAGCAATGCTTTCTTCAGAAGGAGTTAGAACCAGAAAATCAAGATCTGCCAGTAGATCTTCAGGGTCAATCTGAGATACCTACACACCCATTGCTGACCCCAGGACTTTCTTCTTGGGTTTGTTGAAGTATTGTTCTTACATGGAGTGCTCTAAGAGTAGAGCCTGAGGCTCAGGTGTATATGTACGTGATTTATAAAGGAAGAGCTCCCAGAAGAAACCAGTAAGGATAAGAGGGAAGCAGGATGGGGAAGGGGAGCAAGTCTGACAAGGGTATTATCTCAGGCATCTGGGGCTCTCAGCTCATGTGGATCCCATGGGGGAGCCCTGGAATGTAAATCGTACCTTGAGGCAAGAGAACATCATTCAGTCATGGCCTAGAGGACCTGGGGTGGAGGTAGGAAGAGAGAAACTCCCAATAACTTTGGGCTCTCTCCTAGTGTCTGAAAGTGGGCTCCAGTAGCCCAAGGACAGGCCCCTAAAGAAAGATGAAGGCCGTTGTGTACTGGTAAATATTTAACAACTGGCCGGGGCTAGGGAGAAAGAGCCTTGATTCGTAGCATTTGCCAATTTCTGTGGTGTAAATAGTCCCACTGTGGCCAATGTCAGACTACCAACTTGCTATCACTGAACATGGGGACTTGGAGAGAGATGCACAGCGGCACCCTCCGTTGTGTAACATTTCTACTCCATGGATACAGCACACATAAATAACCTCAAGAACATAGACGATAGCAAAATCATTAAGAAATGAGGAATTTTGAGTATTTGTTACCTTTTGTGTAATATTTAGTATAAGTTTATACAGTCAGTTCCCATTATTCATGATAGTTATGTCCTATAAAGTCGATGCAAACACTGAATTAGCAAATGTGAAATCATTGCTTCTAGAGGAAGTACAGGGTTAGGTTCCTCCAAGCCTCTGGTCAAAACATTTTGTGAACTGATTGATGCGTAGCCTTGTTTTATGTGTTTCTGTTTAAAGACACCTTATTTAATATATCTTACTGATTCATGAACAATGGACTCGTGGCCAGCAGCAGTAATTCAGGCCTGAACAAAGCTTATCTAACGCATGTATTTTCTCTGTAAAGCACATCACAGCCTTTCTGTGCTTGGGAACATTAGACAGCACTTCAGCACTACCCTAAACCATTTTAAACAGTGAAATCACTCACAAAAAGAATAAAAATGTGGGAAAACCTGGCACTCAGTATACCACGAAAAGGACACTTGTTTACAGAATGAAAGCTGAAACAAGAAAGCCTTGTTTGACCTCAGCTGGGAACGTGCACATCAGGCAACTCAAGTTTTTCACAGCTCTGCAAATGACCACAAAAGTGACCCAAATATTGATTTGGGGCTTACAAATAAATTTTAGGAAGTAAGTGAATTCACAAATATGGAATCCGTGAATAATGGGTGTCAACTCTACCTACATTTTTAATAATGGCTGTATTTAACAACCCACTTGCAGAATTCCTGAAAATTTAATAGCTCTTGTGAGCCTGAGTGAGCCAGCTCCAGCACAGCATTGACTGGACTAGACGTTATCTTGACCACCATCTCCACTGGCCTGTCAACTTCTACAATGCAGAAACCAGGTCTTGTTTATTTCATTATTCCATGCTTAGCCCAATGCCTAGCTCATGGCAGGTAATCAGAAACTGTTAATGGATGCACGAATGAAGGCAATTTCCCTCTTTTTACTCTCATGGAAAAGTAATAAACACATTGGAAGAGCACTTTCCTGTTTAGAAAGTACCTTCCCATCCAAAAGTTGTTTGGTTTTTACAAAATTCTGTGGCCAGCTTCTACAACTTTATAGGTAAGAAAATGAGGCTCAGAGATTTAGGTGCCTTCCTAAAGGTGACAGTTAGGAAGAGAGTCAGGACTCAAATAACATTTTCTTATTTTAAACCCCATGTGCCTGCATCATACTGGGATCAGCGATGTCCCTTCAATTAATGAGCATCGACAGCAAACACACTCAGGCTAGGTCTGTGCAGGGTACCCACATTTGTTTCAGAGATTTCAACTGAACAAGTCACTAGTCTACTCAATAAATACCAGCAAGAACCACCTCCAATAGCAAGAACTCTTCAGTCACTCATGGTACAAAACTTAGCGTTCTAGATTTTTTAAAGGCTGCAGATACCTGAAACAAATCATTTAACCACAATTGTTTCTGTAGAAACAGTTTTTACTAAAATGTGTCTAAAATGTATTACATGCAGAAGATAATTTCTAAATTCTCAAGCGACAGAGTAGCTTATTTCCTGTGCGTGTCCACATACCACAAGTTATCTGCTTTTTCAACTTTTACTAATGTTTTCTCTTTCACTTACAACTAGGTCTAACCAAGAAACACTTTTAACTGTCTTTGTACCTGATGTGAGAACGCAAGAGCCATGTTGAGGTTCAGAGGCTAAATAGTCGGCTAAACTTAGCAGTTAAATGATACAGTTCTGTAACCCAGCCTCATAAAGCATAAAATTCAAGTCATGCACACACAAAATCAGAAAGCGCCTCCTCAACTGGACTGCCATATTCAGAAATCTAACACATCCTTAGAGATTCCAGATCATAATCATAAGCTGCAGTGCCTGAAATAGTGCCTGGTTCGTAGTAGGTACTCAGCAACTGGCTCAGTCACTAACCAGAGTCTATATTTGCCTCCTAAATCATCAGGAACAAGAAAGAGTGTATAATCATTGAATGAAAGTTCTTTCTCAGCTCTTGTCCTGACCAATGAGCCACCTCTCAGCTCAGCTACATTCAGGGAGAAGTTTGCTAATTATTTGTGAAGTAAGTCAGCACAGCTGGGTACCAACAACCTTAGAATGTGTTAGTGTACAGTTCACAGCTTTATTTCCTTTATGTAGAGAGCTTGTGTACTGGCCAGAAATGAGACTCAGCTCATCAGTGGGAGGAGATGATTCCCTTCCAAGAGTACAGTCTGAAGGAAGACTTGAGAAAGCTGACTGCAACTCAACTAGGAAATGTTAAAAGTCTTTGTAACAGATAAATCCTTTGCCCTAGCAATTCCGCATCTGGGAATTTAACCTTAGGAAATAAAGGATTAATATATAAGGAGCTCCCGCTAATACTTAGCAAAATTATAAAGAACATACTTTTCGCTTGGCAAATGATTTTAATAGAAGATGTTTCAGAGAAAGAAACATAAATAACCAATTATTATAGGAAAGAAGTACAATGGTGAGGTGTCATTTTCATCCATCAGTCAGCCTGGAAGAATTACAAACATTAGTAACTGCCAGTGTTGTCAAGGGCATGGAGAAATACGTTGAAGGAATATCATTTGGTTCTCCACATTTTGAGAGTCAACTGTCTATACTATTGAAATTGCAAATGCCCATGCTCTCTGACCCAGCTATCTTAAAAATATCTGCACATGTACAAAAAGGTATACATGCAAGAATACTTATTTCAGTTGCCATTTGTTGTCATTGAAAAACAGTCACAACTAAAGATCCATTACCAAGGGAGTCATTACATAAATTATGCCATGTCAGTTCACTGGAATAATACACAGCAGTTTAAAAGAAAGCAGTGGGTAAACATATGAATATGGAACTATCATCATGATATATTGGTAGATGGAAAAAGCAACTTGCAGAATGATACATACTGTAGGATCTCATTGAAGGGAAAAAAACTATTATGAGTATATGTACATATCCTTGAATACATGTGTATAGAAAAAGTATAAAGGGAGCCACAATAAACTATTTGTAGTTGTTACTTTTGGGAAAGTGAGTAGATGGAGAGTCAAAGTGAAGAGGCATTTTTACATTTTACTATGTATACTACAATAGTGTCATAATTTTGCAAGTGAAAATGTATTTCTGTATTGCTTAAATTATTTTTAGAAAACAACAGAAAATATATAATGATTTTTTAAAGGCTTCATCTAGAAAAAGTCTTGCTATTAAAAGGCAGAAAAGCGAAATGGAAGTTTTGAAAACTAAGACTGAGTGACTCTGCGTAGCTGAAGGTTCAAAGACCACTTGCTGATTCTACCCCAAAGTTAAAGATTGGCCCCTGGGAGGAAGAGGTGAGGAATCACAGAGAATTAATTCCGTTGGCTGCTTGGACTTGACTTAATCTGATAAGAACCTAGATAGAACGTGAATAAAATTTTTTCTTTCCACTTTTCTCTCTGTGGTAGGTTAAAGAGGGCCACAAATTCTTCGCCCCCCCTCATCAAGAGATGAACTCTATTTCCATTCCCCTTGAATCTAGGCATGCGCTGTGACTTGCTTCGAACCAGTAGAACGTGGTGGAAATGACAATATGCTTGTTCTGGGCCAAGCCTTTGAGAGGCCTGGCAGCTTCCACTGTCTAGGGGGAAGCCAGCTCTCAGTTCAAAAGTGTGACTATTCTGAGACCACTGTGGGATGGCCTAGCTAGCCATGTGGAGCAGTCACGTGGCAAAGAACTGAGAGCCCAGGATTATGACCCCAACTGAGCCATCTCATCCAGTTCCCAGTCGTTCAAGCCACCGAGCTGAGGACCCAGACATTGTAGAGCAGAGACAAGCCAGCCCCACGGTGCCTTTCCAGATTCCTGACCCACAAAATCATAAGCAAGTAAAATAGCTATTGCTTGAAACCACTAAGTTGTAGGGTACTTCGTTACTCAGCAATCGGTGACCAAAATTCTCTGTGCTGTACTTTTTCTCCCCTTCTCTCAACTATAAGAAGACATTACAGGAATTTATAGTCTGACACAGTTGGCATTTATTACAAATCCTGTAGTCACGATACTGACCATGTAAAGTAACATTCTGACCAAAAAGATGCACCATGCCAAACACTCAGAAAGCTACCTTCCTAGAAACTTCCAACTAAAAAGTATTGTCAGGAAGCCAAGAATGCATGGGTGTTTTCGAGCTGGAAATAATCAGGTCATTATTGAACTTGGAAAACCAATTTGCCAGCCCCTGATATCACAAAAGATTGCTCTTCTCTGGAACCTGCTCTGCACAAGTTCATCCAGGGGCTGGACCCTCCAAGGGATATACACAGGCTTGTCCACCTGGTCCTTCTACATGCCGGGCTAGGCCCTGAGCAGCATGCACGGGGAGCGCCTGGGAGTCATTGAGCGTCTAAGGGAAGCGGCAAGTGAGAAAGATCACAGATGTGGGTGGGAGCAAAGCCACAGATGTGGCCTTTGGAGATCATCCGGATGGGCCCTGAGACTGAGCCTCCAACAGGATTGAGACCCAAGAAAATCTGGCCATTTGAGTTCTGGAAGCAGGAAGTGGGCAGTCCCTGTCAAACTTGGCCTGAAGCTTCTCCGAATGCAGTTTTTCTTGAGCTTGGGAAGCTGCTTGGTTTCCCTAAACCTTGAAGTCAGTCTGTCCCTCAGAATCATGGCTTCTGATATGCACATCAGTATTTGCCACAGTTCAGGAACTAGAAAACACTGCATCGCATCCATCCAGATGAATGTGCACAGATGTTTCTGACTTCACTCTCATGTGAAAAAAAGTCACTGAATTGCTCTCTCGTTCTGGAATACTCTGACTTAGTTTACTGGGACTTTTTCTGGCTAATATACAATTGAAGTTTTTTTTTTTCTGAGGGTTTTTTAATTTTTATTTTTTTTATTGAATGATTTTTAAAATTCTCTAGTGCTTAACAATTTTCAAAAGTTTCACACACATGATTTCATGTAATCCCATAATAACCCTTTTTTTCCACCTACCCCTCTATTTCCCACCTCCACCCCCTGCCCCACTGGTAACCACTACTTCGTTCTCTGTATCTGTGAGTCTGCTGCTTTTTTGTTTTATACACTAGTTTGTTGTATTTTGTCAATTCCCCATATAAGTGATATACCGAATTTGTCTTTCTCTGACTTATTTCACTTAGCATAATGGCCTGCGAGTCCATCCACGTTACTGCAAATGGCAAAATTTCATTTTTATGGCTGAGTTGTATTCCATGATATATATGTATGTGTGTATATATATATATATATATATATATATATATATATATCTCACAGCTTCTTTATCCATTCATCTGTTGATGGACACGTAGGTTGCTTCCATAACTTGGCAATTGTAAATAACGCTTTTAGGGACATTGATGTGTTACAGTTGAAGTTCTGAAACCTCTCAAGAATGGTAATTTTTAGTTGTATGGCATAAATAAATGTGACCACCATCTAGTGTAGATCTGGAGCCTTGCTACTCTGGGGCCCAGCAACATCGGCATCACCTGGGAACTTAGACTTGCAGAATCTCAGGCCCCACTCCAGATCTACTGCATCAGAAGTTGCTTTTGAACAAGCTCCTCAGGGGACTTGCGTGCTTACTACCGTTCGGGAAGTGCTGGTCTGGGGGGACCACTGCTCCAGGGACATCCAGCTCCTCCCCCAGCCCCCAGAATTTCTTACAGACAGAATGAAAAGTGGCTTTGAAGAAGAAAAGCAGGCCAAATAGGCAGACACACTACCTCAAATAGCAGGAACTCAATTAGGGGTAGGACTTGGCCTTGATGGGTTCTATCTCTGGTGACGGTATCGCAGAAACAACTTTTCTAGCAGTAAGAAGGGAGCAGAAGTATTTAAAAGTGCCTGGCACACCATGCCCTGCCCTGTTTTACCCACTGTAGGAATAAGAAGAAAATGAAAGCACGAATGCCCTTCAGGATCTAACTTCCTCGTCAGGGACTTAGCAATCAAACTGGCTACATTGCTCAGGACGACCGTACAGAAAACAGCCCTCTTCTGGTCTCAGCTCTGTCCCTCTTGCCATAGCAAGGACTCTTATCTGGTTTCGGCTTGTCCTGTTCAATGCCACATGGAACCTTCTGTTGCTCTTTGGCAACATCACTGATGCATTGTAACCCTGAACCTCAGGCTGAGAGGGGAAATCCTGCCCAGCACCCTTTCTCAAGATACCGAATGTATGTTATTTATTTTCTCTTATCCCTCCCTGTGGTTTACCAAGCATTTCAAAAGATCTTAGAGCCAAAAAGAACCTCAGTAAACATCTGGTCCAACTGTCTTACACATGATGAAATAGAGGTCCAGAAAGGTCAGATGTTGGGCAGCAAAGCCAACACTGAAAAAAAAAAAAAAAAAAAACTCAGGCTGTCCAACTCCCAGGCTCTGCTAGTTTCATGGCCACATTAAATAGACGGCCTCTTGACCATTTTTCATCTGAGGCAAGGTTTAGGAGACCACAACAACAACTTGAGCACAGCCTTTGAAGTTGAACAGATCTCAGTTTGAGTTATAAATCTTCACCTACGTGTTGGGTGACCCTGAGCGCTTTAACCTCTTGTTTTCCTCGTCCCGTGCAGCAAGGCTAAGGCCACGTACCTCAAAGATGGCTGTGATGATTGATGAGAGAACATATGGGAAGTTCTGTGTCAATTGGGGTGATTTCGGCTCACGGTGTCTTCAACTTCACCCCCACAGACACACCCCATCCACTTGCACCCCTTAGCATCTTTCTCTTCCAACATCCTAGGTGTTAGCTACAGCCTCAGGCAAGCAGCGAGATGACTGTGGCAGTTCCAGACATCCCTTCCAGGCACAGCAACTCCAGAGAAGAAGAGAGATGATCTCTTTTGTGGCTCTCTCTTGGGAGTGAGGAAACTTTTTCCAGAAGACTCCCAGTAGGCTTTCCTGTATCTCACTGGCCAGATTAGGTTTCATGTCCGTCTAAGGGGAATGGGAATAATCTTAAACCAACCAGGCTATCCCTGAAGATGTGGATGGGATTAGCTTCCCCTGGGACACATGGCTGAAAAAGTGTAAGGTTCTGGTAGAAAAGAGGACAGAATGGATGCTGGACAGACAAGAAGCAGGGACAATTACAATAGATGATTTCCATGAACTTCTTTTATTGTGGGTGAAGAAGACACTTCTGAAGTATCTTAGATAACCCTTCTGATAAGGTTTCAATGGTAGTCATTGATGAATTCCCTGCCCTCCCTCCGCGCCGCCGTTTCACCCAAAGGGAGTTTCCTGAGATTCCTGCTATGGCCTTTCCCTACCTCTGTGGGAAATGTGTTAGCTCTTAGCTGTTCAACCCCAGTGACTCACCAACTATGTGGGCTGCCCCTGGGGGTTGTGCTGGAAATGAATTTCTTAGGATAAAACCATCCACATGGATAGTGCTTTCAAGTTTACAAAGCTCTTCAGCCCTGTTATCTCATGTGAGCCTCTAACATCTAAGAAATATGAGGAACAGGGAGGGGTGAAGCGACTTACCCAAAGTCCCAAACTAATAAGTGGTGATGCTGTCTCGAAAGAGACCACGAATGCAATGTGCTTTCTGCCCCTCTGCATTGCCACAACGAATTTCAGGTCAACATTTGGTGTATATGGCAGCCATGAGCAGAAAACGCTATTGGTGCCAACGGAACTGTGGAGTCTACAGTCCGGACCCCATTATATCTGTTCTTTTGAGATCCATCCATTTTCGAATCCAAAATCTTCCTCGAAGCCCAAATAAAACTTTCCTTAGTTCAAAGTAGAGCTTCTCATTTATTTGTCAAACATTTATATAGCACTTGCTGTGTGCCAGGCGTTATGCAATGTGCTTTACAAATATTAATTCAATTAATCCCACTTAGTTCTATCTACTTAGCGAAGTCCAGCATCCTTAGGTCACACGTGTTTCACAAAGCCTTGTATAATTTATTCCACTGGAAATCCACCAAAGGATGAGACCCCCAAAATGGTCCAAAATTCAGGAACAGATCAAACTTTGGGGCACAAGTGTTTCCAGAGCTAGCCATCCTTTGTCCTACTCTTTTATTAGAAGCAACCTATGCCCAAATTACCCAGTCAGGGCAAACACATGTAAACAAATCATGCGGCAGTCTGTAATTGCTTGAGGAAAATTCTGGATTGTCCTAAACTTATTATAGCACATAATCCTTTTGTAACCCTTTTTTCTATTTTGGCAGATTATAATCTTCCTTAAAAGGCGAGGGAGCTTTCTGGTTCAAGTTTAGGAGGGCCAAAGGGCATTGGTTGGTGCCGTTTTTGTGTCAACACATTCTCAATCTTCCTCTTGGTATTTTAAAATAACAGATCACCCATGGAAATTATAAACTGTACCATGTAAAAGTCTCTGTGAAGTGCTGCCATTTGCAAGAAGAAGGGCTTTCTGACAGCCCGAGAAGTCACCATATGTCTCCCTGCAGCCAAGAAGACAACGTTTATAACAGGTTCCAGCCGCAGACCATTACTGTTTGCAATATATAATCCCCATTTTCAATATGGAAGGATAAAGCCTTTAAAGTACAAAAAGAGACAGCCTAAGATATTTTCTCTCATTTAACAGTTTGGGAGAACCCTTTTATGGAGGATACGGTCAACAGCCTCACATTCTTGCAAAAACAAGTCACGGTTTTATAGACTTGATTAACAAAGTACCAGGGGTGCTGGGTCTTTTTGTTTTTCTCTTACACTTTTATCTTTTTCTTTCTTTTTCTAAAAAATATTTTTATTTATTTATTTATGGCTGCATTGAGTCTCAGTTGTGGCGCACAGGCTCTTTGTTGTGGCCCGCAGGCTTCTCTCGAGTTGTGGCGTGCAGGTTTTCTCTTCTCTAGTTGTGGTGCACGGGCTCCAGGGCGCTTGGGCTCAGTAGTTTGAGGCACGTGGGCTCTCTCATTGAGGCACGCGAGCTCAGTAGTTGTGGCACGCAGGCTTAGTTACCCCGCGGCACGTGGGATCTTAGTTCCCCGACCAGGGATCAAACCCGCATCCCCTGCATTGTAAGGCGGATTCTTTACCACTAGACCACCAGGGAAGTCCCTCTTTTTCTTCTTTAAATTAAAATTTGCCACAGATAAAATAAACTAATAAAATTTACTGCTCCTCACACCTTGGGGAACTAGAGAAAATGCTCTCAGATTCCAAGAAATTTGCTTAAGTTGCCCTTGATTAAATAGGTGTTACAAATAGACACTCCTCTATAAAATGTCAGATGTAGAAAATTAAGATTTCTTCCTTCAAACTTTCTGTCACAGTGCTTCTCAGACTTTAGCACACATGAGACTTTAGCAAAGTAGGAATCAAAATGCAGATTCCTACCCACCCTCAGAGAATCTGATTCGGCAGGTCTGGGCTGGAGCTCAAGATGCGGCAGCTCTAACAAAGCCCTCAGTTAATGCTGATGCTGCTGGTGTGGGGACCACCCTTTGAGTAACACTGGTCTACACCAGTAGCCTATTCAGTGAAGGCTGAAATTCCACCTTTGGAGATTCCTTTCCTGGGATAAAGAAATGTGCAGATAGAATACACTAACCCATGTTATCAACTAAACCTGTGTTATGAATCAGAGTTTCAGCTCAATTCAGCAAACTCACTCTGCTACCTTGCACTGTGCCAGCTGAACACATCAGTTAACATTTTAAGTGTGATTTTTACCTCTATTTTGTTTTTGTTTGTTTGTTATAATTTATTTATTTTATTTTTGGCTGTGTTGGGTCTTCATTGCTACGCGCTGGCTTTCTCTAGTTGCGGCGAGCTGGGGCTACTCTTCGTTGCAGTGTGCGGGCTTCTCATTGCGGTGGCTACTCTTGTTGCGGAGCATGGGCTCTAGGCGCGTGGGTTCAGTAGTTGTGGCTCGCGGGCTCTAGAGTGCAGGCTCAGTAGTTGTATCGCACGGGCTCAGTTGCTCCGCAGCATGTGGGATCTTCCCGGACCAGGGCCCAAACCCGCGTCCCCTGCATTGGCAGGTGGACTCTTAACTACTGCGCCAACAGGGAAACCCCAGTTTACATTTAAGAAGATTCCAATCTACACATGTACAGAAATAACAAGGTAAATTATAATGATACCATGATATGACAAATACCAAAAATGAAATACCAAGTCTTATGAGGTTGTAGCATTCAGGGCGTATCAAAATGGAGATGAATACTATAAATGAGTATATGTGACATAAAGTATATATGACTTTCTCTATTTTATAAATGAGCAAATGAAGGCTGAGAGCTGAAATAATTTGCTAAAGTTACATTTAAAACAAATGAGTCAGATTTTAAATGGTGGAGCTAAGATGAAGGGCATACCCAGATGAAGAAGCAGCAGAAGGAGAGAAAGAAAATTATAAGTTTCTAATAGTAACAAAAATAGTAATAGTAAATAGCTGACATTTCTTGACCACTTAACAATGCCAGGCATAGTCCTAAGAACTTAATATACATTACATCATGTAATCCTAAAAAGCAATCCCATAAAATAAGTATTATGATCATCACCTTTTCCACAGGAGAAAATCTGAGGCACAGAGAGGTTGAGTAACATGTCCAAGTTCACATAGCTAATAAATGGCTCTGTCAGAATTTGAACCCAGGTCTCTTAGAGTTTTAATAGAGAACGAGGGATGGACTGTATGCCTAGAACTTTGGTGCTGGAGGTGAGGGGCATTTGAGGTTAGAAAAGTGTCTTAATTGTCTACCTAAGAACAGTTGGACTTGATGTCAATGGATTTGATGTCAGAGGGAAGTCAATGAAAGTTTTATTTTAAGAATGGGAATGGAAAGATCAGAAATCTGATTTTAGAATGATGTCTGTAGCAACAGTGTCAAGGATGGTTCAGAGGGAGACAGAGAAGAGGGACAGGTGAATCAGTTACATCTGTCAGGATTCACCTGAGAGCTGCAGCTGGAAGAGGGTGATAAGCCCCAGGTAAGCATTGAATCACAGGAAGGTGAAGAAAGGGCTGCAGGATGGAGACTCTGCCCAAGAGGGGCTGCTGCGGAGAGGCGTCCTGAGCAGCCTTATGAGTTGGGGACCTCAAACAGACCTTAGAGAAGCCTGGAGTCCTTATGTTTGTGTGGTACTTTATACTTTGCCATAGAGTTTTTTTCTTTAATGGAACTTTGTCTTTATTTATTTATTTATTTATTTATTTATTTACTTCTGGCTGCGTTGGGTTTTTGTTGCTGTGCACGGGCTTTCTCTAGTTGCGGAGAACGGGGGCTACTCTTCGTTGTGGTGCGCGGGCTTCTCATTGCGGTGGCTTCTCTTCTTGCGCAGCACGGGCTCTAGGCGCGCGAGATTCAGTAGCTGTGGCACATGGGCTCAGTAGTTGTGGCTCGCGGGTTCTAGAGCGCAGGCTCAGTAGTTGTGGCAGACGGGCTTAGTTGCTCCGCGGCATGTGGGATCTTCCTGGACCAGGGCTCGAACCCGTGTCCCCTGCATTGGCAGGTGGATTCTTAATCCAGGGAAGCCCCTACCATAGAGTTTTCATGTAATCTCACTTAGTCTTTAGAATAAGCCTGTGAAGTAGATATTATTTCCCCCCTTCTGTAGATGAAGAGATGAAGGCTCAGAGGGTGAAAAATAATTTGCCAAAGTTACAAAGCAAGGAGATCTGGAGCCAAGGAATGAAGTTCAGAGCTAACATTATGCTTCCCTGAAAGAAAATTTGGACACATCACAATTTGGCTGAGACAGCCCTCCCTGGTGGTGATTCCCCATGGCAGCAGGTCATAGGGCCCTGCCAGCTGGTAGTGAAAAGAGGTTTCCAGGATCAAATAAGATCAGGTTAAACTGGGTTGTCTCCTGCAGAACTTCTCAAAGCCTCAAATGTATGTGTGTATTGCAAAGCTATACAAAGAGGGCTGTAGAGCATGGTGATACAGTTAATAATACTGTGTTGTATGCTTGAAAGTTGCTAAGAGAATCAGTCTTAAAATTTCTCACCACAAAAAGAAAGGTAACTATGTGAGGTGATAGATATGGATGTGTTAATTAACATGATGTGCTAACCATCTCACAGTAGAGTTGACCCTTGAACAGTGCAGGTTTGAACTGCTCAGGTCTACATATATGCAGATATACTCCAGTAGAAACGTTAAAAAAAAAAAAAAAGAATGATTGTACCGAAGTCCAAAAAAATAAAAAATAGTAAATGCTCCAATACTGCACGGTCCATGGTTGGTTGAATCCGCAGAAGTGGAACCACGAATACAGAGGGCCAACTGAATTATACGTGGATTAACCTTGGTTGTTCAAGGGTCAACTGAAGATATATATATCAAATCATCACATTGTACACCTTATATTTACACAGTGTTATATGTCAGTTATATCTCGGTAAAGCTGAGGGGGAAAGAATTGATGCAAATGCAAAAAACACAAAAAAACGGAGAGGAGGCTGTAGTGTACATCATTTACCAAAAAGAAAATATTGGCCCATGGAAAGTTTGTTTTTTGCAGAATACATATTAACTGTACGGTAGAGAGTGTGAAACCCTTCCCTAAGGAAATTATTCTCATCGGGACCATCATGTTACTACTTGCTGGACCTAGAAGTGAAACCATTGGATGGCTTTGGCCCTTCCCTGACTCTGTGTGTGAGGCTCGACACTGGAACTTTTAATAAAGGCTGGTCGCTTTTAAAAAAAGAAAGAGGTGTCCCTCACTATCTGAACTTATCTAAACTCTCACTGTCTGAAAGCAGAAGCCAAATGGATTTGGGAAAGCAAGGAATACTTATATTTACCCCTCTCAGATGACATACATATTCATTACCATCCTTGGAGAAGAAACAGAAGGTAAGCCTTCATGGAAATACATTAGATTAATAACAACGTAATAGGCCATGGCTCTTCAATTGCCTGATTGGATCATTCCCACTCTTCTTCACTCATCTCTTTATTGGAGGAGACTGGAAACCTGCAAACTACATTTCCCAGACTCCCTTGCCTATCGGCCTCTGGTTGCGTTCTGCCAATGGGAGAGAATGACAGAATTGCAAGGTGGAAGAAAGGGAGAAGTTATTTTTCTCCCGCTTCTGGTGGTATCATTGGCACAGCAGGTGGCCTTCTGTCTTTCCAGCAACTGTGGTCATGGACAATTGCTGGTGGCTGCCAGCAACTGAGGGCTACAGTGAAAGTAGCAGATCTGACATCAGGGACAGCTACAGGCTCCAGTGGCCTTTGGTGTTCTCAGGAGTGACCAGGATTCCAAAAGCATCAGCAATGTTTGAACGATTTCACTGACTAATGTGCCCTTCAGCTCTGGTAACACCACCTCTTTCCTTTTGCTCCTCCAGTCCTAGCAATGGTTCCTCCAGTCTTTGGGGTAGCTTCCTGCAGTTACTACTCTCAGGGATTCTTCACCTTTCCCTTGTGCTCTTTGTGCCTTGCCAACACTTTTGTAAGCCATTTCCTGTACTGAATTCCCTCTGAAAGACCTAGAATGGACACTGTCTTCCTGACCGATCACTGACTGATACACCCACACAACTAAGTTTTCCCATACTACTGCAGTAGTTCTCAAACTTTCCTATAGAAGTCCTTCTAAAGGTAGAGAAGGATGAATGTGATTGCTTTGTTCCCCGTACCTGATATCTGATGGTTTAACCCAAAGCAGTTTCCAAAAGCAGGAAATATATTTTTAATCTTGTTTCATATTAAACTTTTTATTTTTACACAAACATGCATCATGAATGACTTGACATTACAGATGCATCAGGTTTATTATGTGGTTCTGCTTACCCTGGCATGTCACCTCGTAGGTCTTGTGGTGCAGATATCTCGGTTTGAAAAGTAAGAAACCCAGGTGCTATCTGAGGCTATTTTAGCAATTAATCACCAACGAACTAGCCCTTTTCCTTAGAGAGCGAACTCTGGAAGGTAGCTTGGCAAAGTAGAAAACGTGTGGCTTTGGGCACTTCCCTGGTGGCGCAGTGGTTAAGAATCCATCTGCCAATGCAGGGGACACGGGTTTGAGCCCTGGTCTGGGAAGATCCCACGTGCCACGGAGCAACTAAGCCTGTGCACCACAACTACTGAGCCTGTGCTCTAGAGCCTGCGAGCCACAACTACTGAGCCCTTGTGCCGCAACTACTGAAGCCTGTGCACTCTAGAGCTTGTGCTCCGCAACAAGAGAAGCCACCACAATGAGAAGCCCGCGCACCGCAGCAAAGGGTAGCCCCCGCTCTCCGCAACTAGAGAAAGCCCACGCACCTCAGCGAAGACCCAACGCAGCCAATAATTTAATTAATTAAAAAAAATAGAAAACATGGGACTTTGGAGGCAAGACAGGCTGTGTCCCAGTCCTAAGAGATGTTTGCTAGTTGTGTGACTTAGGGCCAGTTTCTTAACCTCTCTGAGCCTTGGTTTCCCTGTTTGTAAATTGAGCCTAGGAATCTCTACCATATCAGGTTGTTAGGAAAATTTGCTATCATATAGGTGCTTGGGAACTCCTAGATGCTTAATAAATGGTAAATTGCTATTGTCGTTATCTGCTAATGGACACTACAGCCTTTCCTGGTTGGTTTCCAAGCTCCTCCTCCCTGTAGCTCTTGGGAATGAAAACGAGGCTAACAGCCCACTCCCATATCTATCAGCCAAAAGATGTCATAGAAATTGATAGTTGGTTCTCATCAGGAAGAAGATAGGACTCCATGATCCAGTGACTTTGACTTTTAGTCAGCTGTAACCTCACCTGACAGGGACCTGCTTTATGAAAGGGATCGATAATGATACCTCTAGGGGCTTCCCTGGTGGTCCAGTGGTTAAGAGTCCATGCTTCCACTGCAGGCATGGGTTCGATCCCTGGTCGGGGCACTAAGATCTCGCATGACATGTAGTGAGGCAAATAGTAATAATAATAATAATAATGACACCTCTATTACTTATGCTGCCTCTCTTGTTGTTCTCTTAAATTCCAGAGTGCCAAGCAATGTCTGGAAATCTAGGCACAGCTTAGAGTATAAATACACTTTTCTTTAATTGTAGGATGTATAAATTCAATGCTGAAACCACCCTGGCTGTGCCGCATTTAACTCAAGGCAAAAACTTTAATAAAATGGGCAGCCTGGGCTTCTAACTTTTGGGATGGGGGTGTATTTTGGGGTTGTTGAGGGGTTTTTCCCTTTGTCCCTAAGTAAAACTTCCATGTATTACTAGAAGCTGTAACAATCATAATAAATAATAACACCATCCAGAAATGTATAACTCTACGATACTCTATTGAAAGGACATTTGCTTTGGGGTATTTATAATGTGGTTTCTAGCTGTTAGTGTTGCCTCGTGTCACTCCTTTTCTCCTATTATCCCCATAGATCTCTTTGTCACTCAGTGCTAGCTGGGCCAGTGTAAATAGACCCTATTAAAAATTTTAAATGAATAATAATAAACCAGAAGGCATTAGATCTTAGATTTTAAAGCTTTATTTTCCAAGATTGTGAAATAGGTGGTCAGTTGATTTGAAAGGAGGGTTTGGTACACTTACAAAATAGCAGGTACTGACTTTGTGGAGCAGTAGAAGTTTTCTAGAAATGAATGAGTTTACAGTACTTTAAAATGTGATCAGCGTATTTATATTAGCGTGTCAGGAGTCGAACGCTTCCATTTGACGGATTAATAATTTTAATCATCAGTTTAGAGAGTACACATTTATTCCATTTATTCAAAGAACAAATATTTACTAAGTACCTACTATGTGTCGAGTGTTGCAATAGGCGAAGACAAATAATTTCTGCCACTGTGAAACTTAGAGTCTAGTGGGGTAGGTAGATCTCGTGGGTTGAGTAGTGGCCCCCCAAAGATATGCCTGCCTGAACTTGTGAGTATGACCTTACTTGGAAAAAAAGTCTTTGCAGATATAATTAAGGTGAGATCGCCCTAGGTTGGGGTGGGCCCGAAATCCAATCAGTGTCCTAAGAGGCAGAACAGGAACACTCTGAGACCCAGGGTAGGTCATGTGAAGAGGAAGGCAGAGATTGGAATGGTGCAGCCACAAGTCAGGAGCCACCAGAACTGGAAGAGGCAAAGAAGGATTCTCCCCTAGAGCCTTCAGAGTTATCGTGGCCCCGTTCACACCTTGCTTTGAGTCTTCTGGCCTCCAGAACTGCGAGAGAACAGATTCTGGGTTTTTAAGCCACCAAGCTTGTGGCAGTTTGTCCCGGCAGCCCTAGGAAACTAATACAGCAGATACTAGTCAAGTAACCACAAAATAAATGTAAAATTGCAGCTGTGCTAAAAGTGATGATGAAGAGTTAAGTGACGTAACGAAAGCAAACCCCACAAGGATCTGACCACCTCAGGGAATGATCTGAGGGATGAAGAGGGAAGGGGTGAGTGCTCTGGGCAGAGGGAAAGGCACATGGAAAGTCCCTGTGAAAGAAGGCGGCACTGGCTAGTACCAGGTCAGGGGAGGGGGAGGCAAGGCTCAAGATGACCTTGAGGTTCCAGGTCATCTAGACCAGACCTTATCGGCCATTTTAAGGATGTTTGGTGTATAATCTAAGAGAAGAGAAGAATTCAGATATATGAAGTTCAAGGCATACTATGTAATCCATACAGAAAAATTAAGCAGTTGGTTGGAAAAGCTCCATAAAATAAGAATCATTTAAAATGACACATGCATACCTTTCACATTTTATTTGAAATATGCATTCATTCATCAGTCTCTCCATGAAGATCCAAACTTTGTCTTTAAGTATGGGTTACATGAATGTCTTTCCTTGGCCTCTTTCTTATCCATAATGTGTTGACTGCAATTTTCCAATTCAGTTTCCTTAAATAAAGAACTGAAATACACTTGCAAAGAATTTTGAGGGCAGAATTACTCTAGAGTTTTATGAAATTTTTTGCATATTTCTCACTTATACTTAATTGAACAATTTTCTTTATAGCAATCTATCTCTATTGAGTCTTCCCAAAGCATCCAACCTAGTTTTCAGAGGAAAAAAACCTTCTGAAGTAGGAATGTGTTCATATTTCATCAGCTTACATAATACTTCATTAAATTTGGTAATTGTTTCAAAAACTGACAAAAACAGGTTAGAGACTCTTAGTAAACATACAGCTCAATTGGTAGGAGGAGAAATACCTGCGCGTCCTGGAGAGTAGCCTGCTAGCAATGAGCGAGCAGTGTGCTGTGGGCATGGACAGTGTGTTTTACAGAGGGTATCGCTGGAGAGCGCTGGTAAATCCAGCAGGTTGCTTAAGTGGATGTCAGTTACAAGAATAGAACTGAATCTGGGTTTTGAGAAGAATGGATTTCCTGGGGAAAAGAATGTATGGTTGCAAGCCAGTTAGGAGGCTAACATAGTCTATGTGAGATATTTGTAGCTTGGATTACAGTGGTTCTCCATAATGGTAATGGAAAGATAGGCCCACATTTGAGAGATATGCAGGAGGTAAAATTGGCAAGATGGTGGGTTAGATGCAGTGAGAAATAGAGAAGGGTCAAATAGGACTCCATGTTTCTGCTTTGCAAAACTGGACAGACAATGGTGCATTCACTAAGTTAAGTTATGCTGGAATTGAACTAAGTTTGAGATGAGTTTGGGATACATTGAGTTTGAGGTACCTTTAATATCCGAAAGGGGTCTAGAGCTCGGAGGAAATATGTGGGCTAAAGTTTAACACTTAAATCCAATCAATCTCACCTATCAATACATTGATAGTCATGGCAGCTTTCAATCAGCAATAACTGTGCTTTGATGAGAACCTCATTAGCTACGCTATCACCTCTGCCCAAAAACTGTCATGGCAATTTTGCATACGTGTATACATTATAAAGCTTTACAATGCTAACATTTAACAGCCTGGCGGACACACACACACACACAGACAGACACACACACACTATTCCATAGGTGACAACCTTTCAAAAGAAAATCTGATTCATTATGGTTTTTCTCTGTTCCTCATTAATAATAATAATAACATACTGAGTGCTTTCTATAGGCATTCTCCTAAGTGCTCATATGTATTTTAATTCACTCAATC
This sequence comes from Globicephala melas, assembly GCF_963455315.2. Lineage (NCBI taxonomy): Eukaryota > Metazoa > Chordata > Mammalia > Artiodactyla > Delphinidae > Globicephala > Globicephala melas. The sequence goes on from NC_083335.1 coordinate 109,349,284, forward strand.
TTTGAAAAGATTCTTTAAGGTAGATACTGATGTCACCATGTCCATTTTACAGATGGAAAAGGTGAGCCGCAGGCAGACTAACGCTTCTAATATTGCCCACCCAGCAATTGGCAGAGCTGGGAGTCAAGCCAAGGGTGTCTGTGCCCATAACTATTGCACATCACCGCCCCCAGCAAGAGGAGCCATCACCACCCACAGGGCTCTGGACACACAGCATATTCCAGAACTCGAAAGTGGAGGAGTACGAAACAGTGCAGCCATGATTCATGTCCTATTTGATTCAGCTCGCTCTCCACAGTCATGCAATTTCCCAGCACCTAGGTTCCTGTGTTTTTTAGAAAACATATTCTTTTAAGTAGCAACTCGAATTGCTTCTTCAAATGTTTTGAAGCCTTTGTGCTGCTGGCTCAGGTAGTATTCTTGCTGGCATTGGAAAGCAATAAAGCCAATTAGGAAACTACGAAGAAGAAAGCTTCTTTAAAGAGATCTGAAATCATCTTTCAAAGTACGTAGAAGCAGGATATGTTTGCAAAACAATAAGAACTGTCTCCAAAACCTTCTGAAATCTTTAGCAATACCAGGTACTTGATATCTACCAAAAGAACTCTTTAATCTTTGAAAGAGTAAAGACGTCATAGCATCAGTGCATTAATAACAAAGGACTTGTTTTGCTATCGGGCAGCTAAAACATGTTTCTTTCTTAGAAAATATTTTCTAGATTTCATCATTCCTGGTCATAAATTAGGTATTTCTAAATTGTTGTCAGCCAGCTGACAGAGTCAGCTGGACAATTCTTTTTACAGAGGCATAACTTGACAGTGATTTGATATCAACAAACTTCGTTGTGCCTGCCCTGATTAAGTGTGCAATTTGAAGAGAAAATGAGGAAAGTGAATTCATCTCACATGGAAAAACTATGATAAAATTTCCTTGGCTTTCACACAGCCCTGGATAAGCCTCAAAACTCACTTATCTTTTATCTTACTGGTCTCAGAAAAATTTGAAGTTGTTTTAACAGGTATTCCTTCTTTTTCTCGTTTTCTTTTCATCTCTTGTCTCCTTCCATCGACACCCCGTGTCTATCTTCTATTCCCCCTTCTCACCCAACTCTCCTATTGCCCCCGGTGTCTCCCCTGCACCTCCCATCTTCCTTTCTATCTCAGATTCTCTCCTGTCCCTATAAGAATTAAATCAAGTGCATGATCACATTTTCTACTTTTGCCATTGGTATAAAGCAGGAGTCAGCAAACTACAGCCTTCTGGCCAAATCCAGCCCTCTGCCTGTTTTCATAAATCAAGTTTTGTTGGAAGATAGCCAAATGTATTTGTTTACATACCATCTACGGCTGCTTTCATGCCACAACGGCAGAGGTGAGTAGTTGCTTCTGAGACCATATGGCCCACAGAGCCAAAAATATTTACTACTGAACACTTTATAGAACAAGTTTGCTGACCCCTGGTATAAAACAATGGGCTCCAGAATTAAGCAGCCATATTTCCAGGGTCTTTGGAGCACTTATCTCTCTAGCCAGGGGACTAGATCACTATTTTGCCACCATGGGACTCTGGAAAGTCATTGAACGTGTCTTTGCCCAGTTCTGTCATTTGTAAAATCAGTCCACAAAAAGCCATTCTTGCTCCTGTTTCAGAAGGCCATGGTGATCAAACATAAAATAATGTTCCTAATACATGAATGGGGAAAGGTATCGGAACACTGTAATTTCAGATGCCAGGAGGAAAGTTTTTCTATGGACAGCATCATGAGAAGCATACACCTTGGCGTATCTGAATCGCAGAATTTGTTTTTCACTGCCTGCTCACCTTTGTAATCACTGTCTTGTGAGAGCTCTCTTGTGATAAGGAAGTGTAAGGCCAGCTTCAAATACCCACTGCGGAGAGCATTTGGGAGCTAGGTCCAGCTATGGAGCTACTGAGATCCCATAGCGGGCTTCCAAGAGCTGATATTGGCCATGGCTGCTTCGAGTTCGTTCTTTGGCTGGTGTTTCCTCAAGATGTTCCCAGATTTCCACTTCTGGGCTGTGGCCACCACCCTGTTTGTTATATCTTCAATTTATGAAGCGTGGTCTTATCATTCAGACTGTTTGGGGACAATCTACTTTCTCCTCAAACTCATTGGGTAACATGATCCCCTTAGGAAAAGATGGCTCTGGCACGGAGAGCCTGTGTGGAGATCATGTGTGAGTTTGGGATTCTTCCTCGCCTCTTAAACAGAAAATTGGAGAGTAGACACCCGTCATCTTCAGTTACGTGGGACAAATCACCTGAGATTAGCCCAGATGAGCCCCTTCCTGTATTCCTATTTGACTGAAGACATGAAATGGCTCAAGTTAAAATGTTAATATCATTTAGGAGAGGCCAGGCGAACCCTCTGAATCCCCTGGGAACTCTCTGAATCCCCATCGGCCAGCGAAGTCCTGGCAAATTTGATGCAGAGGAAAGAAATGAGAAAGCCCCAGAGTAAGGAAGGTGGGAAAGGAAGGCACGCCACATGCCTGCCCCAAGGGTGGCGCAAGGACACAGCTGACCAGAGAGGAGTGCTGCAAAGGGCTGCTCTCCACACTTAACAGGAAGGCGCAAGCGCCAGTTTCTTCAAGGCCTCCTAGGATCTCGCCGCTCAAATGAGAGCATCCCTGGGAGCTTGTCAGAGATGCAGAAGCTTAGGCCCGGGGAACTCGTATGCACCTTAAAGTTGAGACGCTGTCCTGGGATGTGCTCAGTTGTCAAAAAGGACTTGTGCCAGTTGTTAAGTAGTTGTCCAGTTATTCACGTGTTCTCTCAGCCCCACGCCCGCCCGTCCATGCGCCGCTCTGTGACACTGGTGCTGGGACTCCGCAAACTACATTTCTGTCTTGCGGGGTGCTCACGCTTTGGCTCTGCCAGCAAGACATCCCCTCCTCGGGAGGGATCTGTGCCTGGCCCCCCGAGCCCCTCCTCTCGGAGATGTCAGCACCAGTGGGCAGTGCCCGCCTCAGAGGCCTGAGTTTGAACAACATGGGCTCCTCCCCCAAGTCTCTAGCTTTTCCTCCTTCCAGCTTCTTCCTTTGTTCCCTCGGCCTCCCTCGCGGGTCAGAGCTGCTTCCTGCGTCAGTGACGTCTTAGAATTCTCCTTTCACCCTTTTGGTTCCCTAGTTCACAATTTTATACTTAGTTAACGATGTCTTCATTGGAGAACCTTACTGTTCAAATGCTGGTGTGGCTTCTGTCCCCTGGCTAGACCCTGCCTGACCCTAGACCCCAAGAAGTCAGGGCAGAGAAGAGGGCCAAAGGAAGAAGCTTCTGGGTTGTTGGCTCATGAGGGGCCAGTGCCCTCAGAAGGCCTGCCTAGTGTTCACTGTTGAACTTCTTTCCCCAGCACCTCCACACCACTGTCTAGTCCCACTCTGAGAGAAGGGGCCTTGTGTTCAGCAAAAAGAGCAGCTCCCCTCTGGGGTTGCAGTTGGGGTGCAGGGAGTCTCCCCACAGCAGCGGGCATTTCAACCGAGGAGCGGAGGAGTGGGCTGTCCATCTTGCTAGAGCAGACGTGGGTGGGGAGGAGAGTGGCACCTAGAATTCTGCCCCCCGCCCCGCACACACGCACAAGAAGTAGAAAGATAGCATTGTTTTCAGCAGCGTGTCACCTCAGCATGAGGTCATATTCCTTCCTATGGTAGAGGCACACCTGAAATGATGGATTCTGATTGATCGCGTCAGCTCTTCCAAAGCAAGAAGTTGTCAGGAATATTTAATTAAAAGGAAAGGCAAAAAAAAAACCCCAAGCCAAACAAAAACAAAAAAGAACCAACATGTTTAAGTGGCAAAATCCATTTGCAAAAAAAGGGTGCAACAGCAATACAGAAAAAATAAAGATTCGCGGTAAACACCAAATGGAGCAAGAATTGTGTAAGTTGATGTAAACTGGCCTAAAGAGGAGAAATGGAATAAAACAGAAGAAACTACAGATTTTCAAGGAAATCAGAACCTGATTTAGAATACTTTATTTCCTTGTTAAGTTTTGAAACTGCTTAAAAGTATTGTGACTACATATCATCTCTCCGCACATGATTCAGATAAAGGGAAAGAAGACAGACCACATCATATCGTTGCCCCACTGTGTGCCAGGGATTGAGTTCCGTGCTCCACATGAAATACATCAGAGAATTTTCTCTCCTCTACCAAATAAACCTGTAGCTATTACTATCCCCATTTTAGGAGAAAACTGGAGCTCAGAAGTCCTGAATCTTACTGAAATTTGGCCACATGTTCAAATGGAATTAGGTCGCAGACTCCATGTCCTGTTTTCCGTCCCATGCAGCTGCCTCCCAGCAGCCTACTTGTGGATTATTGACATCTCGCATTGTCTCAAAATACCACAGACCCGGTGGCTTATGAATAACAGAAATGTATTTCTCACAGTTCTGGATGCTGGGAAGTCCAAGATCAAGGTATCAGCAGACTTGGTGTCTGGTGAGAGCCCACTTCCTGGTTCAATAGACCACAGATGGTGCCTTCTAGCTGTAACATCACTTGGCGGAAAGGGCAAGGGAGTTTTCTCTGGTCTCTTTTATGGGGGCTCTAATCCCATTCACGAGGGCTCTGCCCTCATGACCTAATCACCTTCCAAAGGCCCCACCTCCTAATACCATCACCTTGGGGGTTAGATTTCAACGTATAAATTTGGGACGGACACAAAAATTCAGACCATAACACCCATTTTTTGTAGCCTGCCCTCATTTATGATTTTCTGAGTTTTGAGTAAAACATTCAGCTTTGCGGGATTTGATTCTTTAAGTAGTCCATTACATCACCCTGTTATGGTTCTAGTATCAATACTTCGGTAAGGAATTTCCAGCCACTGAGAACCTACAGTTCTTTGCTCACCATACAGGAAACTTCATTCAGCATTGCTTTGCTTTTTCTGTACAATGGAGCTTACCATCTGATAAAGTTCTCTGTTGCCTCAAGACGGAACCAATGAAGTGGATTGTACTTAAATCATTAGATAATCCCCAGCTCATCTTTAAAAGCCTCCTAGTTCATGAGCAACAGCTGACTGAAGATAACCCCAAGTTGTGGGTTCTTGTAAACAAACTACATGTTTTATTAAAACATCCATATGAATGGCAGCTAATTTGTCCTCTACCGCAGTAGTTCGCACACTCCCCAGAATCCCTTGGGGAGCCTGTTCAAACAGATCACTGGGCTCTACCACAGAGTTTCTGAGTCAGTAGGTCTGGGCTGGGACTCAAGCATTTGCATTTGTCACCAGTTCCCAGATGATGCCAATGCTGACGGTCTAGAGTCCAGACCTGAGACCCCCATCACTCTAAAGAAAGGCTATAGAAGATGAAGTGGCCGTTCCCTCTTTCTTCTTTAGTAATGAAATGATTTTATTTTATTTTATTTTCATTTTGAGAGCCTTTATTTTTCTTTAAGTTTTATTTTATATCGGAGTATAGTTGAGTAACAATGTTGTGTTAGTTTCAGGTGTACAGCAAAGTAATTCAGTTATACGTAGACATGTATCCATTTCAAATTCTTTTCCCATTTAGGTTATTACAGAGTATTGAGCAGAGTTCCCTGTGCTATACAGTAGGTCCTTGTTGGTTATCTATTTTAAGTATAGCAGTGTGTACATGTCAATCCCAAACTCCCAATCTGTTCCTCCCCCTGACACTTCCCCCCTGTAACCATAAGTTCCTTCTCTAAGTCTGTGAGTCTGTTTCTGTTTTGTAAATACGTTCTATGAAACTGGTTTTAAATCAGGGTGGAAATGCATCTAGCTGAAAGATTATATTTCTTAGCCTCTCTTGCAATTGATGTGGCCAGGTGACTAAATTATAGCCTGTGAGCTATAAGGAGAAGTGTCGGGTGGGAACTCCAGGAAGGCTGCTTGCAGGAAGCTGGGTCACTGGGAAGAGCCTGCACAGAGGCAGCCTCTAAAATGGCCCCAGTGACGCCCACCTCCTGGTATTCAGGCCCTTGTACGAGTCCCTCCGCTTGAGCACAGGCTGGACTTCTAATGGGAGAAACCAGCTGCCGAGTCATGAGGCAGCCCTGCGGAGAGGTCCAGGTAAGTGAGTGTGGAGGGGGACCCTGAACCCTGCCAGCACCACGCGAGTGGGCTCAGAAGCACATCTTTCTGAGCGGAGCCTTGAGGTGACTGCAGCCTAGCCGCTGCCTTCCTTGCAGCCTGTGAGACACTGAGCCAAAAACACTCGGCTAAGCTGCTCCCAATGGTGAGAAACTATGAGATAATAGAACTTTGAAATAATAATATCTATGAGATAATACGGAAACTGAGATAATATTATTTCCAACCCCTAATTTTTAGGATGACTTGTATAAGCAGCGATACGTAACTAACCCAGAACCCCTTCTTCCTTCTCCTGCCCTGATACCTGGATACAAGAGCTAGAGCCACAGAAGCCCTCGTTGCCCACGAGGATAGAGTCTATATGATGAGGATGGGAAAGCAAAAAGACAGGTGTCTGGGTCCTGATGATACCAGAAGACCAACAATGGGCTGCATACTTCCCGACTTCTTTTATATGAGGGAGAAACAGACTGCTGTCTTATTGAAGCTTAAAAATATTTATGTATGCCTGCCTTTCCTCCTTTCACCAAGTCTATAAAGTAAAAATATTACAATTTTAACAGACATTTAGCTCTTACTATATGCCAGACACTGTCTAAACACTTTACAAATATTAACCCATGAAACGGACATCACAACCCTATTGATAGTCCCATTTTGCAGATGGGGAAATCTGGGGCACAGAGAGGCGAACTGATTTGCTGAAGGTCACACAGCTAGTGAGGATTATAAACCCAGGCGGTCTGGCTGCAGAATCTGTGCTTTTAATCGCTAAGCCCTGTTGTGTTGTGCTAACATTTCCTAAGTACTTCCCGAGTGCTGGCCATCATACTAAGTGCTTTACACATTTCACAGGAGAGGAAACTGAAGCTCAGGGAGGGTTAAGTAACTTGCTGAAAACCACAAGGCTGACACTGGCAAGTTGAGATTCAAATCCAGGTTACCGCTTGTGAAATGACACTTCTGTTCTGGGCCTAGCTTGTCTTCAAGGATTCCCAGTGACCGCCTCATTGAATCCTGCACTCCCCAAACTTGGCTGTGCATTCAGGTCACCTGGGAGGCTTGGGTAGTGCAGATTCTGACTCAGAAGTCCTGGCCTGGGGCCCAAGAGTCTGCATTTCTCACACATGCACAGATGACAGTGATGCTGCTGGTCTGGGGACCATGCTTCATGCAGTGAGTGTCCAGACAGCAGGAGATGGACTTTTTCCTTAGCGGGGCTTGACCCTAAGTGGCTGTGCTACCTGTTTCCTTTTCTGTAAAACAGGAGGGAGCTAGAGGAGATGTTCAATGAAGTCCCTTCCGGTTCTCAAAGTTGTCGATTCTGTGCAGAATATAATTTTCTGCCACTCCCCACACTTTTGTACTTAGCTGACAAAGAAAGTAATCCAAATTACCACAAGCATAATTAAACACCTCTAATTTGATATTAGATCAACTTGTCCAACCCCCTCACCTGGCAAGTGAGAAAACAGAGAAGTGAAATGACTTCTCAGGTCACAGAGCTGGGCGCTGGGGAGCTGTGACCCCACGCTGCTGCTTCTCAGACTTGGCTGTACCTCCGGGGAGCTGGGTACAACGCAGAGTCTGGTTTCAGAGCTTGTGCATTGCTACCCAGCTCTCAGGTGAGTCCCACAGGGCTGGTCCTGGGGGCAGGGATCCAGGGTGCGTTTCTCACAGCATCATGCTGCTCTCCAACCACACGACGCGGGCGCAAAAAGACAGCTCGGCTGGGGAGGGAAACCGAGACCAGGCCTCCGGGTCCGCATAGTCACAAGAGACAGGAAGAGCACAGTGAGACAGGAAGGGATGAGCCGAGTGACCCGAATTCAGGAGGACCACCACCACAGGAGGGGTGAGGTTCGGGGAGGGCCTGAAGTTCAGGGGAAGCGGTTAGAGTCCCAGCGAGGGCTGAGAACACAGCAAGAGCAGACCCACTTCCGGCTCTGCAGCACGGCTTTCCTGGTGTTTGTCTGACACAAGAGCCAACCCCCTGGAGCTGGTCCGGGCCTGTAGGTGGGCACAGACCTGGGTGGTAGCACCAGGCTGGTGTGGGGTGTTCAGGGGTAGCCCCCAGGCAACAGCCTGACCTGGGGCCCTGGGTCCCATGCATCTATGAGACTTCTGACCTCAATTAATTAGTCTTTAGTAAATGTCCCCTGTGTGCCTAGTGCTGTGCTAGGTGATCTGGCAGATGAAATGAAGTATACAGTATGGTCTCTACACTCAAGGGATTTGTCATTTAATGGGGGGAGCCAATGGGAAGCAAGCTGAAAATTCAAGAGAGTTCCAGAGAATGCTAAACTTTGCAGTGAAGACTGGGTGTGCAGTGGCGAATCTCAGAAGGAAAAAAAATCACCTGAAGAGGTGATACCTGAGCTGGGGCCTTAGGGAGATGTGACCTATTACTAAAGTGGCCCCAGTTCTAACCCCCTCCCTGTATGCTCACCCTTTGTCATGTAACTTTGTAGCCCCTGCCGCTTCCCTGACCTTTTTTTTTTTTTTTTTTTTTTGCGGTAGGCGGGCCTCTCACTGTTGTGGCCTCTCCCGTTGCGGAGCACAGGCTCCGGACGCGCAGGCTCAGCGGCCATGGCTCATGGGCCCAGCTGCTCTGCGGCGTGTGGGATCTTCCCAGACTGGGGCACGAACCCGCGTCCCCTGCATCGGCAGGCAGACTCTCAACCAGTGCGCCTCCAGGGAAGCCCTTCCCTGACCATTTTGATTCTGCACTCAGCCACGTGGCTTGCTCTGGACATTGGGGTGTTAGAAGACTCGACACAGCAGGGGCCTGACAATTGGCTCGCATAGTTCCGCTTGCCTTTTACACTGCAGGCACCACCAGGAAGAGCTGCCCGGGCTAGTCTGCTGGAGACTGAGAGACCAGCAGGGCAAAGCCAGTTCACCCCAGTTGTCCCAGCCAAGAAGCAGGCAAGCCCCAGACACAGAAGCCCGCTGAGCCAACCACCACAGCTGTGCGAGCGCTAAGCGTTTGTTGTCTCCTGGCACTGAGGTTCTGTGACTGTTTTTATGCAGCGTTATTATGAAAATAGGTAATTGATATACTAGGTAGAGGTTGGAAGAGTGGAACACTCGAGCCAGGCCTGCAAAGACTCCTTTAGAAAAGTACAACTTAGAACAAGGCTCCCCTGGTTAAACACGTTTGGGAAATGCTGAGTAACTGAGGATAACAGGTTTCTTGATGTAGGACTTCCCAGGGCCTTGATTGTGAAATTGTACATTGTGAACCTCCAGCAAGAGGGAGTGCTCAGAATGCAACATTTCTTGAACATTGGGTGAAATGTCTCATGGGACAAGGTTGCCCCTGAACACATTTTGGGACTCAGCAAATGACGTGCCATTCCATCACTAGCAGAAAAATTGTGCTAGGGTAGGGATATTATCTTTCTTTTTAGTGCCATAGCTCCGGGGACTCGAGCAGTGCTTGCCAGGTCATGGTCACTCAGTAGATAGAGATGGAGGGAGGGAGGGAGGGAGGGAGGGAAGCTGTGGGCTTTCTTACTGCTGCTCTTCCATTCGTGCTGTGCCTCTGCCTTTGTCTACCTGGTGAGCCCAGACTGTGTTTCAGAGCTCAGGGTGCAAGTCCTCGCTTCCCTGAAGACTCCTCTGACGTCCTCAAGTAAAGTTGGGTGATTCATCCATCATTATAAATGCTTAAGTACCGCCGCTATGTCCATCTCCCCCACAGTGCTGGGAGCTGCACGGCTGACACCAAGCACAGAGTCCCTCGCACTGTAGGTGCCTAAAGAGTATGTGCTGGGAAGAAGCAAGGGGGAGAAGGACGGAGAAGGAGAGGGAGAAAGGAAAGAGGGATTGAAGGATGGGAAAGAGGGAGGGAGGGAGAAAGAGAGGGAGAGAAGGAGGTAGAAATTAATATTCAGGGATCATTTCGTAATAGCAAATGGTTAGTGATGATAAGACTGGAGAGGTTTCCTGGGGGCAGGTGGTGGAGAGACATGAATATAAGTAAATGAGTTCAGTCTTTATCCTGTAAGTCATGAGGTGCCACCGATTAATAAGCAAGAAGGTAGCATCAGATAAGCTTTCTCCGGACATTGCTTTTTGCCAGCAGGTAAAACACTCTTACACCATGTATTCCAAGGTAGCCGGAATATGATTTAAGTCATTTACTTAATAGAGAAAACAGTATGTGGCAAAAGAGAAAAAAAAATTTATTTTGGCACAAGTCCCTCAACCTTTGTAAACTAATACAGAGACCTCTGTTGAATGGAGATGTTGCACTCAATGGGGGCCTGGTGACCAGAAGTGGTCACCCATGAGGCTGAGCCATGTGTTTACATATTAAATATTGAATCACATCTGCCCTGTGTTGCTAGAGGAAGGCAGGAGTCCCAAGAAGAGTAGTCTACAATCAAAGTGGAATTAAATATTTTCCTCTTCTGAAAGCCAGTAACAGTACAAATAAGCATTTAATCAAGATTTGTTTATCATCAACCCTCATGCATGGAACATAAAGGGCTTGTCAAATTTAGGCGTTCCATTTTCTACCCTTTAAATTGTCAAGCAGATGCTGGCGGTTTCCTCATGGCTATCATGCCTGCCAGAGTTGAAGGAATGGCTTGTATTTTTTTGAAAGCTCTCCAGTACCATAGGTACCTTAAGTGTTCTATACTAAGTAGGAGAAACTCAAAACATATCAAGTGTGCCTGCTTCATACACTTGTAGTCCTAACTAATTCGAAGCTGGCTGGGAGCATTAAACAAGCTAAATCTTATTTGTATTGACATTTAATAAGAGGTGAAAATGCAATTCTGCCCAAATCTAAACAAGCCAAAAGGATTACAGAAGTGGGAGAATTGCCCAGAGGTTTCCAGAAATGTAAGAAACTTCGTGTGTGTGCACGCGCGTGTGTGTGTGTGTGTGTGTGTGTGTGGATAGGAAGAGATTTTGGTATTTAGATATTCCACAGTCTCTGTTGCAGTCAATATGTGGAGGGGTGACATCTAGTCACATCCAGAAAGGGATGAAGTTAAGTAACAGATGTGACTAGCGTTCACAAAAATAACCTATACAGACCCTATAAACTTGTGGCTGAAAATATTTGAGGATACCCCGATCCCATCAAAAAGATTTTGAGAAGGATCTCAAAGAATATGACTGGAACTTTAAAAAGCTGATTCGATTATCTTCTGTTCTTAAAAAAATGTTTTAATAGCCAAAAAAAGGATGCTCAGATTGGAGGCTAGAAAAAGAAGAATCAGAAAGCAAGAATTAGTCAGTGTCTCTACAGGCATCCTAGAGTAAGGGGCTCTGAACACCCAAAATGGGCATCCACTCTACTCAACAGATCTACCCCTATGGTTGGCTGAAAAACACCCCTCCCCCAAAGATATCCACATCCTAATGCCTGGAACTCGTGAAGGTTACTTTATATTAAGTGATTAAAGTAATCACTTTGCAGACATTAAGGATCTCGAGATGGGGAGATTATCCTGGACTGTCCAGGTGGACCCTAAATGCCATTACTTGTATCTTTATAAGAGGGAAGCAGAGGGAGATTTGACACAGAGGAAGAGTCCATGTGAAGGTGGAGGCAGAGATTAGAGCGATGCAGCCACAAGCCAAGGAACGCCAGGCAGCCACCAGGAGCCGGAAGAGGCAAGGAACGGGTTCTCCCCTAGAGCCTCCAGAGGGAGTGTGGGCTTTCCAGCACCTTGATTTTGGCCCATGGATAATGATTTTCTGGCCTCCAGAACCGTGAGAGAATAAATCTCTCGTTTTCAGCCACCGATTTTGTGATGATTTGTTACCGAGGCCACAGGGAAGGAATACAACTCCTAGCTCAGGATGAGTGCCTCAGGCAGTTAGAGCTTAGGGACACTCCCATTATATCCGTGCAATTCACCCTCACTTCCTTGCCCCACTGGGCCTTCACTCCCTGCTGACCCGGCTCTGATTCCTTGCTCTCCAATTAACCTTCTGGATAATAATTTGGCATTTTTTTTTATAGATTCACCAAAAGAGAGAGACAACACCAGCCAGAGACATAAACTTTTTGGTCAGCTCAGCAGTTAGGTTTTCTATTGTGAATCCACTTTATTTTTTTTTTTATTTTTATTTTTTTTAATTAATTAATTAATTTTTGCCTGCGTTGGGTCTTCATTGCTGCCCGCGGGCTTTCTCTAGTTGCGGCGAGCGGGGGCTACGCTTCGTTGCGGTGCACGGGCTTCTCATTGGATGGCTTCTCTTGTTGTGGAGCATGGGCTCTAGGCATGCAGGCTTCAGTAGTCGTGGCTCGCGAGCTCAGTAGTTATGGCTCACAGGCTCTAGAGTGCAGGCTCAGTAGTTGTGGCGCACGGGCTTAGTTGCTCTGCAGCATGTGGGATCTTCCTGGACCAGGGCTCGAACCCGTGTCCCCTGCATTGGCAGGTGGATTCTTAACCACTGTGCCACCAGGGAAGTCCCTGTGAATTCACTTTAGATTTATGCATTAGTCTCTGTGAGACTGACTAGCAGAAGCCAACACCCCCAAAGCTGGTTAGCTTCAGTCATACCAACACAGTCAATTTTCTGGACCTGCAATGTTGAAGTCGCAGTGTGCAAGTTCCTGATGATCTTGCCAGCCTACTGAATCCCAGCCTGGGTGGCCAACTCTCTTTCTTTGATGGCATCTCCATCTCCTCTGTCAAAATGTAGCAGTGGCGTGCATTGGGTGAACTCATTTCAGGTACCTGTGAAAAGGTGCAGCCTTTCTCTAAAAGATATAAGAATATCATGAAAAGAGACCCTTGATGTACTTGTCAAGCCTCAGTTGCAAGTGAAATAACCCCAACTCAAATGAGCTTAGATAGCAAAAGTAAACCCAAAATGACTTAAAGACTTAAATATGAGACATGACACCATAAAACTCATAGAAGAGAGCATAGGCAAAACATCTCTGACATAAGTCATAACAGTACTTTCTTTTTCTTTTTTTTTTTGCGGTACGCGGGCCTCTCACTGTTGTGGCCTCTCCCATTGCGGAGCACAGGCCCCGGACACGCAGGCCCAGCAGCCGTGGCTCACGGGCCCAGCCGCTCCGCGGCATGTGGGATCTTCCCAGACAGGGGCATGAACCCATGTCCCCTGCATCGGCAGGCGGACTCTCAACCACTGCGCCACCAGGGAAGCCCACAACAGTACTTTCTTAAATCAGTCTCCCAAGGCAAAAGAAATACAAGCAAAAATATTTTTAAATGGGACCTAATCAAATTTATAAGCTTTTGCACAGCAAAGGAAATGATAGACAAAATGAAAAGACAACCTACAGAATGGGAGAAAATATTTGCAAACAATGCGCAAATGATGAGAGCTTGATTTCCAAAATATACAAATAACTCATGCAGCTCAATATAAGAAAACAACCAACCAACAAACCAACCAATCAAAGAATGGGCCGGAGGCCTACATAGACATTTCTCCAAAAAAGACATACAGATGGCCAACAGGCACATGAAATGATGTTCAACATTGCTAATTATTAGAGAAATGCAAATCAAAACCACAATGAGGTATCACCTCATACCAGTCAGAATGGCCATCATTAAAAAGTCTACAGATAACAAGTGCTGTAGAGGGTGTGGAGAAAAGGGAGCCCTCTTGCACTGTTGGTGGGAATGTAAATTGATACAGCCACTATGGAGAACAGTATGGAGGTTCCTGAAAAAACTAAAAATAGAGCTACCATATGACCCAGCAATCCCACTACTGGGTATATACCCTGAGAAAACCATAATTCAAAAAGATAAATGCACCCCAATGTTCACTGCAGCCCTATTTACAATAGCCAAGACATAGAAGCAGCCTAAATGTCCATCAACAGAGGAATGGATAAAGAACATGTGATACATATATACAATGGAATACTCCTCAGCCATTAAAAAGAATGAAATAATGCCATTTGCAGCAACATGGATGGACCTAGAGATTATCATACTAAGTGCAATAAGTCAGACAGAGAAAGACAAATATTATATGATATCAGTTATGTGTGGAATCTAAAAAAAAATGATATAAATGAACTTATTTACAAAACAGACTCACAGACATAGTAAACAAACTTATGGTTATCAAAGGGGCAGGGGGGAAGGGATAAATTAGGAGTTTGGGATTAACAGATACACACTACTATATATAAAATAGATAAACAATAAGGACCTACCATATAGCACAGGGAAGTATATTCAATATCTTGTAATAACCTATAATGGAACAGAATCTGAACTTTGCTTTACACCTAAAACTAACACAACATTGTAAATCAACTATACTTCAATAAAAAAATTAGCTTATATACACAAACCAAAAAGAAATTTATTTCCTCTCATAACTGAGAAGTTCAGAAGGAAAGCTTCAGCTTCAGGCATACCTGGATCCAGGAATCCAATAACGTAACCAGGAATTCATCCCTTTCTATCCGTCTCTCAGTTCTGTCTTCCTGTTGTTGACTTTCAGTCTCTGGTAAGCTTTCCTCTCTGGGTGGCATATTTATCCATTAGAAGTTCGAGACTTACCTACCCTTCTTTCTAGCCATCACAGCAAAAAGCAGTTGCCTCTTTACAATTTGTCTTAGCAAAAAATCCTGGGGAAGCTCCACCTGGTCCATCTAGAGTTACAGATCCTTCTTTGAACCAACCACTGTTGCCAGGAAGCTGGGTGGTTAATTGTCATTGTGACAATTTATTTGTTAAATGTTTCAGTATGAACAGTGTGAAATATGTATATAAATCAAGTCGAATCTCCACCTCAGGGGTGGTTAGCATTTGAAAGCCTACAGTCAGGAATCAACACCCCAGGAGTGATTAGCTAGAAGTACGCTAATCAGGAATCAGTACCTTCCCAAAATTCCAGCAGGTAAAACAGAGCCCACTCAAATTTGGATAATTCAAGAACGGTTTAATAAAAGTATGGTTTACAAAGGTTTGGATAGGGTGTTGAGAAATCTCAAAGGATAGTACAGTATTTTTACAAAGGTTTGGATAGTGTGTCGAGAAATCTCAAAGGATAGCACAGTACTTAGGAGCTAGTAACAACAAGACTGTTACCACCCTAGGCCCAAAGAGATGAGAGAAAGCAGCAGTTACCAGAACCTGGAAGGAGACAGTCATGTAGAAGGTACCACCTTGACAGGAACTGTGACCTTCAAGATGGGTCACAGCAAGCTTAAGGAGGCCGTGCAGGGATAGAATTGGGGGAATAAATACACTAACCCCACTCGCTTCTCTCTTCCCAATCACCTGCTGGCCTCACCATTGGCCAAAATCAGTTGGAAGCCAGAGGGTATGTATGGGAGCCTATTGACACAGTCCATACAGGTCAGCCTCCCAGGCCAGAGAGCAGAGAGAGAAAGGGTGGAGAGTATGAGCTGGACAGACCAGCAGAAAATATTCAGCAAAAGATGTGATGATGTAGCACTCAAAATCTAAACATGGGGAGCTGGACAGGAAGATGGCGGAAGAGTAACATGCGGAGATCACCTTCCTCCCCACAGATACACCAGAAATACATCTACGTGTGGAACAACTCCTACAGAACACCTACTGAACGCTGGCAGAAGACTTCAGACTTCCCAAAAGGCAAGAACGTCCCCACGTACCTGGGTAGGGCAAAAGAAAAAAGAAAAAACAGAGACAGAAGAATAGGGACGGGACCTGCACCAGTGGGAAGGAGCTGTGAAGGAGGAAAGGATTCCACACACTAGGAGCCCCTTCGCGGGTGGAGACTGCGGGTGGCGGAGGGGGAAAGCTTTGGAGCCGTGGAGGAGAGCGCAGCCACAGGGGTGCGGAGGGCAAAGTGGAGAGATTCCCACACAGAGGATTGGTGCCGACTGTCACTTACCAGCCCGAGAGGCTTGTCTGCTCACCCGCCAGGGCAGGCGGGGCTGGGAGCTGAGGCTCGGCCTTCGGGTCAGAGCGCAGGAAGAGGACTGGGGTTGGTGGCGTGAACACAGCCTGCAGGGGGTTAGCACAACACGGCTAGCCGGGGAGGGAGTCCCGGGAAAAGTCTGGATCTGACGAAGAGGCAAGAGACTTTTTCTTCCCTCTTTGTTTTCTGGTGCGCAGGGAGAGGGGATTAAGAGCGCTGCTTAAAGGAGCTCCAGAGACGGGCGCGGGGAATGGAAAAAGATATTCCATGCAAATGAAAGTCAAAAGAAAGCCGGAGTAGCAATTCTCATATCAGACAAAATAGACTTTAAAACAAAGACTATTACAAGAAACAAAGAAGGACACTACATAATGATCAAGGGATCAATCCAAGAAGATATAACAATTGTAACTATTTATGCACCCAACATACGAGCACTTCAATACATAAGGCAAATGCTAACAGCCATAAAAGGGGAAATCGACAGTAACATAATCATAGTAGGGGACTTTAACCCCCCACTTTTACCAATGGACAGATCATCCAAAATGAAAATAAGGAAACACAAGCTTTAAATCACACATTAGACAAGATGGACTTAATTGATATAGGACATTCCATCCAAAAACAACAGAATACACTTTCTTTTCAAGTGCTCATGGAACATTCTGCAGGATAGATCATATCTTGGGTCACAAATCAAGCCTTGGTAATTTTAAGAAAATTGAAATTGTATCAAGTATCTTCCGACCACAAAGCTATGAGACTAGATATCAATTACAGGAAAAGATCTGTAAAAAATACAAACACATGGAGGCTAAACAATACACTACTTAATAACGAAGTGATCACTGAAGAAATGAAAAGATACCTAGAAACAAATGACAATGGAGACATGATGACCCAAAACCTATGGGAGGCAGCAAAAGCAGTTGCAAGAGGGAAGTTTATAGCAATACAATCCTACCTTAAGAAACAGGAAACATCTCGAATAAACAAGCTAAACTTGCACCTAGAGCAATTAGAGGAAGAAGGAAAAAAAAAAACCCCAAAGTTAGCAGAAGGAAAGAAATCATAAAAATCAGATCAGAAATAAATGAAAAAGAAATGAAGGAAATGATAGCAAAGATCAATAAAACTAAAAGCTGGTTCTTTGAGAAGATAAACAAAATTGATAAAACATTAGCCAGACTCATCAAGAAAAAAAAGGGAGAAGATTCAAATCAATAGAATTAGAAATGAAAAAGGAGAAGTAACAACTGACACTGCAGAAATACAAAAAGATCATGAGAGATTACTACAAGCAACTCTATGCCAATAAAATGGACAACCTGGAAGAAATGGACAAATCCTTAGGAATGCACAACCTGCCAAGACTGAATCAGGAAGAAATAGAAAATATGAACAGACCAATCACAAGCACTGAAATTGAAACTGTGATTAAAAATCTTCCAACAAACAAAAGCCCAGGACCAGATGGCTTCACAGGCGAATTCTATCAAACATTTAGAGAAGAGATAACACCTATCCTTCTCAAACTCTTCCAAAATATAGCAGAGGGAGGAACACTCCCAAACTCATTCTATGAGGCCACCATCACCCTGATACCAAAAACAGACAAGGATGTCACAAAGAAAGAAAACTACAGGCCAATATCACTGATGAACATAGATGCAAAAATCCTCCACAAAATACTAGCAAACAGAATCCAACAGCACATTAAAAGGATCATACACTATGATCAAGTGGGGTTTATTCCAGGATTGCAAGGATTCTTCAATATACGCAAATCAATCAACGTGATACACCATATTAACAAATTGAAGGAGAAAAACCATATGATCATCTCTATAGATGCAGAGAAAGCTTTTGACAAAATTCAACACCCATTTATGATAAAAACCCTGCAGAAAGTAGGCATAGAGGGAACTTGCCTCAACATAATAAAGGCCATATATGACAAACCCACAGCTAACATCGTCCTCAATGGTGAAAAACTGAAAGCATTTCCACTAAGATCAGGAGCAAGACACGGTTGCCCACTCTCACCACTCTTATTCAACATAGTTTTGGAAGTTTTAGCCACAGCAATCAGAGAAGAAAAGGAAATAAAAGGAATCCAAATCGGAAAAGAAGAAGTAAAGCTGTCACTGTTTGCAGATGACATGATACTATGCATAGAGTATCCTAAAGATACTACCAGAAAACTACTAGAGCTAATCAATGAATTTGGTAAAGTAGCAGGATACAAAATTAATGCACAGAAATCTCTGGCATTCCTATACACTAAGGATGAAAAATCTGAAAGTGAAATCAAGAAAACACTCCCATTTACCACTGCAACAAATAGAATAAAATATCTAAGAATAAACCTACCTAAGGAGGCAAAAGACCTGTATGCAGAAAATTATAAGACACTGATGAAAGAAATTAAAGATGATACAAATAGATGGAGAGATATACCATGTTCTTGGATTGGAAGAGTCAACATTGTGAAAATGACTCTACTACCCAAAGCAATCTACAGATTCAATGCAATCCGTATCAAACTACCACTGGCATTTTTCACGGAACTAGAACAAAAAACTTCACAATTTGTATGGAAACACAAAAGACCCCGAATAGCCAAAGCAATCTTGAGAACGAAAAACGGAGCTGGAGGAATCGGGCTCCCTGACTTCAGACTATACTACAAAGCTACAGTAATCAAGGCAGTATGGTACTGGCACAAAGACAGAAATATAGATCAATGGAACAGGATAGAAAGCTCAGAGATAAACCCACACACATATGGTCACCTTATCTTTGATGAAGGAGGCAGGAATGTACAGTGGAGAAAGGACAGCCTCTTCAATAAGTGGTGCTGGGAAAACTGGACGGGTACATGTAAAAGTATGAGATTAGATCACTCCCTAATACCATGCACAAAAATAAGCTCAAAATGGATTAAAGACCTAAATGTAAGGCCAGAAACTATCAAACTCTTAGAGGAAAACATAGGCAAAACAGTCTATGACATAAATCACAGCAAGATCCATTTTGACCCACCTCCTAGAGAAATGGAAATAAAAACAAAAATAAACACATGGGACGTAATGCAACTTCAAAGCTTTTGCACAGCAAAGGAAACCATAAACAAGACCAAAAGACAACCCTCAGAATGGGAGAAAATATTTGCAAATGAAGCAACTGACAAAGGATTAATCTCCAAAATTTATAAGCAGCTCATGCAGCTCAATAACAAAAAAACAAACAACCCAGTCCAAAAATGGGCAGAGGACCTAAACAGACATTTCTCCAAAGAAGATATACAGACTGCCAACAAACACATGAAAGAATGCTCAACATCATTAATCATTAGAGAAATGCAAATCAAAACTACAATGAGATATCATCTCACAGCAGTCAGAATGGCCATCATCAAAAAATCTAGAAACAATAAATGCTGGAGAGGGTGTGGAAAAAAGGGAACCCTCTTGCACTGCTGGTGGAAATGTGAATTGGTACAGCCAGTATGGAGAAGAGTATGGAGGTTCCTTAAAAAAGTACAAATAGAACTACCATATGACCCAGCAATCCCACTACTGGGCATATACCCTGAGAAAACCATAATTCAAAAAGAGTCATGTACCAAAATGTTCATTGCAGCTCTATTTACAATAGCCCTGAGGTGGAAACAACCTAAGTGTCCATCATCGGATGAATGGATAAAGAAGATGTGGCACATATATACAATGGAATATTACTCAGCCATAAAAAGAAACGAAATTGAGCTATTTGTAATGAGGTGGATGGACCTAGAGTCTATCATACAGAGTGAAGTAAGTCAGAAAGAGAAAGACAGATACCGTATGCTAACACATATATATGGAATTTAAGAAAAAAGAATGTCATGAAGAACCTAGGGGTAAGACAGGAATAAAGACACAGACGTACTAGAGAATGGACTTGAGGATATCGGAAGCGGGAAGGGTAAGTTGTGACAAAGCGAGAGAGTGGCATGGACATATATACACTACCAAACGTAAGGTAGATAGCTAGTGGGAAGCAGCTGCATAGCACAGGGAGATCAGCTCGGTGCTTTGTGACCACTTAGAGGGGTGGGATACGGAGGGTGGGAGGGAGGGAGACACAAGAGGGAAGAGATATGGGAACATATGTATATGTATAACTGATTCACTTTGTTATAAAGCAGATACTAACACACCATTGTAAAGCAATTATACTCCAATAAAGATGTAAAAAAAAATCTAAACATGGGATGTTTCTTAGTTAACTTAAAGAATGTTAGAAAAATATTATTGATGAATAATAATCCAAGTAGTAAATTGTTAGTAGAGCTATACAAGTTGTACCACTGTTGCCTGAGAAGCTGGCAAGACCCAGCAGCCTAATGCCATAGGCAGCACTTGGGGATGGAACCCCGCTGCCCTGCGTCGCTCCCTTCACGAAGAACCCTGTTGGGCTTCCCTGGTGGTGCAGTGGTTGAGGGTCCGCCTGCCGATGCAGGGGACACAGGTTCGTGCCCCGGTCCAGGAAGATCCCACATGCCACGGAGCGGCTGGGCCTGTGGGCCATGGCCGCTGAGCCTGCGCGTCCAGAGCCTATGCTCCGCAATGGGAGAGGCCACAACAGTGAGAGGGCCGCGTACCGCAAAAACAAAAAAACAGAAGAACCCTGTCACCAGGCCTACTTACAGGGCTGACCTGTCCTATTGTTAGAATATTGTCGCATCTACAAAGGACTCTCATGCAAGGTGCTGTTTTGAGTGTCTAGAAAGAATGGAATGGGACTGCCTTGGTGGTCCAGTGTCTACGACTCCGCACTCCCAGTGCAGGGGGCCCGGGTTCAATCCCTGGTCAGGGAACTAGATCCCACATGCCGCAACTAAAGATCCACATGCCGCAACTAAAGATCCTGCATGCTGCAACAAAGATTCCGCATGCCACAACTAAGACCCGGCACAGCCAAATAAATATTAAAAAAAAAAAAAAGTACGGAACTTCTACAGAGCAGACTGAATGGTATATTTGGGGCTGCTTGCTAATAATTATACCTTTTGTAGTATTTATCTAAGACTTGCTTTCATTGTAGGATAGTCAGATTAACAGGAAAGGAAACATGACTTTCACTAACTGCTAACCACCAAAGGCTCCCAACACTTACCAAGGGAGCCCAACATTTGCTGAACATCAAGGCTGGATCACATGCCCAACCCTGTGGCAAGAAACAGGGGTCACTTCCACAAAGTTCATCCAGAATGGATTTTCCGTAAGCAAAATAAATTCTCACTACAAGAAGAAGGTTGGGGAGGGAAAGACAGTTTATTAGGTTGACAATAACTATACCTGCCCCAGCTTACTACACTTTCCATTTGTGGATTTAACATTCATGGTTCCAGCTATTCCTGAGTCACCTCGAATATCCATGACACTCTTAAAAATTGCATTGCCCATGCTGCAAAACCAGAGAGCAGGGAAAAGTGCTTAGCTATTGAATGAGCCTAGCCGACCACCTGTCAAGCATCTCAGAGTGGTTTTGTTCTTCTCTCCTGCATCTACACAGCTCTAATAAGAGGCAAACCTTGTTCCTTAAGGAAAGCTTCCCTCAGGTGACAGCAACTATCAACGTTGGCTCTGAAGTGAAGAAGTGACAGAGTCTTTTATAAAAACTAGAAAAACACTATATTCAAAAATCATCATAAGGCTGAAGGGGCTGCTCAGATATTTTCATCTTGCCTGACTGCATACTGTGAGTTTAAATGCCAGAATGTCTTCAAGAAGGGCCTGGGACACCTACCATATGAATGATGTGGATTTACTATACAAAATAATATCTGCATAGTATTCATGAACCCTTTCAGTTATCTATTCTTAGGTTAAAAACTACCCCAGTGTCTCAAAGCAACAAACATTTTATTTGCTCACAGTTCCACAATCTGGGCTGGACTCAGCTAGGTGGTTCTTCTGCTGGTCTTACCAGCAATCACTCAGGTGGCTGGATTCAGCTGGCAGGTTGGTTGAGGGCTGGACTCAGCTGGGAAACTGCGATGCTTGGATCTCCCTCTCTCCATGGATTCTCAAGGCCTCTCTCTGTCTCCACGTGTTCCCTTCACTTCAGAGAACTTCCCTCATGGCAGGCAGACTTCCTGTATGGTGTCTCAGAGCTCCCAAGAGTACAAATGCAGAAATTACCAGGTGTTCCTAAGGCTTAGGAGTTGAACACACTCCGTTAATTAAAGGGAGTCACAGCGCCAGCCCAGATTCAAGGGACAGGAACTACACAAGGGCAGGAATTTGGGGAGATATGGTTCATGGGGGCTCTGGATGTAGGAGACCAGCACAGCCTCCCTGTACTACAGTCCTAGGTGCTTTAGTCTGGTCTTTTGCTGAATAAATCCAGATGCATCCTCATTTTGTATATAATGAAAGTGAGGCTTATAGAGGTTAAGAAACTATCGCAGGGCCTCCCTCGTGGCGCAGTGGTTGAGAGTCCGCCTGCCGATGCAGGGGACACGAGTTCGTGCCTCGGTCTGGGAAGATCCCACATGCCGTGGAGCAGCTGGGCCTGTGAGCCATGGCCGCTGAACCTGCGCGTCCGGAGCCTGTGCTTCGCAACGGGAGAGGCCACAACAGTGAGAGGCCTGCGTACCGCAAAAAAAAAAAAAAGAAAAGAAAAGAAACTATCACAAAGTTACCCAGTTAGATTTTACTTCAAAGACAGTGCTCAATCCACTAACCATAGGATGTCATACTAGCTTTGGAATATGCAATTAAGTTCATTTCCTGGAAATGTATTTATTGGGTGTTTCCATCGGGTGTTTCCTGGTAGATTGCAAAACAAAGACACCCTTTCATCTTCCATTCTCTCCTGTTTAGCCTCAACCCCAACATTATCATCCCCTACTCCAGGACTTGCAGCAACTCAGATTCCAGAGCTCATTCTTTTATCTGCTTTTCTCCAGGCACAAAATTAATCACTTGCTGCCACACACAAAACAGCACCCACTGAACAGCTAAGGCTCAGCTCAAATACACCTGCACTTGAGCTTCGCTTGTGCCTGATTCCCCAACCCTCCAAAGCCCAAGGTGAAGGCTCTCCATACTGCTCAAAGGCACTGCTCTGCCTGCCACCCTCCACCTTGGGGTCCTTGTAAAAGCTTTCAGCCAAGGTGGTATCATCAGTGAGTTCTTAAGGCTGGAGACTGTGGGCCATTGAGCTGAGCTTGATAAGCCTAGACTGGCAGTCTCAGAAGGAGGAGAGGGTATCTCAGGGTATAGTCAGGGACCCATGAGTAGGAGTGCCAAGAGAGCCACCAGGGAAGGGCTTTATTAGTATTAGTATTAGTATTAATTGATATTCCAAAAAGTTTATGCAGAGACTTAATCTATCGACACATAACTGTTAAAACGTATTGACATGAAAATTTGACGTTGACAGCTTTTCATAGCAGTCTGGTGCCAAGCAAGTGCGCTGAATATCCAATTTCATTTCGTGTTTTCCCAGCACTGGGGTCCAAGGTGGTTTGGAGAAGAGACTGAACCAAGAGTGAGAAGGAGAAGAGAGGGCCTGCTTGAGTCATTCTTGGGCCCACTGTTACTCACATTTCAGGTTCTCCCGTCTTTTAATAATCTCCCCTGTACCCCAGGAGATTCTTCTTCTCCTTATGACAGTGCCCCACTCACTGAGTTGATGCTAGAACTCATGCTGATACAGGGACCCAAAGTGGGGAGTGGCAGCATAGGAGCCTCCCCCTTGGGCCCTAGAGGGTTGATGAATGAGGGACAATGAAACCCCAAAGGTTGGTATGTCTGAGCCCAGCCTCAGCATTAAGTGGGTGCCGTTTTGTGTGTACACGTGAGACAGTTTGAAGATGGGAGGAAACTGTCAGCCTTAATGCTCCAAGATGTATAATCTGCATCAGAGTGACAAGAGAAAAACACAAAAATTGATTCAACTCTATAAATGTAATACTCATTATATCCTTTAAGCGATCTATTTACTGTTTAAGCTAAATCACCACTCAGCACAATAGCAATTATGTGCATATCATTAAAATCTGTTCTGTTGTTATGGTTTCAAGTTATATTTGATTACGGCAATAATCCATGAGACTTACTCTGTGAGCAATATATGAAAATTAATCTTCTTTATATCATGAACTTGCCATCTTTGTAATTTGCTGCTCGTAAAATACGGCCACAGCTGAAACAACTAAAGAAAATGTTAACTATTACTCAAATCATATATGGCTTTTTCTCCATTTAATTGTTTATAAAAATTCTATGATTTTCCGTTTAAAGAAGTCAATGATGCTTGGCTGTGGCACCATGGAATGTCTGTTCTTTCTTTCAGACATTTAATAAGCAGTGTTTCTATTCAGTTATGCTTAGTGCATCTAGCATCTTGTATTTCCTAGACCAGGACCATAAAAGGAAAACGAAGTAGAATATTCTACCTTCACTTTTCATCTATATGTAATATTTTTAAATTTATCGGAGTATAGTTGCTCTACAATGTTGTATATGTAATCTTTTAATCTATCTGAGCTTTGCTGATGGATGTTGAGGAGGCAGTATTTGGGAACAAGTTATCAAGGTGTTGGAGTACCAGCTCCACAGTGATGATTTTTTTTCTCAGTTCTACTGGGCAGGGGATACATGCTACAAGATGCTAAGGGCCAAAGGATAATAGGGTTACTGGGTGAGATCTCCTTGACAAGCAGGCAAGCACATCCAAATTGGGACAAAGATTGCGTAGGCAGATTTACCCTCCCGTTTGTTTCTGCTAAGGTACCCACTGCAAACTGACCTGAGAGAATTGTTGAGTCACAAGTTTTTGGGTTTTTTGGCTGGATAGGAGGAGGCTTCAATAATTAGAAGTAACTGAGGGCAATAGTTCTTCTCTCCAACAATCTCACTATCAGGTAGTACGTTACAATAAAAGCAAGTGTCAGACCAAATTCTGACACTTACGCAAACGTTCATAGCAAGGAGACACCTAGACAGCCATACAGTCTGTCCTGGAAGTTCAAAGAAGTCCCGTCTTTGTGACCCTTTGGCTACTCCTACTGCACCTTGTATATAAGGTTCACATGAGTTACATGTGCAATACTGGGACTGTTGAATTTACCAAAACCTCTAGCCAGAATCAGGTAACCAGGTCCCCACCAAATAATGGAACAAGGCACCAGTCTGGATCCTAAGCCTTGAGTGCCA
The DNA here is from genome assembly GCF_963455315.2 of Globicephala melas. NCBI lineage: Eukaryota > Metazoa > Chordata > Mammalia > Artiodactyla > Delphinidae > Globicephala > Globicephala melas. The sequence continues at coordinate 109,374,478 of NC_083335.1, forward strand.
TTCTAAAGGGCTGTGGGGTGTCGGCCTCACCAGATTCTTATGCCCCTATCATGCAAGGTAGGACTTCCTGAACAATATTTCTAGCTCCTCCACACTGTTTAAATACAATTCATTTCATCAATGTGAAATTATTTCTAACATCCATTAGGCTAATTAACAAAGCCTGTGATACTGATCTGAGATAAAGATACTTGAAGGCTTATAGTAGTTGCTCAGGGAATGTTGATTTCTGATTAGAGTCAAGAGAAGAGAATCCCTGGAATGAATATCCTCAATTAGAGGAACTCAAATGTTAACAACTGCCCCTAGGGTATAGATTAAAATTAAGAGGCATAAATATCTGTCATACTATCTTTGCTGAAGTATTTTAAAGTAAATTACACCACAGCAACCATATGCTATGAGATACGATGTTGTTATGGCAATGATTACAATAAAAGATGGATTTTAGTATTTTTATTCGTTTTACATGTATAGGCTTTTGTCAGAATGAAAGCCTTTGAGCTAGGCTTAAAACATCACATTTGTTAGAATTGCCATATGATCTGGCAGTTCTACTTCAAGGTATATACTCAGAAGAGTAGAAAGCAGGGTCCCAAAGAGCTACTTGTTTACCCATGTTCATAGCAGCTGTATTTACAATAGCTAAAACATGGAAGCAACCCAAGTGTCCATGGACAGATGAATGGGTAAAGAAAATATGGTATATACATACAGTGAAGTATTATTCAGACTTTAAAAAAAGAAGGGAATTCTGACATGTGCTATAACGTGGATGAATCTTGAGGACATTATGCTATGTGGAATAAGCCAATCACAAAAAGACAAATACTGTATGGTTCCACTTATATGAGGTACCTAAAGTAGTCAAAATCATAAAGACAGAAAGTAGAATGGTGGCTGCCAGGGGCTAGGGGATTGGGGAAAGCGGCATTGGTGTTTTTTGCTTTTCGGGTTTTATTTAATTGAAGTATAGTTGATTTACAATGTTGTGTTAGTTTCAGGTGTACAGCAAAGTGATTCAGTTATATCACTGAATATCAGTTATATATTCAGATATATATATATATATATATATTCTTTTTCAGATTCTTTTCCCATATAGGTTATTATAAAATATTGAGTATAATTCTCTGTGCTATACAATAGGTCCTTGTTCATTATCTATTTTATATATAGTAGTGTGTATATGTTAATCCCAAACTCCTAATTTATCGCTCCCCCACTTTCCCCTTTGGTAACAATAAGTTTGTTTTCTATGTCTGTGGGTCTGTTTCTGTTTTGTAAATAAGTTCATTTGTATCACTTTTTTTTTAGATTCCACACATAACTGATATCATATGATATTTGTCTTTGTCTGGCTTACTTCACTTAGTATGATAATCTCTGGGCCCATCCATGTTGCTGCAAATGGCATTATTTCATTCTTTTTTATGGCTGAGTAATATTCTTTTTATCCATTCTTCTTTATCCATTCTTCTTTATCCATTCTTCTGTCAGTGGACACTTAGGTTGCTTCCACGTCTTGGCTACTGTAAGTAGTGCAGCTGTGAACATTGGGGTGCATGTATATTTTCGAATTATGATTTTTTCTGGATATATGCCCAGGAATGGGATTGCAGGATCATAAGGTCGTTCTATTTTTAGTTTTTTAAGGAACCTCCATACTGTTCTCCATAGTGACTGTTACCAATTTACATTCCCACCAACAGTGCAAGAGGGTTCCCTTTTCTCCACACCCTCTCCAGCATTTATTATTTTAGTTTTTGATGATGGCCTTTCTGACTGGTGTGAGGTGGTACCTCATTGTAGTTTTGATTTACATTTCTCTAATAATTAGCCATCTTCAGCATTTTTTTCATGTGCCTGCTGGCCATCTGAATGTCTTCTTTGGAGAAATGTATATGTAGGTCTTCTGCCCATTTTTTGATTGAGTTGTTGTTTTTTTTGATTTTGAGCTGTATGAGCTGTTTGTATATTTTGGAGATTAATCCCTTGTCAGTTGCATCTTTTGCAAATATTTTCTCCCATTCTGTAGGCTGTCTTTTTGTTTCATTTATGGTTTCCTTTGCTGTGCAAAAGCTTTTAAGTTTCATTAGGTCTCATTTGTTTATTTTTGCTTTTATTTCCATTACTCCAGGAGACGGATCAAAAAAGATATTGCTGCGATTTATGTCAAAGAGTGTCCTGCCTATGTTTTCCTCTAGGAGTTTTATGGTATCCGGTTTTACATTTAGGTCTTTAATCCATTTTGAGTTTATTTTTGGGTATGGGGTTAGAGAACGTTCTAATTTCATTCCTTTACACGTAGCTGTCCGGTTTTCTCAGCACTACTTACTGAAGAGACTGTCTTTTCTCCATTGTATATTCTTACCTCCTTTGTTGTAGATTAATTGGCCATAGGTACGTGGGTTTATTTCTGGGCTTTCTATCGTGTTCCATTGATCTGTGTTTCTGTTTTTGTGCCAGTACCATACTGTCTTGATTACTGTAGCTTTGTTGTATAGTCTGAAGTCAGGGAGCCTGATTCCTCCAGTTCTGTTTTTCTTTCTCAAGATTACCTTCACTATTTGGGATCTTTTGTGTTTCCATACAAATTAAAATTTTTTTTGTTCTAGTTCTATGAAAAATGCCATTGGTAATTTGATAGGAATTGCATTGAATCTGTGGATTCCCTTGGGTAGTATAGTCGTTTTGATAATATTGAGTCTTCCAATCCAAGAGCACAGTATCTCTTTCCATCTGTTTGTGTCATCTTTGATTTCTTTCATCACTGTCTTATAGTTTTCAGAGTACAGGTCTTTTGCCTCCTTAGGTAGGTTTATAGTCTTAGTTTTGCAAGATGAAAAGAGTTCTAGAGCTGGATGGTGGTGATGATGACACAACAGTATGAATATATTTAATATCACTGAACTGTACACTTAATGGTAAATTTTATATTAGGTGTATTTTATCGCTATAAATTTTTCTTAAATCACATTTCCTGCTCTCTTGATGTTTGGACTCATCATGAGACAAATATTTTCTGGGTTCCTGTCCCTCTATCATTACCCTGAAGCCTCAGGAATAATCCACTGCTCAGACAGGTGTTATTGTAGCAATGGTAAGAATAAGGTGAGTTCAGAGGTATACAAACAGCCTAACGTGTTAGAAATGAGGACCTGAGTGGCAATGTGATAAGAGATGAGACCAGAGAGAGTAACAGGGGCATGTGCAAAGACAAAGCAACAAGGCTGGGGCAAGCAAGCTACCTAAGGAGTAAAATTTAAGGTGATATTCACTCTCAAGTGCTAACCCTATGAACCTTGAGGGTGAGTGCCTCCTTAAATTTTGCATCCTAGGTGCCTCGCTTGCCTCATCCTACTTCCAGCTGTGCACCAAGGGCCTTGCTTTCAAAGCATGAAGCTTAGATTACATCCTGATGGCTATGGGGAAGCTTTGAAAGAAACTAAATAAAGGATTCGGGTTTTTGAAACATAATTTTTGCCATTATGTAGAGAATTGATTGGAAGAAGGTAAGACTGGAGGCAGGGAGATCCAGACAAAAAAATTATAAGGCCTTATCTGGAGTCTTGGGGCTGGAGGACAGTGGATGCTTAAAGAGCTATTAAGGAAGCAGGATTGAAAGTGTGGTGACTAGTTCAGCGTGGTGGTGATACAGAGAGGAATGGTCAAAGATGACTCTTTTGCTCACTTGGGCAACTTGATAACATGGTAATAGCCTGCACTGAAAAGGGATAAAGGGGGTGAACAAATCACCAAGAGTGTACAGAGAGAGAAAATAGGATGATCAGAGGTAAAACTTCGGGGCACATCAACATCTAAAGCATCGATTCTCAACCAGGGCCAATTTTACCCACCTGGGCAATTGACACTGTCTGGAGACATTTTTGGTTGTCACAGCTGGGAGAGGGGTACTTCTAGCAACTAGTGAGTTGCGTTGAGGCCATGGGTGCTGCTAAACATTCTGCAATGTACAAGACCGTCCCCGCTACAAAGAATTATCCTGCCCAAAATGTCAGTAGTGCCAAGGATGACAAACCCTAGCCCAAGGGTAGCCTGAGAGACTTTGTTACATGTCTTGTTGAAATCCAGACATACTTTTTCTAGCATATATCCCTGATTTTACTTTGAAAATTCTAGTTACCTCCTTTGAAAGGAGGAAATGAGATTCTTTCTTCCTAGAGGGGCACGACTTATCCTTTTCTCCTCAGATTTCCCCAGAGAATGGGCTTTCTACTCCCCTGTCAATTTTAGTCTCTTGGTCCTTTCAAAAAAAAAAAATAGGAAATGTTAATCTGGCCATATTTACCATTGGGCTGGATGGCCATGCCTCTAATGTAAGAACATAGCTCCACGCTTCCTCTCTTAGGGCCTGCCTCATGCATTGGGTATGGGGTCCTGGATTCGCCTCTGCTTCTAGCTCCCATGATGTAAGCCCACCCAACAACAGGGCATTCCCATTTTTCTTTTCCTCTCACTTGCTGGTACTCAGGTGCATGGGAACCTCCAACTCTTGCCCACCTCGTCACTCCCTGTCTCTGTGCAGAAGGAACACCGAGCAGGGTATCCCCATGGTGGGATACCTGTGTTGCCTCTTACCCTCTGTCCAACCTGTGACCAGGTGGGAGGCAGGCCTCTGGTCTTCGTGACTGGCTGGTTACTGAATCTGTTCTGCAAGCTCAGTCGTATCCCCTTGAGCATACCTGAATGTGGACCCCAAAGTGTATACATTTGGGGTAGAAGGTAAGAAGCCTCCAGTCCAGGCCACATTATCCACACAGTTTAGCAAAAGCCTTGCTTTTAGGAGATTGCAGAAACCGTGGACCATACTGTCTTAGCCTGTATCCTCTATAAAAGAGAACCTGAGTCAAAGCTTAAGGGTTAGTACTTTATTAGAAGGTGCAATCCTAGGACAGCGAGAGAGGGAGACAAAGAAAGTAGGGCAGGAAAAGGTTAACAGCCAAGTAAAGTGATGCTTTCCTGAGCTGACACTGCTTCTCAAAGAGACACAGCCAATCACTGAGCCATGTAGATGCCTCCAGACAGGCTATACACAGTTCAGTCATGTCTCAGAACAGTCCATGGAAGGGAGGCATGGAGACAGAATTTACCTGCTGGCTCACCTCAGTCTCCCATTTCCCACAGGTCAGAGTTCACTCCATGTGGAGTTAAGTCACCTGTATTTCCCTGTTGCATTACCTCGCTGGGAAAACCAGATCCCACACCCATTGGTTGTATTTGAGTTGAGGAACAGTGAGAAAAACCAAAGAGTCTAGGCCTCAGCCTCCAGAAAGGGGACCACTTGGGCCCACACAGAGATGATTGCCATAGCAACACAAGTGGCAGAGAGTCCAGGAGACAAGTGAGGTTGAGAGAGTGTGAAGAGGAGACGGAGGTAGGTCTAATGCACAATGAGCTTGTAGAGTCCATTGACAAAAATCCAGACGGGAGTGGGAACCGCATTTCCATCCTTAAGACATTAGCATTTCTGTCATGATTGCTTAGAAAACTCACGCTGGAAGCTATTGCTAGTAACAAAACCTCTGGAGCAGACACTATTACTTGCCTACCCCAAATTCCTTCCACTAATGAGTGGTTTATATAATAAGGGCACAGGCCTCCTTACTTCCTCTCCTCCACCCTCCCACCTCAGAATGGACGTCTGAAACTACCTCAGTGATGACTTTGGCTACAGCTGGAAAGACTCAGTAAACCTTTGCCATTCTATATAAACAGGAAGCCAGGAAGGGATAGGAGCACTGCAGAAACTTCTATAGAGAATTATGTGAAAAAGTCCTGCCCGAACAATACAGCTGGGCAACATCTTGCCTTTCTTTTTCCTATGGAAACTCTGTTCAAAGCACACACAAATCACAAACACAAATGCGACAAAACACACACACACACACACACACACACACACACACAGCAAAATTTGCCAGTTTCACTAGCCAGGGTTAGTTTTGCAATCAGTTCTAAACCCCAGCAGGACAAGCGTCTCTGCGCCACATTTGAGGAACTTGGGACAACTAAAACAAATGGCCAAAATACTGCGCAGAATAGACTAGTGTTTCTGTTGCCCAGCCAAGAAGAACCCCCAGGAAGTGAGTGCGAAAGGGAGATTTGGGAGGTTCTTCTTCAAGGGTGAAAAACACAACACTTTCTCTTACTGTTCAACTGCAAATATTTCTTGAGACCCTTCTATGTTGATAGTTCTCATCGATACTGGAAGAGGGATGACATGAAGTATAGAACCCAGTTCTCACCTTCTGGGAGAGAAAAAGCTCTTCTCTTTGTTTCTCCTTGGCCCTTAAATAGAATGTTCTCCTTTACACTTTTGTGTCCTCAGGAAAGTGGTGGACAGAAGCTTTCACCCTTCACTCCTCTCCTGGTGAGACACGCATAGAGACAAAAATCTAACATCTGTTGATCTTCCATCAGGTGGTAGAAATGTCACTGATAGAAATGACCCCTCCTCTCGCATGTGACTTTCTGGAGGAAAATTCCCCCCCCCCACGGGGGGAATTCCTAGGCCTTGCTGTCTCTTCCCTGTTATAAGCATACCAGAGTGGGTCTTCCTTGCCCTGCAGGAGAGACCTGCAGTTTTCTGCTTGCTCCCTCTTTGCTTAGGCAATTAAAGGTGAAAATAGTAGAAGGATTGATGTGGGCCTTAGTTCTAATGGGAGGCCCCCTTTCCTGCTTCTGCTGTCACCGTGTGAAGAACAGGCCATGACTAAGCCAGTAATTCAAGGACGGTGAGATACATGTAGAGCAGACATGAACTCAACCTACAGTTGGAGCTGCCCAGCTGAGCCCAGCCGAAGTCGGCAAAGCCATGCCAGCCAACCTGCAGACGTGTGGAAACTAAATGCTGATTATTATTTGCCACTGAGATTTGTGGATTTTTTTGCAGCAGTAGCTAATTGACACAGAAACTGGTGGTTCCAAGTAATTGAACAGCTAGAGTCTGGTTTCAGTTGAGTCAGTGGTAAACTCACAATCCAAAAGCTGATAAGCTCAGACCAGTTACTTGCCCTCTTTGTGTCTGCATATCCATCACACGGGGATAACACTGTTTCATATTCCTTAGAAGGTTGTTGTGAAAATTCGACTTCTTAATACACTCAAAGTACGTGAAGCAATCCCTGCAGCACAGTAAGCGTGCAGTAAATGTTTTCCAGCATTTTATCTAACGGTAAAGCTGATGTTATATTCTTGCACATGAATATAAATGTTACAGTCAACTTGCAAAACTTCTATCAAAAAATCCTGCAGGGATTTTGATTAGTATTGCGTTGAATCTATAGAGCAAGTCAAAGAGAGCTGGCATCTAAGTATTGAGTTTTCCAATCCATAAACATAACATATCTCTCCATTTATTAGGTCTTCTTTAATTTCTCTCAGCAATGTTTTATAATTTTCAGCAGTAAAGTCTTATAACAGTCTGTTCGATTTACACCGAAGTATTTCCGATTTTTATATTTTGAATGATATTTTTCTTCAATTTCCAGTTATTCATTGCTACTATACCGCATTCTGTATCATGCAAACTTGCTAAACTCACTTTTAGTTTTAGTAGCTTTCTGGTAGATTCTTTTGGATTTTCTATGTGGATGAACATTTCATCTGTTCATAAATACAGTTTTATTTCTTCCTGTTTAATCTTTATGCCTTTTTTTTTCTTGCCCTCTTGCACTAGCCAGGACCTCCAGTACAGTGTTGAATAGAAATGATCAGAGAAAATATACTTGCATTATTCTTGTTCTGAGGAAGAAAGTATTCAGTCTTTCACCGTTAAGTTTAGCTATAAAGGAACTTCCCTTCTATTGCTAGTTTTCTGAGAGTTTTTATTTTAAAAAATGAGCGTTGAATTTTATCAGAAAATCTCTGCATTTATTGAAATGATCATTTTTCTTTTTAAATATGTTAATATGGTAAATTACATTGATTGCATTGAAGGATACAGCCTTGCATTCCTGAGATAAACCCCACTTCTTCATTGTGCAATATCATTTTCATACCTTGCTGGATTTGGTGTGCTAATAATATCTTGTTTGCTGTATGCGGGATAGATCCCCAACCAGGGATCGAACCTGTGCCCCCTGCAGTGGAAGCGCCGAGTCTTAACCACTGGACCACCAGGGAAGACCCTATAGTTTTCTTTTTCTTTAATTAATTAATTTATTTATTTATGGCTGCGTTGGGTCTTCGTTGATGCACGCGGACTTTCTCTAGTTGCGGCGAGTGGGGGCTACTCTTCGTTGCGGTGCGCGGGCTTCTCACTGCGGTGCGCGGGCTTCTCATTGCGGTGGCTTCTCTTATTGCGGAGCACGGGCTTTAGGCGCGTGTGCTTCAGTAGTTGTGGCACGCGGGCTCTAGAGTGCAGGCTCAGTAGTTGCCGTGCACGGGCTTAGTTGCTCCTCGGCATGTGGGATCTTCCTGGACCAGGGCTCGGACATGTGTCCCTGGCATTGGCAGGCGATTCTTAACCACTGTGCCACCAGGAAAGTTCCCTTATAGTCTTCTTATTATGTCTTTATGTGGCTTTGGTATCAGGATAACACAAGCCTCATAAAATGAGTTGAGAAAATTTTGCTGCTCTTCTATTTGATTGAAGAGTTTGTATAGCAGTGGTATTATTTCCCTAAGTGCTTGGTAGAATTCTCTAGTAAAGTTTTTTTGTGGGGGAAGAAGGTTCACTATGAAAGAAATTTTTTAATAGCTATAAACTTATCCTGAGTATAACTTTGGAGCTTTTGGAAATTTGTGCCTTGATTGAGCTTTTGGTAATTGATGCCTTTCAAAAATTTTCATCTACTTTATCAAATTTATTGGCATAAAGCTGTCCACAGTATTTCCTTATTGTCCTTTTAATGTCTGTATGATCTTTAGTGGTGTCTCCTCTTTCATTCCTAGTATTGGTAATTTGCATCTTTTCTTTTCTTCCTGATGAGTCTGGGCAGAGGCTTATAAATTTTATTGATCTTTTCGAAGAACCAACTTATGCTTTGATTTTCTCTGTTTTTTCTGTTTTCTGTTTTGCTGATTTCTGCTCTTATTTTTATTACTTCCTTCCTTCTACTTGCTTTGGATTTAATTTGCTCTTCTCTTACTAGCTTCTTACAGTAGAAGCATGGCCCATTGATTTGAAAGTTGTCTTTATTTCCAACACAACCATTTAATGCTATAAATTTTCATCTAAGCACTGTGTTATCTGCATCCCACAGTTCTCGATACGTTCAGTTCCAAGTATTTTCTAATTTCCTTGGTGGTTTCTTCTTTAACACAAGGATGCTATTCTTTAATTCATATATGGATCGTGCATCTATCTTTCAGTTGATTCAGAATGCATATGATAAAGAGTGTGTTTTATTAATATCCTGCACCCATTTACCTACCAGGATCAAGCTGTGAGGTCAGGCATAAGGGAATAGCTACACCTAGGTGTGGAAAGCCAGTTGATCCTATAGACACCATACATCAGAATCACTGAAGTAGTTTTGTTTTTAAATACAGATTCCTCAGAGACTCTACTTCAGTATATTTGAAGTGTAGGTGTAGGGATCTGCATTAAAAAAATAAATAAACCAAGAATAACTCCGTAGGTAACTATGATGTTCAGCTAGATTTGATAACTCTTGTTTGGGTGTAGAGAGAAAGTGCTTTCTACAAAGCCTGGATTAGAGCCAAGAAAGAGAAGCAACTAGGGTGCAACATCTAAGGAGGAACTCACTCTCAAGGTTTCAGGTGTACACTTGCACACATCTGTGAGTGAATGCCACCTTACATTTTGTGCCTCTGGCAGCTTTCTTGCCTGACCCTAGTCCTGGTTTTCAGCATTCAGAAAAAGTGCAAGTAAGCAGGAGTTCCTGCTCTGCCTGATTCCCCGTCTCACCTCACTCCCAAGCTTGCTCTCCAAACTACCCCAATTTAACACCAGGTCACTTGCTTGTCAACCTTGAAGCAACATTGCTGCCAGTCCTGCATTCCTAGCCAATCCCAGCACCCACATTTCTATCTTACGCCTCCTTGGTGACCACGTCTCAGTCTTGTATCGCCATCTCCTAAAAACTAAGCACATACTGCCTTCTTCCCACCTCCTTTCCCGAACTTGAGAATGAGTTTCTTCCAAGTCTGTTCATAAGTCAGTTGTTTGGGATTTGAAGGATTTCAGTTTAATTCTAAGGCTGGTGGAAAGCCACTGGGAAATCACTGAAGAGTTTTAAGCGAGCATCTTAAATGCCACGTGTTTGTTTAGTTCCCCTCTTGTTTCAAAGAAATAAATCTCTGGTTTTCTGTTTGCAACGATTTTCTTTTTCTGAAATCTTCAAATGTGAACATTCTTTGAATGCTTTGATTAAAGATTTCCAAATGGTTTTGAGAAAACAATGAAATAAAATTTAGAGGAATCACAGCAATGTTCAAAGGCAATGTAGAACACTTAGTTTGATTTACAAAGTAATTCTTCGAAGCCTCAGAGATTTCTCAAATCTACTTGATGACTGCCAGGAAAAAGAGAAAGCACAAACTGTCATGTTAAGTACTTTTAATGCAGCACCAGCTTTGTCATAAAAATGTTGTATTTCCATTGCTCTGACGTTGTATACATAGAAACATTTGTAAATTCTGAAAACTGCGTCTTCTATTTTCATTGGTGGAATATTGCAGCTTGTTTGTACACAGTTAATTATAAATCATGTATGCACCTTGTTAAGTTCCAAGTATACTAAAGATTTCTCAATTTTAGTAAGAACGTTGTTTTTACCGTCATGCTGTACTGCACCAATATTTGTATTTTAACCATTACCCTCAAAACAATTTTATCTTCAAATGTTAAACTTCTCAAATGAATTTACTAAAAGTAATGGCAGACATTTCACCTTTGACAGAATGAATCTCCAAAAGCTTCATTTGATTCCATGAATTGGATGAAAATATCAAATTATAATTGGAATGAACTAATTTTTTATTCAAAGGACACTAATACAAAATGTATCATTTAACTCTTCGTGAACTCCTTCATCTTCTGATGGAACCAACACGTTGACAGCTCTCGTTTCACTTTTTCTATGTGCACAAGAAAACTTGGAATGCAGTTCAGCCGTTTGATCTATATGAAAATACATGCTCCATGAAGTGATATGTAAATACCCCTAGATGTAGACAAGAAGGATCCCTGCCCTGGGCCATGAACTTTAGGGGGCCTGGCCCATCACAAACACATGAAAACTAACTACATTTAAAAACTCGTGGGGGACTCCTCTGGTGGCGCAGTGGTTAAGAATCCACCTGGCAGGGGACACAGGTTCAAGCCCTGGCCTGGGAAGATCCCACATGCCGCAGAGCAACTAAGACCATGTGTCACAACTACTGAAACCCACGCTCCTAGAGCCCGTAAGCCACAACTACTGAAGCCTGCATGCCTAGAGCCCGTGTTCTACAACAAGAGAAGCCACCGCAATGAGAAGCCCGCGCACCGCAATGAAGAGTAGCCCCTGCTCGCCGCAACTAGAGAAAGCCCGCGCGCAGCAACGAAGACCCAATGCAGCCATTAATTAATTAATTAAAAATAAATAAATAAAAACTCGTGGACAGCCCTGTCGCTCGTGATCCAAAACTCAGTACCGGTAGACTATGAACCGCAACCCTAAACGTCCACACTCAAGGCTAACACCTTTCAAAGCTCAGGAATCTCTTTTCCACAACTCTTCCCCAGTGTTCTAGAAACAAAAAGCAACTGCATGCAAATGCTGTTGCTGAAATCAAAGACAGAAACAGTTTTAGACTGCAAGGAGGAGCTGAGTGGTACAGGGACTTATGTGAGAGAAAAGGCAAATTAATTTTTCAAATGTTTCCCTGCAGATAGCAAGAATGCAGGAGATTTATGCATAACCATATTATTTCCAATTAGTCCTGAGCATCCATTGCCTTGCTTTTCTTTTTGTTCCACTTCTTGGTTCCAAAGGTACTAATGAGTTACTGTGTATTAGTCATGTTTTCAATGTTCAACAATTCATAATATTCTTAAATCGGTATGTGTCTACCTACATCCATACACATAAATATATTTAGTTTTATATAATTATGTGTAAGTATATATAAATCTAGCTATAACATGGGTGAAGCATGCTGCAGATTCTTTAAATTTGTAACTGGTTAGACAGTGAACCCTAGAATTGTGAATTTTATATCTTTATAAAATTCCTTAATACAGTTGGACTTTAAATTTCAATTTCAGACTTAAATTGAGATATTCACGTTTCTTAATTTTGATCATAAAATTTGATGATATCCATGAATTATACTTTGTATTTCCCTTTTAATTTTAATTGATAATTTTGACTATTTTAGAAGAAAAACACCATTTTTGAAAACATGAAAAGTAACTTAATTTTTTATATTTTAAATTCACTTTAATTTACATATTTAGATGAACATATATTCAAGTTTTATACATTTCAGATAATTAGATTTTAGTTTTTAATCTTTCAGATCCTAACTGTCAATAGAAAAAAGTTATGTGAAGATCGCAAATATAAGTATGTAATTAGTGGTTTTGCTGAAGTGAAGGGAAAAAAACAATTTTATAGAACAAATATATATAATAAATCATGTGTTACATATTACTTTACTTGTATTACTCATCTAAACTTTGACAGCCCATGAAGGCAACATTCAGATGTGCTCAGTATTTAAGTTCAGTCATCTGTGAGTTTTTGCCAACTCCATATAAATACTGTAGCTTCACACATTTGGCGGGGGGGGCGGTCATTATGAAGGTATTTTGTCAAGGTGGGAGCATAGAACATATTTTATTTCACAGTTTGCTAGTTTGATTTATCTCTCGTAAATATTTAAACCTAATGGAATGTGGGCCTTCATTTGTCCTCTTGCCCGGGGCCCACAAGTGTCAGGAAGAGCCAGAACCCACGTCTGCAGCTGCATGTGGTAAATCACCATCTCCAGGCAGTCTCCCCACAGTGGCAGTTACCTCTTGAAGCACATGATAGTGCTTCTTCAGCAGCTTTGGCTTTTCTGTTTCCCACGTGGTTAGTGGTGTCTCTGTGGCCTCCATGGCAGGTGAAAAATGTGCACCAACAACTTTGTGCAGGTCATATACTCAACATCAACCTACTTGAGAGGTGAAAACTCAGTACTTAATTTTTCATTTAACATTCGCTTTAAGTTTGATGTCAAAATGTTTTATTGCAAAAACAACAAAAAAGAAGCATTAGCAAATAATACAGTAAATGAGGAAATAGACATAGTTTAGCACTGTACAATAAACAACAGCACCGCTGTAGCAAAAGCACTGAGACTGGGCTTGCCTGGTGGCGCAGTGGTTAAGAATCCGCCTGCCAATTCAGGGGACACGGGTTGGAGCCCTGGGCCGGGAAGATCCCACATGCTGTGGAGGAAGTAAGCCCGTGCGCCACAACTACTGAGCCTGCACTCTAGAGCCCGCGAGCCACAACTGCTGAAGCCTGCGTGTCTAGAGCCCATGCTCCACAACAAGAGAAGCCACCGCAATGAGAAGCCCTCGCACCACAATGAAGAGTAGCCCCCACTCGCTGCAACTAGAGAAAGCCCGCACACAGCAAGGAAGACCCAATGCAACCAAAAATGAAGGCAATTAAATAAATAAATTTATTTTTTAAAAAAGCATTGAGACTACTCTGTCTACATTCCGCAGCAGTGTAGACAGTGTAGCAGTGTAGACTACTCTACATTTCCCACTGATACTGCCAAGAGGTGGCCTCTGAGCATGAATCACAGCAACTGCCTGGCACACAAAGAGGATGGCAAGGACAGTAGCTTCAAATATCTCTCCAACCACCACCCGAGACGGGAAGGGCTTCGATTCCTCTACCGGCTAAAGTCTGAACCCACTTGGTTTTATCAGGGAGCCACCTGCAAGTTCCCCTTCGTTAAAAGGCAGGTATTAGCTACCTTGCATCTAGAAAGGGTCAGGAAAAGAGAGGTAAGCTATCACTGGTCTTGTTCCAGATTTAACCACATGATGAAGTGAGACCTCTGCTCAGTGAATATGCCTCTCACTACTAGACAAGACCATGGCAGAAGCTGGAAGCACAAAATGGAAGTCTACCAGACTCACCTAGGCTTAAGTTAATGCTTTGTAATTACAATACTTAATTTATAAATGAAAAACCTAGGGCAAATGCTAAACTGGGCAGAATCCCAGGACAACAGGTGTAAATCGAAACTGTCTCAAGCCAACTGGCACTTACATTCACTCTGAATATTCCCCCCTGATTGATTCTCCAGGATACAGCCAAGGTGGCCTTTCTAAAGCGTGACCCTGATCGGGTCAATCCTCTGTTTACAAACTCTTCGATTACTTTCCACTACCGTAAGGTTAAAATGCAACCCCCTTGACGAAACAGGCTATCTGGACTCTGCCCAGCTCAGCTTTGACCCCTCCCCCCTACATTCCTCTACCGGACCTGAGCTGAATCTCACCTGATTTTTCCTCTTCTAATGATATCCCTCCTCGCCTGTGACCTTTCTTCGGCTGACTGACAGTTATCCATCCATCAAGATATTTTAGCCATCCTCTTTCCTGGTAAGATTCCATGGCCTCTCTCTTCTAGTCAGCATGTCCATCCCCTCTTCCCCCATGGTGCATTTTGAATGTTTCCCACACAAGGTCTGTATCACGAATGCAATCTTCTGTTTATCACTTCCACCTCCTCTGTGAGCACCTTGAAGATAGGGACCTGTCACTTCTGTATCCTGAGCACTGAAACATTGCACTAGTATACATGGAGTTGGGTTGGGTTGAACACAACTTGAAAATAAATATTTAGAGCCAAAATATGGAGAAATGTTAATGCCTGGCTGATGAAATTATGCTTTGCTAGGTGGCTGATAAAGATAAATGGGGAGATTTTGAGCAGAAGAAGGCATGTTGACAGTATTATTTTAGGAGACTCAGTCTGGAGGTGTCTGGAGGATGAATCGAATTTCCGCTCTCACATGCTCCCCACCAGTAATGTTCCCAGTAAGCACCCTCGCATTCCCTCTCCGCCCACTCCATCTGAGCCTATCAAAGTAACTAACACATGAGAATATGGAAGGCGTTTCTAAGTCAACATTTTTCATTTTTAGTGAGTAAATGTTAATATCCTTACTGTATAAAGCAGGAACTCGTAAATAAACATGAAAAATACCAACATCAATTGGACCACAGAGAAAGGACATAAATAGGAATGTCACAAAAGAAGAAATTGGGCCAAGTAAGCAAAGAGACTGCAAACTAAATTAATAATGAGATGCCAATTTTGCCTATCAAATTGTCAGAAATTATAAAACGTATAATAGCGTAGGCAAGGCTTTAGGAAAATGGCACTCTTATACGTTAGGAGTGGAAGTTAGGTTTCTGGGAAGGAAAAAATTTCAGAGATGAAGTTAAAGATATATTATACTAGACATTCAGAACAGTTATATTCACTCAGAAATTTGCAAAGAACTGAATGGCCAACAGTAAGGGAATAATTAAATTATGAGAGTCTGATGATTCTATTTTATACAGTTATTTAAAATCATATTATAAAAGAATATTAGATACTTAAGGCATTTCATGTTTATATTATAATGTTTAGTTTAGAAAACAGGATATGAATATCTACACACAGAGTCACACTGAATGCATGTTTCGGCTGAATATCGTGTGACTGACCGTTAAAATTGATATTTGGCTGAAACCAAATCTCACCATCACAGAATGAACTTCTGAGATACAAGAATAAATTAGAACTTTTATCCAAAATTTAATTAAAATTGCAATTTCATTATAAAATTTTTAGTAGTCAAAAAATTTGAAGTTGCCGTTACAGTATCAAAACAATAATTTAGGGTATTCAATAAATGCTCACTTTCACCTGAGGTGGGTGGAGAAACGAGATATTTTCATGTAGCTCATTTTTTAAACGTAATTTCCTCTTATCTTCATGTTCTTTATGTTCTTCATTATGCAGGGACTGAGGATGATATCTCATGAATGTTGTTATGTGTGATTTTAGAATTTCTTCTTACATTATTATTACACTTTTATAAACATCTGTTGACTCGAAAAGGATATAATGAAGT
Source organism: Globicephala melas (assembly GCF_963455315.2). NCBI lineage: Eukaryota > Metazoa > Chordata > Mammalia > Artiodactyla > Delphinidae > Globicephala > Globicephala melas. Next base: position 109,390,591 of record NC_083335.1, read on the forward strand.
CCCTAAAGTTACTAAGCTAACGCACTCTCTTAATATTCCTATTTTCTGTACATTTATTTATTTAGCTGAGAGTTCTTAATCATTTTGTAGTTAAAATTAACAGATCTTACAATCTTACAATAATAAATACACATCTAAACTTCACCTGATGAGTCAAATTTCAACACAGAACACACCTAAGGTGTTCACTTCAAGTTATATTTAGTATGCTTAACTATTTTTAAAAGAAAATAACCAAGTAAATAATCAAAATCAAATTAATATAACATGTCTTCTTCATGATATAGTTTGGTCTTGCTTTTTTATCTAATCTGATCACCTCTTCCTTTCAACTGGGGTATTTAGATCATTTACGTTTAATCTTACTGTTGATACAGTTGGGTTTAAATCTACCATCTTGCTATGTGTTTTCTATTTGTCCCATCTGTTCTTTGTTCCTTTTTTCCTCTTTTTCTGCCTTCTTTTGGATTGAGTTTTCTTATGATTACATTCTATCTTTTTCATGTGCTCATTAGCTAAAACTCTTTGCTTTGTTATTTTAGTGTTTGTTTTAGGATTTACAGTACATGTCTTTAACTTATCACCATCTACCTACAAGTAATATACCACTTCATGTATAGTATAAGAACCTTGCAATGACATACTTCTACTTCCCCACTCCTGGCCTTCAGGACTCAGAATCTACAAGATTCTGTGTCTCTTGTCCGTTAATTCCTCTTCCACTTTCACTCAGCTTCACACATTCCAGTAATACAATCTTCCTTCTGATGTACTCTGACCTTATGAGACTAAAAAAAAATCCTCAGTGTGGTAGGCTGAATAATGGCCCACAAAGATAGCCACATCCTAATCCCTGGAACCTGTGAATGTTATCTAATATGGCAAAAGGAACGTTGCAGATGTGATTAAGCTGAAGATTTTGAGATGGTGAGATTATCCTGGATTATGTGAGTGGACCCTAAGTAAAATTACAAGGGTCCTTATAAGAGAAAGGCAAGAAGGTTAAGGGGGACAGTAGGAGATATGATGAGAGAAGCAAGAGGTTAGAGAGAGGCTAGAGGTTGCAGTGATATGAGGAAGGGGCCCACAGCCAAGGAATGCAGGTGACCTCTAGAAGTTGTGAAAAAGGCAAGGAAACAGATTCTCTCCTGAAGCCTGAATACAGTCCTGCCAACACCTTGATTTAGCCCAGTGAAACTGACTCTGGACTTCTGACGTCTAATCTCTAGAACTGTAAGAAAATGAATTTATGTTGCTTTAAGCCACTAAATTCGTGGTAACTTATTACAACAGTATTAAGAAATGAATACAGATTACATCACAATTTTGAAATATTCCATGAAGATTCTATTATATATAAGCACATTTCCATCAGAAGACCAAAAACATAAATATCCTAACTGCAAGGCAGTTGTCCTAATAGACCTTGTTTGGTTGCAGTGAACTGGAGCCATTCCCTTTGCATGAATAAGGGAAAGTGGTAACTGTAAGAATACAACAGGCAAGCCCTCAGACAGACATCCAAGGAGGACATACAGTCTCGTCAGGCCACTAAGAGGCAGCAACTGGCATGCTGGGGACAGAGGCTAATTCTGGGGCCTCTCATGCCCCCAGAGAAAAGTCTTATAACTTTTCAATTCAAGACTCCATCCACTACAGAGTCTCTCTCTCTCAATTCTTTTGTCTCAGTTGGTGACCTGATTACACCAGCCAGCTTGTGATTGGTTGCCCCAAATCAGGTGTCCACTTCCAGCCTAATCAGCTGAGGCCAAAGGTTACACAGTACAAACATGGCAGCCTAAGCTCTCCCCTTCCTCAAGGACAATTTCAAAGAGGGGTGTGTTCCACGGGCATCCTAAAATGGGCCTGACACACATGTGTAAATAAATACAGTATGAAAGGCCAAAGCTGTGAGCCCTGTTTCTCTTTGGATAACTTTTCAACAGGTGACTAAGTCCCAGAGGCTTGGAAAAAGATTAACATTTGTACAGCACCTCTTAGAAGTCAAGGAAATTGGGGCAATAATAAGCAACTCTTATCATAATTACTCACCTTAACTGACCTATAAAGCAGCTTGAAGGGAGAGTATTAAAGGGTGTGAGGAAAAAAAGAGAAAGTGGGATATAAACGGAGAATAGAAAGGGGAAAGGGAAAGGAAGGACTGTTTACTGAACACCTGTTGTGTGCCATACAATATTATGGGCACTTCCCACAGGTTTTCTGGTGTGTTCGTTTGACAAGGTGTAGAGGAGAGAAGGAAGAACTTAGGAAAGAGTAGGAAAGTTTGAAAATTTACTCTCCCCACCACTGGTAAATGCCGCTGCCTGTTTTCCTACAGCGTGGATTTATTTTAAGACAACTCGCTATTTTTATATTATCTGTAGAGCAAATCTCAGTTATCAGAAAATCTTACGTGATAAGCAAGTTCTTCTAGTTTAAGGTGCAAAACATTTTTTAAAATTTTAATCAGTTCACATAGATGAATCTCAAGCATTATGCCAAGGGAAAGAAGCCAGACTTGAAGGGCTACGTACAGTAGTTACACAACTATATACATTTCTTAGAATTCATAGCACTATACACACCTAAACAGGATGAATTTAACAGTATGTAAATTATGCCTCAGCAAACCTGTTTAAAATGTTTTCATCAATTCAGACTGAAATATTTTGAAATCTTATTACCTACTGTCTTACATTTTCTACCTCTAAACATAACCTGACCATTCTTTGTTGCTTTGGGATTTGAAAAGAATTAGGAATTCCAACGATTGTTCTCCTCTGTGTAAAACTGATGCCCTCAGAGTCAATTTTGCCCAAGACTAAATGGTCCCAGATTGCTGCGCTTTTTCAGTCCGTGTGACTGCTTTATAATTTTTCTTTCTCCCCCCCTTCCTATAAGTCATCAGCGCTGACACACACCCCAGCCCCACTCCACTCCCACCCCTACCCTGGAGTGTACTTTCCCAAAACAGCAATTCGAGTTTGCTGCTTCTAATCTGTTGTGAACTGTGGTGGGTAGGAGTGAGGGCAGATAATCGTGTGGATAAGAATTGTGTGTTCAGTACAAATAAGTTTGTGCTGAATAAGGGTCTAGGAGGGTTCCCTACAATAAAATGCACCAGCTTTTGTGCACGGATTGAGTGATCAATCTACTTTAGCCACTCAGAGGCCCGTTTTACTTATTTATTAGTTCTCGCCCAAGTTCCTGAAAGGTCAGGTTGCTACATCCCTGCATTCATTTGAGGTGAAGCGTTATCACAGTATTTTACTCATACACACACTCATACATACATATTTACACGCAACAAACTACTGAAACAGCAAGGAGAAAGGAAGGAGCCAGAAGAAACATTCCATTCTGGGTAATTCAGAACAGGTACAGCATGGAATAGAGTCAAAAGGGGGACAGTTACACATATATTATATACATATACACATATATTATATATAAACTATAATATATATTATAGATATAATATATACATATATACACGCATACATATATATACATACACACATACATATATATATATCTATGTTTCTTGAGTTAGACAGAAAAGATGTGGTTCACTGCCCACAGGAGGCTAAGGTCACATTTTGAGTCAACCAACTGATAACGTCAGGAAAGCATTTTAAAGAAGCACAAACAGTAGGGGCTGTTTTCTATCTCTTTCTCAAACAGGGCATTTGATTAACCTTTTTTCTAAGATAAGAGAATCAATGACATGCATAGCCTGCTGCACGTGTATCTACTCACGAGGGAACCGTTTAAAATCTTTATAAAAATAAGGTGATTTCTACACTCAGGAGTCTAGACGGAATTTTGTTAATTCACTCTCAGAGGACATAGTAATTAGTGCAATATTTAAAGGGACAGGAAATAGTAATGAAGCTTTGGAGTTCTGCTGTAAAAAGGCATAATGACTAGAATATAGAATTTCAATTCTTGGCTTCTCTTCCCTGTGCTAAAATCTCCACAATTGAATTTGTAGATGACTTTAGTTTCATGAGTCAGACGTCCTCAGTTTGCTTCTCTATCTGTTCTGTAATTGCTACCAATTTCAGAATAGCCTGTAAAAATGAAGGCGTTCATTTCAGATTTATATTCTCCTAATATTTTTGAGCTTCTCTTTTAAGTTTCAGGCACTGTGCAGGTGTTTTTAATCCTCAAAGCATAGGTACTGACATCTTCTCCATTTTATAGCTGGACAAACTAAGGCTCAAAGAGGTTTCAGTAGATTTCCCAGACACACAAAGCTAGTAAGCTGGGAGCTAGAGTCTGAAGCAGGGCGCTGTGCTAATGTCCTTGAACTCATTGACGTCACTTTTACTAAATAAAAGGTAGAGGCCTCATTTCCTTTAAGTTGTCGTAGCAGAGAGTCTCTACTGAGTCTTTATCTTTGTGTATTTTAAAAATTAATTTTGGGACTTCCCTGGTGGTGCAGTGGTTAAGAATCCGCTTGCCAATGCAGGGAACACGGGTTCGAGCCTGGGTTCGAGCCTTGGTCCGGGAAGATCCCACATGCCGCGGAGCAGCTAAGCCCGTGTGCCACAGCTACTGAAGCCCGCATGCCTAGAGCCCGTGCTCCAGCAACAAGAGAAGCCACCGCAATGAGAAGCCCACACACCGCAACGAAGGGTAGCCCCCGCTCGCTGCAACTAGAGAAAGCCTGCATGCAGCAACGTAGACTCAACGCAGCCAAAAATAAATACATACATAAATGTATAAAGAAAAAAAATTAATTCACCTCTGGTGCCTCCGCTCATCTGAATTATTATTCTTTCATCATTTTATTTGGGCCAACAAAGTATTTTTCATCAACGTGAGCCACAATCTGCTATATCCAGGAATTTTTCATTGTCTCTATTATGTGCCAAGCTCTTCAGAATCCTCCTTTCATTGTGAAAACGTCCATTTTAAAACCTTTCCAAGTATGAAGCTGGCCACCTCAAGACTCAGCTTTATAACCCTCACCAGAAGAAAATTGACTGAATCTTCCTTTTCTGAAATGCTGAGAAGTCCTCTCTTCCCACATCAGTTCACATGATCATCAAATCTTAAGAAGAAAAGAACTGGACCGTTTTAACAGTTTCAGAGGATTTTTAAAAAGCAAAGGAATAGGAATATCTAATACAACCCCTTTGGTTCATCTTTTATGCTTTTACGTGATTTTTTTTTAATTTTGTGTCTTTACCAGTGCTATGCCTCGGTTTCCAAGTGACTCTCTGTAGAAACACAGAGCTTTGAGGAACCTTTACAGAGAAAGAAGTGAAGGCCCAGAGAGCTGTTTTTTGGCCTCACACGTTGATGTGAGAGCCAGTCGGGAGAGACACCCCAGGCCCCTCTCTCCCGCTCTGCCACAGGGTTGCCTCATTCCCACTGGTTTTCTCCTGGTACCTGGTTATCTTCAGGCTCCCTGTCAAACTGCTCACAGAGAAAGCTGTGTCTGCGCTTCCCTAGCAGAAACGGCTTCTGAAGTTATAATAGGTACCGATTTGCTTCCCTTGATGATACTAAAGCACCACCCTGCTGGTGTTAACTTTCCAGATCATCAGATAACGAATTGAGTCACCTCTGTGTTCCCAGCGGCTAGGCCATCCACTTGCTGACTAATGAGAAATTCAATGAAGGGCAGGGAAACGATTCTGGGGCGGCAAGTCAGAGGAGCAGAGATCGATTCTTTGGTACAGTCGTGCTTGTTAGGTCAAGGCGAACCGCCCCCTTGCAAAAAAACCTTAACGGGAAAAGAGAAATGAGAATTCCTTCTAGCTCTCGTGAGTCTTGTTTTAACTTACACATCTTGGAAAAATGAGAAACTGAAATGAAAGGGAATGAGAGCAAGGAGAGAGAGTGATTACCCTTACCCTAGGGGACAAGAGGAAGTTCAAAGCAGAACAGCAAGTCCAAATTTTTGTCCCTCCCCTGTAAAGAGCTGGCTCTCCTTTTCTGGAAGCCGGCAGGCTGCTCCAAGCAGTTGGCCACCTGTGAAATATTGCCCCGTGCTGGGTTTTCATCAGGAAAAACAAACACACGTCAAGTTTCCTCATGTGTAAAATGCAAAACACAACCTGTACCTCAGAGCGCTATGAGAATGGTGTGATATAACAAATGAAAATGTGCCCCAGCACAGGCCTGACCCAGAGAACGTGCTCCTTGAATGTTAGAGCATGTGGTGGACACAGAGCCCCCTTCTGTGAAGGGCTGGTCGCCCCCGCTGCTGGGAGTGCTGGCAGGGGTATAAAGGCCTGACCATTTGGGCCCAACATAGGGCAACTTGGATGGGCCGTTTAGTCACACCGCTCCCAGTGGGGTTGGCCTAATCTGTCGCCAGGCCTGCTTTGCAAGTCAGCTTCTCCCTCTGTCCACTCCTGCTTCCCCCTGCGCCCTTCCACAGGTGTTGACTCGCAGGGCACCCATAGTAAACATCCTGCCCACTAAACTCTGTCTCAGGGCCTGCTTCCCGGGCAACCCAACCTGCAGTAGGAGAGTATGGAATTCAGGGTTTAAAATGGTGTGTAGCTCTGGCTGGTACTAATACAGCTTGTGCAAACCTATTACCAAAAGATTTATAAAGCACCAGAAAAATACCCCTAAAATGTATGATGACTTTCAAAAGCTAACTCAAGTTAGTATTACTTGGCAAATGGGACCAGAAAATTAGCCACTGGGATAATTGACTCTTTGGGCAAACATTTCCAGCTGTAGGCTGCACTTCCTATATCTACCAATTCATTTTCAGATCTATTTGAGAGTTAAATGCATCTTTTAAAAATATAAGAAAATATGTGATTGAATATTTGGCTGATTTCTGTCTTTTATGCATTTTAAAGTAATTTTCACATGATTGTTTAATTTTCTCTATTTTTGAGAACTTAAAAGTTATAAAAATACAAAGAAAAATGTAACAAACTCCTATAGCCCCATCACCCCAAATTAATAGCTGTTGATATTTTCTAATGTTTGCTTCTGGTCATTTGTTTAAAATTCACATGCATGGTATTTTTTATTAGTTTGAGTACTTGAATTCAAATAAGCAGAAGAAGGATACACTGGTTATTGGGCCATTAAAGTAGAGAAGGAAAGTCTTGAGATGGCCTCATAAGACAGGCAAGTACAAGGGCAACTAGACAGTAGGTAGCACAGCCAAGATATGGCACAAGAACAGTCTTATTTGGAGCCACCGCTGGTCCTACCACACCTGCACACTAGACATCCCCACCTCTGGACTCTCAATATGGCTCTTTCGACCCTGAGTAATTTTTCAACTCTTCCTCAATCTTGGCATCACTCTCTCAAGATTCAAAGTCCATTCAAATGTCCTGGGTCACGCTATAGCTGTCAAGGTTGGGGAGAGGGTATATCTAACCCCCCTTGCAGAGACAAGACCCTGTCTCCCCAACTGACTCACAAATAATGGAGAGTGTCAGTTACTAAGCTCTTTTTTTCCCTCGGCTTCAAACCCTGTCTCCTGTATACCACTTTGTGATGCTGAGGCTGAGATTCTGTAAACCGCATTTCTCCTTTGCCAGCTGCTCTCTATATTGACTGCCAATAGAGGATTCTAGAAGAAAACTAGAAGTCTGGGGAAGAAAGAAAAGTGAAGGCTTCTTCCTGTTTACTTCCTGTGCCTGTCAGCATTAATCTATTAATGCTTCTTCGCCCCAGCAGTGGTGATTCACACCAGTAGTAGTAGTAGATTCCAGACTGCAGTTTTTCCAAGGCTCCCAGAACAAGGTCCTCATGCATCCTTTGAGCTCAAGGACACCAGGACCAGCCAGTCAGCCCCACTTCCTCACAGGTCCAAGTCCAAGCCCCGTGGGGCCCCTGCTCCAAGCCTCTAAGGTTTAAACATTCTAACCTTCTCCCTCTGCTCTTTCATTCCTGGGGGTGGTGGTCCTTAGTGTCTCCTCTTCGGTGAATTGCCGAGCCATATTTTATGTTCATTACTATTGTGTTATTTGTCTTCTCCTTATTGATTTGTAAGGCTGCTTTGTATATTCTGGGTACTCATCATTTTTGAGTGTCTTCTGTTGTTCATCATATGGCTTTTAACATTTTTGTGATAGCATGTGCCAAACAGACATTTTGTATTTTGATGCACAAATTTATTCATCTTTTCCCTTTTGCTTTGTGCTTTTTATGTCTTGTTGAAAGAAAGAGAGAAGAAGGCAGAGACGGAGGGAAGACGGAGGGAGGGAGGGAGAGAAAGAAGAAGGGAATGAAGCAATCTAACCCAAGATCATCTACTCATTCATTCACTGAATGAATGTTTATTGAGTGTCTGTGTTGTTCTTTCTTCTGCTGTTACTTACAGCAATAAATAAGACAGACAAGGCCTGCCCTTGTGGAGTTTACATAAATATAGAATTGACTGTGGGGAATGAAGGTGCTGTGAAGGAAAGTAAACAAGTGTAAGTGGATAGACAGGGACAAGGGAGCTACTTCACCTAGGGTGGTGGGGGGATGCCACTCTGAGCAGAGACCTGGAAGGAATGAGGGAGTAAGCAATGCACTTATCAGGGGCAGAAGCTTTCCAGACAGAGGGAAAAGTGGAGAAGAAGCCCTGAGAGGGCACAGACATTTGCGGTGTTGCAGGAGCAATTGGCAAGGAAGCCAGTGGGGCTGGAGTCCAGCGAGCAGGGGCAGGTGGTAGGAAATGAAGCGAGAGAGGTAGGCAGGGCAGGGGCCTCCTGGGGGCCACTGTGGAGAGGCAAGAAAGAGACCTTATCTTACTCACAATTTAAAAGAGTCACTGTGTTCTCCAGTACCGAGGACAGGTTGCGGGGGAGGCATGCGAGAAACCAGAGAGATTAGTTGGAAGGGACCACAGTATCCAGGCAAGAGATAATAACTGCATGAACTAGGTCATCAAGATCTTCTCCTTACATTTTCTTCTCTTTTTGTGTGTGTGTGTGTGTTTTTGCGGTACGCAGGCCTCTCGCTGTTGTGGCCTCTCCCGTTGCGGAGCACAGGCTCCGGATGCGCAGGCTCAGCGGCCATGGCCCACGGGCCCAGCTGCTCTGCGGCATGTGGGATCTTCCCGGACCCGGGCACGAACCCGTGTCCCCTGCACCGGCAGGCGGACTCTCAACCACTGCGCCACCAGGTAAGCCCCATTTTCTTCTCTTTTGAAACATTGTTTTGCTGCTGTTTTAACCTTTAGGACTTTAATGTAGCAGAATTTACTTGGGGACATGTTGTAGGAATCTAATTTTTTTAAACATCTTTATTGGAGTATAATTGCTTTACAATGGTGTGTTAGTTTCTGCTTTATAACAAAGTGAATCAGCTATACATATACATACGTCCCCATATCTCTTCCCTCTTGCGTCTCCCTCCCTCCCACCCTCCCTATCCCACCCCTCTAGGTGGTCACAAAGCACCGAGCTGATCTCCCTGTGCTATGTGGCTGCTTCCCACTAGCTATCTATTTTACGTTTGGTAGTGTATATATGTCCATGCCACTCTCTCACTGCGTCCCAGCTTACCCTTCCCCCTCCCCGTGTTAGGGATCTAATTTTAACTTTTCTCCATATGGAGAGCCAATTGTCCCAACACTGTTTATTGAATATAGTTGGTCTTTTTCCCAATTGATTTGTGAAACAAGCCATTTTACATATCAGTGGCTCTTTTGGGGCAAGGTCTCTATTCTGTTTAATGGATTAGTTTGTCTGTTCCTGTGCCAATACCATTCTATTCAAATTGTCGTAATTTTGAATTATGTCTTGATATCTACAAGGATGGGTTTCTTCTTTCTCCCCACTGCCATCTTTTGTTCTTTTTCAAAATTATTTAAGATTTTGTGCACTTTCATTGTTTCATATTAAATTTAGAATCAGTTGTTGTTGAGTCCCCCACCCCAAAAAATCCTGTAAAGGTTTTTGCTTTTAATTACACTAAATATATAGCTTAACCTAGGGAGAATTTACATCTATAGAGTATTAAGTCTTCCTAAGTGTAAATGTAGCAAGCTTTCCATATATTTAGTCCTTCAAAAAGTTTTTTTTTGTAAATTTATTTATTTTATTTTATTAATTTTGGGTTGCATTGGATCTTCGTTGCTGCCCACAGCCTTTTTTTAGTTGCGGTGAGCAGGGGCTGCTCTTCATTGAGGTGCGCGGGCTCTAGGCACGCGGGCTCGGTAGTTGTGGCGCATGGGCTTAGTCGTTGTGGCACACGGGCTTCAGTAGTTGTGGCATGTGGGCTCAGCAGTTGTGGCTCACGGGCTCTAGAGCACAGGCTCAGTAGTTGTGGCATACGGGCTTAGTTGCTCCACAGCATGTGGGAACTTCCCGGACCAGGGCTCGAACCCGTGTCCCCTGCATTGGCAAGCGGATTCTTAACCACTGCACCACCAGGGAAGTCCCCCTTCAATAAAGTTTAAAATTTTTCTCCATAGAATCCTCCCAAAACTTTATAATTTGTTATGAACTTCTGTTTTCCTATTGAGTTTTCTATTGGTTACTCCTGGTGACAAAGAACTTTATTTTTAGGGTCAATAAAAACTCTAATCAAGCATACAAAAGGCAGACAAGCAAATACAAAAAAAAGGTGGGCAAAGGACATGAACAGGCAATTCTCAGGAGAAACACAAATAACCAATTAACACAGTGAAGCTATTCAGCCTAAGTAGCAATCAAAGAAAGGCAAATTCAAACAACCCTGAGATAATCATTTTACACCTGCCAAAGTGGAAAAGTTTGTTTTCACATTCCTGTGCTTACTCTGTTTCGAGGGTAATACTAACAGACACTCTTATACTCTGCTGGTGAGAGTGTGATTGAGGAAAAAGAATGTAGCACAAGATTTCAAGAATTTTAAAAACTGTACATTCCCAATCCTAGGGATTCTGACCTGAGGGAAAAGTCAAAGATTATTGGGGAAAAAATGCTCATCAAAGAGCCATTTCTGATAACAAGAACCTGAAAGAACCTAAATCTCTGACACCAGCAGAATAGTTAAATAAAGGATGTTACAGCCTCATGATTAAATGGGGCAGCCATTATCATAACCATGTTTGAAAGATCTTTAATGGCTGAGAAAAATGCTCCTGATGAAATATTAAATGAAAAAGGGAGATATAAAGCTGTAATCTCTGTTTTTAGTATATATTAGACTAGAGAAAATACATCAGAATAGAACAGAATTTCTCTCTTTATAGTGGATTACCAGTGATTTTTATTTTTTGTTACAACTATTTCTGTTTCCTAAACTTTCTACAATGTGCATGTGTTGTTTTTTAGAAGCAGGACATGAAAATGTTAAGTAAATAACAAAGTCTCAAAACTGCTATAAGAAACTGGAAGTGTGAAAGGACCCACCTTGAATTCTCAGTTCACTTTTAAATGTTCGGTTTATTATATGTAATAACAGACACTGCCCGTGGACAGACTAGTCTCTGCTTGGAAGGGCAAAAAACTGGTTTTAACAATTTAGCTCCTAATGAGGAGGGGTCTACTTCGTAGTCTTAAGATCCTTAATCAAAGTTAACGCAGCAGTGAGATCTGAGAGCCACATAGTGTCAAGAATAGGGGCTTTGTCAGTGTATCTTAAAATGCATAGGATTTCTTTAAACCAGGAACTCTATAGTTCTAAAGTATGCATATTGTTCACTCATCCACTCGATAAATATTTTCATGCATATTTGGTTCTAGACTTTAATATAATGTTGGCATATTAAGAGAGATGAGTTTGTTGTGATTTTAGCAAAAAAACAAACGAGTTTTTTCTAAGGTTTATGTTGTGACTTGGTCCGGTGTCCAAGCCCAGCATATCCGCAAATATAATCCCACACACAACCTTTCTGGGGAATGTAATTCACTCCTCCTCGCCCTTGCAGCCAGGAAAGATTTCAGAGTATCCTTTTACACTTACGTGGAACTGCCTCCCAAGATATTTTTATCGTATCCTCAAAACCACTCATCTCCTTTGCATTTGCCTTTTATACTCATAATAACTTCGACTCTTTCCTCTTTCTGAAAACAAGGAAGTTCCCTTGATATTTGTGTATTTATTTTGCTAGGAAACAAACTGGAATTAAGCCCACGTTTCTATTCAGTGTCAATAGAGCTCATAAAGAGACCAGTTTCCCCCTCGGTTTAGGCCTCTTGGTCAAATTTACTCAGCTTCCCAGTCGGCAATCCATCCCACTCACAAACGCTGGGCTTCTCCAGAGAATAAATAACCTAGGCTGGGAGCTCGGTGACTAATCGTGTTTGCCCAGCCCTCACCATTCCCTCATTAAACAGCTTTTAAAATTCAGCTTCCTCTGTCTACCAGTGAGTAACTGAAATACAGAGGCTCTCCATCCCAAGCTCCAGTCTAAAATGGCACCCTCCTCTTGGGCCTTGCCCGGGTCCGCATGGGCACGCAGGCACGCTGTTGATGTGCTGTGTGTCCTCGCTCAGCGTTTGCCCAACTGGACAGACTCACGTCTGTCCTGATGTGTGCCCGCATCAGTAGTGTCTACATTCAAATGCAAGCCCCTCAGCCAGCAAGTACAGAGCCAAATGAAGGATTTTTATGCTCCCCCAAACGATGAGGCTACTTAGGTGAGGCACCTAGAGGCAGAAAGGAGAATGGTGGTTGCCAGGGGCTGGCGGCAGCGGGAGTTGGGGGTTAAGGTTTAAGGGAGGACAGAGTTTCAGTTTGAGAAGATGAAAAAGTTCCGGAGATGGATGGTGGGGACGGTTGCACAGTAATGTGAATGTAGTTCATGCCACAGAACTGTGCACTTAAAAATGGTTAAAATGGTAAATGTATGTGATGTATAATTTACAACATTCTTTAATAAACCAAGTCGATGGAAGGTTAAAAAAAAAAAGGAAAAAGGAAAAAGCAGCCTCGTTTCTCTCCTGTAACCCAAACCCTCTTATCTAGATGCTGCCACTTAACATTCCAGATGGGTGAGCTCTTAGATTTTCAGAGTTCCACACCAGGTCAACTGGTGAAAGGGAGCTCTGAAGAAAGGGAGAGAAGGGAGAGTTAGAGGCACACGCTGCCCAGGAGAGCCTGCAAGGAAACTGCACAAAAAGTGCACTTGGGCTCCACGATTCCTGCAGGCTCACTTTCCCGCCACTGGCTTCCTAGGTCCTGATTACGCAGATGGCCTTGTTTCTGCAATTCGTCTTGTTTGGGGGTGAGCGCCTCCATCCCCAACTTCAACAGAGTTGATTCTGTTTGCCCACCAGCTTCACAGACTGCAACCCTGGGTGAAGCACGTAGTTTCCCCACCTCCCACCCCGTCCAGGCCCTTGGGATCCCGCCCCAGCTGTGCCCTCCCCAAATAGCAGGGGAGACAGGATGGGACAGGTAAAGAGCAGTGGGCATTCAACTGTGCGTTTCTCTGAGCCTTTGCCCCAATTCCTAAGGAAAATTCCTAAAGTAAAAATGGAATTTTTGCTGGAAGAATTTTTAAGTCAAGCAAATCTGCCACATTCCTTAAACGACAGCTGCGGTAAGTACAGCTACTGTGTTGTTATGCAACATTCAGCCAATATTGGCACAACTGAGCACATGGGTAAAACATGAAATGCTTTCCCTGTTTTCCATGTTTTGCCACAAAATTCTGTTGAGAAAAGTCTGTGACTCTCCCCTGTCTGTCACTTCTGCGGGCTCATCCGGAAATTTAGAAAGTGCCCTTTCAGTTAAAACTCCTCCCCGGTGTAATGAGAGTCTTCTCTCTCGCCTTAGGTAACACATTCCTTTCTTACCTGAACTCACGTTCACCTGCACATGCTGAAGCGGCAACAACTCCTATTTTTATTTTGCACTTTCAAGGGGTGATATATAGGACTGAGGATTTTTAAATCCCAATTTCCAAGATAACTGAGATAGTGAAGACCCACTAATCTGTTATAAAGACCAAATTCTTCCATTCAGTTAACACCTCACAACTTCCCTGCTCCGTGGAAACAGTGTTGGTAACACTGCTCTATATTTGCAATCTGTTTAGGTGTAACACTGGTGGAAATTAACAGTAAAGTGTTACTTTAAGTGAACTTGGACGACAAATTTTGAACCTGAAATTGTAATTTATGCCATATAAATCTGATATGTCAAAAAAGGGAGAAAACGCTCAGAAAACTACTCAGAATATCCCAAGAATAGCTCTAAATTAGGCTTTCTTCAGCAATTGGAAAAACAAATTTTTTTGTTTCTAAGAAATCGATTTTTAAAATATTTAGAACACCTCCTTCCTTCTGGGAGAAAACCTTAATTATTCTTTTAGTTATAGGATTATAACAAATGAAAGAGAAGAACTGGTAAAAAGAGTTGAAAAGATTGTTCAGATGAAAAACCGAATATCTAGAATGGCAAGCCAAAATATTTTCCAAAGCCAGGTTCTAAACAGTGAACTACATCTTTCAAGATCCCCAAGGATCATTCCAGATTGAATTTCATAAAAAATAAGTACCATTTTGGCAAAAAAATGTTTATTCAACGATAGGATCGCCAAACCCTAACCAACACCCATTCACTATAACAAAATTTCAGTGCAGTAGTGTTAATGTTTAAATGGTCCTTACGAATTCCAATACAGTGTGTGATAAATACAAAACAATATAGGAGTGGCTTGCTTTATATAAAACACTAGATATGTTCCTGCAAAGATAAAGGTAACTTAAGTTTTGTTAGATTAAATCATATTTTTGAGACCTAACAATTCTCTATCTAAAGGAGAACTCTGACAAACCTCGTATTAAATGAAGCATTTTTAAAAGAAGACCATCCCCTCCTAATTTATGTGCTCTTTTAATGTGTCATTCCAGACATCAGGTTTTTGTAAAGGGGAGATTCTCCCACAATACAACCCCCAACCTTTAAGATAGCAAGATACAGGCACTGAGTATAGAAGTTTATCCTTTGTGTAAAAGGGATGAGGAAGACAATAGAAATCTGTATTTACTCGTATATGCACTTTTTAAATCCCGGGAATCATTCAGAAGCAATTAACAGTTGTGGTGACCTTTGAAAGGAGGTGAATGGGCAGACAGGAAATGAGTTAGGAGAGAGATCTTTCACCACATATTTTATACTTTTCGATTTTTGAAGCGTGTAAATGTATTACTCATTGAAAAAATATTTTTTTTAAATTCAAGGTCAGATTGAGTGATTCTAAGTCATGTATTCTCTACATATTCATTTCCATCTTGGGAGCCCTTTTTCCAGCCCCCCACCTGCTTTGCCTGGAAGCAGAGCCTGAGACAGGGATTCAGATGCTCATGATGGAGTGAAGGACTGCTCTCTGAAAAGCCTGTTTTGGAGAAGGGGAGGCAGAAGAAGGTGGGGAAAGAGGCAGGCAAGGATGAGGTCTCAGGTAAAGTCCAGAGCATAAATTGCACCACACATTGTCATTCCTCGAGACCAAAGGGCCAGCTTTCATACCCCAATATCACACTCTGGGCCTTGGGGTCAGGAGCAGGGGGCTGTAACCTCTCAGGCCATGGGGCTCCTGTTCGCCCAAAGGCAAGTCTCCAGAGATGGAGATGGGGCCAGCTGGGAGCAGCCAGCAACCAATATTCCTGGCAGCTGGCGGGTAGGTGCACAGCCTGGGAAGGGGGTGGAGGTGGGGCACCAGCAGCATCCCCTGCACTGGGGATTCTCCACCTTCACTGTTCATCAGAGTCCCATGGAGAGCTTCTCAAAACAAATGACTAGGTCCCAGCCCCAGAGTTTCTGATTCAGTAAGGGCAGGAAATTTCTAGCAAGTTCCCAGGTGATGCTTTGCTGCTGGTCCAGAAACCACATTTTGAGAACCACTGCCCTACAATATCTTTGCCTCTTGCCTCTCCTTTTCCTATATAGCCAATCTCAGGACCGTCTTATCTCCCTTTGAATCTTCTCCAAGGTACTTCCTCTCCATTCTCGTGGCTGACATTCCAGGGCAGCTTCTTATTTTATCAAGACCTAGATTAAGGGTAATTATTACATAGACAGAAAAGGGCGGGACCTATTGCGAATTACCTTTATTGGCTACCCTGATTAAAACCACAAGGTAATTATCTCACTTTAATTGTCTGCAAGTGCCACAGGGAGGGCTTGACATGGGTTCAAACAGCGGAAGCACTGCTGCAGTTCCTTGCCAGCGATCCGTGTGCTAACTATTCTTTTCTAGAAAAACATATACAGATCATCAAGTTCAATCGTTTTCGTGGGGTGGTGGCACTGTGTGCAAAGGAACAGCTCTCAGAACTGCGTGGGGGTAGGTCGCTGATCTCCGAACCTTACATTTTAGAGATAAGGAACCTGAGGCCCCGCTCGCAGGCATGTGCCTTAGAGTGACGCACAACCCCTTGTCCTGGGAGCATCCCAGCCTGGGATCCAGGATGAGGACCCCAGGTTTGGGCCTGTCACAGCCCAAGAACTTCAGCGACAGTTAGTTCACCAGCTCCGGCTCCACCTCCTGCTTTCCAGGCTCCTCATCCCCAGGAAACAATGAAGCTAACACTTACTGAGGCCCTGGTGTGTTTGAAACAATGTACCGGGGTTATCACGTATACCACCTCTTTATCTCCCTTACACATCTCACCAAGACCAACGGCAGGACTAGGGTGAGGCAAGAGGAGTACCTAATCCCAACCCTGACCAGAACCACCACCTTCAGGGCGGGAACAGCCACCCTCCGGGGATGCCCTGATCCTGGCATCCCTGACAGAGCCACGTCATCTCAAGTGACATTGTATTTGGGATTATGGCAGAACAGTGCACCCTGGGAAGTGATGGTGTCGTGCAATATTAGTCAATGAGAAGTTACCCTTAGGTTCTAAGAATCATGAACTCCTTTATAAAAAGGAGAGTGGTGGCAGCCACCCAGAAGAGCCAACTGTAGCCTCATTTTCATGTCATCAACCGTGTCCTTAAAGGTCATTTGGGAGTGGAGGCTTCTTTCGACATGTGATGTCTCTTTACATTGGGACGATTTCTCATGCCTTAGATGGAGTGGCTTCCTCCAGGCAGTTCCTCTTTGTAGGACTGTGCCATCCAGTATGGCAGCCATTAGCCACATGCGGCTATGTCTGATCAAATTTAAATCAGTTGAACAGTAAAATTAGAAATTCCATTTTCAGTTCCACCAGCCACATTTCAAGGGCTCAGTAGCCGCTTGTACCTAGTGGCTGCAGTACTTGACAGCACAGATATAAACATCTCTATCACTGCAGAAAGTTCTGTTGGACAGTGCTGGTATAGTGGCTTTCTCTAGCCTCGATTTATTCAAAAGCTTATTTCTCGAAGTCACCTAGAAAGAAAAAAATCATTTTCTCCTTAATTATACAGAATCTGATTTTGCCTTTAGTGTCATCCTTTAGTTCCTCTGTGACGCTTAACTGACCGAGCTCACTTTAAAAATAAGTTCATCTGTGTCGGCCGTTCTCAAAGTAGAGCCCAGAGATCCCTGAAGGTCCCCAAGACCCTTTCAGGGGGTCTGCAAGGTCAAAACTATTTTCATAGTAATGCTAAGACATTATCTTTTTCATTTTCATTCCTTTCAAATGTAGAGTGGAGTTTTCCAAAAGCTACACGATGTGTGATATCACAGAAGCAGATAAGATAATCCATGAATCTTCTATTAAGTCAGACATTAAAAGATTCGCAAAAATGTGAAAACAGTGCTACTGAGGAGGGCGATGAATTAGGAATTTGGGGTTAACATATACATACTACTATATATAAAATAGATAAACAGCAAGGACCTACTGTATAGCACAGGGAACTAAATTCAATATCTTATAATAACCTATAATGGGAAGGAATCTGAAAAAGAATAGATATATATATGTATGTATAACTGAATCACTTTGCTGTACACCTGAAACTAACACAACACTGTAAATCAACTATACTTCAAGCTAAAAAAAGATTACATTATATCAGAAAAAAAATGCTACTTTCTCACTAAATGTCTTTTGTTTTGGAAAGGAGTTATTTTTTTAATGTTATTTATGTTAACATGTAATGGCTTATTAATGTTATCTTAAATGAATTGATAATTTTAAATATCTGTTTTAGTATCTTATATGGTAAATATTGATATTTATAACGCATGTAGACAGTAGCTCTATGGGGGCTTCAATTATTATTATTTCTTTTTTAAGATCCTTATTGGAGTATAATTGCTTTACAATGATGTGTTAGTTTCTGTTTTATAACAAAGTGAATCAGTTATACATATACATATGTCCCCATATCTCCTCCCTCTTGTTTTTCCCTCCCACCCTCCCTATCCCACCCCTCTAGGCGGTCACAAAGCACCGAGCTGATCTCCCTGTGCTATGCGGCTGCTTCCCACTAGCTATCTGTTTTACGTTTGGTAGTGTATATATGCATGACTCTTTTTGAATTATGGTTTTCTCAGGGTATATGCCCAGCAGTGGGATTGCTGGGTCATATGGTAGCTCTATTTTTAGTTTTTTAAGGAACCTCCATACTGTTCTCCATAGTGGCTGTACCAATTCACATTCTGGGGGCTTCAATTATTTTTAAGGGTGCTTTTACACTAGACTAGAGACAAAAAAGTTTGAGCACTGCCAAACTATGTTATTAGTGATATCGTTGCTCATTTTTGTTTTCGTTCTGGTTTTTGACATATACCCATCACTAGATAAGAAAGACTGGTCCCATCCCAGATTCTCCCATTATTCCCAGCTCGTTTGCCGCAGCATTAAGGAGGCAATCATCTCCAATCCCTTATAGAATGAAACCGATGCGAATAGGAGAACAAGGGCTCTGTTGTCTCACTTGTAGTTTAGCAAAATGAACATCTTTCCAGGAAGTGGAGCAGCGGGCGATGAGAATGCACTGCAGAAATGTCCTCCCCACCCCCTAGCCCTTTTTCCCTCTTGACCTAAGAGAGGAGCTGGAGAAAAGTCCAGAACTTGAGAACAGAGAAAGCTAAACTCAAAGCATGCAATGCCCCGGGAACACTGAACTGAACAAGGTTGGCATTCGAATCAGTGGCTGCTAATAAGGTTGGTATTAAACTATTAAGAAATGAACTAAGGAGTGGGGAAATACGCACTTGTGTATTCTAGGAGTCGATTCTTTTTTTAAGAAATTCTAAAGAAGTGTCTATTTCACATTGTTAAAGCTTCGTGAGAATTTTTTTTTTTTTTTTTTTTTGCTAAAGTGTCAGAATCATACAGGAGGAAGCCATGTGCAAATATAGCTAAACTGCTCTGTCCCTGTGGGCAAAGGGAGTCAGGAACGGAGGAGAGGAAGGGCTCCTTAAACAGATGAAGGGATATTCAACACTCACTTTCTTTGGGGAAATAATCAAGTCTCTTAACTATAGACTCACCAATGCTTCCTACCTGTATGAAATGATTATAAATTTTAATGATAATGTAAATTGGTACAGCCGCTATGGAGAACAGTATGGAGGTTCCTCAAAAAACTAAAAATAGAACTACCATACGACCCAGCAATCCACTCCTGGGCATATACCCTGAGAAAACCATAATTCAAAAAGTCATGGACCACAATGTTCATTGCAGCTCTACTTACAACAGCCAGGACATGGAAGCAACCTAAGTGTCCATCAACAGATGAATGGATAAAGAAGGTGTGGCATAATATATGTACAACGGGATATTACTCAGCCATAAAAAAGAATGAAAAATGCCATTTGCAGCAACATGGCTGGACCTAGAGATTATCATAGTGAGTGAAGTAAGTCAGAAAGACAAATACCTTATGATATCACTTATATGTGGAATCTAAAATATGACAAAATTTTAATTAGGTTTAAGTGTATAGTCCAGTAGTATTAACAATATTCACATATATACAATGGAATATTACTCAGCCATAAATAGAAACAAAATTGAGTTATTTGTAGTGAGGTGGATGGACCTAGAGTCTGTCATACAGAGTGAAGTGAGTCAGAAAGAGAAAAACAAATACTGTATGCTAACACATATATGTGGAATCTAAAAAGAAAAAAAATGGCTCTGAAGAACCTAGGAGCAGGACAGGAATAAAGACGCAGACGTAGAGAATGGACTTGAGGACACGGCGGGGGGAAGGGTAAGCTGTGACAAAGTGAGAGAGTGGCATGGACATATATACACTACCAAATGTAGAATAGATAGCTAGTGGCAAGCAGCCGCATAGCACAGGGAAATCAGCCCAGTGCTTTGTGACCACCTAGAGGGGTGGGATAGGAAGGGTGGGAGGGAGATGCAAGAGGGAAGAGATATGGGAGCATATGTATATGTATAACTGATCCACTTTGTTATAAAGCAGAAACTAACACACCATTGTAAAGCAATTATACTCCAATAAAGATGTTAAAAGAAAAAAGTATCTGAACAAATAATAAAACTGAAGAGCATAGCAAAGTTTTGAATATTAATGACATAGAAAAGAGAAACCTAGAGCCTGGACCCTGAGATGCTGATCTGAGGGAAGTTATCAAAATGTTGGATAGTTATTTTCTTTTCTGCTTGTTTTTCTCTTTCAAGTGGGAGTAAGCAAAGGAACACAGGCAGCAGGGAGGTGGGAGGGATATCCTCCCAATAAACAGGGCTCTCTGAAGGCCTCTGCTGTGCCTCTTCCTCCTTGCTCCCCTCACCCACTCTCACCCCCTCAAATGATAACAACAGTAACAAAAGTAGCTCCCATGCATTGAGACCTTGAATGTTCTGAACACTTGCAGGTAGCAACTCGTTTAGTCCCACAAGCCTATGAGGTGGGTACTCTTGCCAAGCCGCACTTTACAGATGAGACACCTGAGGCACACAAAGGTACAGTAATTGTCCAAGGGTTTTGCGCTTCTGAGCCTAAGAGTTCTAAGAGGGACAAAAAAAGCATCGGTTTTGGTGGAGCGGATAATGGTTTCAGTTTACGATAAGAGAAATGTGCCATTTAAACCCAAGACTTTGTCCTCCTTTGAATATTACTCTTTAACATATTTTTAAAAATAATTATTGGAAAATCATTTAATGTTTATACTATTTAATTTTTTAAAATATATTTATTTTTTTATGGCTGCATCAGGTCTTCATTGCCACATGCGGGCTTTCTCTAGTTGCGGCGAGCGGGGGCTACTCTTGGTTGTGGTGTGCGGGCTTCTCATTGCGGTGGCTTCTCTTGTTGCGGAGCACGGGCTCTAGGCACACGGGCCTCAGTAGTTGTGGCTCGCAGGCTTTAAAGCGCGGACTCAGTAGTTGTGGCGCAGGGGCTTAGTTGCTCCACGGCATGTGGGATCTTCCCGGACCAGGGCTCGAAGCCGCGTCCCCTGCATCAGCAGGTAGATTCTTAACAACTGCACCACCAGGGAAGTCCCTGTTTAATGTTTTAGTAGAAAAGACCTACATAAAAAGGAAAGAGAATGATATTTGTATTTCTCTTTACTGTCCACATTTAAGAAGAGCCTAATTGCTGATGCTCAGCTGCTGCTTCTGTAAAATGCGGGTAAAATACCAACTTCTTAAGATTGCTAGAAGGATTTGATAACAAAAGTACAAACCGTGCCTAATGCCTCCTGGTACGCAGTAGGTGATGAATAAGTGGCAGCTGTAATAATGGTTCCTTCACCCTCTGTCCGCATTTCTATGCTTTACTTTCTCCTCTGTGTTGATTTCATTCCAAGTCAGACAAGCTCACATCTTGTGGTGGCAGGATGGCTGCCAGCAGGTTCAAGTATTATATATACCCCCTCCCCCCAGCAACTTCAGCAGGAAAGCAAGGGATGCGACCGAAGTGCCAGGGACTGTGAAGGGTCTGAGATTTCACCCTCTTTGCAAACTAACAGTTTATCCTGCCACAGTTTCATGGATGCTGGGAGAAGACACAAAACTCCTAGGTCAGAGATGTCGGATAGTTTATTACTCACAGCAATAGCAGTAACTAGAGTATCAGCATTTTTGTGTTGGTTCCCCAGACCCAATTCCCATAGGGCAATACAAAGAAGGCCCAGTGACACCTGTACACAGGGGATTGTATTATAGGAGAGGAGCCTTGAGCTTGACGAACCTAGTCTTTTATAACTGTCTCGAGAGAACTATTATCTGTACTACGCAGGACAGGAAGCCTGCCTGTCCTTCACTCGGGAGGAAGACAGTATCTTTTTTTCTTTTTGGATGTTTGTATTTTACTTTTATTTACATTTCTAGAACTGTTTAAAATACAGAAA
Source organism: Globicephala melas (assembly GCF_963455315.2). Lineage (NCBI taxonomy): Eukaryota > Metazoa > Chordata > Mammalia > Artiodactyla > Delphinidae > Globicephala > Globicephala melas. Next base: position 109,412,729 of record NC_083335.1, read on the forward strand.
AACACAAAGGATAACACAATAAATACCTATATTCCTATCATGCAGAGTTAAAACTTTTAACATTTGGTCATATTTGTTTCCCTTTTTCTTTTTTTTGGTAGTTGTTTTCAAGAAATAAACTATTGAAATCACAAGTTCCCCACTCCCCAACCCCCAATCTTGCCCTCCACACTTGTAAGCTACATTGTGAGTTTGGTATCCTTCTAGCCCTTTTTTTTTTTTCACATCTTTATTGGAGTATAATTGCTTTACAATGTTGTGTTGGTTTCTGCTCCATAACAAAGTGCATCAGCTATACATATACATATGTTCCCATATCTCTTCCCTCTTGTGTCTCCCTCCCTCCCACCCTCCCTATCCCACCCCTCTAGGTGGTCACAAAGCACCGAGCTGATCTCCCTGTGCTATGCGGCTGCTTCCCACTAGCTATCTACCTTACGTTTGGTAGTGTATATATGTCCATGCCTCTCTCTTGCTTTGTCACAGCTCACCCTTCCCCCTCCCTATATCCTCAAGTCTATTCTCTAGTAGGTCTGTGTCTTTATTCCTGTCTTACCCCTAGGTTCTTCATGACATTTTTTTCCCTTAAATTCCATATATATGTGTTAGCATACAGTATTTGTCTATCTCTTTCTGACTTACTTCACTCTATATGACAGACTCTAGGTCTATCCACCTCAATTTCGTTTCTTTTTATGGCTGAGTAATATTCCATTGTACACATGTGCCACATCTTCTTTATTCATTCATCCGATGATGGACACTTAGGTTGCTTCCATTTCCTGGCTATTGTAAATAGAGCTGCAATGAACATTTTGGTACATGACTCTTTTTGAATTATGGTTTTCTCAGGGTATATGCCCAGTAGTGGGATTGCTGGGTCATATGGTAGTCCTATTTGTAGTTTTTTAAGGAACCTCCATACTGTTCTCCATAGTGGCTGTACCAATTCACATTCCCACCAGCAGTGCAAGAGGGTTCCCTTTTCTCCACACCCTCTCCAGCATTTATTGTTTCTAGATTTTTTGATGATGGCCATTCTGACTGGTGTGAGATGATATCTCATTGTAGTTTTGATTTGCATTTCTCTAATGATTAATGATGTTGAGCATTCTTTCATGTGTTTGTTGGAAGTCTGTATATCTTCTTTGGAGAAATGTCTATTTAGGTCTTCTGCCCATTTTTGGATTGGGTTGTTTGTTTTTTTGATATTGAGCTGCATGAGCTGCTTGTAAATTTTGGAGATTAATCTTTTGTCAGTTGCTTCATTTGCAAATATTTTCTCCCATTCTGAGGGTTGCCTTTGGTCCCGTTTATGGTTTCATTTGCTGTGCAAAAGCTTTGAAGTTTCATTAGGTCCCATGTGTTTATTTTTGTTTTTATTTCCATCTCTCTAGGAGGTGGGTCAAAAAGGATCTTGCTCTGATTTATGTCATAGAGTGTTCTGCTTATGTTTTCCTCTAAGAGTTTGATAGTTTCTGGCCTTACGTTTAGGTCTTTACTCCATTTTGAGCTTTTTTTTGTGTATGGTGTTAGGGAGTGATCTAATCTCATATTTTTACATGTACCTGTCCAGTTTTCCCAGCACCACTTATTGAAGAGGCTGTCCTTTCTCCACTGTACATTCCTGCCTCCTTCATCAAAGATAAGGTGACCATATGTGCGTGGGTTTATCTCTGGGCTTTCTATCCTGTTCCATTGATCTATATTTCTGTTTTTGTGCCAGTACCATACTGCCTTGATTACTGTAGCTTTGTAGTATAGTCTGAAGTCAGGGAGCCTGATTCCTCCAGCTCCGTTTTTCGTTCTCAAAATTGCTTCGGCTATTCGGGGTCTTTTGTGTTTCCATACAAATTGTGAAATTTTTTGTTCTAGTTCCGTGAAAAATGCCAGTGGTAGTTTGATACGGATTGCATTGAATCTGTAGATTGCTTTGGGTAGTAGAGTCATTTTCACAATGTTGATTCTTCTAATCCAAGAACATGGTATATCTCTCCATCTATTTGTGTCATCTTTAATTTCTTTCATCAGTGTCTTATAATTTTCTGCATACAGGTCTTTTGTCTCCTTAGGTAGGTTTATTCCTAGATATTTTATTCTTTTTGTTGCAATGGTAAATGGGAGTGTTTTCTTGATTTCACTTTCAGGTTTTTCATCATTAGTGTATAGGAATTCCAGAGATTTCTGTGCATTAATTTTGTATCCTGCTACTTTACCAAATTCATTGATTAGCTCTAGTAGTTTTCTGGTAGCATCTTTAGGATTCTCTATGCATAGTATCATGTCATCTGCAAACAGTGACAGCTTTACTTCTTCTTTTCCGATTTGGATTCCTTTTATTTCCTTTTTTTCTCTGATTGCTGTGGCTAAAACTTCCAAAACTATGTTGAATAATAGTGGTGAGAGTGGGCAACCTTGTCTTGTTCCTGATCTTAGTGGAAATGCTTTCAGTTTTTCACCATTGAGGCTGTGGGTTTGTCATATATGGCCTTTATTATGTTGAGGCAAGTTCCCTCTGTGCCTACTTTCTGCAGGGTTTTTATCATAAATGGGTGTTGAATTTTGTCGAAAGCTTTCTCTGCATCTATTGAGATGATCATATGGTTTTTCTCCTTCAGTTTGTTAATATGGTGTATCACGTTGATTGATTTGCGTATATTGAAGAATCCTTGCATTCCTGGGGTAAACCCCACTGGATCATGGTGTATGATCCTTTTAATGTGCTGTTGGATTCTGTTTGCTAGTATTTTGTGGAGGAGTTTTGCATCTGTGTTCATCAGTGATATTGGCCTGTAGTTTTCTTTCTTTGTGACATCTTTGTCTGGTTTTGGTATCAGGGTGATGGTGACCTCGTAGAATGAGTTTGGGAGCGTTCCTCCCTCTGCTATATTTTGGAAGAGTTTGAGAAGGACAGGTGTTAGCTCTTCTCTAAATGTTTGATAGAATTCGCCTGTGAAGCCATCTGGTCCTGGGCTTTTGTTTTGGAAGATTTTTAATCACAGTTTCAATTTCAGTGCTTGTGATTGGTCTGTTCATATTTTCTATTTCTTCTGGTTCAGTCTTGGCAGGTTGTGCATTTCTAAGAATTTGTCCATTTCTTCCAGGTTGTCCATTTTATTGGCATAGAGTTGCTTGTAGTAATCTCTCATGATCTTTTGTATTTCTGCAAGTGTCAGTCGTTACTTCTCCTTTTTCATTTCTAATTCTGTTGATTTGAGTCTTGGAAGAAGACAGTATCTTAATCTTCCAAGATTGTTGGCTACATAAACCTCCTGGAAAAGATAGTCTGGAGCAAAGGACATTCAGTGCCTCACTCACAACATGGGCAAAAATGTGAGATACCCGTGGAGAATTGTCTCCCAAAAGAGAATTCCAGAATTGAGTTTCATTGGTTTGCCTTGGGTCATATCTGCATTGCTGAACCAGTCACTTCAGTCAGGGGGAAGGACTGCATTGACTGGCCAGGCCTGAGCCGTATCGCAGAACTGGGGAGAGGGCGTGGCCCCAAAGCAAAAAACATCCGGTAGCTCCACACCTTCCATTTCCAAATGTGACAGGTGGTGGCAACGATCACTCTATGGCTACAAATGTGTGAAAATGCCTCTTGACTCACGTAGAAATTTTCTATTTTGGCACTAGCACCACAATACTGTAGCACGTTACTGATGTCCATCAACTATAACTAAATGTAGTACAGTAGTTATGTCAAAAGAAAGTCAATTTAAAACCAAATACTATGAGGTGACACGTTGAGGGCAGTACTTAATTTCTCAAGACAGTCTTCCTAAGAAAGTGTGAGATAGTTTGATAAAAGTTACACTGATAAATGGCTGGCTTTATGTTTTAGCTCATCACATTATTCTTTTGCAACTTAATTGTTTACATGTGTTCTCTCTTTGAAGGTCCCAATGTAGTAATGAGAGCCACTATGTTGGAATACCCATGTCTATTTGTTTAATGCTCTCTTTGAATTTGCCAAGGTAACCATCAAACAAAGCCTGGATGGCCATATGTCTGACAAGAATGTTATGAATGGGGCAGGAGGCTATGATAGATGTGTTTCCCAAACTGCATGGAACCTTTGATTATCTTATTATGTCAACATGTTTTTGTAAAAAGAAAAAAACAACCAAAAAAACCCCAAATTCCATGACCAAATTTAAGAGGCATGCTACAAAGGTGAACAGGTTTCTGTCTTGCAGGATTTCTCAGTGCCTTTAAAGTAGTAACATGCACTGTGAATCTCCACAAGAGAGATAGAGAATGCAGAATTACCCATACTTCTTTGATCTCAGAACAAGTTTTTTTCATAGAAAACCTAATAATAATTCAATGAAACACTGTAAACGATGAACATTAACAATCCTTACCAAATCAGAGATTTTATAATTCTGTTACTTTATCCTCCACTGAAGACCCAATAGAAATGTGACCAGCGATTTTTACATTTTGATATAATTAAGTGACAGTGTCAACAGGGCTAAAATTTCCCCGGTAGATTATGCAATTTTTCAACAAATTACTGAACTTTTAGTTCAGCTCCAAGTTCTTTTACTGTAACAGAGCATTTGGGATTTATCTAACTGTGTCAAAATTAAACATGATTATTACAGACCAAGAGAGACAAAATAAAGTCAAAACTATCTGAACACTGGCATTTTCTTCAGGCTAAAATATACTTTTTACAGAGTGTACAACCATAAAACTAGCATTATTGTCAAGCTAGGATTAGTATTATCGTATTGTAGATACACTGAGTTGCTTTTCGCGATTTTGAAAGGCAGTTTCATATTCCCAACTGTAATAGAGTGCCTGAGAAATCACACCCATCTTGCTAAAACCAGTGTAATTATGAGAGTGAAAACAACTAAATATCTTTGACACAGCCCTTTGGCTGTCTTGTAATACTGAGACATTAAGGCAGTCTGTTGCTCTGAAGAAATGTGGAAGCTGCTCTTCCATTCTAGTTTGAAACAAAAGTTGGTAGCATAAAATTGATAAGTAAATGAACCAGGAAAGGTATCCATATTTTTTGTAATAGCCTTGCCCTGGAGAATAAATCCCCCACTGAAAGAGTAGTTTGCTGTAGAAAATGAGCAAATCATAGACTCTCAGAGGCAAAAAGGACCTTAGAGATCATCTGGTATTATGTAGACCAAGTTGTGCAATTTAGTTTTTGGAAGCAGTAGGTATGGCGATGGGAAAAAGATGCCTCAAGGTGGATAATGTCTTATTACACTTATTGTTTCACATTACTTTCCCATGTGAGACCGCTCCAACAATTGCACACACTCTTCCCAGACTTGGAGTTGGGAGCTAACAAAAGAAAGCAACAGGGACAGTGGAGAATCCATTTTGATGGTGGTGGCAACAGCACTGGCAGCAGTGGTAGTCACATCTGGATTCCAGGGCAGAGGTGGCAGCATCCAATGCCACTGGTGCAGTGACACAAGCTGTGACATCCAGTGTTGACTGGAAGCAAGAAGAATGTCACACTGAGGTGTGACTTTTGGTAGTTTGGGCTGCATCGGCCAAGGTCTGAGCTAGGGTCCAGCTGTCCTGAAGATTTTTTTTTTTTTTTTTTTGCGGTACGCGGGCCTCTCACTGTTGTGGCCTCTCCCGTTGTGGAGCACAGGCTCCGGACACGCAGGCTCAGCGGCCATGGCTCACGGGCCCAGCCGCTCCGCGGCATGTGGGATCTTCCCGGACCGAGGCACAAACCCGTGTCCCCTGCATCGGCAGGCGGACTCCCAACCACTGCGCCACCAGGGAAGCCCTGTCCTGAAGATACTTTGTGAGCTACCCAAAATCTTTTCATTAAACCTTTTCCCATTTAAGTCATCCAGAGTTCAGTTTATTCTTCCAGAGAAAGGGAGTCTGGGAGATGGCTTTTTAGGTGGTCTCATCGAGGTGTGCTAGCCTGATGTATACATGGCAGGCATCTCTTCTTGATACCAGCCTTCTGATAAGATTTCAGCACAGCCCTGTCTTTCTTGTTTGCTGTACAAATATCACCCAGTCCTAGGAGCGCCATGATGCATCTCATATACTGACCGTAGGAGAGAAGGCTAGCAAGGTCTTTGGGACCAAGCCTTAGAGGGCTGTGAATGTCAGGCATGGATTTTAAAGTTTCTGAGCAGAGGGATAGTATGACTATAGCTGCACTTTTATCATCCAATTATGTATAGAATTAATTGAGAAGAGGAATCCAAAAAGGCCAGTTGGGAGGCCATCACAACAATACATGTAAAGTGCTGGAGATCTAAACATGCGACTACTGGGTTATTCTTCCCATACTCAGCTGAACAACTAGACTTTATCCTCCAAGTCTCAGCTCAGATGCCAAATCACCAAGGAAGCCATGTCTGAACACCCAGCCAGGCCAGCCTGTTCTCTCTACCGTCAGACATTTGGGTGCATTCCTCTACAACAGCTCTCAACACATTATCTTGAAAGTATCAGTTTACGTGACAGTCTCTTTCAAAAACCTTACTGTTTCTCTTTGCATTCTAAGCACCTAGAAGCTCATGACATGGCCAGAAAGGACACGCAGATCTTCCCTCCCAAATCTGATCGAATTCCAAAATTTCCCATTTTGGCAGATGGCTCCTTGGCTCAAGCAGAAAACCTGCTGAGCCATCCATGGCTGACACATCTCTCTCCTTGCCACCAACTGCCTCCAGTCCCCCTCCCAATCCAATCCATCACCAAGTCATGCCTGGTCTACATTCAACATGTACCTGGAAAGAATTCACTCTTCTCTATTTCCACTGCCACCATTTTGACCCACCTGACTGTCATCTGTCACCTGGATGTTTGCAACAAACTCCTAACCTCTCCTTTTACACTTGTGATTTTTCATTTGGAACTTTTAAAATTCACACTGTTAATGAGTATGGATTGGGATAGGATAAAATGCACATACTTCAGTTGTCTAATTTGGTAAGTTTTGTCATAATACATGTTGAATTTAATTGAATAAATGCTCTTGATCTGTTTACATTGCGGCATACCGTATTCTAAGAGTGCCTGAAAGGTGGAGGCAGCCAACGCTTAACAGAGCCCTCACTTGTGTTTTGTTTTGTTTTTTCAACTTGAAAGTAATTATTTTAGTCAAGTTAAAAAAAACCTTTGTGTATAGACACAGTAATGTACCCATGTTACAAGTCTACAATGAATATTACAAGCTGAATGAATTTTCATAAATTGAACACCAGTGTAACCAAGCCTTGATCAAGAAACAGAACCTTAATTGCATCCAGAAATCCTCCTCCAGCCCCTGTCTAGTTTCTACCCACTGGTCTCTCCCAAGTATAACCATTATCCTGACTTACTTTTGTACTTTATATAAATGGAATCATACAGCATGTATTGCTTTGTGTTGGTTTCTTTTATTCATCTGAATTGTTGCATGAAACTGTAGACTTCTCATCCTCATTGCTATATGGATTTCTATGAAGTAACCATATCACAGTTTATTTATCCATTGTACCAATGATGGGCATTTAGCTTGTTTCCAGTTTAGGGTTATTATAAGTGGTGCTGCTGTGAACATTCTTGTACATATTTTTTGAGGAATATTTGTACACATTTGTGTTACCTCTGTCTAAGAGTACAATTTCTGGGTTACAGGGTATGCATATGTTTATCTTTAGCACAGTGGTTCTCAAAAATTCACATGAATCAGATTACCAGGAGGGCTTGTTCAACCACAGATCTCTGGGACTCACCTGGAGTTTCTCATTCCATAGGTCTGGGGGGACCACACTTTGAGAACCTTTGCTTAGCAGATACTGCCAAACAGGTTGACAAAGTATTTGTACCAACTGACCCTCCTGCCAGCAGCATACGAGAATGCCAGTTGCTCCATTTGGTATTAGCCTCCTTCTTTTAAATTTCAGCCATACGGATTGAAAAGGAAGGTTATCTTCTTGTGGTTTTAATTTACCTTTCCCTAGCGGCTAATGAAGTTGAGCTCCTTTCCTTAAGTTTATTGGCCATTTGGATACCTTTTAATGTGAAGTCTGTGTTAAAGTCTTTTGCTCATTTTTCTATTGAGTTGTCGTTCTCTTTCTTATTGAGTTGTAGGAATTCTTTATTTATTCTGGGTATCCGTTATTTGTTGGAGGTTTTTATATATATATATATCTTTATTGGAGTATAATTGCTTTACAATGGTGTGTTAGTTTCTGCTGTATAACAAAGTGAATCAGCTATACATATACATATATCCCCATATCTCCTCCCTCTTGCATCTCCCTCCCACCCTCCCTACCCCACCCCTCTAGGTGGTCACAAAGCACCGAGCTGATCTCCCTATGCTATGCGGCTGCTTCCCACTACCTATCTGTTTTACATTTGATAGTGTATATATGTCCATGCCACTCTCTCACTTCGTCCCAGCTTACCCTTCCCACTCCCCGTGTCCTCAAGTCCATTCTCTACATCTGCATCTTTATTCCTGTCCTGCACTTAGGTTCTTCAGAACGTTTTTGTTTTTTTTTAGATTCCATGTATATGCATTAGCATATGGTATTTGTTTTTCTCTTTCTGACTTACTTCACTCTGTATGACAGACTCTAGGTCCATACACCTCACTACAAATAACTCAATTTTGTTGCTTTTTATGGCTGAGTAATATTCCATTGTATATGCCACATCTTTTTTATCCGTTCATCTGTTGATGGACACTTAGGTTGCTTCCATGTCCTGGCTATTGTAAATGGAGCTGCAGTAAACATTGTGGTACACGACTCTTTTTGAATTATGGTTTTCTCAGGGTATATGCCCAGTAGTGAGATTGCTGGGTCATATGGTAGTTCTATGCGTAGGTTTTTAAGGAACCTCCATACTGTCCTCCATAGTGACTGTATCAATTTACATTCCCACCAGCAGTGCAAGAGGGTTCCCTTTTCTCCACACCCTCTCCAGCTTTTATTGTTTGTAGATTTTTTGATGATGGCCATTCTGACTGGTGTGACATGATACCTCATTGTAGTTTTGATTTGCATTTCTCTAATGATTAATGATGTTGAGCATTCTTTCATGTGTTTGTTGGCAGTCTGTATATCTTCTTTGGAGAAATGTCTGTTTAGGTCTTCTGCCCATTTTTGGATTGGGTTGTTTCTTTTCTTGATATTGAGCTGCATGAGCTGCTTGTATATTTTGGAGATTAATTATTTGTCAGTTGCTTCGTTTGCAAGCAAATATTTTCTCCCATTTTGAGGGTTGTCTTTTGGTCTTGTTTATGGTTTCCTTTGCTGTGCAAAAGCTTTGAAGTTTCATTAGGTCCCATTTGTTTATTTTTGTTTTTATTTCCATTTCTCTAGGAGGTGGGTCAAAAAGGATCTTCCTGTGATTTATGTCACAGAATGTTCTGCCTATGTTTTCCTGTAAGAGTTTGATAGTGTCTGGCCTGACATTTAGGTCTTTAATCCATTTTGAGTTTATTTTTGTGTATGGTGTTAGGGAGTGTTCTAATTTCATTCTTTTACATGTACCTGTCCAGTTTTCCCAGCACCACTTAGTGAAGAGGCTGTCTTTTCTCCATTGTATATTCTTGCCTCCTTTATCAAAGATCAGATGACCATACGTGTATGGGTTTATCGCTGCACTTCCTATCCTGTTCCATTGATCTATATTTCTGTTTTAGAGCCCTTACTTGTTATTCGCAGTAGTTATGTTCTAGAAGTTGCCGTTAGCGCTGAATTCGCAAAAACTGAAGCACTGCTCCTAGGGGAAATACAGACTTAGGCTCCTGTGGGCCTCTGGTCACATTTTCATCAACCAATCAACACACAACTTTATTTAATATGTCTTTATGTTGAAAGACACCTTATTTAATATATATTGTTGAATCATTAGCATTAAATTCCCAGCCAGTAGCACTGTAACTCACGCCGAACGAAGCTTCTTTGACACATGTATTTTCCCCACAAACCACATTGCAACTTTTTGTGCTTAGAGACACACGGCAGCACTTCAGCATTAGCTTGGGAACTATTTTAAACAACAAAAAAATCTCAAAAATATGAAAAATGTGGCACTGAATAAATATATTGCAAAAAGGACACTTGTTTACAGTTTTAGAGCTGGAACAGAAGAAGGCAGGGTGTTGCCTTATCTCACCTCAGCTGGGGACATGCATGTCGTGCAACTCCAACTTTTCACCTCTCTGCCCATGTCCACAAATGACCAGTAAAGCACCGAGAGTCTTGATTTGGAGGTTACAAATAAATTTTGGACCTTATCAGTATTCACAAGTACAGAACCTATGAATAATGACGATTGATTTTATGTCACTCCCTTGATTAAAACTCTTTAGTAGTTACTGATACTGCTCGGGGGAAAAAAGCAAATTTTTAATATTCTCTACAAAGCCCTACACGGTTTGCACCATCCTCATCACCTTGCCTGCACTCCCGATCACATCAGTTTCCTTGTGGTGATATCATACCTCATAACTAAATGTGTTACCTAGTTGTTTAACGTCTCTCTCCCCCACCGGCTCTAAGTTTCATGAGAGGTAGGACCATGCACTTTCGTTCCTCATTCTGTATCTTGTGCCTGTCACAGAGTCCAGTCCATAGCAGGCGACAAGATGCAACCATCAAGAGGCCAATAAAAGGTAAAGCACTTTTTGTGCTCTGCACCATGTGCCTCAGCCCACCGCTGATTCCACTGCAGCTGTGTGGACAGTACCGTGCATGCTGCAAGCACCCCACCTCATAGTTCTCCACATCTCTCTGCTTTTTTGCCTCAGGACTTTTCCCAAAGCTTTTCCCAAGGCTGTTTCTTCCAGGGCAGTCCAGAAGCACAGTTAGGGTGGGAGGATGCAGTTACTGTCCCAGAGAAAACCCTCAAGCGATGGCGGACGAGGGTGGATAAATGCTCCAGTGTCCAACACTGGGAAGACATTTCTGAGGTGCATTCTGCACGGTTCTTCAAAGGGCCCCCAGAGGCGCTGAGCTCAGTTGCCCACAGGGTAACCAGGTCAATGAGGCACATGTTCTTCGTGCTTCCTGTGACCATCTCCCAAATAAGCTACCTGCACCCAAGTCTGTTTTCAGGGTCTGCTTTCAAGTGAACCCAAACTAAGACAGCAGACATATGTTCTTCCTAGCATCTTTTGAACAACTAGCATTACCCTAAAGATGCAGATGGGACAGAACTGAAACAGAGGCTATGACAAATTCAGGACACTGAAGATAGTTCAGTAAACTGGAAGATAGAGAGCAAAGGAAAGTGTAGCAATGGATCAGACTGGAGGGGAAGGCAGAGGTCAGGTCAAGGGACATAACCTCACAGTGTTTGCTTTAGCAACTGCAAGCTCCAACAAGGTCAACCTCCAGAGAGTGAGGTAGGAGAGACATGTAATACACTCGTTGTATCCTTAGTGATCGTTTTCTCCTAAACTACTCATTATACTTCTGGGCCAAATAGATGAATAAGAGAGTCTTGGAGAAATAGATGTAACTTCAGAGAGAAGCTCCAGAAAGAAATAATGAGTAGGTGACTAACATCTTTGGAGTAAAGATACATTATTTCATGTGAAGCAAATGAAAACTTGAAGGGAACTTCTGTCTCTTGTGAGGCAATGACTAAGCTAACAGACGCAAAGGGATGTCGTAGGGGTCCTTCCACATATTTATGGAGGGGCCAGGAGGAGAGACTCTAGGTGGGTTTGCTAAACCCAGGCATCCCTATAGGTACCCAACTGGGAGAGTAGAGGAGGAAAGGACTTAAGCTAGAATTGGCCGACGGGAACTTAGGAGGTCTGTGTAAATCAACACCGACTTATTTCTCTGTGCTCCAGGAGGTGTAGAGGCAGTGCTAAAGAACTGAAAAGGCTACTATTCAGTGAAATAGAGTCATGTTGTTTGGAAGCTCTTGCCTCTCATAGCCCAGCAGTAAGTGCCTGGAGTTCCGACTTTGGATTGCAGTGAGTTACAGTGCATCATCATTTGGCAAACTCCAGTATCTCCTTTTGCCTGTTTGAAAATAAGCCAAATGTCACTGGCAGTTTACCGGTCAGAAATGAAGTGGGGGAAACTAGTAAATGACGGGGAAATAACGGGCAAGTAGAAAGTGAGGTATGAAAGTCTTTTTGCATAAGGCGGGAGAGGAATCTGATAAAGTGGGGGAAATTCTATTTGAAGAGATTATTTGTAAAATACTAGTGACGTCCTTCCTATTCTCGGAATTAGGGGCTTCCCAGATAGACCCACTACGGTATTTTTATATTACTTGACTCTAATAAAACTGCGGTCGTGCATTCTCTCTGTTATCACAGGCACCATCCTCCCTCATTAGTTCATTCACTGGTTTTCTTCAGAGCACTATTACACCACACTTGGAAAATCCCAGTGTATGGGCTGCACCAGCAAGTCGAGCCTTTAGATCTTGTGAAACCTTCACAAAATTCTTTCCATTAAATAGTGTTCACTGAAAATTATACCATTATCAAGATCCCTTGAGAAAAAGACATTAGACATCCTGGTGAAAATCACAGCCATCTCCAAGATGCTGTGACAACCCTCTTATTTTCCCTTTGTGACAGTTCACACTTGCACCAGGAGCAATTATACTCAGCAAGAGCCAGTACAAGGATTATCTCAGCACACTTGCATTTTATTTAGAATTGTGACTACCCTCTGACAACAAAAATTCTGACCTTTACTTCAGGAGGAAGTTCATATCTAGTTGATGCCTTGTTTAACAAGTCTAATTGGGATGACTGATTTGGAGAAGTTAAGTGAAAAGTATTAGTGTTTGAATTACAATTCACTCCTTTTAAGGTTCAGGTCCTCATTTTTAAAAAGCTGAAATCCGGGCTTCCCTGGTGGCGCAGTGGTTGAGAGTCCGCCTGCCGATGCAGGGGACACAGGTTCGTGCCCCGGTCTGGGAAGATCCCACATGCCGCAGAGCGGCTGGGCCCGTGAGCCATGGCCGCTGAGCCTGCGCGTCCGGAGCCTGTGCTCCGCAACGGGAGAGGCCACAACAGTGAGAGGCCCACGTACCGCAAAAAAAAAAAAAAAAAAAAAAATCTGAAATCCTCATCTCCCTCTTCACGCCAGCACCTTTCCTCCAGGTGTCACCTGTCAGTGTTGTACTCAGTGGCCTTTGCTGGTCTCAGTGGCGGTACTTAGTCGGTTCCTTGCTGCCAGAAGCAACTTCTGCATCCTGTCCACATACTCCCTACCCAAGCCAGATGTTTACAACTCAGTGTTCAAGCTTGTTTGCTCACCTGACATTGGCATTTGCCTTCATAGAAGACATCTTTGAAACTCCCTAGTTGCAAACAAACAAAAAAAGTCATTTTAGAATTAAACTGCTTCCTAATTTGTTCCCCACCATCTCATTCCTCTGGACAGTTTTATGGTCCTGCACAGGTTTCTGAGAGCTTCCTGTAAGTTATTTCACTCGTTCTTCTCTATAATCTGTAAGCAGGTATGGCACATTTTACTTGTGAGGAAACAGAGATATATAGGCGTCCAGTAATTTGGCCGGGGGCTCCCAGGTGGAAGGTGATAGAGAAGGAACTCAGACCCAGAACTCCTGTTACCTAACCCAGGGCTCTGATAATCATTCCCCTTCTTGCCTGGCCGTGATCTTCCAGAAGGAGCCACCCTTAGGCATCCCGATCATTTGCCTGAACTTTCTTGGGACTGCTGTCTTTGAGATTGGTGTCCCCTTGTTTCTCCCTGTCTCATCTCTGACCACCATGTACTAGTGTGTAGCAGATGGTATTAAGAGCCTTGGAATTTACCATTGCTTTACATGCTGACCCAATGATTCCCAAATACAAGCACCTGTGACTCTGCTTAGGGGCTTTCTCAGGCTGCTGGAACCCTCTCAGCCTGTGTGTAGGTAGCTAATACCCTTCTCCCTGCAACACACTCAGAAACAGCCCTCAACCAGTGGCTAATGGAAGTTGGTAGATAAATTCCCCAGCTCCCTTACCTCACTGGTAGAATAGGAAGCGTATTCTCCATTATCTCCCATTGTTTCTCAGGTGCATCGATCAGTATGCTGCTCAGTAATACTCCTTCTACCAGCTTCTTTTCCTTCACTATCTCAGTACTTTCTTACCAGTGCTTCCTGGGATCACCTGGCACACAAACTACTTGCACTCAAATTCTGTCTCAAGGTCTGCTTCTGAGGGAACCCCAACTAAGACAACATGTATGCCCCCTCATCCCAACCTGACTTCCTGGTTGGAATTTCCAGACTTCAGTACGAAGAAGCAGTTCTACTCAAAAATATTCCCTTGGCCTTAAGCAACTATAATACTTCCGCTTTGACTACCAACTTCCAGATTGGTCCTAAGTCCGCATTCCATCGCCTTCCTCATATCCTGTGTGCAGACTTTCTAAACATGTCTCCTGTCCCTGCACCCTCAGCCAGTCGTGCCACATACCTCCATCACCAATACCATACCCCCATCAGTTCTTGGAGTTCAACTGGATGGATGGATGTTACAGCCCAGATACATGACGGTATATTCTAGAGGGAACAGCAGGAAGAGAAGGCAGAATGCGTGTGTGAATGTGGGACTAGTAGGGGGTTCTCTGTGTCTGGAGAGTTCTGTGTGTCTAAGGAGAAGAGAGGGTGGGCAACCACCATTGGGGGAGCAGAGATTACATATAGAAGGACTGAGCATGCCTGTGAAGAAGTTTACATTTTATCCTGAGGTCAGCCAGTCAGCTCTCAAAGATTTCAAGCAGGAGAGCGCCAAGTTTAGGTTCATATTAAGAAAAATTACAGGAATTCCCTGGGGGTCCAGTGGTTACGACTCCGCACTTTCACTGCCAAGGGCACAGGTTCAATCCCTGGTCAGGAAACTAAGATCCCACAGGCGTGCGCTGCGGCAAAAAAAAAAAAAAAAAAAAAAAAAATTACTCTGAAGGCTCTATGGAGGGTAGTTTGGAGTAAACTATTATCTGAAATCAGATAAGAAATGTGAAAGCACAATGTAAACTGGGAAGATGACTCCAGGTGAAATATTTGGAGTCCTGAGGTAAATTACCCTAGGAGTCCTTACTTGCACAATGTAGTGCTCGCCTCTATTCTCTCCTCCAGTCCAGTCTGGGACCCCTGGTGGCAGGAGGCAACCGTGGATTTATGCCATCAACATTATTCAGTACCCACTATGTTCCAGGCATTGGGCTTGTGTTGGGGATGCATCACGTGCAGCCCTTTCCTTGGCAGAATTCACTGTGTAGCTTCCAGAACTCGCAGCCCCTGGAGACACCCACCTGTCCCTCTGCAGGCCTAATTGCAGGATTTTGTAGTAGCCATTACAAGGCTCTGATTATGCTGCACCCAGTGATGGAAACTGGTGTGAGACTAAGAGGGGCAGAAGATGGGACTAGTACTAGATGGGGAGAATATACATGTTTCCTAATAAATTGTTGAAAAGTGGACATATACAAATAATTTTGACATGGTTTTACATTAGGAACGCTTGAGGATTTTACATTTAAAAATGAAATGTTTGCTGCACTTGTGTCTCTCCTTTTCTGCTAAAAGAAAACATAATGCAGCTGAACCTAAATGAGATATATTTAAAAATTCAATGACATTTTACCAACAGTATGAATGAAATCTAAATGGTGCATGTCCTTGGATTGGAAGAATCAACATTGTGAAAATGACTCTACTACCCAAAGCAATCTACAGATTCATTGCAATCCCTATCAAACTACCAGTGGCATTTTTCACAGAACTAGAACAAAGAATTTCACAATTTGTATGGGAACACAAAAGACCCCGAAGAGCCAAAGCAATCTTGAAATCTGGAGAAAGAAAAACGGAGCTGGAGGAATCAGGCTCCCTGACTTCAGACTATACTACAAAGTTACAGTAATCAAGGCAGTATGGTACTGGCACAAAAACACAAATATACATCAATGGAACAGAATAGAAAGCCCAGAGATAAACCCACGCACATATGGTCACCTTATCTGTGATAAAAGAGGCAAGAGTATACAGTGGAGAAAAGACAGCCTCTTCAATAAGTGGTGCTGGGAAAACTGGACAGGTACATGTAAAAGAATGAAATTAGAACACTCCCTAACACCATACACAAAAATAAACTCAAAATGGATTAAAGACCTAAATGTCAGGCCAGACAATATAAAACTCTTAGAGGAAAACATAGGCAGAACACTGTATGACATATATCAGAGCAAGATCCTTTTTGACCCACCTCCTAGAGAAATGGAAATAAAAACAAAAATAAGCAAATGGGACCTAATTAAACTTCAAAGCTTTTGCACAGCAAAGGACCATAAACAAGACCAAAAGACAACCCTCAGAATGGGAGAAAATATTTGCAAATGAAGCAACTCACAAAGGACTAATCTCCAAAATTTACAGGCAGCTCATGCAGCTCAATATCAAAAAAAAAGAAACAACCCAATCCTAAAATGGGCAGAAGACCTAAACAGACATTTCTGCAAAGAGGATATACAGATTGCCAACAAACACACGAAAGGCTGCTCAACATCATTAATCATTAGAGAAATGCAAATCAAAACTACAGTGAGGTATCACCTCACACCGGTCAGAATGGCCATCATCAAAAAATCTAGAAACAATAAATGCTGGAGAGGGTGTGGAGAAAAGGGAACCCTCTTGCACTGTTGGTGGGAATGTACATTGCTACAGCCACTATGGAGAACAGTATGGAGGTTCCTTAAGAAACTAAAAATAGAACTACCATACGACCCAGCAATCCCACTACTGGGCATATACCCTGAGAAAACCATAATTCAAAAAGAGTCATGCACCAAAATGTTCATTGCAGCTCTATTTACAATAGCCAGGACATGGAAGCAACCTAAGTGTCCATCAACAGATGAATGGATAAAGAAGATGTGGCACATATATACAATGGAATATTACTCAGCCATAAAAGGGAATGAAACTGAGTTATTTGTAGTGAGGTGGATGGACCTAGAGACTGTCATACAGAGTGAAGTAAGCCAGAAAGAGAAAAAAATTACCGTATGCTAACACATATATATGGAATCTAAAAAAAAAAAAGGTCATGAAGAACCTAGGGGCAAGACGGGAATAAAGATGCAGACCTACTAGAGAATTTACTTGAGGATATGGGGAGGGGGAAGGGTAAGCTGGGACGAAGTGAGAGAGTGGCATGGTCATATATACACTACCAAACGTAAAATAGATAGCTAGTTGGAAGCAGCCGCATAGCACAGGGAGATCAGCTCGGTGCTTTGTGACCACCTAGAGGGGTGGGATAGGGAGGGTGGGAGGGAGGGAGATGCAAGAGGGAAGAGATATGGGGACATATGTATATGTATAACTGATTCACTTCGTTATAAAGCAGAAACTAACACACCATTGTAAAGCAATTACACTCCAATAAAGATGTTAAAAAAAAAAAGTAAAACTAAATGATGGGGACTTCTCTGGTGGAGCACTGGTTAAGAATCCGCCTGCCAATGCAGCGGACACGGGTTCGAGCCCTGGTCCGGGAAGATCCCACGTGCCGCAGAGCAACTAAGCCTATGCACCACAACTACTGAGCCTGCGCTCTAGAGCCTGCAAGCCGCAACTACTGAGCCCGTGTGCCACAGCTACTGAAGCCCACACGGCTAGAGCCCGTGGTCCACAACAAGAGAAGCCACCACAATTAGAAGCCCGCGCACCGCAACGAAGAGTAGCCCCCCCCCTCCGCAACTAGAGAAAGCCTGCGCGCAGCAGTGAAGACCCAACGCAGGCAAAAATAAACAAATAAATTTTAAAAATAGATAAATAAAAATAAAATTTTTTTTAAAAAAAACTAAATGGTGCATTGCCTTGAATGAAACAAGAGCATTTGCTAACTTTGATCATATAAAACATAAGTTCTTTTTTTCCATGGATGATGTTAATTCCCTAAATATAGCACAATGGTTTTGCATTATAATATTCTGTATAGTAGCCAGTTTACAGCTAATATTAACTCTCTAAATATGACTCAGCACACAATAGTTTTGCGTTTCAATATTTTTGGTAGTGGTTGGTTTATGTCAGAGGGAATGAAGGTTCTTATTTGATATAATCTCTCATTATCTTTTCACATACTATTTTTGATTAAATGTTCCCTCCCAATATCAGAACTGACCTTTTACAGAAATCTCTGCACCAGGGCAGAAATTGATCTCATAAGGCAAAGGGATATTAAATAACAGAGCGTGGCAGGGATGTATTATCGTACCCTTGTCTAGCGTTTTGCTGCTTGTGGATGGTGCTACCTTCCTAAAGTTATAATTAACATTCATGGGTGAACTCATTAAGGCCACAGAGAGGAAACACAAGTCAGCAAGGGCTACAGAAACCTAGACATATATCAGTAATCATCTTGGCACACTACTCAAAAATTGTGTCCAAAAAAAAGTTGTCAACAAGAGAGCTTCTAACTTAATCTTTGGCTTCTCATTCTTAATTCCCCCTCCTACCCTCACCCTAAAATGGGTTTGCTTTCAGAATAATCTAGAAATGGACAATGGACTTGCGCTGGGTGTGTCTCTGCATCTTTCTTCTTTGTCAGTCTTCGCAAGCCTTCATTTCCGGTATGTTTGACCAGGCTTTAGAATGTTTACATGACCCATTCCATTTTTCTTGCTATGGGGCAGCAGAGAGGGAGCCTGGCTCATTTTAGAAGGGATAAGAAGAGTGTTGTGCAAGATGTAGAAAATGAGAATATTTATAACTTTTGTGACGAAAAAATATCTGAAAAACCAAATTTAGATCTCGTATTTTAAATTTTTTTAGCTAAAAACCATAATATTTTCCATAAGCTCCAGAGTGACAGAGAGGAAAGGACTGTCTTGATTAAAAGTTCTCCTTTTTAAGGATAGTACTGGGAAGAAAGGAACTACATAGATTGTGTAATAAATATACCGTTGACCCTTGGACAACATGGGTTTGTACTGCACGGGTCCACCTATACATGAATTTTTTAAATAAATATACTAGATTGAGATGACTTGATGTCGTCTTCCAAGCGGGTTTCCTTCACCACTGACTCATCATGTGAGTAGTGAATCTCTATCATGCTTGTCTTTCCATCTTTGTCATGGGAATTAAGCCTTGTGTTGGCCATCTATGTAACAGCGGTGTTTGATTCTCCATAAGAGCCCAGTCATCTTTGAACCCTCAAATGACTAAAGTCAGAAGGTCAGTCAAATCTCGCCCTGAATTACAAATAAAGTATCCTTTTCTATAAACCACCCCCTCTTATATTCTACAGTGTTTTCTATGGCCTGGTAACTAACAACTAATGTTCTTAAATAGGAGACATTTCCAGGTCAATTTACAGGTTACTAAGCATTTTTGAGCTACTAATAGGCTCCGAGCTCTGAAGGGTGATGTGGGATCTCGCTACTCCAAGTGGGTCCACTGACCAGAGGTACCAGCATCCTCTGGGAGCTTGTTAGAAATGCAGAGATTGGGGCCTCTCCTCAGACTTCAGGAATCAGAATTTGCATTTTGACAAGATCCCCAGGAGAGTCCCATGCACATTCATGTCTGAGAAGCTCTGATATAAAAGACTGAGGAAAAAATAGTTCCTACACAGGCACCAATGTGATGGGACCTTTCTGGAGGAAGTTCAGGGAGGAGGGGGATATTCAGAAAGAGGCATCCCAATCCACCTGTTTGCAGATAGATATCTTAAATAGAGGTCATAGCATTTCACACCACAATCAGAGATAAGTTTTAAGAAAAGATAGCTCCTGGGAGGATACTGACTACATCCTCACACATACCTGCTTGTACTGACGCCACAGCTCCGGTTTTTCCCACCACCTTGGCTTGTCTGCTCACGGAAAGTGAGAAAAACCTGTGCTGGGCAAATAGGGACCAACTGCAGTGCCTGAGCATTAGGTCCCAGGGGTTGGGCCTGAGGTGGCTGCACTCACACCCCATTCACATCCCAATTCCTTTTGTTTTGGTTTTGGTTTTTTGGTTTTTTCTTTATAAATTTATGTATTTATTTATTTTTGGCTGCATTGGGTCTTTGTTGCTGTGCGCGGGCTTTCTCTAGTTGCAGCGAGCGGGGGCTACTCTTCGTTGCGGTGCGCGGGCTTCTCATCAAGAGTGGCAGTGGCTTCTCTTATTCCAGAGCACAGGCTCTAGGCCTGCGGGGTTCCGTAGTTGTGGCACGTGGGCTCAGCATTCGTGGCTCACGGGCTTTAGAGCACAGACTCAGTAGTTGTGGTGCACGGGCTTAGATGCTCCGCGGCATGTGGGATCTTCCCGGCCCAGGGCTTGAACCCGTGTCCCCTGCACTGGCAGGCGGATCCTTAACCACTGCACCACCAGGGAAGCCCCCCCAATCCGTTTTGAATCATATGCCCCCAAACAGCGACCTAGTACAGAAAAAATAAAATACTACTTCCCGGAGCCAGGATTTCTATTGACGAATCCTGAATCTATCCTCCAACATCTACACGCATCTTCAACAGGATGGAGCATGCTTGCTGAGCAGCCAGCCTCTGGGTTTGGGTACCAGCCCCATCACTTACTGTGTGGCCTTAGACAAATGCTTTAATTGCTCTGAGCTTCACTTTCCACATCTGTACACCCAGCCTTAATAATAGCTCCCATCTCCTGGACTAATTGTGAAGGTTCAATAGGTTAATACAAATAAAGCATTTTTAACACTGCCTGACACATAGTAAGAACTCAGTAAGTGACAGCTACTGTTACTGTCATCATTATTATAATTGCTATGATTACTGTTATCACTGGAGATCCACTTCAGATTGAACATTAATGAGCACTCTCTGGGTAGAGTTGTTCAACCAGTTCCATAGGCACACCGCCCCCAACTGTTTTTCATCCAGTCCATAATTCTCCATCTTATCAGGAAATGGATTTTTATAAATCACTGTGACAAACAGGACTAAAATCCGGTCATGGAGTCTTGACACCGGAACACGCCCCTAATCTGCCCAGAGCACTTACGATCTGGGGACTCACCGGGCATGAGTTCGTGACTCCGGGCTGTTTGCTGGCCACCCCCTTTTCCCTGTCTGAGTACCCATAAACCACTCAATTTAATAATTCATTCTAGAGTTTTGAGCAAACTCAATTTCCATTTTGAGGTGAGAAGTCTGGGGAAATTCGGACATCTTCCCTTTTCCAGTCTTTGAGCTCTCCTCTTCCCCACAGTTCCTCAGAATTACCAGCTGTGGCTCAGAAATTTCATCTGCATTTGTCTAAATTCTCTTGGATTGTCATTTTTCTGTGTCAGAAGACATAAATCCATTTATGGCAGCTTGTGGCTCTCTGCTGATCCCCTCACTTATCTCTGCCTTCAATCCCTCTTAACCAGATGTGTTCTGACCTTTCTGCATTCTCTCTACTGCCCACTGACATGACCCCATCAGACCCAAGCAGTCAGGCTAATCTCATTTTATTCTCTGTGAGCCAAGATAAATTGAAAAACCTAGCCCCAAAAGAGTTAGCTTTGATTCATTTGGGGTTAAAATTGTTCTGATAATAGTTTTACAGGCTTGTGTTTGTTCTTTCATAAATTAGAGCATGTTGGATGGGACTTTGGACCTAGAGTTGAGGACAGAGAAGTAGTGAGTAGCTCCACATGCTAAAGATGAGAGAGTGTTGGGAGTTTGGAGGTTTATGGGAGCGTGGATACTGGAGCCTGCTTCCAGCCTGGAGGCGTAGAACAGGGTAGAGCAAGGTGGATGCTGGAACAGCCCACCCTGGAAGGATGGTGAAGAAGGCCGGCAGTGGATGTGCTTGCATGGCACAATCTGGCAAGGCAAGAATGAGTGCATTTCCTGCAGGCCAAGGAGACATTGAGGAAGAAGATATCTGGGATTAAGCAATCATACCTCATCCCACTCAAGAGGGCTGCCCACTAGATCAAGGGACCCCCCAGTGGCAAGGGGCTTGGGGCAGACACCCAGTGGTGGTAGCTGACAGAGAGGGAGGAAAAAGAGACTGAGCCAGACCTCCTCCATCAGGGACCTGTATAATGGGGAGGCCTTCCAGCATCTTCTAAAATAGTACATGTGGCCCCCGTGGATCATCTGGGCATGTTATTAAAATGCAGGTTCTGATTCAGTGAGTCTGGGATGGGGCTCTGCTTTTCTAACAAGATCCCAGGTGATCCAGATTCTGCTGGTCCGTGAACTGACTTGAAGTGTCAAAGCCCTAAATCACTAGTTCTCAAGCTCTTTGGTTTCGGGATCCGTTTGCAGTCTTAAAAATTACTGAGGTCCCAAGGAGCTTTTGTTTATGTGCATTATAAGTATTGATATTTACTGAATTCAAACTTAAAACTGAGAATGTTTAATATTTATTAATTGATTCACTTAAAAATAACGTTAAAGCGCACTACAGGTTACCATAAAGAACCTATCTTTATGGAAAGATAACTATAGTTTCCAAGGGAAAAGAAAAATTAGTGAGTGGCGTTGTTTTACATTTTTGCAAACCTCTGACTTAGAAGATAGCTATATTCTCACACATCTGCATCTGCATTCAGTCTGTTGCCTCATGCAGCTTTGTAGTTGGAAAAGAAAGGAATTTTTAAAAAATATTTATTTGTTTTTATTTATTTATTATTTTGACTGAGCTGGGTCTTAGTTGCGGCATGTGGGATCTTTAGTTGCAGCATGCGGACTTCTTCTTCTTAGCCATGCATGTGGGCTCTAGTTCCCCGACCAGGGATCGAATCTGGGGCCCCTGCATTGGCAGCACGGAGTCTTACCCACTGGACCACCAGGGAAGTCCCCAAGAAAGGAATATTTTAATGGCCTTTTCAGGTAATTATAAGTACTCTTCTTTGATGCCACAGTAAAAGTCTATAAGAGATATTTTCTTAAACGTTCGTTACAATGTGAAATCTGAAACCACAACGATGAACTTTTCATACTCTTACATTAAAATCCGTCTATCTTGTACTTTGAATGAATCTTTTGGCCATACGTATTTTGTAAAATCATGCATTGATAATTTGAAAATATTGGTTCACTGAGTTATATAGATGTTCCAAATGTTTACATATTTCATTATATAATTTCAAAAAGTCACATTTGTTAATATCACCAGTGATCTCACCAGTCAGCTCACCAGAAATTTTTTTAAGAACTGGGAAGCTTTCATGCTCAAAAATGATGAATACAAGTTTTACAAAATTTTAATTTTTGCTTGAGACCTAAAATTTTATCCCTGACAACAAATGGTGTCAGTTGTTTTCCTTGAAGTGGCAGGTTTACTTTAATCACTTACAAGAAAATGGCTGCCACATACCTGAGTCTAAATAAGCAGAGTTTGTCTGTCAGGAATTCTTTCCCGTCAAAATGATTTTCCAGGAAAATAAGTTGCTAGTTCAGCTCGCAACTCAACCAACCATACACATAATTTTTCTCAAGATAACCATCATGCTTCGGTATACGGCAAAAGCGCTTTCTGCACACTTCCCATTTTATCATGCAGAGTGTTAAGAAGGTGTGTACTCACAGGTCAATATTTAACACAGTAATTTTTACTGCTTCGTCAAGGACATTCTTAATTGCAATTGGATTCTTAATTGAAATTGGATTCTGTTTTGTTTTGTTTTGTTACCAAGAGTGACAGCAATGAAGAATACCATGACTACTAGTAGAACTTAGTGTCACTGCTTTGCTTCACGCTAAGGGACAGGCAGTTTTATCCCCCATTGCTTTTGCATTATCATTGGAGATGCCAACACAGTGAAAAAGACAAATGACATCTCAGTGTTAATAAGCAAATAGTTCTGATCTCACAGACCACTGCCCTAAGGAATTCACCATGTGCCCCATAAGAAAGTCAGCATTTGGAAAGCTGCCACCAAGAGGGTACAGAGGCCTGGCAGTGTGCACCCAAAAAGCCATAACAACCAAGAGAGAGTAACAATAGCATCCCATTAAGTAAAAGACATTTTTGTGTTAAGTGAAGGATATATTTTAGAGCTAGATCAGGCCACTCCAACACAGCTCAACCTTAGGTTTGGGCAAGGAGAGGAAATGAGCGATTGAGATCAAAGTTGAAATTGAAATTTTAAGCTGGACTGGACTTCTAATAATCAAAAGTGACCAGAAAGTTATGGAACCTGCCCAAGATGTTATTAAGAAAACGGGAAGGGCAATAAGACAGAGCACAGTTGGAAACAGAGATTAAAGCTAAATAAAACACTTTCATGTCTCTATCCCCACTGAGTTGAAACTCTTCATTAAAAAGTTATGTCTAGTCCCCCTTCCATTTATAACACATACATATTTGAGCTAATTGAAAAGCTCCCTATGTAACATGCCATATTCCTTTTCTTCCTTGTCAACATCATATCATTCATCTATTCAACAAAGTTCGATTGAATGCCTACTGTGCCAGGCACTGTTCAAAGGGCTTGGGAAACACCAATGAAAAAACAGATGGATATTGTTGGTAGAGCTTACATTTGTAGTTGTTACTTTTTAAAGTATTTTTTTCCAATTAGCCATGCAGGCTCAGCTGCAAAACGTGCTGGAATTTTGGAGCAACATAGCAGGGTTCAAAGGAGCTTGGCAAAATATTCTGAGTGGTCCATAAAGCCGGTCCCAAGGAACATGGCCAGCAATCTATATCACAATGTTCCAGGGCCTGCTGGCTCCAACAGTCAAGGTTATCTGATAATCTGGTGGGCAGGAGCCCAACAGCAAAAGGCTTTGGGCAAGATCAATAAGAGTGGCAGCATCTTGATTTCAGTGGGATGTAGGAGGAACCCAATCCCAGCCAGTGTCTGGAGGCACAAGGGACAGGGTACATCTCCTTCAAAGAAGGGGACCTGGTGAAGGCTTGGCAGGGCAAGGGTCTTTGTCAGATGAGCTGGTGTTCACCTGGGAGCTTTAGTAGCAGGAACAGAAACCAGCTCACAGGCTGGAATGGACACTCCGGATTGGATTCAGAACAAAGAGCAGTTCAGCGGGTATGTGGCTGCTTCCTGCTGAGCTCTTTGAAGGGTGTGTTCCAGATCCAGTTTAAGATCATTAAAGGCACCACACTGTGAAAAGACATGTAATGTCAAATGAAAACAACCCTAAACCAGAAAATAAGTATAAGGAAATCCAACAAAGTTCTGCTTCTTTGCATGATGTCATCTTCAAAGTTGTCTCAGTACCATTTCCTTCAAATGGGTGTTTGTGGGGGTGGGGGTGGGGCACACATTGTGGCATGTGTGTGTACCATGATCTCATGTTTAGTCTGTCTCAGGGGTCATCTATACTGGTCTGTCCCCAGCCCAACAGGGAACATCAAGGACATATGATGGGAAATTCCAGAGTGAACCACCAGCATTCATGTGATCAGCCCTGAGCAGGCCTCTCTTTATGCCCTTGGCCTGTCCCTTCACCTCTGACTTTATCTTTACTCAGCACTTCCAGGTCATGACCCAGCCATTCTACTGCTCCAACACTCAGCAGTCCTATTTCATTCCTCAACTTTTCATTGTCCGCTCGTGGTGCTTCCTTGAAACAGCTCTTTCAGGAATGATCCCCTTCAATTCCTCTCCAAGTGCCCTTCATACCCCCCTGACTTCCTGATGAAACTTAACCGGACACCATCCGGCTTCCCCCTCCCAACCCCAGCCTGGATCCTGGAGGAAAGAGATCAAGCAGATAGTCCTTCCCTCTCCCTCTCCATCTCTCTCCCCGCAAGCAATAGTCATAAGACTCAAGGGAATTGCAAAGGCTCTAGAAGATGGTAGACCAGTAAAGAATGCTAGTGTCCTTACATTTAATTATCATAAAAGTCACAAAACAGAGCTTCTCAAAATGTCTTATGTTGTGCCACGTGCATCAAATCATCCTAGGGTGCTTGTTAAAAATGCAGATTACTGGGCTCAACTCCAGACCAACTGTCTTAGTCTGAGCTCCCTCAGAAATAGACCCTGAGACAAGGATTCAATTGCAGAAAGCTGATTTGGGGAGGTGGTCCCAGGAAACACTAGTAAGGGAAGGCAGCCAATAAAAGGTGTCCTGTCATGCCAGTTACTACTATGGGTAACTGGAGTTTCATCCCACTGGGAACTTTGAAAACAACATAGTACACTCGTCTCAGCATCCTGCCAGTGAAGAAGAGAGGGAGTCGAGGTGTTTGGACACCAACTCTCCTCAGTCACAGATTGAAGCTGCACTTGACTGGTGTTAATTCCCTGGTACTTCTGGCCTGCAAAATCATAGCCCTCTGGCAAAAAGAGGAAGGTGCTAGGAACTGGTGGTCAGGTTGGGTGCATTGGAATTGTAAGGGTTGAGGAAATATAGGCAGGGACCCCACATCATCTGCTATAGCAGCTAAATCAGCATACCTGTGTGAGGGGCTGGAACCTACATTTTGAACAAGTTCCTCACACTATAGTTGGAGAACATAGAATATTAAGAAAATGTAGTACACGTGAGATTGGATTTCTGATTTCCTAATGGCTTCTGTGAAGAAGAAGACACTTCTACTCTATCATCCCTCCCCCGCCCCCCCAAAAGAATCCAGTTTTAGTAAGCCCTCCTTTTCTTATAGAGAAAGCAATAGAACTTGAGTCTACCACTCACCATTATAATCCCTAGGCTGAAATTTCCTTTTGTACCAGGGGAGCTATTTTAGACAAACCCTGTGAACTTAAATAGGGAAAGTGATTCATTGGCATGTAAGGTCCGTTTCATGTTGATGTCAGGATGGAGAAATCAGATGGTGCTAAATGTTCTCTCAGGTCAATACTTGATGACTTCATAGCTTTCACCAGCGTTTTTAATGGTTCGACATTTAGCACTCAAGTCCAGGAGCTTTTTGCCAGCTCTTTGTGAAGGGGGAGGCGGGGGAGATGCTATTGAAAGGTTTTTTTCAAAAGGTTAGTTAATGCACTAGGGCATGGATTTCATTACATGATCGCATAACACTGAGTGGCAGAACGTATAGTGGGCAATCTAAAAATAATTACTGCTCAAATGTCGATTAACCAAGGGTTGGCCAGGAGCCGGACTTTGGAAATGTGAAGCTGGAGGCTGAGAGAGCAGGTTCCTGGGACCCCCATAAGGCTGCAGGTTGGGAGGGACTAAAATCAAATTCCTGCTATTGCAGGTCTCACTGACTTTCCCTTCCTGTTCTGCATAATCATAAGCTACTCCATGCCCACAGGAACTGCAAAGGGCTAACAAAGGGCTATCACAGTCCTTCTTTGCTATAGTCAGGAGCCACCTTATATATCTGTTAAGTGTCAATCTAGATTATCTGTGGTGGGTGCCATGCTCTTTCTGTAATACTGCCCTGCCTAGGAAAGTGCAGCGATTGGATACCAAGGGAAGAAAGAGACACTAACCCAGGGTGTGGAGCGGAAGGTTCTCCTAAGACAATCAGTCAGAAATGCTCAGGAGAGAGGCAGGGAAGTGAATCCGCGTAACCGAGCCCAACATTCTGAACTTCCGTCGTCTGCCAAGGCACTCACCATGGTATCATGTCTTTGTATCTTTTCTTGCCTGTCTCTCCTCCCTCCTGCCACCCCTACTGAGAGTTCCTTGAAGGGAAAGCTAAGCCCTGTTCATTCTTGGTAGGTTCCAGCGTTTTTTGGTCAACGGTCGTTCAGCAGTGAGTTGCGATTTTGGTGTTTTCCTAAGCAGCGGGTAAGCTCACGTCCTTCTACCCCACCATCTTGCGCTAATCCAAGCCCTGTTCATTCTTGAATCTTCTCTGACTAGTATCCAGTAAGCTCACACTGCATTTTGGTTGAGTGAATAAATGAAAAATAATTAAAGACCTCCCAGTGGTCAAAGCTGGAACAGTTTGAATAACAAAAGAAAGAAAGTAGTATTGGATTATAACTGCAAGTATAAAATAAATATCCATGAGTCCATACTGATATGAATAAATGATTGAATAAATTAATAAATGGGGAGAAGAAACAAATCTTCCATGCAGAAGAATTGAAAATAAATTTTGTAGCTACCCCACCCTGTAGGAAGTGGACCCTGACTTCCTACTCCTTAAATGTAGGCTGTGCAGAGTGACTCCCCTCCAAAGAGGACTGCATGGAAAGAAGGAAAACGAGGAGTAACCTTGCAGTGGAGAGACATGGCAAACACCGTGTCAGCCGGATGACCAGTATTAATGTCGAAAGTCAGCAGTCAGGTAGCTAGTATGTACCCCTGATGTGATGCGATGAAAATGACACTTTACCACTGTGATCTTCCTCCCCCAAACCCATAACCCCAGTTCAACCATAAGAAAAGCATCAGACAAAGCCCAACATAAAACTGTTCTAAAAAATAAAGTCTATTTTTAAAAAGAGAGAGAGAAGGTAAGAAGGAAAGAAGGGAGGAAGGGAAGGAGTGGAAGAGAAAGAAGGAGATGGAGGGTTTAGCTCTGTGCTATAGGTCATCACCAGGCCTGCTACAGCAAACCTGTAAGTAACCATAAATGGAAAGCTCCTAGGGCCCACAATGTAGGCACAGATAAGAGGCAGTTGCCCCTGTGATGCTCCAGCAGGAATTCAGGCCTGAGTGAGGGGCTTGCTAAGTGCCAGGCTACTGCCTTACATGATTGTACAAGTTGTTTCTGGATGCTGACATGGATGGAGTTTTAAAGGCTGCGGGCCCACGACTCTGGGTTCCTCTGACCTAGGAAACATCTTACTGTTTTCAGGCTGCCACGATCACTAAGAAAAGCAAGAGAAGTGAAGGGGAGCTGCGTCTCCATCGTTGCATTCTTATCTCATCTATATCATTCGCATG
Organism: Globicephala melas; assembly: GCF_963455315.2. Lineage (NCBI taxonomy): Eukaryota > Metazoa > Chordata > Mammalia > Artiodactyla > Delphinidae > Globicephala > Globicephala melas. Next base: position 109,441,486 of record NC_083335.1, read on the forward strand.
GTTTGTTAGCCGCTTTGGGAGAAAATGGAAGTAAAAGCAACCTGGAGGTGAGCTCCGGTTGTCAATCTCGCCCATCGTTGCCCCCAGACTAGAATCTGGCCTAGTCCCTGTGTAATCGTGGACTAGTTTGGACCTGAGGTTACCTCACCCAGTGGATACTGCTGACTTCTTCCATTCTGAATACTGTATCTGGCCTGCCCAGTGAACTAACATCTATTGAGGGCTTTCTGGGTGCTGGCAGGCTTTCCATGTTGTTGCAATAATGCTACTATTTATGCAGAGGGGGTTATCTTTCCCCACCTGGAAACAAGAACTTGAAGTTTTAGGAGGAGTTGTGATCACATTTTTACACTTCCTGATCGGAGGAAAAGCAGAATAGATGAAGTCGTCATCACAGGAGACCCCAAGCCCCTGGTGGTCTCACAAGGTTTGCAGTCCACAGTTCTACTTCTTCTTTCCCAGGTAGTAAGATGGCCTCATACAGGGATTAGCATAACTATGGCCCAGAGGCAGAGACCCTGGGTTTTATTCCCGTTCTGCCACTGACTAGTTAGAACGTTGCTCAGTATTGATGCTGACAGACACTCCGTGGTGGTAACAGCACAAAATATGCTGAGGAACTGGCCACATCTTTTTGTTCCATTCATTTTGATAATAACTAACATTATATCTCAGTTTGCAGTGTTCACACAAACCTTATCTTGCTTGCTTTTCAAAAGAGTTCTCTGAGATAACCGGAAGAGTAGTTATTATCTCCATTTTGAAGAAAAGGAAGCCAGGGCTCAGAGAAATTAAGCAACTGGTAACAAACTAATGTGGCAACTTAGCAAATGGCTCCTCCTGAAACCTACAGTCAGGAGCCATCTTATGTGTGTTAGATATCAGCTTAATGGTGTTTCCTGGGGCGCCCTTTCTGCTCTTCTTACAAGTGCCATCGATTGGATTTCTTTTAATCTCAAACTCTCATAAGTCTACAAATTGGGCTGATTGTTAAAAATGAAGAAACAGGTTCAAAGTTACCCGGCCAAAGTTACCTGCTAAGAAGGTCTCAGCAGTATGAATCCAGACCTAATAAGACAACAGAACTCCTGTCCTTCCCTCTCAGGCACAGTCCTTTCCTAAGGTTACACCGTCCCTGAGTGACATCCTTCACACCTGTAACATGTTAACCGTCAGATGTGTCTCCGGCCCAGACTTCTGAGCTCCAGGTGCACTTACACAACAGCCTGCTAGCCATCTCCACTTGGGTGTCCCATACACATCTCTAGGCCAAGCCAACACATCCTACAGTGAACTCATACATCTCCCAAACCTGCTCCTCCTTGGGGACTTCCGACTGCAGTTAATAGCACCACAGTCCAGTCCCCTGCACAAATCCGAAACGTGGAAGTCCTGTGACAGCCCTTTCTCTCCCTCCCCCTGCCCTCAATTGGTGAGCCTTCTCAATTCTTTCTCCTAAACATGTCTCCGACCACTCTGCTGCTTCATCTCCCCTGCGTCTCTCAATCAGTTATCCTTTATCTTCTGCAATAGACCTCCTGGCCTCAAGTCTCACCCCACCCCTCAGACTCCTCTCTACCTGGAAAAGTGGCTCTCCTAGATCTGGCCCTGCCGGGCTACCTTTCCAGCCTCACCACCCTCACTTAACCTCGAGCACACTGTGTTCAAATCCAAAGTGCAATCCACAAAGAGCCACGCGTCTTCTGCCTGGGACGCCCTACCTCCATCTTCGAGACTTGGTTCAACAACCACTGTCAGACGCTTCCTCTATGAAGCGTGCAACTCCCCGGGGAAAGCTGCTTACTGTCTTCTTTGTAACACTCCTGTATCTTGAACTTGCCCCTTTTGTGGCCCTTCTCCCAATTCTTTGTTGACATGCCTTCCCTCCACTGCTACTGCCCCGCAGTGCCCAGCACACAGTAGACACTGCACAGGTGTGCATTGAATGTGTGCTGGAATTCATGATCGTGGAATTTTAGAATCACTGAAGGAAACTTGGGGCGAGTCTAGTCACTCCAAACCCTCATTTTACAGATAATGATATCAAGGTTCAGAGAGGATATGACTTGCTGAGCTATATAACTCCTTGGCAGCGATGGTAATAAATAGATTCAAATCTCCTGAACAGATTCACTCCTTTATCGGCTCTCTTTCCATGATTCCTCATTGCCTCTCAGACTCAAAGTAGAAAAGCCATTACGCCTGTCAGTGTCTCTGTTTCCACTCATAGACAACGGAAATTACTAATGCCTTCGCTTTCCACAGCATAGGGATTTTATTTAATGATGGCTGAATGCTGTCTGTAAAAATGCTTTGAGATACACCACAGCCAAGACTTAGCGGCCTACCACTTTGATTTCAACTTCTCAGTTTACTCTCTCACTTCCTATATTGACTTTTCCTCCCATGCAGCCTGCAGCCCAGCAGAAGCTGGAGGAGAAAGAGATTTGTGATTTCCTCTTCCACTCCAACTCCACTTGAATAAGGAGAAAGGCATTGTAAATAAAATAAGGCAAAGGTTCCTGTAAGGCAGCATTAAAACTATTGCCATTGGTTATAAGTTCAGAATGAGAATAAAAGTAGGTTCAAGTTTGGAGTCTTGCACTGGGATTGGTTATGACACTACTCAGAAACTCCACATCCATCCAGATGTATGTATATAAAATAGCCTGCCAACCTAGGAGTGTTTTTAAAAATTTTGACATTCTTTAAAAGGGGGAGGTGTGTTAACTTGAAAACTAATCATGTCATAAAGGACAAAAAAAGGCTGTGGAAATGTTCCAGATTAAAGGAGGCTAAAGAGACACAACTAAGTGCTATATCTGACCCTATAGTGGGTCCAGTATTGGAGGGACAAGATGCCATGAAGGACATTATTGGGTTACTTGACAAAATTGGAATGGGAACAAATTATTGATACAAATGTGTTATGTCAGTATTAAATTGATGGAAGTTGATCACTCTCTTGTGATTAGGTAAGAGATTAGCCCTATTCTTAGGAAATACACACTGAAGTATTTAAGGGTAGAGCGTCATCATGCATGTAATTTACCCTCAAATGCTTCAGAAAACACTGTGTGTGTGTGTATGTGTGTGTGTGTGTATGAAGAGAATATGACAGAAAGATAGATAGATGATAGAGATATGGAAATATAAAGGAAATGAAGTAAAATATTTACAGTAAGTGAATAAGTGAATCTAGGTAAGGTATTTACAGATGTTATTTATACTATTTTTATTCCTGCAGCTTTTCTGTTAATTTACAATTATTTCCAAATAATATTTTTTTAAAATCATGTGTTAACGAGACTTTGCATTTGTGATCTTTAAGAAGTTCAATTTGCTGTATCTCTATCTATCTTCAGTAATCATGTCCCTGACTATATATTAAAAGCTAAAAGGATTAAAAAGAGAAAAGGGCATAATGTTTTGTTTAAATAGTTCATTTCTAGTTCAGAAGAGAGGACATAAACACATAAAAAGATGTAAATAATAATAAGCAGCAAATGCTGAAATTCAGTTGCGTCATAGCAACAAAAGGGAAGGCAAAATGAGATTTCAGGGCCTTAGAGAGGAGATAGAGTTGGAATCAGGCCTGTGAGTGGGGGCTGGATCTAGAAAGGAGCAGAAGTGAGGAAAGGACACTCCAAGTGGAGAGTAGAGTGGAGCCGAGGTGTGGAGTTGGGAAAGCACACCCTGTCAAAAGTACGATTCTCGAGAGGTTTCATGGAGGGAGGGGGAGCGGGGCAAAGATCAGGGTAGAAATACAGGTTGGGGCCAACCAGGGATGGCTGGAAATGCCAGGTTGAGGAGTTTGGGCTTTATTACAGAGGCCAGAGTTCAGCAATCTCTTAGAAGTGGCTGACCCCTCTTTCTTGTGGACAGTACAGGTAAAGCTGGGAACAGGCTGGGCCAGTGATTATGCAAAGACAATGAGAAGGCTCAGCATACTTAAGGAACATCTCCTTCATAGATTGTACCAATAAGGAATCCATTTGAAAAGAGAACTATCTTTGGGGAGATAATTTGGTACTTCTTGTTCACAACTGAGTGTACTTCATCAGATAATTGTGTCTTGCATTTAACACATGGCCGTTTTCAGCTATGTTATTAGCCATGCTGAGGGAATAGAAATTTTTAAAGAAGGATGGAGAGCAGTAATTTTTGAGAATTGAGTGAGGGAAGACTGAGAGGGCAGGTATATTAATCAGGGTGGTTAATGCTAGCTGCTGTAACAAAAAAAAAAAACAACTCAGTGATTAACGTAGTAAAGTTCTGTTTCTCATTCATTCATGTCACAATCTGGTACAAGTGGGACAGCTCTCCTTAGTAGGTCCCCTCCAATCACTGACTCAGGAATCCAGGCAACTTCTATCTTGCGATGCTGCCATCTTAAACACATGGCCTCTGGAGTCACCATGGAGAGGAAAGATTGAGAGGGATGATCACACCAGGAGTTTTGTGGCCAGGCCCAGAGGTGACGTATATCACTTTTGCCCATGTGTCAGAGCCTAGTCACGTGGGCTCAACCAGACTGCAGGAGCCACCGGAATATGTAGTTGTTCTATGTGCCCAGGAAGAGGAAATGAGATGGTGAATTTGGGGTTTCCCCAAGAGCCAACTCCGAGACCGACCGGGATATGGGTACTCCTAGTTTAGGCAAGACGTGATCTTGGAACACCAACAGGAGGGTAGGGAAGTGAGACAGAGGGAAAGAAGCCAATACAGAGTATGTTAATGAGCATCCTCTGGCTCAAACCTGCTGGGGAGTACTGGGAGATGATATAAAATTAGCCCTGAGTTATTCCACCTGAGAGGTGAGCAAGTTGAGCTATTTATCCACCAACTTCTGTCCTTCTTGGTTGAAGGCTGCTCCCTAGGAAATTACCTCTCTGGCATTTCTGGCAAGCAGGCCAGCATGCTCCAGTTTCCAGAGAAAGTCCTCAGCTCAGGCAGAGAGTACATGTGCCTGTGTATCGCGCCAGCAGTGTGTACTGAACGGTGAGTGCTGAATGCATGTGAAAGGGATATCAACAGCATCTGCTACAGCGAGCACCCACCTGTGGCTTCTAGCCTCTCGCTGCCACACAGATAATCCTGATAGAAGAGCTCCTGGGAGGCCAGAGTACACCCTGAGGCCAGGGCTCTGGGGTGAGTCCTAGAAATGCATATTTAATACGCTCCGCAGGGAGGTTCAAGGCAGTGCATTTATAGTTGAGCATTTGGAACTCCTCCCATTCTCTACTCCAACTTCCTTCATCTCTCTTCTCTTGCAAACCACTAGTGAAACCACTTTCCTTGGTCACCACCGGCCTCCCCCTTCAAATCTCATTGTCTCCTCAAGTCCTCAACTTAGTCATTTGATAAATGTTATTATTTCCTTCTTTAAACACTCTTCTTCTGGGACCCCCCCCCCACTCTTCTAGTACTTCCCCTGCTTTCCTGGGTGCTTTCTCTGCCCCTAATAACCAGAGCAGCTCACCTTCCTTGGATGCCCACAGTTGTTCCTGATTACCACACCTAGACTTTGAGAAGAAACCAGAAAGGGTAAATGGATTTGCTGGCAGTGACTCCCTGAAGCCATGTGTTGAGAAGGATTCTGAGGCCCTATGTTCAATTACCTATGTCTGCCATGGGTGTTAACATAGGGACTGGCAGCCTGAGTTCAGCTCTGCTGTAGATCTTTCTCAGGTTTCCATTTTACATGATCTCCCTTGACAATCTCATCTACTCCCAAGGCGTTAACTGTCATTTCTATATAGATACCACCTAAATATGTATTTCTATTCATGACCTCTCTCAGGAGTTCCAAACCCATATTTCCAACTCTTTGGAGGACATATTAACCTTGATATTTATTTTCTAATGACAACGTCTTTCTTCTGCCTTCTCCATGTCACATGATGGCTTTACCATCTTTCAAGACACCTCGGCTTAAAACATTGGCGGCATCTTTTAATATTTCCTCATCACTTTTCCCTATCATTTACCAGGGTGTGCAACAAATTGTATTAGAATTAGTTGTTTACTCTCTGTCTGCCCCAACATACTGTGGATTAATTGAACAAAAGAACCAGATCTAGGACTTCCCTGGTGGTGCAGTGGTTAAGAATCCGCCTGCCAATGCAGGGAACACGGGTTCGAGCTCTGGTCCGGGAAGATCTCACATGCCGCAGAGCAACTAAGCCAGTGCACCACAACTACTGAGCCTGTGCTATAGAGCCCATGAGCCACAACTACTGAGCCTGCGAGCCACAACTACTGAAGCGCGCCTAGAGCCCATGCTCCACAAGAGTAGCCCCCGCTCGCCACAACTAGAGGAAGCCCACGTGCAGCAGCAAAGACCCAACGCAGCCATAAATAAACAAACAAGCAAACAAATAAATAAAAAGAACCAGATCTATGGGAATTCCCTGGCGATCCAGTGGTTAGGACTCGGCACTTTCACTGTGGGACCCCAGGTTCAATCCCTGGTCAGGGAACTAAGATCCCACAAGCTGTGAGGTGCAGGAAAAAAAAAAAAAAAGATGTGCACCTTCAGCTTCCAAAAGTGTTTCTTGTACAAAGTAGACCCTGAGTAAGTGCCTGAGAATGTATTGTGCATTTACATATATATAAAGTGTGTGTGTGTGTGTGTGTATTTATATATATTATAAATTATATATGTGTATGTGTTTTGCTCCTTCTCTTTAACTCTTCCCCCCTTCCCACCCCATATCTCTAATCAGTCACCAAGCTCTGTCCACTCAATTGCTCCACAAAGACATCTACCTATGCCAGCTCCATTTCTAGCCTAAATATTTGCCACGACTGTGGTCCCCTGGAAAACAGACTTTGAGGAAGAGAGATCAGTGCAGGAAGTTTATTAGGAACAGCACCTGGGGAGGAGCGAGGTTAGCAGGGCTGGGAAGAAGGAGTGGAGTTGGGCTGAAATACAGTCACAAGAAAAGCCTCAGCGTTTAGGGAGCTCTAGAGCTGGGATGGCCTTTATAAACTGCCCCCACTGCCTCCCCCACACCACTGATGAATTATTGGATGTAAGCTGTCACAGAGAACGAATGTGATTTGGGGCTGGGAACTCTCCTCTGGTGAGTACAAGGCCCCAAAGGAGACTCAGCTGAGAGCCACCAGCCACCAGCCCTTCCTGCAGCTGAGCTACCGCATGCCCGAGTCCTGAGGTGGGGATCTTGGAGGCGCACCACACCATTCAGTAGACTGCCGGCGTCCTCATTCGTACCTGCATGACCTTCTTGCCCCACTACTGCAGGTGTTGCCTAGCAGTGTCACTGCGCCCAACCTCTTTTTCTAATCCATTGTTGCCCTGCCACCCAGGCTAATTTTTCACAAGCCAATCTGATACGTTCAAGAATCAAGATATATATATTCAAGAGTCAACACAGCTCCCTTCGCAGTATTGACAAATCCATTTTTGTGGGTGGGAGAGAAGTATGTGTGTGTGTGTGTGTGTGTGTGTGTGTGTGTGTGTGTGTGTGTGTGTGTATGTGTATGTTTTGCACATGTATACATAGATAAGTATCTAGGAAAAACAGAGACAGAAGGTAGATTAGTGATTGTCGGGGGTTGGGAAGGAGGAATGGAGAGTGATTGCTCATGAGTTTGGGGAGGGGGGGTGATGAAAGTGTTCTGGAATTAGACAGTGGTGATGGTTGCACAACCTTGTGAATGTCCTAAAATGCATTGAATTGTACACTTTAAAATGGCCAATTTTACGGTATGTGAATTATATCTCATTTTTTGAAAAGTATTTCAGAGTTGACATATGAAGGCAATCGCAGTGATTATATCAGGTGTGTGTCCTTTGTGTTGGATGGCTTTTCAGACTTTTCTGTAAGTGAACATCGTTTTTAATATTAATTTAGGGAGGATAACAATTCTCTCTTCAAAGTTACTCTACTGCTTTAAGACACTTGAAACTCCATCCCTACAGGTGAAGGCCAAACTCCTTGCAAAGTAGTCCAGGCCCTTTTAGAGCAGGCCCCAACCTGCTTGGACAGACGCTCATCTTTCCCTCCCCCAGGACTCTCCACCCCTGACTTCAACTGCTTCAAGGTTCTCCATTTCCCAAACGTGCCCTGGGCTTCCTCTTCCAGAGTCTTTGTTCCCTGCCACTCACCACCCACCCCCTTCTTTGTCTCTTTTCCCACCCAGCCCTACCTGCAGAAATATTTCCAGGGCCAGATCAAATCTCACTTCCCCCAAAGCTAAAATTGAAATGGCTCTCTCTTTCTAGCTCTGCTACCACTTTGTTTGGCATCTGTTTTTACAGCATTTATCACAGGCTGCCATTTTATATAATTGTGTATTTTTCATTAAGCTGATTTACCTTTGATTCCTCTCCTCTATACAGCAAGTGGAATAGGTACTCAATAAAACTCTACTTAATTTGGGGGTTAAAATTTTTTAATACAAATCCATATCTATTCACTTAGTAAGTAAGAAGTACTTACTGATGGCATACTACGTGTCAGACAGTAGTGCCCAAGTCACAAGATACCCTTGCTCCCACGGAACTTACTTTTTTCTTTTTTAATGTATGACATATATAGAGTGTGCGTATAAGTATACACCTAAATGACCTTTTACATAAGTACATATCCATGTCATCACCACTCGCATCAAGATATAGAATATTTCCAGGACCTCAGTCTCCCTCCCAGGCAATATCCTCCCACCCAGAGGTAACCACTATTCCCACTCCTCCCAGCATAGATTAGTTGTGCCTGTTCGTGAATGTCATAGAAATGGAATCATATAATGTGTTCTCTTTTGTGCCTGGCTCCCTTTTTTTCATCCTAATTTCTATGAAATTCATCCATGTGCTGTGCGTAGCAGCAGTTCATTCTTTATATTTCTGTGTAGTATTCCATTGTAGAATAGTTCACAATTTATTTATGCATTCTCCTATTGATGGACATTACTACCCAACAGCCTTCCCAAAAGGGTCGTGCCAACTGGCACTCTCGCCGAAAGCGTTTGAAAACCAACAAGCGAGAAACACGTCTGAGTGAAAACAGTGACTGACATTGAGAATTAAGATCAGATGATGAAACTATGTTAGATTTGGTAGCCAGGCAAGGCTTCTCTGACAAGGTGAAATTTAGCCTGAGACGTAAGTGACAAGAAGTCTGTCGTGCATATGTCAGGGGAAGAGCAGTTCAGGCAGAGAGAGAGCAGCAACTGCAAAGGCTCTTGGGCAGAAAGAGGAGCGGAAAGGAGGCTAGTGGCCTTGGAGTGAGTAGGGAAATGAGACAGGGAAGGGAAGGGAAGGCAACAGATGAAGGGTATGTTAAGCCAGCTGCCACAATAGGTGACCAGAGCTTCATTCTGTGGGCAAGCTATGGGAAAGGTATAAAATACATGCTTCAAAATCATCCCACCCAAGAGCTGAGACAGCTGGGGTGTTTATGTACCAGCTGCCACAGTCATTGGTTGAGGATTGCTGCTGGGATGTTGAGGGGGGAGGTAGATGTTAGTTTCCCAGCACTTCTGACCTGTAAAGTGACCTTCCATAATTCTGGAAAAAAAGCCCTCAGGTACAGGGATGCAGAAACTGGCAGCTAGAAACTGTCCAGAGCCCATTCAACTGGACAGTTTCAGGGCAGGGGTGTACTGACAGCTTTGCTATGTTTTCTTATGTTAATCTTACCTATTTTCTATTTTAATACTTAGTCACACAGACACACATCTGATACCGGTATTTCCTTCCATAACTGAGATTCAATGCCTTCCTCTTTATGGGGGCTTTTAACTTTATCCTGTTGTCACTGTTCTCCCTGACCCTTTGCCCCAGAGCCAGCTCCTTGATTTCACCCTTCTCCATCAGCCTAAACATCCTCAACCATTTGACCAACCTCATTCCCATGGCCAACCTCTATGAATCGTGTCTGTCATTATACTTTTGCTTTTCTTGGGCTGCCATTCCTTAGGTATTCCTCCATAGTGCATAAGCATAGTGGTAAGCATAGTGTCTTACCAATCATAGACTCGGTATATGCATGCGGAATGACTGTTGGAGTGGTATACATAACTGTGCTGATTTGGAAAAACTTCAGATTTGTGTCAAATCTCAGTTTGATTCTTGCTGCTCCCTGTAATCCTCCCAACCCTTAAGTACTTCCTGGATATTTCTCTGATAACTAAAGTCTCACTTTCTGTGTCAATCATCAGTTACTGCATAATGCTGTGTAACAAAACACTCCAAGACTCAAGGTCTTTAAACAGTAAGCGTTTATTTAGTTCATAAATATGTAGGTTGGCAATTTAGACTTGGCAGTGCTTCTGATCTCAACTGAGCTCAGAGGTCTTGCAGTCAGCTGCAGCTCAGCTGATCTGGGATAACCTCAGCTGCAACGACGGGCAACTCAGCTCTGTTCCTCATGTCACATTTTCCAGCAGGATAATCGGGGCATACTCTCATGGCAAACAGAAGAAGAGCAACCAAATGAAAACACTCAGGTCTCCTGAGACCTAGACTTGGAACTGACATAGCATCACTTCCACCACATTCTATTGGCCAGAAGCTACAAGGCCAACCTATATTCAAGGGGAGGGAAAATTGACTCTTTAGTGAAAGAAATTCCAAGGTCACGTGGTAATGGATGTGACTAAAGGAAGAGGTGAAGAATCAAGGTCATTAATGCAATCTGCTGTATTTTACTGCTTGCCTTTTGACTTAGAAGGTTGAGTGTATATTCCCTTCCCTTTTCAGCTCAAACTTTCTGTGTCTTAAAACATCACAATAAATATAACCAGCAGTTCTGTTTTGGTTTGAATTATTAGATATGCTTCAGTTCTCCGTTTTTATATACGTAGACATCAAAGAAAGAACTATGGAAAGTGTGACTTCAGTTATAACTATCCTGACAGATTTTAACAGGATTTCTAGTCAGCAACTAAAGGCTGATCTTGAACAGAGGTTAGATAAAATCACCCACAATCTTAGAGTTCGTTTTATTTTCTATTAGAAAGAGGGGTGCTTTTCCTATGTCTGATGTTCTCGTTGGAAGAGAGGCAGTGCAGGAAGCTGCTTAAATTACGTGTTATTTATGAAAGGGAACAAAGGAGCTGCCACTATCACAGCCATTGCCATGGCCTTATCATATTAAATCAGGATAGAGGAGGATACTGAATTGGCTTTTCAAACAGGGTGTCTCCTCAGGAGACATCTCTGCCAGTGACATCAGCAGGAACACCAAGTACAGCGTGTCCAGTAGAGAGTATGTACAAAATATTCAAGACGACAATGATGCTGTGAATCAGCCGTGCTGTGCCCTGCTCAACACTATTTCTGTCCTGTGTGAGGTGTGTGTCTTGAATGTGATTTACTATCTTTAAAGCCATTCACCCACAGTGTAGTGTGTGGATGCAGTACAGGACTCCAGCTAGGATCGGGAAATCCACTGCAGTGCAATGAAAGCATAACAATTAGAAGCAGATAAAAGCTGTGGAGAGGGAGAAGGATGTGACGCTAACTCATTCCTAATTTCCTGCCCAGAGAGAAGGGACGATGCAGAATGGTGATTAAGAAGCCAGGTTTCCGAGACAGTCTCAGATTTGAGTCCAGGCTCTGCCATTGCTCATGACATCGCTACGTGACTTCAGGCAAGTCTCTTAGCCTCTTGAAGCCTCAGTTTCTTTCTCTGCAAAATGGGACTACTGTTGAAACAGCCTCAAAGGTTTAATGGAGGGGAAAGATCCATAGGTAAAGTACTTCATGAAGTGCCTGGCACAAAGTAAGCGCTCAATAAATGTGAACTATACATGTTTTAACTGGAAGGGACTTAGGAGGTCATCCAATCAAAGCCCCTCATTCAGAAGATGAAAAACAGAGCCACAGAGAAGCTAAAGGAATCTTCCTCGGTCACACAGCTAGTGGCGCATCAGGGCTGAAAACCCAGGACGTTCTGACTCCTGTGCCCCACCTTATCCTCCACTAACACACCTCCCTGGGGCCTGCAGCCCTGCTGACCCTCTTCCACAAAGTGGGGCTTCAATAAATACCTGCGAGTTTTCCTCTTCCCCCTGGATAGCTACATCTCAGGCACAGGAAGCTCTGAACGGTATGGAATTTTCTAATGTGGCACTCACCGCCTGCTCACTTTAACCTGCTGCAAGTGTCTCTGGGAAATAAACTGTTGGCAGGTTTGGCCAACAGCTGCTCAGCCTAGAGACCACAGCTTATTTTGGTCCATTTATGTTAACTCATCTGTCTTAAGCTCTTTGTTAGTGACTCACCACATACTGCTACCAAAAATATACACCAAAATCCAAGAATCATTCATATGAAGGGCAAACCTCTTCCTTAAAATACCACATTTCTGCCGTCTTGTTTTTATGAAGTTTTTCCTTCCTCCCCCCCTGCACATCACATTTTCTTCTTTCTTCCTTCTCCATCTTTGATCGCCTTCAGCGACATGGAAGCTGCATGCTGTGGTCAAGAGAATTCTAGAATGGACATCTGAAGGCCTGGTTCTGGTACTGGCATTCTGTAGCCATAAAAACCTAGCAAGTCACGATCGGTATGAGACTCAGTTTCCTTATCTGTAATATGGGAGGGTTACATCAGCTCTACAGTTCCCACCAGCGCAGTCACCAAAAACTTCCTCATTATTTTTTCCTTCAAGGATTCCAAGCTTTGAAGGATTTCCATCTGCCTTGTAAATTGCCTGTTAAAATAAAATTAATATTCCCCATTTTCTATTAATTGCAGGCATAAACAGCCTAAGTTATAGATATTAGAATCAATAAACAACAATAAATAGGAAATAAGAATTAAATTGAGCTTATTAAGATGGCTGCTGTTTCAAATACCGTGGCCAGACTTATCACAGGAAAATATGCCATCTTTGCTAGACTTGGTGAGATATTGAAAATAGTTCATATATTCTGTCATATACTTAAAAATAGACAGATGTGGGAAGATACACATCAACTTCAGGATGATGCTAATTTCCAGGGAGGAGGAAGGGGAAGGAGATGGGAAGAGAGTCTTCAAGTGCATCTGTAATATTTCCTTTATTAAGATGGGAAGCAAATACAGGAAATTTTAATGTATTAAATCTGAATGATAGATACAAGGCTGTCAGCTAGTATTATTCTTTTTTATGTTTGGAACATTTCAAAATTGAATACATTAAATTAAAAATAAGTTTATTAATGGAAACTCATACATTACTGGTGGGAGTGTAAACTGACGTAACCACCTTGGAAAAGCTTGGCAGTTTCTTAACAAGTGAAATCTATACTTACCATGTGACCCAGCAATTCACCTCCTGTGTCTAGACCCAAGATAAATGAATACACACATTTACAAAAAGGCATGTGCAGGAATATTTACAACAGCTTTATTCATCATGGCCCAAAATAGGAAGCAGCCCAAATGCCCATCAGTAAATGAATGGATAAACAAATGGTGGTATAGTCATACAATGGAATGCTTAACAGTAAAAAGGAGAGAACTCCTTTTATCCCATAATGTGGATAAATCTAAAACAAAAACAAAACAAACAAACAAAAAACATGCTGAGCAAAAGAAGCCAGATAAAAAGAATACAGACTGCATGATTCTATTTACATGAAGTTCTAAACCAGGCAAAACGAATCCCCAGTGATAGAAATCAGAACGGTGGTTGCCTATCATGGGAGGAGTGTGCCTGGAAAGAGGCACAGGGAAATTTCTGGGATGAGGGACATATTTTGAGGAAATATCTGGGATTGAGAAAATGCCTTGATTGGGGTGGTGGTTACACGGGTGTTTGCATTTGCGAAACAAAACTCTTCAAATTATACATATAAGACCTGTGCATTTTGCTGTATATAAATTTTACCTCAGTTTAAAAAAAATACCTCAAGACCATAAACTAACATACTATCCTCATGGACTCCCAGGAGCTCTAGAGACCTCAGGAGAGGAACCAGCCCTGGATGAGGGACCCCTGCAGCCATTTTCCTCTCTGAAAAGTATAGGATTTTCCTTGTTTACTGCTGTTCACTCTCCTTCCAAATGAAGTCACTCTCTGAGGATGTCTTTCAAAGGTGACGTGCTGTTGTGGAAAGAATACGGGCTTTAGAAAGAGTCGGAGCCCTGGGTTTGTGCCTCTGCTCCATGACTCACTGGCTGTGTGACTCTGGGCAAGGAAGTGACCTCCCTTGTTTTCTTTTCTTAACTGTATGCAGGAGAGTACGAAGCCTACTTCCCAGGGTTATTTGGAAGATTACATTAGATCACACGAGCCAAAGTGTATTTCACACAGCCAGGCTCGGCACAGATGCTCCATACATTCTGATTTTCTTTTCTTCCTTCCTTTACTTTTTATAGACCCTCCACAGAACGGAAGTTTCATATCTCCTCCATCATCACAGTTCAAATCCTGAGGATATAGGGACTCGTCTCTTTGTTCCTCGTCAAGCATGACAAGCAAAAGCGCCACCCTTAGGTCCTGGAAAAGGGGCCACTGGCCTGGCCTCTGTGATTTCAAGGGTGTTGCTCTGATCCTCCCCCAGCCACACCCTTCCCTACAGGGCAGAGTCAGTGGGGTCAAGGGGCTGTGCCCCATCTAGACCACATTCTGGGTGCCCAGTACCCCAGGATAGGCTGCCCAAATGGCCAAGAGCTGGCTTCCAGGAACAGCATGGGCCTCTGCCCTGGTTCATCTTCCCAGAGAGCAGACTGTGTCACGAGTGTGCACATCCCTAGTTCCAAGGAGCCATCAGAGGGCAGCTGTTTGGGGGTATGTGAACAGAACTTGGACCTGTAGGCAGGGATGTCCACTCACATGGTGCAAGACCCCTCATGGTGATGGGAGGATCCTGGGATGGGAAGAGAAAGGGGGATTGGCCTCTGGCTGGGACCAGATGCCAGAGGCTGGCTCACCCGGTACCACCAGGTGCTTGTGTAGAACCCTGAGGAGTCCGAGAATTCTAAATCTAGACCTGTCCTTCCTGGCCAATATGGAGGTATACTGGTCAAGTTTGGATGATAGGATATGTTTTATAACTTTTAATGTCTAGACATAAATTTCATGAGCCTCCGTTTGCACTCTCGCCCTGGGCTTCACAAATGTTAGGGACAGGCCTGCCAAGTTTTTTCCCCTCTCCGGGCCTGCGCGCTTGCTATTCTTATGCCTGGAACGTCCTTTCCCCAGGTATCTGCTTGGCTTCTTCCCTCATTTCCTTTGTGTTCTTCCTCGCATTCCCACCCCCCCCCCACCCCCGCTTGACTGTTCTGACCATCATGTTTAAAATAGCTCCCCCGCCGTCATGACTCTATGCCCTTGCTATAATTTCTTTTTCTTGTTACAAGTTGATATTTATTTGCTAAGTGCCTAGCTCCTCCATTAGAGTATAAATTCCAAACCATCAAAAAAAAATTTTCTGCCTTCTTCACTACTATATTTACAGTCCCTAGAATAGCACCTGGCACCTAGGGTGGGTCTTAGCAAGGTATTTGTTGAATTAATGCAGGAGTGAGTTAATGAATGGATTTCAATTCCCATGCCTTATTCTCTATTCGAGCATTGATATTTTACAACACAAAACCCAAAACAAAACCAAAACAAGTTTTAAATAGGCCAACTCACTTGCACTTCAGATTTATTTCAGTTTTAATAAACCTGCTGAACACAACCCTCCGTTCTTCCAGTTATCTTGCTCTATTTTTACCATTACGTCTGTTCTTATTACAGAGACCTCCAGCCCCTTGACATCTTCTACTTTGTTTTCATCTGTCTAGAACTCATGGCACATCACTTCAACCATTCTTTTGCCGTTATCCTCAAGTATCTTGCCCTTTTGCCTGGCAAAACCCTAACTCTGGATCAAGTCAAGGAACTTTTCCATTTCTACACTTCGGCTACATCAGAGGATAATAAATTAACAAGGATAGCGAAATGATCTAAAAATATAGTTGTTTCTTTCCTGGCCCAAACTCTTGCCTACGAACTATTGCACATTCTTTACATGGCTAAAATTAAATATGCAAGTCTTCCGTGGCATTTAATTAGCAATCTGTCAGAAAGCAAATGCTGCTCTACTTTCATTCACAAATTTTAGTTTAATTACATTCCATACCCTTTTCCAACCCAAGATGGTTGGGTTCAAATCTATGGTTAAAGAATCTAAGGTAAATGTTACATCACTTTTGAAAAGCTTGAAATTCACGCAATCAACACATGTTCCCTTTTTTTTTTTCTGCTAGAGTGATGTAGCTTCCTTAGTCCTATTTTATAATCTCTTTATAGAAATTCCAGCTCTCTTTTCAAAAAAGAATTGGCGATAAAAAAGCAGAATACGATATTCTGTATATATACTGTGATTGCTACTATGTTTAAAAATATAAATGTGTGTGGGCAAAGAGTAGAAGGCAACAAATAGAGATGATAATAGTAGTATTAGGAATTTTGTTTCTTAATGCTCTTAGGTGTTATAATACTGTTTTTACAATCAAAAGTGAGGATAGGGTAGGGAGGAGGGAGAGGAAGCCAATTTTACTGAAGAGAGGGTGTGATGTCATTACAATATTCAAATTTCTTTTGAATTTCAAACCAGCACTGGTTCCATTGACACCTAGAAGTGGGCATCTCTCTGACCTTTAATAAATGTCCTAAACAAATCAAAGTGTCACAGTAGGACAATTAGAATCCTGTAGTTTTAAGGTCACATGCGTCCTACTTATTACAAATGTCTTACCAGCCTTTTTTTTAAATCCCAGAATACAGAGAGCTTTTTTGCATGATCCCAGAGTCTGGATCAAGTTCCAAGAGAAAATCACTATAAAGCCTCATGAAAAGACAACTATATTTTAAAGATTATAAATAATAAATGTATTACTAAAATTACCTCATAATATATACATAAACCTTTTCCAAGGCCAAAAGTGAAAACTTAGAGCCCGGAGACTCAATTCTTGCAGGAGGAGGGGGAGAAATATCTTTAAAGCTGGATTACTCTCTAAACCTAATGAAAAATGAGGAAAGGGCCCTACCATTCCCTTCAGGTTCAGGTTCATCCAAAAAAAATCAGCGTTTCAGTAAACAAATGAGGTGAATAATCCACTTATGATAGCACTAATTTCATGAGGTTGCTTTATAAACACGACGAAAGTAAACCCTAGATATAAATGAATTTTGCTAGTGGCTTCTCCATAAGTAACATTGCAAATCAATAATTATGTTCATTTCCTTAGGAGTACCTTAATTATTATTCAACATTCTTGTGTAGAAATATGAGTAAAAACATAGAAAATTAAATAGGAACCATTCCAGCATCCCAGTAGGTTCACTTTGGATATGTCTTTCTTAGCAATTCTACTACTGTTATTTAAAATTTTTTTTCAAACATACCTGCTTGTTTATCTTAAGGACTCCTTTGAGAGGCAGGAAGACTAAATTGGTACAGTTTAATATCACTGCACTTTTTAATAAAGAATGATGTAAACTATAAACATTTTAAGTTATCGATAGAAATGCCTCTACTAGCATTCAATTTACTCCAAGAGCAGGTTGTTTATTGTTTCACTTATTTATTGTATTCCTTTGTATGCTACCAAAATTTGTTTACAGAAATAGTGAAGGGAGATTGAAATAAAAAGCACATAGATCATGGAGCGATATTCGTAGAAGCAGCAGCAGCAACTGAATGTGCCACCTCTTTAGCCTGATACTGTAATCTCACTTACAGCCGTGTAAAGCAGTGTTATTAAGTAATAAAGCATGAGCAGGGTGAAGGATAATGGAATAATTCCCACTTAGCAGTTTGTACTGTTTGAGCTCAAGTCAAGGGACATCTCTGCTACGAAGTGTGTTTTATTAAGCAGCAATAAAGAGTCCTGGGAGATTCTTTTGTAATTCTCATTTTTAAATAAGAGCCAAAAAAAAAAAAACCCATTTCTAGCAACACAGAAAACCACTAGCACATTTTTATATACATATCTTTCAAATAAAAGGTAAATCACACTCGGGGGAACGAAGCTAGTTCTGGGGGAATCATGGTGATAAGTCCTCGATGATCCGTGGTGAGTTCCTAGGGCACTGGGGTTCGGTGTGGGCTGGTGTGTTGCTTTGGGGTTCTTGCTACTTTTATGTTTCTGTGTTTGGAGGGTAAAGAAAGGAGAATAACCTAAAGTGTTTTTGACAGAGTTCACCTGAATTGTTGAAGATAATATGTGGAACCTCACGGATGAGTTAGGGGAAGAAAAAAGGTTGAGGACCACTGGTTTAACAGTTTCAAGTGCAATACGATTGTCTTTTAAGCCAGTATTTCTTAATTTACCAGCAAAGTTCCTTTAAAGGCAGATGGATATAAACTCTTAAAACTTCACCATCACCCTACCCACCCTAGAGTCTGGGGACTTGGTTCAAACCAGATTCAGCATCTTGGGCAGGTGGCCCCAGAGGCAGACCTGGAGAGTAGGATTTGAGTGGTTATTTGGGAAGTAAACCCAAGAAGCACCAATGGGAGAGTGGGGGAAGTGTGCTAAACAGGGAAGGAAGCCAATCCAGGGTACACTAATGAGCAGGTTACCTCTGTGGGCCGAGGGCTCAGTCCCACAGGGGACCTTTGGGAAACAGTACAGAACGTAAATCAAAGTTTCCCTTCCCACCCCCACCCAAAGTCAAGGAAGCAGAGGTATTGAAATTTCAACTCCCATTCATCATTGGCTTAGGATGGATCCCAGGTTTGTTAACTGCTGCTCTGACCAAGAGAAAGCCCGCAGGCAGAGTCGCAGGTGTTTGTAGTAACATAAGACACCGATTGGCTTGTACAGGAACGATGAGTGTCAAGGAGACATGGGTGTGACCCAAATAGTCAGCTGTACTCTCTGCAAGCATGAAATTTCTCTCATCTCATAATTTATTATAAAAATTCACACTAACTTTGCATCTGATTCCATTATAATCTCCATGTTAAAGTGATGCTCTAGGAGTATGAACCCTAGTTATCCTGTGACTTCAAGTACCTGTCCATAAAATGCCTTTGAGAACCTAGGGTTAGCGCACTCCAGTTTTGAGGAAATCAGGAGCAGAGATAATCAGGTTCTGACTACACCCACTGGGGCAAGAAGGGGGAACAAGTAGTCTTGGCAAAACGTCTCTACACAGGCTTCACTAGGGAGTATAAAAAGTCAATGCCTTCCACTTTGATTTTCCATTTCCCATGGAATTTCCCAGTTCTTCATGGAGCCCCATGGAACCTCAATTTTTGCTGGCCTCCCTCTCCCAGAAGTTGAGACCTCCTCTTAACTGCATGCAGGCTTGGACAGCCAATCCTATCCCGCCCTTCAGTAGTTCTTGTACCTCAATTCAGGTACCTGAGAATGCATCAGGCTTGGACCCAGACTCCAGTTCTGACAATTGTCTCATCTCCAAGAGTCTGCCTACCATGTGCCCCCGCTTTAACATCCAAGTTCTGTCTTGGACTGTGTCTGAATTGCTATCTTGGTAATCCCCCATCCCTGCTAGCACTAGGGCTTCATCTTATGGTCTTCAGTCTTTGTTATGGGTTAAATTGTGTCCCCTCCTCCCCATCAAAATCATGTTGAGGTCCTGACCCTTGGTACCTCAGAATGTGACCTTATTTGGGACATAGGGTCTTTACAGAGATAATCAAATTAAAATGAGGTCATTGGGGAAGGCCCTAATCCAATATGACTGGTGTCCTTATGAAAAGGAGAAATTTGGACACAGAGACATGCATACAGGGAAAATAATGTAAAGAAACACAGGGAGATGACATCCATCTACAAGCCCGGGACAGAGGCCTGGAACAGACCCTTTCCCCCATAGCCCTCAGAAGGAACTCTGCCAACACCTTGACTGTGGACTTCTAGACTCCAGAGCTGTGAGACAATAAGTTTCTGTTGTTTAAGCCGCCCAGTCTGTGGTGCTTTGTTATGGTAGCCATGGCAAACCAATACAATCCTGTTCCTAAACTCCAGCAGGTGGCCCTGCTACCTGTTTACCTTAACTGCCTGTCTACCTGGATTCATCCATTTCTCTCCTCCCCAGGTTCCTTCTAAATGCATTCAGCCTATTCATTAGGACTCCCAGGTATCTCTCCTCAAACCCCTAGTGCTGGTTGCTTGCCTGAAATTACAACATGATTTGACCACTCCCTTTGGATGTTGTACTTTATCTGCTAAACTCGATTTCTGTTTTCCCAACAATTTCTCTTTTCTCGATTTCTCTGCCCCCAGCAGATGGACCAAATCACAGGTCCTAACCTTTCTTAATCCCCCATATAACATTGACTAACAGGCTATGCCATATTCTATCACAGAACATCTTCCTCCATGGAGCATTGAATAACTGTCATAGAATATTGGCTTTCTAGGATTCTAGATATTATTGCCAACTCTCAGGGCTTTGTATCTCTAAAATAAAGTTATTCATTTCATATCTTCATAAAGTATAAGATGCTTCTACTTTTCCCCTGTATGGGGGGGACTCTCTCCTTTTTTATTGTTGGTATGAAGTGATCTAGTAGACCTAAATCAATGTTGCTCTAAAATTAAGAGACGCTCTGGGTAGCAAGTGCCATCACCAAAAAATCTTTGTAGATACTAGTTTTTTCCTCCAGTTATGAGAGAGAGAGAATGGATTGATAAAAATGCTCCAAGAACATTTAATGCGTAAGAAAATAAGAAAGAAAAAGTCAAACTGCGAATTCCATTGCCACTGTCTCAGCATACCACTGCGATATTATTACGGTTTTTATACCCATTCATATAACTTAGGGGTGACCTTGAGATAGTCACTCCCTCTGCTAAATAGGAAGGGGTGCAATTGACCATCGTGTACATGGTTCCATCTTTGTATTTTTTTCAGTCTTACTAGTATTTTTCTTTTAAGATTTCTATGTGATACTACAAGAAGTAGGATGGGGATTATTCAATGGTTTTCAGCTATAATACAGTAAAACCACCTTATCCCCTGCTTTTGACTGCCTCTTCCTAAAATACTCTATTGTCATTACCTAATGAAAGTGTTCCCTAAGGATATAATGCTTTGAACTTAGTGCTCATTGAATAGGGAGGCTTATTGTATCTTGGCGGCCTGCTGAATTCTATGGTGAGGTATCCTAAGGGGAAAATTAGAAGTTGCTTGAAATCATAATTTTAATTAGACTCTTGTTCTGAATGTTCTGAACTTCTTTTCCAACTCAGCTTTAAGGTTTTTATCAAGTCATCTTAAGGTGTCAGTTTGGGTGAAATAATAGTATCACACATTGCAGAACCGAATGGAAGCTTCAATCTTTAGTCCTACCCTCTACTTATATGGAGAATGAAGCAGGCTCAGAGAGAATAAATGATGTACCCAAAATGCCAGAAATAGGGAGTAGCAGGGATCCAGAACCCAGGTATTCTAACTCCTAGACTTATAATCTTTGGTCTACATACATACATCTGAATATAACCAACTTTAGGCAAAATAGCTATATTAGTGAGATACATCTTCTGAACCTCATGCCCTATGCCCCAAGCTTTTCCTTCCTCCTTGAGAAAACTTAAATTTTTCTTTCCCTTTTCTCCTTCCCAACTCCTACCAGAGCTTACTTGCCTTGAGTCTTAAACTCAGGAGCTTCTCTTCTGTGTGTTGAGTGGCATCTAAGTCACATGACAGTATCATATGGCTTCACGCTAAGCTGTTCAAATATACTGATGGATACCCATAAGTATAAGGCCAAGTTCACGGGATAATTGAAGCCATAGATTAAATATTATAATTTGTCTTTACCAACCATCAAATTATCTGAAGAAATTGATTGTGGAAAAGAGTGATGAAATCTTTGCCCCTTCACATCCACTCTCTATCCCTCTCTACCCAATTCTGTGCTCCTAGAGGCTGACCTGTATAGACTGCATCAATGGGCCCTTTTGTCTTTTGGTTTCTGATTGAGCTTGAAGAATGGGGAGCATCAGCAGAAGATTAGAGGGTATCGATTCCCTCAGCTCTGTCTCCACAGGATCTCCACAGGTCGGCTCCATCCCTAGGCTGAAGGCTGGCTACTGTCAGACAGCCCACTTCGTACAGCTGAGTCCCCACAGCCACTCTCTCCCCTTGCTTCTCCAGACCTAGAGGTAGTAACAGCTTCTCAATATTACTATTTGCAGGGTGATGCACTATCCCTTCCTGGTTTCCCCGCCAATGCTTTTGTAAATAGTCCCTCTGTCACACCCTCTTCAGTTACCCAGTTTGAATGTGCCATCTGTTTCCAGGCAAGACCCTAACTGATATCAAACAGGACATTAAATAATTTGACTAAGTAATTTCAATATTTTTATATTATCAAGCATGCAAATATTAAAGAGAAAAATGCAAAGTATGAATTTATTGTCGTCTGCTAAAGGGCATCTCTGGAAAATTTCAGGACACACTGGCAAATATAATTCTCTTCCCTTAGAGAAAATTTATGAGAACCAGAACTCAATTAGAACTTTTGCATTACCACTTTTTTCTGGCCTTCAACTTGTAGTGAAAGAGGAAAAGGAAAGGACAAAAATGAAAAGAATTTCATGGCAAGAATTCACCTTATAAAAATGTTTTCAAATAATGCCCTGAGCTTAGAACATTTACTTTTTTTTTAAATCCAGTATTCACATTGAAAAAATTTGCTTTTTTATGTTTCTACTCACAAATATAATTTTACAAAAATGCATAAATCTGATCATATCATACACATTTGGATTTTTGGTGCAGTCTTTTCTTCTTCTTTTCCCATTCAACTTGGCTTCCCTCTCCCCATTTCTCGCCTGCCTCCCCGACCTATATCCCCCTTTCAAGTAATCCGTGATAGCAACTTAGTCTCTATCGATACATATTTTCTCCGAGTTCATATTTTACACACACACACCTGCACATACAACATTTAAGGGGTTTTTTTGGTCATTGTTTTAGAAAGAAGGATTTATATTATACTGCTTTTCTTCATCTTGCTTTTCTCATTCAAAAACACCATTTGGAAATTTCCAAGTAAAATGGTATACCTCTCATTCATTTTTAAAATGACTGATTGCACAATATTCCATTGGGTGGGTATACCATAATTTATTCAACCATTCCCTATTGATGGGCATTTTCTTTGATAATCTTCTGCTAGTACAAGCTGTGTGTGTGTGTGTGTGTGTGTATTCACAATTATTGCTTTTAATTCCTAAGAGCTGGATACCCTGAAAAGGGATGACTAGATCAAATGGCTTGGATATTTTTAGTCTTGATAGATGCTGCCAGATTATCTTGCAAAAAGCTGTAGCAGGTCAAATTTCATCCAGCAGTGAATGAGAGTGTCCTTTCCCCTGATCCAACCAGCAATAAGTTATAGATACTTTAAAATTTTGTACCTGTTCCTTGGGCAATGTCTCATTGTTACCTTAACTTGCATTTCCCTTTGCTAAGAGTATCTTTTCATCTCATGTTGACCATCTGGATCTGCACTTCGGCCTCTTTTTCTATAGGCAGAGAAATTGTATGTATAAAATAGAAACGCAGAAAGCTTAGGACCTATAACTGCAAGTGTTTTGGATACTTATCTTCAAATTGGCTCTTCTACAAAAAAACCTTGTTGAAGCATCTAAAGTGTTAGCTGATCTAGACTTTCTATTTATTTTTTTAAATTAATTTATTTATTTTTAGCTGCGTTGGATCTTCGTTACCGCGTGCAGGCTTTCTCTAGCTGCGGTGAGAGTGGGCTACTCTTCACTGCGGAGCAAGGGCTCTTGGCACGTGAGCTTCATTAATTATGGCATGCGGGCTCAGTAGTTGTGGCTCGTGGGCTCTAGAGCGCAGGCTCAGTAGTTGTGTGGCACATGGGCTTAGCTGCTCCGCAGCATGTGGGATCTTCCCGGACCAGGGATCGAACCCGTGTCCCCTGCATTGGCAGGTGGATTCTTAACCACTGCGCCACCAGGGAAGTCCCTAGACTTTTTAAATGTTCTTCAGTCGTTCAATAAAGAACGGGTGTTTCTGGGCTTCCCCGTTGGCGCAGTGGTTGAGAGTCCACCTGCCGGTGCAGGGGACACGGGTTCGTGCCTGGGTCCGGGAAGATCCCACATGCTGCAGAGCAGCTGGGCCCGCGAGCCATGGCCGCTGAGCCTGCGCATCCGGAGCCTGTGCTCCGCAACGGGAGAGGCCCAAGTACCGCAAAAAAAAAAAAAAAAAAAAAAAAAAAGGTGTGTTCCTTCAAGAACTTAGGTCAATTATTTTCAAGAATGTTTTGAAATACTTGCCTCTTTAAATCTTTTACCCATTCTTACATTGAATTTTAAAGTTCTTTCTATTAAATGTATTATTATGTCTGTCTGACGTTGCTAATGTTTTTCCAAATATACTGTTAGTCCATTAAAGTTAAGGACATTTTTACAATTTTATAAAGTCAAATATACCTGACCTCAGTTTTGGTTAAGAAAATCACTTGCTATGTGTAGTTTCCTAGACTTTCTAACAAGATGTTTATTATTTTATTTTTATCACTTAAGTGTTTAATTTAATACATCTTAAATTTACTTGTGTGTACAGTGTATAAGGTCTCGCTTTATTTTCTTCTAGATGCACAGACCAGTTATGCCTACCCCATGTATTAAATAGTCCATCCTTCTCCCACACGTCACCCTTCTCTTCTTAAAATTCTCCGTTCTCTCCCACATTTCCTGTCTCTCCCCAAATTCTTTAGTTTCTCCCTAAATTCTCTGATTTCTCCCACAGTTTCTTGCCTCTCCCACAATTCCTTGTATCTCCCAATACTCTTCACTCTCTCCCACATTTTCCTGTCTCTTCCATGTTTCTCCATCTTCCCCTGGGATTCTCTGGTTTCGCCCACAATTCCTTTTGTCTCCCACAATTCTTTGTCTCTCCACAATTCTCCCACAATTCCGTATGTCTCCCTCAGTTCTCCATTCTCTCCCACAATTCCCTATTCCTCCCACATTTTTCCGTTTACTTCCAGAAGTCTCTCTCTTCCACATTTCCCCATTCTGTCCTGTAATTCCCCATTCTCTACCACAAATCCCTGTCTTTCCCACATTTTTCCATTTTCTCCTGTGATTCTTTGGTTTCTCCCACAATTCTTTGTCTCTTCCAAAATTCCTTACATCTGTCAAAGTTTTTCTCACTCCCACAATTCCTTGTCTCTCCCACAATTCCCTCTCTCATAATTCTCAGTCCTCAAAATTCCCTCTCACATAATTCCATGTTTCTCGTACAATTCTCTGTTGTCTCCCACAACTCTCCATTCTCTCCCACAATTACTTGTCATTACTAAATTCTTACATGTTTTGGAATTTTTTATGGACCGTTTTTTTCCATTGAAATATTTGTTTATTCTTATTCAATTACCGTATTGATTGGGCCTTATAATATGTTCGCTCATCTGGCAAAATGTTGCCCTTTGTATTGTGATATTTCCAAAAAAATGCCTTGACTCTTCTCAGACATTCAGACATTTATTCTTCCACTTAAGAGAAAAAGGATATTTTATTCAGTTTAAAAAAACTTATAAAAATTCACCTACTGGCATTCTAACTAGAATTAATCGAATTAATATATTAATTGGAGAAAATCGAGTTTTTTATCTTGTCTCCTACAAGATTTAAAGTGTCTTTCCGTTTGGTCAGATCTTGTTTTATGACCTTCAATTTGAATTTATTCGCCTTTTCATGGTAGTTCTGAACCTTTCTTATTAGCTTTCTGTTATGAATCTCATGTGGGTTTTTTTCAATATTATGAATGGAATAGATTTTTTCAATTTCCTGTTCTAGGTACTTATTGCTAGAAAAGAGGAAAAACTATTGATTTTTAAAATATATCTTCTTATTTGTACATGAGTGAATTGAAGCAGTAAATAATGTAGAAAGCTGGGGAAATAGCACTCCAGGTAGAAGAAACAGTAAGAGTACAGACTCCGAGGAGGGGACATGCTTAATGAGTCAATAAATACTAAAAAGATCACCGTGGCTAGAGGCAGTGGGCAATGGGAACAGTGGTACAAGATGCAGTCAGAGAAGTAGCCTTGGGCAAGATTATGTACCTTATAGGCTGTATCAATTTCTGTTGCTACATAACAAATTACCTCAAAATTAGCAATTTAAAGCAACAATAAACATTTATTATCTCAGTCTCTGTTGGCCAGGGATTTGTCAGTCATTTAGCTAGGAGGTTCTAGCTCCTGGTTTCTCTTGAGATTGCATTCAGGATATCAGTCAGGGCTGCAGTCATCTGAAGGCTTGACTGGGGCTGAAAGATCTACTTCTAAGATGGTTTACTCACAAGAACCCTGTTGCAGGCATTTTTTATTTCAATCAATTCAATTCCTACTTAATGCCTGAAGTAAAACCCTGAAGTGTGTGTATCGTCACTTTTCTCTGACTATTTTTCCTTGGCTCCTGTGCTAATTTTGAATGACATGTTTTGAATATGAACCCATCTAAATGTCAGACCCTGGCTACAAATGTCACAACCCATGTACATTTCTACAGCCTATAAATGCTCTCTTTTGGAAACACAATAGCATTTATGCAAGCAAGAGGATAGTAAGAAAGGAAGCATGAATATTTTAAAGCAGAAAATATGGGGGCCTCCAGATTTTGACAGAATCTCTTTGATGAACTACTATGTGTAGCTCCTACTCTATTGCAAACGTAATAAAAGGCAGTATCTTCTAGTGTGGAAACTCTCTCACATCTACCTATTTATAAAAGGGGAGGCCTCGTGTAAATGAAATGGGAACAGACTTGGCTGGAGAGAATTATTCCATCCTCCAAGAGCTTAGTCTCTCCTTTCAGAATTAGGTTACAAGTTTATTCTCAGGCTGTGACCCTAGAATTTGCATAAGTCATTCCATATTTTTCTCTTAGTTTCATTAAATTCTTATTATGGGAATTGGAGTTGCGTTCAATATTCAGCTTTCTGTGGACCTTCTCCTGGTCAAGCCTGCTGGACCTGGCGAGTAATAAAGAGTTCCAGGCCCAGAAGGTAGAGGTGAAATCCAGGAACTACATGAACAGTGAATCAGTCAAAAATCAGAAAGAAGGCAATGTCTTTGATGAAAATTAATAAAATTCAAGAAGATAGCTGGGATCCATCCAGCAGAATAGATGGCAAGAAAAAAACTTTTCAATGCAATGAGAAGGATATCTAGAACTTTCCCATAGACTACTATTCTGTTTTTGAGAAGAGTAGTTCATTTGGATATAGCAAAGCCTGGATAGTCTATCTCTTATCATCATTTGATTTCTTCTCTGTAATTCCATCCTCATCAGTATGGCCTGCTGATAAATAAGATAGTTTCTAGCTATATCAGGAAGGGAGTACCTTGGAGAAAAGACTCTGTGGTTCAGGTCACTAGAAAAGTCTACACCTCTCTCTAAATTAATAAAATTTTCATTCTGGTTCACAAAACGGACTCCTAAAAATTTTATCTTATAGTTTTCTGGGACCTGATTGCTTCCTAGAGCAGCAGGAAATAAACGGGCATGCTGTTGTTTCTTTTCTCTCTCATTTTATATTCAAAAGGAAAATCAATAGGCTAATGTTAAAAGCACTTAAAACGTTTTAAAAATCTTGATAAATATGGATGGAAAAGTATGAAATAGGGGAAAGGTGAATTGTAGGATACTGCTAATGAAACAAAGTTTTGTTTCATACATATATACGATAACATAACCTGCTATCAGACTATTGTAAATATGAGACGTGTTGAATTTACCTCACTTAATAGCTGATTCATGTCTAATTAGCAAAATCCATTTGATCCCGAGTAATTACACTAATACGCGGAGTCCTTAAGCCCTGGTTAATGCCCTGATACTGAAGGAACAGTTTCACATGTACCTGTGTGTCCTAGATAGTACTCTCTCTATTGCAGGTTAAAAATACTCAAACTAAAGTTGTTCAAGCAGAAAGAGGAAGGTAGAATAAAGATTTCTCACAGAATTCAAAGTCAGCAATGTGATTGGCTGTGCCTTAGAAATTACTAAAATAAAATATACATTTGGTGAATTCTGTCATACTTCTCTCTGCTCATTGGCTTTATTCTTCTCCTTTGCTGCGAACTGACTTTCTCTATGTGTTGGAAAACATGGCTAATAACTACTTCAGAGCTTTACATTTTACTTTTTCGAGTATCTGAAGAGAGACTGGCCCTCTTTCTCCTTTCCTGTTCTAAAAAGTCCTGGGCTCAGACTCTGATTGGCTTGATTTGGGTCACGTGATCGTCCATTGACCAATAAGATGCAGCCAGGGATGAGCTTATGTTGTACCAGCATTGGGGCTCCTATGATAACCAAGTAGATGGAAAGGCAGTTTCCAGAAGAAAGGTGCTAAGGAGATAATTCCAATATATATCGCCACCTTGAATATAGGTATTTTCTTGGGACAGATCCATAAATTTCATCAAATTCTCAAGGGATCCTGACCTCAAAATGTTGATGAATTACTACCCTAGCGCAACTTATGTCCTTTAGCATTCTCCCACATCAGGGCAGATAAAGACATATGTGCTCCCCTCAATATTTCTATACTACATTATTACTTAAACTTTCTTAAGGATTGTACAAGGTAAATACAATGAAATTCCCACAAAGTCTAAACTATTGGAATCAAACAACTTTATCATGCCAGACAGACAGATTCCATAGTCAATCTCTTGGCAATGTTTGACTGTTTTTCTAGTTATATATTATTATTAAGTTTACTGTAATTGGAGGTACCAATCATGTCTTTGGTTACAGAAGAATTATTGTTATGTGTGTGATCTTTGATTAATGCCTGACAATGACAGTCGAAAGATTTATAGTAAGTAAGAAATGAGGCATGAACTATTTCAGACAGATAACCAGAACTCAGCTAGAGAAGTCCATGCCTCTGTTCTTGATTACTCTTTATATATTTTATAGTTAATGATTTCTCATAAAACCTGAGCTTGTTTGTAAGGTAATAATTTCTGGAAACTCCATCATGACCTCCTTGTTCAGCTTTTAGAATACCGTCCACAAAAAAGTATGTCTTATTGATAAATGTGGCATACGGACTTGATAAAATAAGTAGGTTATTTTTTCGGTATCATCCTAAAATTATGTCTAAAGATTATCAAGTTAGGGTAGATCATATTGTATATGAGTACACCAGTTGTGAAGGATTACCTTATATTATCTAGCAAATAACAAAGACTCAAAATACCTGTGGTTTAAACAAGGTTAAAATTTTTTTCTCTCTCACATAAAAATTAAGAAGTAGTCAATCCAAGGGCTTCCCTGGTGGCGCAGTGGTCAAGAATCCGCCTGCCAATGCAGGGGACATGGGTTTGAGCCCTGGTCCGGGAAGATCCCACATGCCACGGAGCAGCTAAGCCCGTGCGCCACAACGACTGAGCCTGCGCTCTAGAGCCCGCAAGCCACAACTACTGAGCCCAAGTGCCACAACTGCTGAAGCCCGCACGCCTAGAGCCTGTGCCCTGCAACAAGAGAAGCCACCCAATGAGAAGCCCGTGCACTGCAACGAAGAGTAGCCCCCACTCGCCACAACTAGAGAAAAGCCCGCACACAGCAACAGAGACCCAAAGCAGCCAAAAATATAAATAAATAAATAAATTTTTTAAAAAGAAGAAGTAATCAATCCAGGGCTGCTACAGCAGCCCTGCTTCACAAAGTCCTCAGGAACCCAAGCTCCATATAACTCTGGGATGTGACCCTCATCCCCATGGTCTGAAATAGTGGCTAGAGCTCCATACCTGTGCTTTAGGCAGCAAGAGAAAGAAAGGGAAAATAAGATAAGAAGCAAAGATCACACACTGGCCATCTTTTAAGGAAGATCCTTGGAAACTGCCACACATCATTTCTGCTAATATCCCTTTGGCCACAGCGAGTTGCAAGGGAAACCAGCAAGTATAGTCTTCATTTTGGATGGCCATGTTTCCAACTAAAGATGGGAAGAATGGTTACTTGGGAATACCTTGCAGTGTCAGCCCCATACATCATCTAAACAGTCAGCGAGTACCAGGAAATCTCATTCAATATTTAGTAGTAAAGTTATCCATACCCATAAGGAGTTAAGACCTTTTCTATTTCAATTCACTTCAACAAATATTTCATTGTTTCTCTTTGCCAGCCACTGTGCCAGGCTCTGGGGACACAAAAATAAATAAGACAGGCTTAGTCCCCAGTCTCATGGGCTTTACATTAGAATGGGGAAGATCATAAATATGTAATTATAAGTGTGATGACTGTTGCATAAGAGAACAGGGTGCTTTTATATTTGTGGCAATTTATCCACCAACTCCTCTAAGACTCTCTGGACAGGGGAAGAACATGATATTATCCATATTTGTCACAAAGACCAAAATGGAGTTTTCTATGACATTAACTAGTTCCTTACTCACCTATCTTCTTTCCTGCCCCTTCTAGCAATGCTGGGAAGTGGTCTGAGTTCACCAATTTTCCACGGAACCATAATAAATTACTGGCCAGTTTTTACCCTGAGAGTCCAGCATGCTAAAATCTGTGTTCATCTTAATATCTAAGGGTAGAGCAATAACAGTACCAGAGATATTTAAGAATGGGTTTCCTTGAGTTTATATTTATGGAGGGAAGAAGACTTGGGGAAGATTGCGTCAAGACCTTTACAACTGATTGGACATACTTGGGGAAATTGTATTGTTAAATATTATCAAATCCGGGTTTGCTGATTTTCTGTTTCTGTTTTTCTTTCTTTTAATATAATTTCTTTGAAACCTCATCAAATATATATTTGTCATTAATCATTCACTGCAAAGCAAGCTATCTGCTACCTACAGTATTCATGTAGTCTCACACATGTACACATGTATATGGATGGACATTATACAGAGAGTTGCTCAATACCTATAAAGTATTCAGAGAATAGAAAAGGAGCCCTTCAAAAATAAAATAGCAGGTTTAACGGAGTTGTATGTACAGGAATGTGTTAAACACTTATGTATGGAAGTGTAATTATTTTAATAATGAAAGAAGTTCATTATAATGTTCTTCATATCACTTGCCTTCAGACAGGCTACTGACTTTCCCTTAGAAAAATTCTTTCTTTCCCATTAAGTTGTCAAGGGTCATATGGGTCTAGAAAGCATTTAACCACTGTACTGGATTGAATGGTGTCCCAAAATTCATGTCCATCCAGACCCTCAGAATGTGACTTTACTTGGAAATAGGGTCTTTGCAGACGTAATTAGTTAAGATGAGGTCATACTGGATTAGGAAGGCCATAAATCCAATAACTGGTATCCGTATAAGCAGGCCATTTAAGGACACATAGACACACAAGTGAGAACTCCATGTTAAGACAGAAGCATATATTGGAGGGACGCATCTGTAAGCCAAGGAACGCCAAGGATTGCTGGCATCCAGCAAAAGCTAGGAGAAAAGCACGAAATAGATTCTCCCTCAGAACCCTCAGAAGGAACCAACCCTGCCAACAACTGATTTTGGACTTCTAGGCAACAGAACTATGAGAACATAAATTTATGTTGTCTCCGTATGACAGCTGGAACTGTTGTGGACGTCTTGCAGCCACGATGGGACAAGCCTGAGGAGCAAACCAATTCTCTAAGAATGGCAGAGCAAAAATATGGAAGGAGCCTGGGCTTTTAATAACATTGTCAGTCACTGAATTAATTAACCTTGCAATCACTCTACCCTTAGTTCTCTCCTTATATAAAATAACAAATTTCCTTATTCCTTAGGCTTCCTTTAGTTAGGTCTTCAGCTCTTTGCAGTAAAAAACATCCTAACTGATAAGTCTCCCCTGGTATAAATACAAAAGAGCAATACTTTGGCTTCACTGCATGTTACCTAGACTTTTGTGCATTACTCTAAAAGCTTAACCACTGGGATAAAAGGATGAGTAGAACACGGAAAATCTCTTACACGAAGTAACTTGAAAAGAGAAAAGATTATTCATCATCTGCACAATGTTTTTATGTGGATAACAATGACATCAGTGGTCTTGAATTATTTAATACTTTGTTCCACGGTGTCATTTATGAGCAATGTCTTTTGCAGTTCAAGATTAGCAGCATCTTAACTTTGCATTTCATTTACCTTGGTCACATAGTTTTCAGTCATATATTTTTCCATGTTGGCTTTGCTTCAATTTCTCTTTTCAATTTATTAAAACTCTTCTTTGTTGAACCTGAGCAAAATACAACAGAATACATGCAGAATACAAAAGTAGAGAAAATGGAAATAAGGAAACAGTCACCCCCCACCAAATAAATAATCCACAATCGAAAACATTGGTCTTACTGTACAAAAAGTTAATAAAGCAAGTAAAAAGAGCTAAAAATGATGAGCAAACTATAGCAGTAAAACTTGTGAATCATTCTATGAGATGAAAAAATACATTAAAAAGTATTTCTCTCTGAGGTGAAGCTGTTATGGCATTAATGAGCTTTGTGAATGAGTTTAGATGCTGAGTAGAAGCTTGAAACAGTACCGGGAAAAGCATAGTTCAGCAGCAAGGGCTGGGAAACTAGAAAGAACAGGTAAAAGGGAGCCAAGGAGAAAGATGAGATCATAAAAAGCAGTCTATTTAAGGTTCAGGTCTGAGATTTGTATAATTAAAGTGAAAACTTTTCCATTTCAGGGACTGGAATTATGTTGAAATGGATTTTGATAAAACTCACATTCAAACTTTACGAGCATGACTCCAGAATTGCTACCTATCCATTATATAGAATGTACCCACGAAATCTGCTGGCTGAATTAGTCATGACTCATTGGTATGTTTTTAGAACATTTAGATATATTGGTTGCATGAACATTTCAGGCAGTTTTGTTCAGATGTCTCTCAGGCAGAATACTTCAGTAGTTTCCACCATTTCTAATGAAGCTCTAAAACATTACAAACCACTTAAAACATTTCATAAAATAGATGTTAGTGAAATATGTTTTCTTAATTCCAAAGGAATTTAGCAGTAGCCTAACCAAAGACAGCTGTTGGCACTGTTTTTAGTGTTAATGATACTCCCCTTCGATAGAAATAAATAATGACATGGTTATTTATTCATTTTGCTCAACATTTATCAGCATCGCTCTGTGCAAAGCCTTATAGTAGGCCATGTGGGGAATATTCAGATGAATCAGGCAGGGATTCTGCCCATTCTGATATCACAGTTAATTTGGGACAATAGAACACATACACAAATGACTACAACATGAGACAGGAAGTGGTACATGCTAAAAGAGATGTGGACATAAAATTCAAGGAGAGTGAGAGTATATTGCCATCATAGAGGTACAGGAAAGGCGTTGTGGAGAAAGTGCATTGATGCTGAATTCATTCCTTCTTCCAAAAAAATTTTATTGGAAAAGTCCCAGCCCTCACAGAAGGTACAATCCAACAGGGAAGACAGACAATGAGGAAATAAAGATTTGAGAGTGGTGAAATCAAGATATAGGAATAGGGCCAATGGAGGCAGAGTGTAATGAGAAACGGGGAGAGTGATAGGGGATGAAGTCAAAGGGGTAGATAGGGTTCAAATTGTGTAAGACCATGTAGGCCATAGGAAGGATTTTGGACTTTAAGTGCTTTGGGAAGGCATTAAATGGTTGAGCAAGAGGGTAACGTGATCTGGTTTGCATTTGTAAAAGTTCGCTGTGGCTGTAAGGTGGAAAAGGGATTGTAAGGAGATACGAGTAGGAGCAGTTGCCTCTCAGGAGGCAACTGGAAGAGTCCAGGTGAGAGATCATGTTGTCTTAAATTTCAGTGGTAGCCAGAGGGCTAGAGAGAAGTGGATAGATTCAAGATCTACTGTGAAGATAGAGCCAAAAGATTTCCTGATGGATTGCACGTGGAGTGTAAGGGGACTAGAGCAATTAGAGATGATTCCTAGACTTTTGGCTTATGAATAGTGTTGACATTTATTGAGAAGGCCTGCAGAAGGAATGGGGCTGAGGAGGAAGATTAACAAGAATTCTAATTTGACCACGTTAAGTCTGAGATGCCCGTTGGACATTCAAGTGGAAATATCTAGTAGACAGTTACACACACAAATCTGGAGCTCAGTGGAGGCATAAGGGCTGAAGCTATAGATTTGTGAATCATCAGCATATAGATGGTATTTAAAGCCATGGACCTAGATGAGATCAATAGGGAGAAAGTGTTGATCGAGTAGAACAGAGACCTAGGACCAAGTCCTGGGGCACTTTAAAGATGGATAACATTTTGATAGGCGGAGATGAGAAGGGCATTTAACAGGAAGGAACAAAGTGAACAAAAGCTCAGAGACAGGAAAGTGCTTAGCAGGAGTGGGGAAGCACGGGTGATCCATTTAAGAAGAACCTATAATAGATACCAAGTCCTAGATTTGGTCCACAGATTTCAGTGGAGAATCATGGAAGGCTTTAAATCTGTGGAATGATTCTGCTCCTGATAATGTGAGAGTAGCTCCTTTGTGACCACCCTTCTCTAGATAACAACTCTAAATGCTGGACAAGATTTTTTTTTAAATCTTACCTGAAGACACTGGAGAGCAAACAAGCAGGAAGGTATTGGGGGGTAGGGGTCAACACTTGAAGGACAACATCAAATATTTGTGAGTTTCCCATATTCATTTTACAGCTTTTTGCGTGAAGGCAAGTCCCAGTCTTCACCAAGGAGGGCGGCTAAACCTGCATTCTTATTGGATTGAAGAACCAGAGGACAGTTTGGAGTGGGGAGGGGTGGGGGCAGGAATCTGTGAATGGAGAAAGACAGAAAGGGAGTAATTTAAGTTCTGTATTTAAACTTTGCCTAAATCTCTGGGTGATCTTGGAAGTACACAAGTACAGGGCAGACTCCAAGAAGCCCAGGTAAGGTTTAAAAAGAAAACAAAACTGAACTTTGATTTCAGCTGCTGCCCACCATGGGGGAGGCAGTTTGGAATTTGAGCTCCGCCAAGTTAACTGCCTGCAAAAACAAACCAGAAGATCCTTTGGAAGAACAGAACAGAATCCAGAATCTCTAAAACATGTCATTTACAGTATCCAGGATACAATCCCAAATTATTAGACATAGGAAGAAATAGGAACACATGACCCATACTCAAGAGAAAAAAAAAAAAAAGATCAGTGGAGAGAATCAGTGGAGATGACCCAGATGTTAAGATCAGTAGACATAAGGAAAATATGCTGGTAATGAATAAACCTGAGAAGTGAACTCATCATTCTGTATCTTAGAAGAATGAATCTAAAATCACTGTATGAGATTAATTGGAGGGTGCAGAGGCCAGAGATGTGAGAACAGTGAGGAAGTTTTGATGAGTGCATAGTTCTACAGATATAAAGTGAGGGAATATGGCAAAAAATAACTGAAAACTATCATCTGACTAAGGGAAGAAGTGAGAGGAATCAGAGATGGCACTGAGGTTTCAAGTATGGTTGACTGAAAGAATGGTAGTACCACCAACAGAAATAGAAACATCAATAGAGGATATAAGGCTTGAATATTGGATGACAAACCCAGGTTTCGAAATATTCAGTTTGGAGTGTTAACTTGATATGCAGATGGAGTATCCAATATGGAGTTCCAAATTCAAGGTAGAGCTGTGCAAAAGATCAGAGTCAAAGCTGGGGAGAGTGAGTTGGAGTCATTCAATACGGAAGTGATCACTGAAGTCCCTATAAAATTGGATTAGATCTCCAAGGAAGAATGAATATAGTTGAAAGAGAAGTAATATTTATTAGTTATCTATTGCTCCATAGCCAATCAAAAATGCTTAAGACAACAACCGTTTATCTAGCTCATAGTTCTGCAGGCTAGCAATTTGGTCTGTGTTCAGCTGGACATTTATATTGGTCTCTTGTGGGCTCACTCAGTATCTGCCAGTAGAGCTGCCAAGTCAACTTTGCTGACAGTTGTTGGAATTATGTCGAAATGGATTTTGATAAAACTCACCATTCAAACTGTATGACTCCATAATTGCTACATATGCATTATATAGAATGTACGTGTTTCAGGCCTCATCTGAGATGGCTCACCTCTGCTCCATATGCTCTCTCATCCTCTAATAGTTTAACCTAGGCTTGTTCACATGGGTTCCAAGAGAGCAAACAGATGTGTGTAAGACCTCTTAAGGCTCAGACTTGGAACAAGTACCACATTGCTTCCATCTCATGCTATTGGCCAAAGCTAGTCATCAGGCTGTTCCAGATTCAAGTAATAGGGAAATAAACTCTGCGCTTTGATGGGAGAAACTGCAAAGTCACATCACAAAGGGGCATGGATACAAAAGAGGGAATAATTTATGGCCATTTTGCAATCTACCACGTCATCAAAGAACTTTGGATTTGCACACCCACGTGCATAGTAGCATTATTCACAATAGCCAAGAAGTGGAAACAGCCCTAAGTGTCCGTTGACAGAAGAATGGATAAACAAACTGTTGTATGTACATGCAGTGGAATATTATTTGGCCTTAAAAAGGAAGGAAATTTACACATGCTACATATGGATGAACCTTGAGGACATTATGCTACGTGAAATAAGCCAGCCACAAAAAAGGCATATTATATGATTCCACTTATATGAGGATCTAAAGTAGTGAAATTCCCAGAAGCAGAAAGTAGAATGGCAGTGGCCATAGAGGAGAGGGGAGATTGGGAGTAGTTGTTTAAGAGGTACAGAGTTTCAGTTTTGCAAGATGAAAAAGTTCTGGAGATCGGTTGGTTGCATAATAATGTGAATATACGTAACACTACTGAACTATACACTGTAAAATGGATAAGATAGTACATTTTATTTGTTTGTTATCACAATTAAAATATTTTGTAGAAGATAGGACCTCAGACACAACCCATATTTTGGGGAGAGAAGGAAAAAGAGAACCAAAGAAAACCAATTTTGCCCAGTCCAGAACTAAGGGAAACCAATCTAGCAAGTGGGGTTTGAAAATGGTTCTCTACTCTTCTGTTTATAAGGACCACTGTCAGAGAAAGCGTTTTAGAATTTAGCCTTTCCTCAGTGGAGGGAAGAGGAGACCAATCTGCTCATCTGACCTTCTTGTCTCCAGGATTCTGGAGTTCGCATGATTTTTCCAATTATCCCGGCTTAGAATAGCATGGTGGAAGTTCCAACCCCACTCTCACCTTCTTTTCTCATTCATACCAGCCGTATCTCCTGATCCTGGACCTCAATTCTGGTCTCTTGGTTTCACCTCAAATTGGTTATTCCCCATTAATAACACAATCTGCCTCCAATCCTTCTCAGAACCACTGCCCTGCCTGGCTCCCAGACAGCACACATCCCTAGGAGAGTGCTCCAAACTTAGAGTAGTTCTAAAGTTCTGTTGCACTCAGGGATTTGTTTTGCTGTCCTTTTGCTGTCAGAGAAGAGACAACCCTTCTGCCATTCCAGATGTTCACATTTGCCTGCTTCTGCCTTGCGCCCCACTTCCTCACTCATTACACTCAGGATGTCTTGTGGCCAGACCTGGAGTCCTTCTTCTCACTTAAAGCTGCTGAAGATGTTAAAGTCAGGGAAATGGGCATTTCAAGAGCTGAATGGGATACCAAAGTTCAGTAAAATTTTAAAACCACCAAATTCCATCCATAATCCCATTTTGATGATTATCTCAAAAGTATTTTTACAGTTGGTTTGTTGAAATCGGGATCCAGACAGGGTCCACACATTACATTTGGTTGTCTCTTTCAGTATAAAGCATCACTCCCTCCCCCTTTTTTTTTTTTTTTTTTTTTTGCAGTACGCAGGCCTCTCACTGTTGTGGCCTCTCCCGCCGCGGAGCACAGGCTCCGGACGCGCAGGCTCAGCGGCCATGGCCCACGGGCCCAGCCGCTCCGCGGCATGTGGGATCCTCCCGG
This sequence comes from Globicephala melas, assembly GCF_963455315.2. NCBI lineage: Eukaryota > Metazoa > Chordata > Mammalia > Artiodactyla > Delphinidae > Globicephala > Globicephala melas. Next base: position 109,479,320 of record NC_083335.1, read on the forward strand.
ACTGGGGCACGAACCCGTGTCCCCTGCATCGGCAGGCAGACTCTCAACCACTGTGCCACCAGGGAAACCCCCCTCCCCCTTTTTATTCATTCCATTGATTTATTGTAGAAACCGAAGCAACTAAACCTGCAGAATATATCACATTCTTTATATTTGTCTACTTGTTTGCCTCTGGTGTCGTTTAATTTCTCTAACCCCCTTTTTCTCAAAGACAGAAGTTAGCTCTGGAGCAGTACTGTTCAATAGAACTCTCTGCCACAGTGGAAATGTTCTATAATGTGTACTGATACCATAGCCACTAACCACATGTGAAAATTGACACTTGAAATGTGGTTAGTGGGACTTAAAAACTGAATTTTAAAATTTTATCATATTTAATTTAAATTTAAATGGCCACCTGTGACAAGTGGCTGCCATATTGGACAGCACAGCTCTAGAGGCTTAATTGAATTCCATTTCAGGTTTTTGGAAAGAATACTTCATAGGTGGTCTTATATGCTTCCTGTCGCATGACAGAGGAGGCTTACAGTGCTTGGTTGTGCCATATTTTTTGATGCTAAGATTGGTCATTGTGTTCAGGTGGTGATAGCCTGATCCTTCCAATTTCAAGTTCTCCATCCACCTTTCATCTAATGGCTTCATTCATTTACAATTTTTGCCTGAATCAGCTCCTTCATTATGGTTTTCAAAATGGCACTTTTCTAAGTCTGTCATTCCTTCGATATAATTCTGTAAAGAACTTTCATCAACTAATATTACATGGTTGGCCTGAAATACTGTTTATACAAGAAAAGGCATGATAAATCCTTAATTATTTCTCTTTAATTGTCATTAATGACTGGAGAAAAAGGTAGGTGTCTTGCATCTATGCAAAGGTGCTGGGATTTTATCCTGAGGGAAGAAAAGCCGCTGTGGGTTTTAAGCAAGGGATAAATAAGATGGGATTTTCATTTTAGGAAGCAACTGTTGGCCATAGTGTGGAGAACTGGTGAAAGTCTGGAAGGTTCTAAAGGGAGCTGTCATAATACAGGCCGGATATGGCAAACTCTGGGGTGGTGGAATAGGAAAGTTTGACAGAATCCAGATAGATTAGAAAGGAGAATCAACAAAATCTAGCTGTCAAATAACATAGGGGATGGAGGCGAGAGGAAGTGTGGTAGGATGACAGGATAAACCCTTGATTTCTAATCTGGTGAACTAAGTAGATGATAATGCCAAAAACTACCTTGAGAAATACAGGAAGAGAAGTAGAGGCAAGTTACTTTCTAAAGGAAAAAAACTATATGGCTCAAATACAGACCTCCCAGACAGAAGGACAGATTTAGGATGCTACAGCATTTTTTTTTTCCACTTGAGTTTAGTAAATAACAGCGAGTGCATACTATACTTGTCGGGGAGGGGGGATTGCTCATATAGAGTTGTCTGGATTCCAGAGATCTATAAATAAGAATCAGGGATTATTTTTGTTAGCAGTAAGTGTTTAACCTGAAGAAATTAAGTTCTAAATTCTATTCCTAGTCCATTTTTAAACATATTTCAAATTCTTCTCTATCATTATTTTTTGCCCTATTACTTACAGAGATGCACCTACTATTTTAGAAATTCCTTAGTAGAAGATGTAGTGTTTTCAGAAGTAAAAATGCTATGCAAGTGTATAAGCAAAAATCTTCTCTGTGTTGTATCAGTTTGCTAGGACTGCCATATGAAGCACGACAAACTGGGTGGCTTAAAACAACAGAAAGTTATGGCTCACAATTCTAGGGACTAGGAGTCCAAAATAAAAGTGGCAGCAGGGCCATGTTCCATCTGAAACCTGTGGGAGAATCCTTGCCCCTTCCTAGATTCTGATGGTTTGCCAGCAACCTTTGGCTTGTTGATGCATTATTCCAATCCTCTGCCTTTACATGGCCTTCTTCTTATAAGGTGAACAGTCACATTGGATTAGGGGCACATTCTACTCAAGTATGACCTTATCTTAACTGATTATATCTGCAATGACCTCGTTTCCAAATAAGGTCACTCTCTGAGGTACTGGGTGTTAGGACTTCAACATATCATTGTGAGAGTGGGGTGTAGGGTGGGCAGAATTCAGCCTGAAACAGTGGTCTAAAGACTCATGATGAACTATGGAAGGGAAAGTTTTCATTTGAAAATTATCTCCTTTAGCATCCTTTCAAAAGCCTTACATTATTCTTTGGAGAAACTAAAACTTATTTTCTTTTTTTCAAAATGATATTCACAGAATCTTGCTGTCTCCACCAAGGTGAAATAAAGAATAAGAAAGCAACATGACATGCAGATATATTTAATAAGGATGCTTTAAGTACTTATTTGACTATATCTTATGGTACATTTTCCCCAAGCATTTTCCTGAATTTTTTGAAGGAATTAATTATAGTGAAAAACATTCATTCTTTATCCCAATAAAACACTTTTGCTAACAAATACCTATTGTTAGAAAGAAACAATGTATGCAAACCATTTAACAGTTTTTAAGTACTCAATAGCTGTTAGCTACTATTAATATGTATTTAGTATTTTTAGGATTGCAATGATGATTAAAGAGGTTAATATAGGACTTCCCTGGCGGTCCAGTGGTTAAAACTCCATGCTTCCAATGCAGGGGGCATGGGTTCAATCCCTGGTCTGGGAACTAAGATCCCACGTGCCACACGGCATGGCCAAAAAAAAAAAAAAAAGAAGTTAATATATATGAAACACTTATAATAGTGCCTGACACATAGTATGTATGAAATAAATGTCTATCTATTATTGTCAAGATCACAATCATTAGATAAGATGGTAAAGTGACCAAAACTGCCAATGCAACTTCTAATTGGTTTAATTGGCTTACACATACACTCAACATTTGCATATAGTTTCATTCGGTGGGGTTTCTTTAAATTTTGTGTAATCTATAGAATTCATTCCTTATTTAGTAGGCAATTGTAAGTTATTTAAATTTGATTTTTTAAAATAAAGGAATTCCTTAATATTTATACCTCCCCAAAGTATTTATTTTATTTACTAGTCACCAGGAACATGACTTGAAAACAAGCTACTGAAATCATAAGTGAAGTGTTGTTTGATGAAAATGTACTTCATTTACAAATATGGCATTATTATCCACAACCAGTTTTTCCAGCACCAGACCTGATTTGACACTGCCCCATTCACATACTTTTTCACACATCTTTGTGATTAAAGCTTCAGATTTCCCAAACATAGAGATCTGAGGTTCATTCGGTGGTCAAGGAATCAAGTTCCATGTGATGCCATAGCTTTCCCCAAAGTCGCTTCCCCAGTTAAGGTCTGGTCATAGACTGATCTTAAATGCAAGTCGCTAAAAAAGTTAGCATATTTTTTAAAGAATCTTTTCTAGCTGCAGACGCAAATCTACATTCAAAAGCACAAATATAAACTTTAAAAATAAGAAACGTAACCACAATAACAGCCACGTTCTAAAGCAACAGTTCCATAAAGTTTGGGTTTTTGTTTTTTGGTTTTTGGTTTTTTTCCATAGTGGTGAGTAGGAACTGGTGGTTCTTGGGTTTTTGTTTCAAAATGGTTTGTGGACTGAAAAAAAATTTGAGAACCACTGCTCTAACCAACCAGACTAAATTGATAGTTATAAAATGGGAATGTTTATCCTCTGAAGGAGTACTTTATACTGCGATTTTTGGTTAATGTTAAAAGCAGTCGTTTTTAATATCAGTTTGAAAATGAAATTTTAACGTATTATCTCCCTCTTATGAATTAGTGTTTATAAACAAGAACATTTAGTGGGTCTTTTCTGTTCTAGTAGAATGAAAGCTGGAGGAAAACAGTAGCTTATTAAAGCTCCAAGAATGGGTTCTTAGTTCCTTGTCAAGTCTCAAAGCCCCATAATTCTTTCTCTTCTAACAACTCTGAAACAAACTGACACCTCTAAGGATTAAACATTTTGGAAATCAATAAAAGAAAACATTAAAGCATGTCTGACACAGACCTTTCCTCCATACTTCCCTGTTCCTCCAGTCCTCCCTACATAAGTATGAGTCAGGTAATGTTAACTTTGAATCATACATTAGTTAGTTTCCTTTGAGCATTACGTAAACAAAGTTTTGATCATAGCCTGTGAGGCAGCTGACCTGTAATCATTTGCATTTCAACATATGTGGCTTGAAAAACAGAACAGGACGTTACCCTACATGCTCTTTTATTTGAATTCCACAGGAAGTTACTCACGGTTTCTTTTTTGTGTGTGTGTGATACAAGAGTGCCCTAAAGAAATAGATTATACCATAATGAAATGCTCACACAACAAATGGAAAGAAATAACTTTTAGGAGTGAAGTATTTGAACTGCATTATATATGCAGGAATACTCCCTTTCTGAAGCTCATAACAATAGCTCCATTTATTGAGTGCTCTTCCTATGTGGCAGGCGCTGTGCTTTATGCTTCCCAGACATTATTTCCATTCAATCTTCCTCAAAATTCTACAAGGTAGGTGTTATTATCATATTTTCTTTTTTTTTAATTTATTTTTAAATTTTATTTCTTATTTGTGGCTGCATTGGGTCTTCGTTGCTGTGCGCGGGCTTTCTCTAGTTGCGGCGAACGGGGACTACTCTTCGTTGGGGTGCACGGGCTTCTCATTGCGGTGGCTTCTCTTGTTGCAGAGCATGGGCTCTAGGTGTGCTGGCTTCAGTAGTTGTGGCACGCGGGCTCAGTGGTTGTGGCTCGCGGGCTCTAGAGCGCAGGCTCAGTAGTTGTGGCGCACGGGCTTAGTTGCTCCGCGGCCTGTAGGATCTTCCCGGGTCAGAGCTCGAACCCGTGTCCCCTGCATTGGCAGGCGGATTCTTAACCACTGCACCACCAGGGAAGTCCCTATCCTATTTTCAGATGAGGAAAACAAAGCTGATTTTGCCAGTATCTACTGAGCAACTATTATGTACCAGACCCTCTTTTAGGCCTTTAAGTTGAAGCTTAGAGATGTAAAGGAAACTGGAGTTTGGACATAGGCCTAGCTCTGCTCTTATCATGATCCCATACCGCCTTACCCTGAAGAATGTTAAACGTTTCAAGTATTTGTATCATAGATTGTCTTCCCCTTAGTTCCTTACAGATTTTATTAGCATCTTTCATCACATGCAACTCCAGAATCATTGAACTTTGTATCTGCAGGAGAATCTAGAGAAGATCTTACCTTTTCCAAAATTTGAATTCTCGTAAAAAACATGTTCGAATGGGTGTAGAAGAATTTGTTGTCTCTTAAGATGTGTGTCATTCAGGAAGATATTGTTAATAATTTTTACTTGGGAAATTTCAAAGAAAAGATGAAACTCATACACACGAAAAAAGATGTCACCACATATTTTGTTTAATTATTGTCTTATGCAAGATAAAATTTGAGCCTAAGTTTTATCTTTCTTTCTCACTGGAAAGAAATAGTTAAATAGTCTCTAGTGATTACTTTTTCTTTTTTGTATGAAAAGTAAAAATGCTCAGATAATGTAGAGGGAAAACACTTGTTTCAGAGGGGCACTGATGATTACACTTTGTTTTCTATAGGGACAAACCTATAGCTGTGAGTATTGGTTGTATATGAGGTAGAGATTGTGCCATGAGCCATAGTTTAGTCATCTTGTAACTTTTCCAGACTGATGTAACTCCATTTTTTGAACAAATGTTATTTTGTTAAGTAAATGCCCATTTGAACTTGTATACAAAGGTTATAATTATAGCAGGAAATTGTTGGGGACAGAGGAGGTTAAATCTGGTTGTCCTGTCATACAGCAGGAATCATTTCTTGGAAATCTAGTCCAGATTTTCGACTGAGGTTTGCTGTTTCCCTTTGCTGTAGTTTCAAGTAATAACTTTCCAATATTTTGGTTCTGACTGAGAGACTTATGTGTGTGTTGGGGGGAGGGGTATAGAATCAGTAGGTAACTGAATCCACCCTTTCTGCTGATTTTGCACAGAGGAGCCCAAAAAGACAGTGGAATGTGAGGATATCACTTAACATTACAGGACTTGTAGGAATATATAAAAGGCTCAATGCTAACGCAGCACTGTCCTGTAGAACTATAATGCCAATCTTGACAAGTAAGCCACGTATGGAAGTATACATTTTATAGTAGCCACATTAAAAAAAAAAGTGAAAAGAAACAGGAAATTAATTTTAACAAAATATTTTATTTAACTCAATATATTGAAAGTATCATTTCAACTCATAGTCATTATAAAATTATTAATGAGCTACTTTACATTCTTTTTTTGGTACTAAGCCTTTGAAATCTGGTGTGAACTTTTCACTTATAGCACATCTCGGTAGCGACCAGCCAACCTATTTTAAATGCTCAAGAGGCTCCCATATTACCCTGCACAGGTGCTCTCTAGAGGCAGCTATTCTTTGAATACCTAAGAGTTTTCCTTTCTTAAACACGGGGGAAAAAAAAGTAATCCTGCTCAGGGCAATATCACCTTCTATGTTCAAATAACTCTTTTTGTTGCCACCTGCAAGAAAAATCCCCCAGCCTCATTTGATTTTCCCAAATTCTCCCAGCCTGAGTGAGTGGTTGCACCACTCTTGGATTTAATAAATGAAAAAACGAAAAAAGTTTATTGTTAACCAAAAGGAAAAAAAAATTGCTTTCTTTTCTTTTTGGGCAAAAGAAAGGAGAATAGTGTTTTCCCGAATCAATTCACATACTTAACAAGTTGATCCTATGTGCGAGACAGCTGTGCTAGTGGTACTTTAGCCCATTATTAAGTTCATTTAATGCTTAACTCCTGCAATGTGACCACTGTTCACACTACTTTTACAGATCAATTCGCTGTTTTAAAAGTTATTCCTCTAGTTCTCAAGGTAAAAGGAAATGAATAAAAATTGATACCGAAATCAACTTTTCAGTATACAGTTTGATTTATTTTTAAAAAGGTTAGTTCACCCTTTGAGCGGCGTATTTAGCGCTGGACAGTGTTAGACACAGTAACTCTTTTCAACTATGTATGTTTTTACTAAAGAAAGAATGTTAATTGGAATAATTGATCACCGTTGGGGGGCTAATTTACCTTAAAGTAACCAAATTGACCAACTTCTTTTCGCTGTAAGGAATGGTAACGTGGCTTTGCAATATAAATGAAAGATAAATTAGGCACTTTGTACATAAATGAAAAACAATACACAACTCCTTATCTTCAAACTTCTGCAAGCTGGTTTTACCCTCAGGAGTTACAGAGACGGTGGCTGCCAGATTAGCTGAGTTTTGGGTCCAGATTGGATTTGCAGCACTTGAATCAGCATGTTGGGGGAGGTGACAAAATCACGAGCTCAGTCCTCCCCACCCCCACCCAACAGACCACGCTGAGCCTGCCCAGATGTTGCTCAACCCTGAGCTGTCCCCCTGAGTCCAAGGCTGCGGGAGAGGGCGCGCAGCGAGTATTTCCGGCCGCCTCCTCAGGCTCCCTGAACAGATGGAGCCTGTTCAGGTGGCCGCGAGGCTCCCGGGCCTCGAGCCTGTGCCCAGGGGCGCGCAGGCGAAGGCAGCAGAAAGAGCCTAACACCTGCCTCTCTCGGCCCAGAGAGAAACCTTGCACCGCCCGCGCAGACCTGGCCGGCTAGGTGTGGGGCTCTAATCTCATCCTCACACCTGCGTTAGGGAGGGAGGCCAGGGCTCTCCAGGTGTGCGGGTCCCGCGAGGATGAAAGGAAGCTGTTAAAAGGCGTGCACCAGGAGCGCAGCGGGGGTCGCGCTGTGGTCGCCCGGCGTGGGAGGACCGGGACGCCTGGGCCGAGGCCTGAGGGGATAGAGGCACTGGCCGGCCTGGAGATTTCCCTTTACTTTTTTCCTTCTCCTTGTAGGGCGGTTAGCCGATCGCTGCGGTAGCTTTCCACTCAGCCTGGGGACTTTTACACAATTCTGCCCGGACGCACTGAGCTCGCCGCGGCACCTGGCGCGGGGAACAGGGGGTCGAACCCTCCGCCCCCTCCCCCCAACCCACTCCAGACGCCCAGGCTTCTCTCCTCAAGTTCTCCCCGTCCTCGGCCCTCCGTTGCCTTCTGGGGGTTGGGTTTCTTTAACCTAGGGCTTCCCTATCTCGGGCGGGAGGAGTTAGAAGCTCTCCCTCTCCCCCCTCCTCCACCCACCGCCAGCCTGATTTTTAATCTAATCTTTTATTTAAAGTCAACAGAAGAGCAGGAACCCCGGGCTCCTGCCAACAAGATATTTATAAATAATTCCCCAACCTCTGCAGAGAGGGGCAGCCTTAAAGAACCTCCTTGTTTTCTCCTTCGTGAGGGATTTAGGCAGCGGAGACCCGGGGAGGGGGCGCGCTTGGAGGGTCGGGCCTGAAGCCCCAGGGCTCTGCGGACTTGGGGCGGGGGGGTCGAGTCATGCAAGACAAACTAATTCCAAATATTAAAAATATAACACAAGAGCGTCAATTTGGAGAGCCTTGACTCAAACCGAGAGCCGAACCCCCAGGCGGCTCCGGGACACATACCCTTCCGTGTCCCCGTCGTGGGGGGGTGGAGGGGCAGGTGAATGCCCATCGTGTGACCCTGGGAGAGGGCGGGTCCTGGGCCACTACGGGATGTGCCCATAGACTCGGCGCGCCCACGTGCACCCATGGAAGAATCGCGCCGAAAAGACACCCGACGCCCCCTCCCCGGGTCCTCGGCACTGTACTGCGCCCCCTGCGCCTCTCCCATCTCTCTCCCCAGCTGGACGGGGACCACTCCTCTGCATCCCCGAGGAGCCTTCAACCTGCTCGGACTCGCGGCACTTAGAAACTCCCAGCCTTTCGCACCTCTTCCCTTTTCCCTCTTTCCCCCACCTCCAGCCGACGCCCCCAGATCTCTCCCGCTCGCCCTTCCAGAAAGAAGGCGAGGCCCAGAAGCAGTGGCTGGGGCGAGGAAGGAGGGACTAGCGGCGCGCCGCGGCCAGGGGCGTGTCTTCCCAGGCCCCGCCCCCGGGTGCGCGCGGCGGTGGCGGCGACGGCCGAGCCTCGCTCTGAGAGACAGGTATCGCTTAGGCGCCATGTTGTGAGCGGAAGTAGCGGAGCGCGCGGGGGCTGCTGTTCTGCTGGGAGCGGGCGCGGGAACCGGCGGGGGGGCGGAGCTGTAGTCCCGGCGGCGGAAGGAGGAGAGGAAGAAAGGGGCGAGACCCGGTGCCCGGCAGCGGCGCGAGGCTCTCGCTCGGCGCGCGGGCGTCTCCAGCCGGGCGCGCGGCGTTCGAGGGTCGGTGTCGGCGCCGAGCCCTCTCCCGGGCAGCCGCCGCTACTGCTGCAGCTGCTGCCGCCACTGCTGCCGTGTGGCTCGGGCGGCGACGGAGCGGGGCCGGCCGCGGGGCGGGCGGGGAGGGAGGAGGCGGTGAAGGCGGCGGGCCGGGGGGGAAGATGCCGCTGGCGCAGCTGGCGGACCCGTGGCAGAAGATGGCTGTGGAGAGCCCGTCCGACAGCGCTGAGGTGAGTGCAGCCGAGCGGCCGGGGCCGGCGCGCCCCCTCCCCGCGCCCCCGCCAGTTCGCTCCCCTCCCGGGAGCCGACCACTCGGCCCCTTCCTCTGCCGCTCGCGTCTCCCCTTGGTTCGGGATTCCGGTTTGGATAGTTGGGGTTGATCTATTTGCCCTTCTGTTCCTCCCACCCGCACTCTCCCCTCCCTTTCCTCCCTCGGGGGGCTGTGGTGTGGTGGCGCGTGGGGTTTGGAGTGGGCGCCGGGGCTCTGCAAGAAGCCGATTTTCATCAACTTTGCGTGGGGGGAGCGGGAGGCGCAGCGGGGGCTGGCGAGGAGTTGGGAAGTTTGGCCCTGCCTGGTCGGGGGCTTCCCTGGACCCCGGTGACTTTGGGGGATGCGGGAGGGGTGTGGATTGGGTTCGCTGGGGAGAGGGGACTCTCGAGCCCGGCCGGGGGAGGGGGTTGCCCCGGGGAGCCGGGCGCGCGGGGGCAGGAACGGCCCAGGGCAGGGGTGGCGACCTGTGAGGGTTTCGGGTAAGGGGTGCGGGACAGCCAAGGGTTTCTGCCCCCCCCCATCTGCCGCAGCGGTTTCTGCTGCTGTAAGGGAAAGAGTGGAAGCCTGAGGTCCTCCACCACCACCCCCCGCCCCGTTTCTGAGGTCCCTGAGCTCGAGGACCCCGTCCCTGCGAGTTTAACTTGAGTTTCCTGTCCATGGAGGTGAGAGGGTGGTATTCAAGGAGATCAGCGGCCGCAGTAAAGGGGTTTCTGGTTTTCCTTGTCCGCGATCTGGTGACCGTCCCTGAGATACCCACCCGAGTGACCCAAACACTATACCTAAACAGGGCAAAACAGAATTCGCCCGACTCTTCGCAGCCGCCCCTGTCCCAGAACCAACTCGGGGTCTGCGAAAATAATCCAGACAAGACCCATTCCAGGGCATCAGCGCTCCTCTCCGGAGCGGAAAATCAATTCCTGATGGTGGCGCGTCTGTGATTCTTCCTTCTTGACTTTTTGCTGTCTTCTATTCCCCACAGCGGACTTTGGGGGATTACAGGATGATAGGCTGCGTGTGTGTAATAGTTACTGAGCGAGTGACCCCATTTCTGGAAAGCATGACTGAAGCGCGGGGGTGGAATGGGGCAGGCTCTGATGAGTGGTGTACTTGGCGGCAGCCGCTGCCCTGCCGGCCTCCGCAGTGTGAGAGGTGGATAGGGTTACTGGTTACGTCAGTAAGACCGAGGCTCAGTTTGATCTGAGATGCGGGACACTTGCATTCTCGGGTAGAATGGAGGGGGAGGCGGACGGGGATCAGTTCAAATCACTTTGCACTTTTTCCCTAGTCACCTCTGCTGCTGTATAAAATGTTTACTTGCTCTCTCTTTATCGCATGCAGAATTGTAATAGTGCTTACGGTTGGTGCTTAGTATTTTGCGACTTGGATCATATTTTTAAAACCTAAACGAAACGCTGCTCTTCAATAGAAAACACATTAATAGATGTTTCCTGAAAAAAAAATTTTTAAAGGAAATCTACGAGAATTTCATTTAAAATTGTTAGCCAGTCTAATACTGTGAATTTTTTGTAAGAAAATCAAATTTAGAATGTTTAATCATCTTTGGAATTGGATAGTATGAAACATAGTGCTCCCGGGGCTCTTTTCATTCATTTTTTTCCTTCAGAAAAATTTTTGCATTAAGTAATATAGCTAAAAGGTTATATTAAGTAATATAGCTAAAATGTGTTCTCAGAGTGCCGACCTTGTGGAAAGAAATTGAATTTGCTTTGAGCCTGATTTTTAAATGCAAACGTTAACATTTGCAACTCGTAATCAGTCCACACTTCTGCTTGGCACGCATCAGTGTGTTAAAAAAAAGTCATTTAAAATTCCACCTGATCCTTTTTCTATATAGCATACAATTGGATAAAGAAAGCACAAAGCTAATGTTTATTTAGCACTTACTATATGCCAGATACTGTGCTCATGCTATTTCATTTTATCCTTCCTATGACCCAACAGAGTAGGATTATGGTCCCCATTGTTACAGATTAAGAAACTGATCTCAAAAGTTAAGGGCGCAAAGATTATAAATAGTAAATGGCAGAGCCATAATTCAGAGCCAGATGGATATAATTCATGTGCTTTGCTTTATGCTAGGGTAGCTGTTTCAAATCTTTTGTGGAAAAAAATCAGTATAAATAAGTAAACCGGTAGTTAGAGGTCAAGTATTTTTCAAAAACAATTATGGTATTATAAGATATCTCATTTGTTAAAGCCTGGTTATTTCAGTTACTGTCATGGTTTCCAGAACCTGGCAGATAGGTTCCCACAATTTGCCATTTTCAAGTAATTTTCTTGATATTCTGGCATAAGGTATGTCAGTCAGAGCCAGTGTTGCCTAGATTTATTAAAATTAGATTTTAACAAATTGCCTTTAGATATTTATTGCCTTTGGTTGTTCAGCTGTTTCAAGTAAATTACTTCTGATGCAAATTTGGAAATACTGAAACCAGTAAGGAAAAGGTTGAAAATTTTCATTTGGAAGTCTGATATTGAACTTAGTATTATGCTTAGCATTATGCCATCTCCTCCTCAGTAAGTTCTTATCAGTGAATAGTTGTATTTTACGATTTTTAAAAAATAGTCATTTGAGTAAAAACACCAGATTGTTTCTCTTCAGGCTAAAAGATTTCAGGGTTGATCTCTATAGAAATTTACATTTATGGTCTCTTCCCTAGGAGACTGTGAATTCTTCAAAGCTGAGACTTCTTTTTTTTCTCTGTATCCTCAGCTCTTAACACAGTGCCTGGCGCATACATAGTATAGGCCCCCTAGATGACCGACGAATTAATTATGAAGGTCAGGAATAGGGTAATTATCAATTTTATCTCTGTTCTTATCATTTTAATCTTACTTTGAAATATGAGCAATCTTAAAAGAACTGAGTACCTCACTAAAAGTACAGGCAGTTTCTTCATTCCTTTACATGTCTTCTTGACCTCACATGGGTCTCATGGTGCTCAAAACAAAAAAACCCTTGTGGTTGAACTCAAACATGGGTCAAAACATGATAGGCTAGAACTATGCCAAATGTTTAAAGAAGCAAATTTAGAATAATAAAGGAAGTACTATGTGAGCAAAGTCAAGGTTGGTACAAGATTAAAAACAAAATAGCTTCCTAAATAGTCCAGGTGAATTCAGAACTCTTTAATGAGTTAAAGACGCTAGTGTGTTTTTGAATATTTGACTGTTTAGGAGATGGATATCCAGGAATTGTGGCTATTCTTTTCTACAAACTCTTGCCACTGCTATTAGGGACATTTACTGGATCATAAACCTGACCTAAAGTGACACCTTTTTCTCATTTTTAGTAAAGATATATTATAGTAAATGTAAATATGAACAATTTTCAAAAATAATAAAATTAAGGAGGTTCTTTTTGCTTTATAGAAATGTGTTATGTAAAAATAGTTACCTCGAATTCCTTTAAATGACAAGTTCCATAGTGCATTGAAAAATATTAACTGTATAAATATTTTATTTATAAAAAATGAGACCCTTGTTTTGGAAACCATCTTCAGTGGGTGTGCAACCATTTTTAACCTCAAAGATTTTATTGGATTCTGTAATATTTCCACTGTATCAATATTAGGTTTCTTATGTTTCATCTGTAGGGAAAAACATTCTATTAAAGTGTGATCTTTGATTTTGAAAAAATAATGTTTTATTAAGTTTCTTTTCCTTTTCCTGTTTCATTTTTACCACCTTTCAGGTTTTTTTCTTTCCCCCAAGTGAAGATCTGAGGAGAGGACAGGTATTGTTACATGTCAACTGTCGAGTAACTGTGACACATTATTGAACACTTTGTTGTTTTCAGTGATTATAATATCAGTTTTTGTTAAACTAGAATTTAGGAAGGTTTGCGTTATTTTGGAAGCTTGATCCTATACTGATGGGGTTAATCCAAAACGAGAAACTTCTTTGATACCTTTAAATTTTAAGATAAAGAGGGAAACTTATCCAATTAAAGAAACAAGTATAGGCAGACTTTGCCTTTTCATTAGTATGTTTCTGGAAATCACAATGAGTATGTCTTATTTTTATATAAGAAGAGTGGCATAATTGGGATGTGCACTCTTGACCAAGGACATGACATTCAGTAAATTATAGAATGATCAAAAATATAGCAGATCGGGCTTCCCTGGTGGCGCAGTGGTTGAGAGTCCGCCTGCTGGTGCAGGGGACACGGGTTTGTGCCCTGGTCCGGGAAGATCCCACATGCCGCAGAGTGGCTGGGCCTGTGAGCCATGGCCGCTGAGCCTGCGCGTCCGGAGCCTGTGCTCCGCAACGGGAGAGGCCACAATAGTGAGAGGCCCGCGTACCGCAAAAAAATAAAATAAATAAATATATATATATATATATATATATATATATATATATATATATAGCAGATCATTTCTCAGAAGTCTGAATTGCAGAAGAGTTGTTCTAAAGATTTTTTTTAATTTATCATCCACTAAAAAATTTATACCACTGTGATCGTTGAGAAGATTTGCTCTAGAGTTCCGTGTTCAGGGACATGTGATCTTCCAGGCTGTGAATGATGGATGACGTCAAGTGGCCCAGTTTGTCCAGTGCGGACTGGATGCTTTAGACCCAGTGGTTCAGATTACAGTGTACAACAGTGACATCTTGGTGGTCTCTTGGTAATGCATGAGTGTGATAGTGCTCAGTTGTTTATGTGTTTTGGTGAATGACAAGTTTTAAAGCATTGGAATGCAATCGAGCAAATGTATATTTTACACATCCCGTTCCCCATTTCATGTAATAGAAAGAAAAAACAAGCAGTTGCATTTTAATACTTGGCATTAGATTTATCGCACTCCCCCCCCCCCCCATCTTTAGGAGTTGATACAGTTTCCTGTGCCTTTCGTTAATCTGGGACAGTTACCAAATCTCAAGATACTCTGGTTTTTCAATTTAATACCAAATAGCATAGAAGCAAAGATAAAACAACTGTAAATTTTAATTGTTAAGTAAAATGTGTCAAGTTAACAAAACAAACACAAATATACTATATTCGTTGTATAAAACAGGATAAAATGTATCTGTGTAGAACATAACTATCATTTAATACATTTGGCTATTTTAAGCAAATACATTAGTTACTAGCAATTAAATATTTCAATTTTACTTATTCTACTTTGTGGGATAATTTGGATGTATGGCAAAGTGTTAAAGTACATAAATTTTGGAGCCATGAAGACCTGGGTTTGAGCCCTGTCTCTGCCACTTAATATCTTTGTAATCTTATGCAAGTTATTTAATGTCTCTATGCTTCAACGTCCTAATCTGTAAAATAGGCATGAAAATAATATCTACCTCATGGGGTTGTGGTGAGAATCGAATGATAATATATGTAAAGCACTTGGGTCAGTACATGGTTTGTATTTAATAAATAATAGTTATAATGAATCATCTCTCAAACAGCACTGTCTTAGGAAGTTCTGTGTTTTTCCTCTGGGGTAATTTTTCCAGAATCAAACAGAACAATTAAAAATGGTTTGTTTGGGGCTTCCCTGGTGGCGCAGTGGTTGAGAGTCCGCCTGCCGATGCAGGGGACATGGGTTCGTGCCCCGGTCCGGGAAGATCCCACATGCCGCGGAGCGGCTGGGCCTGTGAGCCTGCGCGTCAGGAGCCTGTGCTCCGCAACGGGAGAGGCCCACATACCGCAAAAAAAAACAAAAAACAAAAAAACAAAAAGAAAAACAAACAAACAAAATGGTTTGTTTGATTGATCTGTTTAAAGAGAACCTTTATAATATCTGAATATAACTGTAAGGGTAAGGTGAACAGAAATCTCTTGAATCTTATCCTTTTTTATATTGTTCCCCTCTTCAATATTGTCTTTAGAGAGGGGAAACACATAAAAAACATTTTGAAGAATATGTGCGGAAGAAGGAAGAAAAGAATGTTCATATTTCAACGTTGCTCAAATTGGAAGCCCTCTCACAGTCCACGGCATGTCATTGTTTAATCAGCAGGGGCTTTTTTCTCTTAGTGATATATAAGATAATAGTATATCTCACACACGATGGTGTCTTATAATTGTTGAAATATGGTATACCCTATATGTCAACCTCTTGAAGGAAGTGTGTCTCTGAAGAAATAAAGTCAATATATAGCATCAATAGGTAGAATTTTAACTTACTTTCTAAAAAGTACCAAAACAAAATGTGCACACCTTTTTATATTTTAGGATCAGTTCTGTTAATTTCATTTTTTAGGGACAGAAATTAATATGGCACACTTCCCTCCCCATTACTATAAACACATTTATTTTGGTTATTTGAATATGCCATGAGTGACTGGCTTTTCCTGTCTAGAAATACAATCCTTTGGTTTTTGTTCTGTTATGTGATACTGGTACTTAAGGAACTTTCAATAGTCCACATGGTATTTTCAACTGAGAAGTCTCTGAAAATTTTCAAAGTGTGTCTGTGCCCCAACAACCATCTTCTCCCTCCAAAAAAACCAAAGGAGCGTGACATAATCAAATAAATTTGGGGATTGTGGAATTAAATGAGATCTGACCAATGTCTTTACTGCATAACATCTTAGAACTTTTAAGATGATAATGCACATGCTGAATCTGCAAAAAGGAAATAGCTCACAGCATTTGAGACTTGATGTCAGCACCCCTTTTTCATGAACCATCTATTGAAGTCTCAGAGGACACAAGTGCTTTGCAGAACACAGTTTTGGAAAGTCTGATAACTACAGTAACATGATCCAGTATTGCCTGGAAACAAGCTGTTAATGTTTAATTGACTGTATCAAATCTTTTTCTCTGTAACTGTCAAACGAGTTTTTGTTTCATTTTGAATTGGAGTCTTTCTAGATTAATTTGTGTAACAATTTTCCATCTTAATAGTGGACTAAAAATTTAAATGCAGTAGTTTAAATAAAAGTTTGAAATAATTTAAACTTTTAAAATTCAGTGTTTTGAAAGGTAATGGTCATATTCTACCTTAATATCAAGCTAATTGCCCCTACTAAATGGCTCCCTCATGGACTTACTCTGTAATTTACTTTTAATATTCATAGTTTTTAAAAACTCTTATCATTTGCTATTTTATGCTGCTGTCAATCTGTCTACTTCTCCCATTCTTTTTTAATTAATTGCTTCAAACTTGAAGTTACTAGAAAACAGCTAGGATTAATGACATTTTGATGCAGCTGTTTTTAACTTGGGAACATTGTTACTTCATCTTTAAAAAAAAGTTTACTTACAGCTTACCAATGATGTAAAATGACTTCCTCACCCTTTTTCTGATCTCTGCCCATTATATACACATACCTCTGGAGTCAGGGGTATTCGAGGGGCGTATTACCTACTAACAAACAGTGATTTTATGCTTCAGCATACCATAACGGAATAGCTCAATTACTGGCATTACCTACTCTGAATATGTACCTTTTTCTCTTGAAGGTATCAGCTAGAAAGGAATGTGAATGAACGAAAGATCAGGAGGCTAGCCTACTGCCCCACCTGGAGTCAGCTCTCCACATTGTCTTTTGGAGGGTATTTTTGTGTTTTGTTTTGTTTTTTCATGAAATAGTGCTGGTTGCCTGAATATTAGATAATCCTACATTTATGTGTAAATCCAAAAGCACTTTTATACTTCCTATCAGTCTTCCCCTCTATTAGTATAAATAGAATTACAGCAGTAGCATAACTTAAATCAGATTTTCCCATCTTAACTAATACTCTATCCATGGTTTCTTACATACCTTAAAAATTGTTTTATCCACCATGTTAATTGATTTTTATAATCTTACATATGATGATGATCTCATCTTCATGTCTGACCTGGTCATCTAGATTTCTGTGAGCTTGCGTCTAATCCTTTGGCCCACAAAACTTGTTATAGGAAACTTGGTTCAGCCATTTGATATGTGTTAGAAGCAGATGGGAAATGATAGCCTGAAACAAAAGTTCATTTTGACATTAATAGATTGAAGTGCACCTCAAGTGCAATGTTTTGGGAGAAATCTTCACTCCAGAAATCTTG
Organism: Globicephala melas; assembly: GCF_963455315.2. Lineage (NCBI taxonomy): Eukaryota > Metazoa > Chordata > Mammalia > Artiodactyla > Delphinidae > Globicephala > Globicephala melas. The sequence goes on from NC_083335.1 coordinate 109,496,829, forward strand.
TAGAATCTCTACTAAAAACCTCAGTTACCCAGGATGTTATTTCACTTTTTCACATTTAGGAGCAGAGGAGTCTACCTGAAAAGAATATAAAATAATAGGAAAGATGCACTTAAAAAAAACCCCAGCTTCTAGATGGGTACCATTCAGTAGCCACTAGCCAGCCACATGTGTGGCTACTGAGCACTTGAAATGTGGCCAGTATGGCTGAGAAACTGAATTTTTAAGTTAACTTTAATTAATTTAAATTTTAATAGTCATCTGTGGCTATTGGCTACCACATTGAACAGCACAGTTCTAGATTATAGAATTAGCACAAACTGAACCCTTTTTTCTACACCAGTGTTTTTCAACTCTACCTTTTCTTACTTGTAGTTTGAAATTAATAGGCTAAAGCTTTTTCTAAATGAAAAATATATTTAATATGCTGTTTCAAATTATGTTTAATCAGCTTCGTCTTGTCTCTCTTCTACCCTGAAGATTTTGATAAGCCCTCCTAAGTGGTACATGCCCCTCAAATAACCATTCTGCACTTTCTACAACTTTACTAACTTTACAGTGACATTTCTCATTCAAGTGATAACATCGAAGCATTGGGGAAATTTAGCTATCAGAATTGGTGCATTTTGTTCACTATACTATGCTAATTAATACTGGGAAAGTAGATTGGTTCATCTTGGAGATTAACATATACTGAATGCCCTCTCTGACTAGACGCTTTGTGTATATCAACTTGAATAAGGTAGATGTAATTAACCTCAACTTACAGGTGAGGAAACTGAAGCCTAGAGAGGTTAAGTAACTTGTTCATGGTTGCACAGCTATTAAGTGGAGGAGGCAGGGTTCAAACACCAGGTCTCGCAGATTGCAATCCCACTGATTTTCCACTAGACTGCCCTGCTTTGGTTGAAAACAGCGTAGAGGTGAGTGACTCGGTCTAGATGACATCTCCTCCTAAGGGCAAAAGGGTCCAGGTGGTTTGTATTGAGCAGATGTTTTCATGGGAACGTACAGGGAGACTTAGAAAAGCAAAATTGATATTACTCTCCAAATACAGCATGGGTAAAATAAGCTTTTGTGAGCTGGCCTGAGAAACAGCATCGTATGTGACATCGTATGGGAAATTTTTTTGAGATTTCTAAACAACTATCTTACAAGTGAGAATTTGAAACAAAAACTACTGTACTTGAAAAAGGGGGTTTGTCCAGATGTAACTTAACACCTCTCCATACAGAAGCCCCTAGGTGTGTGCTTGAGTAACTGTGCTCTGTTTTTTAATTGCAGCTTATTAAATCATTACCTCTTCATATTTGCATCTTCTTTTCAGAAAAATGTATTTGACTTTCCCTCAGAGTGCCAGAAAACAGGATGTGGCACAACCTGAAAAAGTTGCCAATTATCTTGCTACAGTAAAAGAAAAGGAAATTTAAAGAAATGTTGATCATTGGTGACTTTTCCCCCTCTTTGGGTTTTTTAATTCTTAGGTTAAATAGCCCTAGTTAATCTTTTTAAAAATTGAGATATGATTTATATACCACAAAATTGTACCCTTGTAAAGTATACAATTCAGTGGTCTTTAGTATATTCACAAAGTTGTGCAACCATCACCACTATCTAGTGCCAGAAGATTTTCATGACCTCCAAAATCCCATACTCATTAGCAGTCACTCCCTATTCCCTCCTTCCCCCAGCCCCTGGCAACTAATAATCTAATTTCTGTCTCTGTAGATTAGCCTATTCTGGACATTTCATGTTAATGGAATCATATGATATGTGGCCTTTGTGTCGACATCATGCACTTAACATAATGTTTTCAGGGTTCATCAGTGTTGTAGCATGTGTCAATGCTTCATTTTTATGGCTGAGTAAGCTATTGTGTGGTTATAGCAGTTTTGTTTATCAGTGTATCTGTTGGTGGACATTTGGATTGTTTCCATTTTGGGGGTATTATAAATAATGCTGCTATGAACATTTGTATACAAGCTTTTATGTGAACATGTTTTCAGTTCTCTTGGGTGTTTGCCTAGGAGTGGAATTGCTGTGTCATATGGTAAGTCTATATTTAATATTTTGAGGAACTGCCAAATAGTTTTCCAACTTGTTTGTATCATTTTACATTCGCACCAGCAATGCACGAGGGTTTCAGTTTCTCCACATCCTCACCAACACTTGTTATTGTTTTTTTCATTATAACCACCCTAGTGTGTTTGAAAGTGGTATCTCATTGTGGTTTTGATTTACATTTCTCTAATGACTGGGAATGTGAAGGATGTTTTCATGTGCTTATTGTCTACTTGTATCCATAGTTCTCGTGCTTATTTTGCTGCTGATTTAGGGACTTAAATGGAGTTTCGCTCTAATGCTGATATAGAAGATCCTTATCTGTGTCATGTTATATACATAGTTCTCAGAAAACTTAGTTTCAGTTTGCACTTTTAAAAGATTTCCTTTATTTTTAGATGTGATAAATAAAAAGCTTTTTCTAGAACAATGGCTTTCCAGTTGGGTGAATAGAGCCCTGCTTCACCTGGGCCACACCTTCTCCCAGCCAGAACAGAGTTTCTAGAGGAACACAACAAAGAGTTAAAAGATTAATTATAAAACAAATTATACAAAGAAAGCAAAAATTGAGGCAGTGATATTTTTCCTTACAGTCTCCTCAGTCTTCTTATACTATTCTATAGTTTCTTATTTAAAGCAAGAGTACAGGAATTAATTGAAGGTCAGTCAAAACAAAAAGTCTAGAATCTCTGAAATTAAATATAAGTCAACAAATAAATGAATTTTCAAGGATCCATCTCTTAAAGTGAGATATACAGACGTTTCATTTAAAGTAGTGAAAATGCAAAGCAAAACCCCTGTTGGCCTTCTTTCCTTCAAGTTCCTCCTGGCTCTTGGTATATAATTCAAGAAAAATAACTATCACAATGGATGTTGATAGCAGTAAGGGGGGTTACTTAAAGAGAGAAATGTCACAGGCAAGTTAAAAATAAGATTTGCCTTGGATTATTAAAAAGAGGAGCTCAAAATGAGTTTTAAAGGGATCTTTTCCCCCTGGCTGTTCTGAATTTGTGTGGTGTAGTACTAGGTGATAATGAATGAGATAGAATTCTTTCCTTTGGAATATTATAGTGTGAAAGTACTGAGGTGGACTGGCAGTTGAATAACATGAAGCAAGCTAAATTAGCCAGGAATGATATAAACATAATCGGAACTTTAGGGGAAAGTTCTGATCTATGATGTTATATAGCAGTTTTCCATAGTGCATTTTTAACCATAATGTGGAAACCTAGAAAATAAATGTCATTACCCCAAACACCCAGTAAAGTTTCTTTTAACACACACACACACACACACACACACACACACACACACACACACAGAGAGAGAGAGAGAAAATGTTATTTTCAACATAAAAATTAATCACTTGGTGGAGACTTCTGGTTCTGCCAAGGTGGAGGAGTCCTTTTCCTCCTAGGTCTTCCTTTACAACTAAAACACCTAAGACATCACAGCAAACAAGTACAGGAACACTCTGAAAGGTGGAAATTAGAGAGCAGACTGCCTACAGACTTTGGGATTAAAGGAATGACACAAGTAGTGAGTTCCCTGGGTGTTCTTATTGCCTCCCATATATCCTGGACAGGGTGTTTTAAAAGCCTCCAACCTGGAACCACCAACAGGCGCAGACAAAAAGGGTTCCAAGAAAAGCCTGTTCTCTTTAGCCAGATGACTAAAGAAAGGGTGGGCTAACAACAGTAAACCTTTTTGACAATACCCACCCTACTGTAGCCAAACACCAACAGAAAAACCCCACCCTGCTTCTAAGAAGCAAGTGGCAGTGCTTGTGGCTGGGCAGATCAGGGACCTAATCGCCCCTTCTCCCCTTCGCTGCCTAGCAAAAACAAACAGCACTTTGATTCCCCCTGCTCGGTGGCTTTGGCAGGTTGTGCAGGGACCTGATATTCCCTCACCACCACGCCTGTCCCACTCCCTACAGAAGGAGGTGGTGTTCTCACTAGGGTAGTGTCAGTGGGGTCCAGCAGCCAGTTGAGCCTCCACTCCAACCTGGAAGCAATGAGGCATAACAAGGTGGTGTGAGGTAGGACTAGTCCCCACTAAGCCTCCCCCCGCCCTGTGTCAGTGAGGTCCACCCTCACCCAGCATCAACAAGGCAGAACAAGATGGTTGGAGGTGGCCTGGTCAGTGCTGCTTCCCCGCTCCGCTGATGCAGTAGGGCCCAGATGCCACCTCCATCTGGCATCTACAAGGTGGAACAGAGTGGTAGATGGCAGGGCTGATTGGCACCCCACTTCTCCCTCTCCCCTCTCCTGTTGTCAGCTGGGCCTTTCAGGGAGCTGAAGTCTACCTTGAACTCTGCTGAACTCTGCTGAACTCCACTCTCCCCTGCAGCAATGAAGCAGTGTGAGTCAGCCCTCCACTTCCCCTCTTCCTATTGTCAGTAGGGTCTGTCAGGGAGCTGAGCTTGCACCCCTGCTCAGAGGCAATGAGGTGGTATGGGTTGGTGCCCCACTTTCACTGGGAACAAGAGTGAAGCTGAACTTCCATCCCACCCATCTGCAAAAAAGCAATGTGAGTCATTGCTCCACTTTTGCCAGGGTGGTGTTGGCGGAGCCCAGCAGGAAGCTGAACATACACACTCACCCTGCCCTCACACTACACCTCAACTGGTAGACTGCCTGCTAAAAAAGATTAAATAGGATCCAGAGTCTTAAAATCTCCAAAATGTCCATTATACAGCTGAAGTTCACTTACACTAAGACCCAAGAAAATTGCATCATGAATGAGAAAAAAGGCACCAGATACCAGCAAGGAGATGCTTCATATATTGGAATTGTCTGACAAGGATTTTAAAACAGCCATCATAAAAATACTTCAGTGAGCAACCACAAACACATTTGAAACAAATGAAAAATTAGTCTCAGAAAAGAAATAAAGTAGAAAATGGACACTTTAGAACCGAAAAATGCAATAACTGAAATAAACTTACTACATGGGCTCAATAGAAGAATGGAGGGACTTCCCTGGCAGTCCAGTGGTTAAGACTCTGTGCTTCCACTGCAGGGGGTGCGAGTTCGATCCCTGGTCAGGGAACTAAGATCCCACATGTGGTGCAGCCAAAAAAAAAAAAAAAAAAAAATGGAGGTGACTGGAAAGAGTCAATAAAATTGAAGATAGAGCAATAGAAATTACTCAATCTGAATAGCAGAGTAAAAATAAACTGAAAAATAAATGGAGTGTCTCAGGGGCCTGGGAACATTAACAGAAGATTTAATATTCATGTCACCACAGTTTCAGAAGCAGAGAAAAAAGGTGGACTTGAAGAAATAATGCCTGAAATTTCCCCAGTTTGGCAAAAGATGTAAGCCTACAGATTCAAGAAACTGATTGAACTCCAAATAAGGTAAACTAAAGTAATCCACACCTAGGCACATCAAAATCAAACCTTCGGAAATGTGAAATTGTTTAATGGGTATAGAATTTCAATTTTGCAAGATGAAAAATTCTGGAGATTGGTTGCACAAGAATGTGAATATACTTTTTTTTTTTTCTGTATGCGGCCCTCTCACTGTTGTGGCCTCTCCCGTTGCGGAGCACAGGCTCTGGACGCGCAGGCTCCGGACGCGAAGGCTCAGAGGCCATGGTTCACGGGCCCAGCCGCTCCGCGGCATGCGGGATCTTCCTGGACCAGGGCACGAACCCGCGTCCCCTGCATCAGCAGGCGGACTCTCAACCACTGCGCCACCAGGGAAACCCAATGTGAATATACTTAACATACTGAACTTCATACTAAAAAACAGTTAAGACAGTAAATTTCATGCTAGGTGTATTTTACCACAGTTAAAAATTTGTTTCTAAATCAAAGTAAAAGACAAAAAATCTTAAAAGCAGTTAGAACTGAACTATTACCTATAGGGGAATAATAATTCAAATGACAGTAGATCCCACATTAAAAACCATCGAAGCCAGAGGGAAATGGCACACTGTCTTTTAAGTGCTGAAAGAAAAGATCTGCAACCCAGAATTCTATACCCAGTGAAAATATCCTTCTAGCGTGAAGGTGCAATCAAAGCAGTCTCTGGTGAAGGGAAGCTAAGAGAATGTGTCTGTAACAGACCGTGAAGGAATGACTACAGGTCGTTCTTCAAGCAGAAAGGAAATGATAAAAGAAGGATCTGGAACATCAAGAATAACATGAATTCTACACATTCTCTTCCAGAAAATAGAAGAGGAAGCATATCACTACTCATTTTTTGAGGCCAGTATCACCCTGATACCAAAACGTAAAGACAGTACAGAAAAGAAAACTCCACATCAGTATCCCTTAAGAATATAGACACAGAATGCTCAACAAAATATTAGCAAAACAAATCCAGCAACATATAAAAAGAAGTATACAGCATGACCAAGTGGGTTGTATTCCAGGGGTGTAAGACTGGTTCAGTATTCAAAAAATCAATTGATGTAGTCCACCATATTAAAGTTGAATAAAAATATTAATAATGTGCAAAACACATGATTAGAGACATACAGATTGGAAAGGAAGAAATAAAAATGTCTCTATTTGCAAGTGACATGAGGTCTCCAATGGAAATCCCAAGGAATCTACGTAAATCTAGAACTGATAAGTGAGTTCAGCAAAGTTGTAAGATACAAGATCAGCATACAAAAATAGTGTTTCTATATACTAGCAATGAATGTGTGGAAACCAAAAGGAAAAACATAGTTCCATTTGTGATTGCTTAAAAAATTTCTCAGGTATAAATCTAACAAAACATGTATAGGGCTTGTGTGCTGAAATCTAAAAAATGTTAAATGAAATCAAAGGTCTAAATAAATGGAGAGGTCTACCATGTTCATACATTAGAAGACACAACATAGTAAAGATGCCAGTTCTCCCCAAATTCTTCTATAGGTTTAACACAACCGTATTCTAAAAGTTATATGCAACGGTAGAGGAACTAAAATATCCAAAACAGGATAAAAATAAAGTGGCAGGAATCACTTTACCCAACTTTTAGACTTACTAAATAGTTTCAGTAATCAAAATCCTGTGGTATTGGTGAAGGGATAAATACATAGATCAGTGGAACAGAATGGAGAGCCCAGAAATAGACCCAAACAAGTACGGCCAACTGATTTTTTTCAAAGATGCAAATGCAATTCAATGAAGGAAAAATAGATAGCATTTTCAACAGTGGTGCTTGGAGCAATTACACACCCATAGGTAAAACAGTGAACCTCAACCTAAACCTCACACCTTATACAAAAATTAATCCAAAATGGATCGTGGAAACTCTAAAACATTTAGAACTTAGATATAAGAGAAAATCTTTGGGCCTGTGGGCTAAGTGAAGGGTTCATAGACCAGACACCAAAAGCACAATCCATAAAAGAAAAAAATAATAAATTGGACTTGATCAAAATTCAAAATGTTCGCTCTGTGAAAAAGATCCTGTTAAGGGGATGAAAAGAGAAGCCACAGATTGGGTGAAAGTATTTGCACACCTGTATCTGAGACAGGACTTGTATCTAGAATATATATAAAGAACTCTCAAAACTTAACAGTAACAAAGGCAAATAGTCCAGTTAGAAATTGGACAAAAGAGATAAACAGACATTTCATCAAAGGGGATATATGGATAGCACATAAGCATATGAGAAGACGTCAACATGGTTAGCTATCAGAGAAATGAAAATTAAAACCACAAAGAGATATCTCTACATACCTTTTAGGATACCCAAAATGAAAAATAGTGACAGTACCTAGTGTTGGTGAGGATATGGACAAACTGGATCTTTCATACATTGCTGATGGGAAAGTGAAATTATACAGCCTTTCTGGAAAATAGTTTGGTCATCTCTTTAAAAACTAAACATACACTTATTATATAACCCAGCAGTTGCACTCCTGGGCATTTATCCCAGAGAAATGAAAATGTATGTCCACATAGAAGTCTGTTCACAAATGTTCATAGCAGCTTTATTTGTAATATCCAAAAGTTAGACACCAAATGTCCTTCAATGGGTGAATAGTTAAACAAGCTGTGGTATGTTCACACCATGGAATACTGGAATACTACTAAACTAAAAGGAATGAATTATTGATACAACAACTTGGACGAATCTTCAGGGAATTCGTGCTGAGTGGAAAAAAGTTACATACCATATGATTCCATTTATATAACATTCTTGAAATGACAAAATTGGAGACTAGCTTAGTGGTTGCCAGGGTTAGGAAGAAGGGTGGGAGAGAGGTGGATGTAAAGGGGCAACACGCAGGATCCTGATGGCGAAGAACTGGTATCTTTACTCTGGTGGTAGATACAGGTGCCTATACATGTGATAAAGTGTGTAATAATGAGCACGCACACGCACACACACGCGAGAACCTGTAAAACCAGTGATATCTGAGTAAGGTCTGGGCATTGTACCAGTATAATTTTCCTGGTCTTGACAGGAAGTTGTGTAAGATGTAACCACTGGGTTAAAGGTGTATGGGACCTCTCTATTATTTTTGCAATTTCCTGTGAATATATAATCATTTCTAATTTAAAAGTTAGGAAAAAAGTTGAGAAAGCATTAGATAAAATTCAGTGTCTATTCTCAATTAAAAACAGTAAAATAGGGCTTCTCTGGTGGCGCGGTGGTTGAGAGTCTGCCTGCCGATGCAGGGGACATGGGTTCGTGCCCCGGTCCGGGAAGATCCCACATGCCGCGGAGCGGCTGGGCCCCTGAGCCATGGCTGCTGAGCCTGCGTGTCCGGAGCCTGTGCTCCGCAGTGGGAGAGGCCACAACAGTGAGAGGCCCGTGTACCGCAAAAAAAAAACAGTAAAATAGGAATAAGAGGGTGTGTCCTTAACATTATTAAAAAATAGTCTCAGACCAGTAGCCAGCATCATGCTTGATGGAGACATGTTATGGGCAATCTCATTAAAATTGTGCCTGCTGTTTTCACCTCTGTTTCACATTCTACAAGAGTTTGCTAATGAAGTTAGACAAGAAAATCAAAAGGTATTCAAAAGAAGGATAAAAGATAACTATTCATAGATGATATAATCATCTTCTTAGGTAATCTATGGAGACCACTAAAAAGCTTTGTGAAAACTAATGATGGTCTAATAAGGTGGTATTAAACAGAATATATATTTAAAAATTAATAAATAGTTTTCCTTGTTAGAAATGATAATGGGAAAAAAGAGCTCATTCAAAATAGCAGTAAAAATATTAAATGTCTGGAAATAAACATAAGCAAAGGGCAGGAACTAAATGAAAGAAAATAGTTGTATTAAAGAATAAATAAGTTGAGAGAAAAGCTATGGTTCTTTAAATTACTTTCAGTAGGATTTGAGGTTTGTTATTTTCTTGTTTATTTTTTTAAAAATTTTTCCTCTGTCTTGAATGAATGTTCCCAGATTTTTAGTTTTTTTCTTATTTCTTTAGGTTTCTTTTATTTTGTAGCTTATCTGGACAGTTAATACTAACAATTTTTAGTAGAGTCCTCTTATTAATAGTGTTTATGCTTAATACATATACAGCTAGAATTCATTATGGAGCTGTAATTATAAACTATATTTCTCATTTTTCCAAAAATAAACCTTGCTGCCTGGTTGTGTTTATACCTATGGTACTTTTAAATATATATATATATATGTATATATATTTAATGAGTGAGTAGTTTGGATTGTTTTTTCCTAAGTAAGTTCAGTTCCAAACTTGTCTAATACACTTTGTGTTAAGGTACAGTTGATATTGCTTGGCTGTTAAGCTCTTTTTTGTGTATTTGAGCAAGTCCTATTCTGTCTTGTTTCACTTACTGGCAAGCTATTATTGCTGTCGTTTTGTTCATAAGAATGTTTGTAAGACTGTGTGTAAGTTTAATTAAAGTGACTTTTAGTTAACAGTTATGTTATCAGTAACACCTGTTGGGTTCAGTTCATCAAACATTTAAGCACCACTTGTTTTGCCGATGAGGAAACAGGTTCAGGTAATTTTGCCACAGTCACATAACAAATAAAGCTTGGGCTTTGAAGCTCGGCTCGGCATCATGGTGTATCTGTTTTAGATAGAAGGACTTCACTAAGCCTCTGGAAACCAGAAGAAATTATTAGACTTTTTCCTAAGACTTAAATTAGCCAAACCAAGTAATGCATTAATGAATTATCTAGTACTCAGACTTTTAGCCCTAGAAATGGAAGTGGACCCATTAGGGTAAGGGACTCACCAGAATACCCTCAAGTATTTGCATTTGTCAATTCCTCTGGCAAGATGAGCAGGAGGAAAGAGAAGCTAACACTTACTGGGCACCCAGCATGGCTAAGCGTACTAAACTTTATTACAACCTCCGGCATAACTGGTATTCAAATCTTGTAGATTAGAAAACTGAGACTCATGTTAAGTAGCTTGCCCAAAGTCACACCTATAATAAAGGACAAAGCCAGGTTCTGAAACTTGGTATGTCAGGCTCCAAAGCCCATGATCTTTTCTCTACACTGTGATTTCCCAGACTTAACCTAATCACAGGAGTCATCTAAGGTGCCTGTTTAAAAAATGAAATACCGAGCCACGGGGCTTCTGGAACTTCTGATTCAGTTTCAGTTTGAGGTAAGGCCAGGTAGTGTATTATTAACAGGAATCTTAGGTGATTCTGATCATCACACAGGTTTGGGAAACACTGCCAACTCCATGTGGTACTAAGAGGTGGAGTTTGAAGGTGTTAGGAGGGCATAAATAGCAGTGGGCGTACACAGAGTAGCTTAAAAAATAAGTTGACACTTTACTAGTAAAATAAGACTGGTAAGATTGGATTGTGGAAATTATAAAATGGCTTTAGGTTCCTTAATCTGCACAGAAAAACAATGTTTCATTTATTTTCTCTTTGTTAGTACTTCTCTTTCAGGTGACAGCATTTGTTACAATCCATTCTTTGGTGTTATCCTTGTTTACACTTGGATACAAAGGTACCAATGCAGGATATAGATAAAACTGTATTTTAGATGCAGAAAAGAAAGAAGGAATTACAGTTAGAAATAACGTACAAAACAGCTTTAAATACAGAATTAGTAATTTCCTCAGGTGTAAAAACCCCACAAAATTTTAAATACTTTTAATCCTTAAAGTCACAGGATTATAACATTTTCAAGCTGGAAAAGCCCTTAGATATCCACATATTTTATGCATGAAGAAATCACAAATCAGAGAGGCTTTAAGGGCTTGCCCACAGTTAGTGGTGGATTCAAATCCATGCTGGCTAAGATTCCATTGAACTCTTATGGATTGCAGATAAGTACCAGAAAATAGTGACTTTTTAGAAATAAATTTAGTGACAATCATGTTTACCTTATATTCCCTACTTTATCTGATTTTATGGTTTCTTCCTTTTTAATTGCCCTCTCGAGAATATGAATATATTCAAAGGAGTCTCTTTTAGGAGATTATGCAATTTTAAATATTACGTCGGATCAATGATACGTTAGAAAAACGAACCATTACCTTCTTAGTGTAGTGTATTTAACAAACGGACATTTTCAGAACATGTGTTAAGAGTTGTAGTTTTCTCCACTTTTTATTACAAAATTTTATTTTATAAATAGAGAAAAATGAGCACAGCTAGATGCCTATACTTGAATTCTAACAGTAATATGACATCATTTCTGTGTAGTAGTGTGAGCTTTGGATTCAGACTTGGGTTCAGTTGTCTTATCCGCAAACTTAATACCCCTGTGATCTTGGACAAGTTACTAATTCTCAACCTAAGTTTTTTCTTCTCTATATAGTAACATCCCTCATAGTTGATTAATGATTAATTGGGATTAAATGAGAGAATATATGCAACATAGCCAACACTGTACTTTGAACAAAATAAGCATTGCATAAATGATAGCTGTTATTATTTATTTCCTTGAGCCAGTAGTTATTTAGAATAATATTGATTTCTGAATGAGTGCTTTATTTCCTTATTCAGTTTTTTGTCATAATCAGAAAATATCTGTAGAGTTCCTGCTTTTAAGAATTTTGGACTTACTTCATGGCCTAGAACATGGTCAGTCTTTTATAACTTTTCATAGATAACTTGAACCCATATTCTTTTTACATTATAAAATTCAATATCTACCTATTCTAATGTAAGTTACATCAAATGCTTTGTCCTGTTTTATTCATTATGCTAGTTGATGTTAGTGTGCTAAAATTTCCCCTTCCACTTGTGTCCATTTATTTCATGTTATAGTCCCCAGAACATCTCCTTTTGTGTTTTGTGGTTAGGTTAGTCGGTGATTAAGTGTTCAGTACTATTTTGCATTTATTATTTTTAATGACTCGTCTGAAAAAAGTTACACAGGCTGATTATAGAAAATCTGACAAACAGAAACATACACAGAAGGAAATAAACATCTTCACTCTTACTATGAAATATTATGAAAAGATTTAAATGTGATTAAGAGTAGGGGTTTTAGAATCAGAGTTAGGTTTGAATTTAAGCTCTACTTATTTGCTTTAGGCAGGATATTAGACTTTTTCATTTATTCAACAAATATTTATTGAGCACTTCCTGTATGCCAGCCAGGCATTTTGCTAGGGGCTGAGGATACAGTGCTTTAAAAGATTGACATACCCATCTTAGCTTAATGTCCTCATTTGTAAATTAGTGATAATGCCTCACAGAGTTCTTAGAAGCATCAAAGATGTACTTGCCTGGTGTGCAGTAATTGCTCAGTAAATGATAACAATTATTATTACTGTATGTATTAAGTACTAATTATATTTTTAGTCCAAATCAAATCACCTTTTTATTTAATCAGCTTAAGGTTTTTGCTTCACATTTTATTTTTGGCCTTAATAATACATACACTTGCTTTCTTCTTTTTCTTTATGCTTTTCTATGCTTATCTGTTTTTGCTTGGCTTTCTCTTTAAAGCGGTAAATACTGGTGTGGATTTTTTAAGCGTCTTAAAAATATAACCTAAGACTATTAAAATTTTTATTATCAAGCATTTCAAACACATACCAGAGTAGAGAGAATAGTATAATGAACCACCATATTTCCATAGCCCAGCCTCAAAGATTATCTCATGGCCAGTCTTGTTTCATCTGTACTCCCCATCATACACACTACTTTCTCTCTTCCCCTCCCTGGCTCCAGTGGATTATTTTGAAGCTACTCCTAGATACATCAATTCAGACATAAATATTTACGTTTATATTTCTTAAAAGATAAAGACTTTTATAAACATCAAACATACCATCATCACTCATAAAAACATCAATAATTCTGTAATAGCATCCAATATCCAGTAAGACACTTTGCTTTAATTAGATACTTTACATTTCTTACATTATTACTTTTGGAATTATTTCTGTCATCCTATTTTAAGTTTTTTATTCTTTTCCTTATGGTTTGTTTTTTTTCTTCTGCCTTATGGATTTGTTTGTTTGAAGAGGTTATGAAATATTGAAGAAAGAATTATGGAGCTAGAAAGACTTGGCTTTGAACCTTGCTTCTGCCATTCACAAATTAACTTTGCTGAGCCTTGGTTTCCTCATCTGTAAAATAGGGGTAATTATACCTACCTCCGTGCTTAGGGTTGGATGTGATGCCTGCATAAAGTACTATTCACAGTCTTTGCCAGTTATTATATTCTCCACTGATTTGGACTGCAATGAATAAGTATAATTCTCGGTTGTTGTATGCTTTTTCAAAGCATGCCAAAATTTATATTTATTTGGTAGTTACTAAAAGTAGTGGTTTTAAAATATCTTTTTAGGAAAGACAGAGAATTTAGAATCTTAGTTTCTCCCTTCTTCCACTACCTCTTTTAATTTGAGTCCACATTAATTTATCCTGAGGTTACAAATCTTACCTTTAACTTTCTAAAGGTTTATATTGTTTATATACTTATATCAGTTATTTATTCTTCATTATTGACCCTTTCTCCTTTATTGGGGTTAATTATTTTATTCAGTTATTTCTAGATATTAAGTTGGTATCAATATACTTCACCAATTCTTTCCTACCTCAGTATTCTTGAGTTCTTATTTTGTTTCTCTTTCAATGGTCTAAGACATACCTTTGAACAGTTTATGAAAAAGGTACTACCAGGATGGTGAAATTTTATAAGACTGCAGAACTAAGAAGAATTTCCTGTGATCTTTGTATATGAACAAGTAGAACAAGGTATAAAATTCTTAGATCATAACTTTTCCCTTTTAACTCTCTGTAAGTCATTACTTCATTGTCTTCTGGCATTTTATTGTTGCAGAGGAGAAATCTGAGGTCAATCTGATTTTAGTTTCTTTGAAAATAACCTATTTTTTTCTGCTTGTATGCTTGTAGGATTATATCTTTATCCTTGAAATTTAAAAACATTTGCCAGGACATGTCTTGGTGTTGATGATCTCTGTTGAACCTTCTCAGTCTCCAGTCTCAGGTATTTTTTTCCGGAACTGGAAAGTTTTCTTATACTTTTGATTGATTAAACTGCTGGGGTTTTTTCTTTAGGAGCATCTGTTATTCATAGATTATTTCTACGTCTGTCCTCCATCGTTTTTTAATCTTTTCTTTCATTTTTTTTTCATTTACTCAAGTTTGTCCTCCTTGGCATGGATTCTGTTTTCTGCAGTGTCAGTTCCAATACTTGCTATTCACAATGCAGATTTAATTTTGGCTACCGTGTTTTCGTTTCTTTATTCTTATCTCAACATACTCTTGTTTCATAAGCAGAATTCCCCTTAGGGGTACACTCCAAAAAAATGAGATGGATTCAGGCCTAAAACCGTATCTATTTTCTGAGGCCACAACCACAGGAAACCATCAGAGAGGAAAAAAAAAAAGCTTCTGAAAGTTTCCTCTAAAACTTAATAATGTAAATATAACCAGTGGTCATTCCTACCCTAGTCTAGAAAATAGAATAGTCTTGAGTACTAGCAGACCTTTAGTTGCTAGAGGAATAGCAAAGCACATGTAAGGGCACCTTAACTAGAAATAAATGGATTTTTCTAGTTACATTGATTGTTTTTCTCTTTATAAAAAATATATAATAAATGCATATAATTTTGAAAATACAGTACAAAGAAGAAAATCCTATGACCCAGGTAACTACTGATAAGATTTTATATATGTTTTGCCAGTTACATGCACACATGTTGGGAGGGGGGTATGCAAAATTGGGATCATACTATTTAGTTTTGTATCCTTTTTAACTTAATATATTGCAATCATATTTTTGCATCATTAATTTTTCTTTGAGGCCCTGATTTTAACCATTGCATAGTATTCCTACATATGAATAGATGTATTATGATTTATTTAACCAGTCCCCTGTTGGTCATTTAGATTGTTTTCTATTTTTCAGTATAATGAGTATGATGAATATCACTGTACATAAGTCTTTATGCACATCTCTGATATTTCCTTAGGATAAATGAGGAGCTGATTCTTAATCCTGTCACATTGGTAAGGATTATATACATTCCTTATTAAGAATATAAAATGCTTGTTTCTTATTGTTTCAATGTGATTGCATAGAAGATTCTTTGGATTCTGAACAATTTGATGGTATCTTAACTGAAGTTTTAGAGAGGTTTCTCATGCCTCATCCTCAGCACCTTCACGGAAGTCCTATGGCATACGCTTTGGACAGGAAAACCACTGCTGATATCAGGGAGTTCGGAAGGCAGATACACTTGTGGAAACTTGAGGACAGTAAAGAAAAAAAAAAAGGGCATGATTCTTGCTCATATCTACAACCTGGGTCTCCAAATTAGTACACTAGGGCTCTGGCCCCATTCTTTTCCTCCTCCCTTCCTGTTACTTTAGGCTGTTTTCTGTGAGGAATTCTTTTCTCCCAGTGTTCATATATACATTTCATTTCCAGGTAGTAGGATGTCAGTAGATGATATGTCCTACTAAGTTCAAGGTAGCATTTTTGAATCACAGATCATTTTTTTAGTCCTAGTGTACTTATACAAGATGATCTCCTGCTGGACTC
This sequence comes from Globicephala melas, assembly GCF_963455315.2. Taxonomy (NCBI): domain Eukaryota; kingdom Metazoa; phylum Chordata; class Mammalia; order Artiodactyla; family Delphinidae; genus Globicephala; species Globicephala melas. The sequence goes on from NC_083335.1 coordinate 109,512,833, forward strand.
AGTGCATTTTTTCAGAGGTATCAAACAGCCAAACGGCCTGGAAATGTGTGTGGTTGTAACATGCCATTACAGCAAAACAATCTGTTTAATAGGGTTGCTTAAAATAAATTTTTTTTAATTAGAAAAATACTCTTATTTTTAACACTTCAAAATTTTCCTTAAAATACTTTGGGATATTCTAGAAGTCCTGAAACGTTCGTTCAGAATTACTGACTTGAATTGTTTATTGCCTTAAGAGCAGGAAAATTATCTTAAGTGATAATTTTATACCACAACATTAGAAGTTAATGTTGAAAACAATACCTGCTGAAACTCAAGCTAACAGTCTCCTTTTTCTGATTTGTTCTGATAAGGCCCATATTGTACGTTATTCTAATTTTTGACTTTTACACATTTCAGACTACCAGAGTAAAGCTTGATTAGCATTTCCTAACCTTTTCTAGTATTTCACATAATATTTGCATATGTACAGTCTGCCAAGATCTGCGATTTTTTGGCTGGAAGGCACTATGGTGGGATGAGAGAGGATAAATACATTTGCCTCACGTTTAAACTATTCTTTTGCATTTGTACTCTATAGCCACATTGTATAAAAATATATCACACATATGAATGATCTCTTCTACCCTGCTTGACAGGAAATTGGCTGTAGTAAGTGGTGAAACAGGTATCTCAACACTCTCTTGTACTTCTTTATTGCATTACACTTTGGAAGCTAACTGTAGAAATGTAAATGTTACACAGTCAATTGAGGCCAAAGAGGGGACAGGAGGTAGCATTTACTGAGCATCTACTGTCCCTTGGTGGGTCCTTTTAATTACAGCATCCCTGTGAAGTAGATATTATATGCATCTTACAAATGAAGAAACTGAGGCTCAAAATGTTAAGTAACTTACCCAAGGTCAGGTAACTACAGTAGTAAGTGACAGAACTGGGGTTTAAACCTGGTACTAGCCAGATTCAGACCACATGTTTTTTTCTATTTGTTTCTTAAAATTAGAGAAATAAATTTTCTTGTTTAATTGGTATTATTCCTTGAACTTTTGGAACTATAAGTATTACAATATTGAGTCAGACTGGTGGTCCATGTAACCTAATCTCTAGTGAAGTCGAGAGTCCTTTTTCAAAAGTGAAAATTCTTAGCTGCATAGGTAACTTTATACTCATTTCTATTAGATAGCATTTGAATCCTTGTTTTGGCAAAGTGATACAAAAGGTTTGTTGAAATAAAGGTGCTTTTTTGGGTCGGTTTTCGTAAAGCTTCACTGGTATGTAGGATGACATTAGCTTTTATATTTTCCTGCTTTAAAAATTAAATTGTTCAAAATTTTAAATCTTTGGTAAACTCAGAAAGGAAGTAGTTGTTTTTGCAAAAAGTAGAGCATAAAATACCTTTAGATGTTTCACTTAATTTTTTTCTTAGATTGTTTTGTTAGTATATTGCTATTAATTAGCTGGGTGAAAAGTTCAGAAAAGAAAATACGTTGTACAATTTATGGATTACATGAAGCTGAAAATAGTGAAGTAGCTGATTGGCAGATTTGGAATCTAATCTGTAGAGGTTGTAGCAATGAATCAGAACTGGAAAAAGATGAATCAAAAATTTAAAGTAAGGCTTTATTCATGAGACTAAGTACGGAATAGAGGATAGAAGGCTTAGTTGCAGTGTAAGTGAAGAAAACAAGGAAGTAACAGACAGAAAACAGGGAAAAAAATAATATGACCGAGCAATGTGTTGTGGACCTTCCAAAAATAATGCATATGTGAACTGCATTAATATAAGTTTATTATGTAGGGCAAGGGAGGTGATATGCCCTTTACTTTACTCTGCATTGGTCATATCAAGGTTGCAATGTTAATTGCACACAATTCTCTTTACTACCCTTTCAGATGAATTGGATGCATGCTCAGAGAAGAAAGTGGTCTCATCTTCTAAAAGGAGTGTTTGAAGGACCTCGAGTTATCTAGGAAAGAACAGACTTGGGGTAGTTTATAGTCATAGCTGTAGATTTACTTCTGTGACTTTGTAGATAGAGTACAGGCAAGTTAGTCATCATGTATTAGTAATCCTCTTAAAGGAAATTTGCATTTGAGGAAAGTTACTGTATGAAGAAGAGCATTATCGAGCAGCCAGTGCTTTTTCTGAGTTAGTATAGTAAGCTGCCTGGTGAGATACTTCTTTCTTGTCCTGATAGTGTTCAAATATAGGTGAGAATGGGATAGAAAGAACTTAAGCATATGATATGAGTATATTTGTATATTTGGAACAGAAAACTTTCAAGATCCCTTACCAATTCTAAACTTTTTCTGATTCTAAGATCAAAAGGTCTTTATGCAGTATTATTTTATCCTCATGAAGCTACCTTACCTTAATAATAGTAATTTGCGTTGGTACAGCTTCTTACAGTTTAAAATGTATTTTCTTATGAGTTATCTCAGTTTTGAGCTTAACAACAACCCTTTGAGTAGACAGGGCAGGTATCCCCATTTTGAACAGATCAAGTAATAGGTTAGGAGAAAGTCTGAATTGCCCCAAATCATAAAGCTTTTAAGTGGCAGACCTAGGACTCTACCCCTGGTCTACCAATTCTGATTTTAGTGCTGTTTCTACCACACCAAAAAGTAAGTTATAAGCTGTGATTGTTACTTTGCATTGAAAATTACAAGGAGCAGATGATTCTCAAATTATATTCCCATGGAAAATATAAATGTAGCTCAAGTTAAACCAAGGGTTCTAAAAGCCAAATAATGTGGAGCCATTGAGTAGATCTGTGTCGGTCAGAAGAGAACACTGTATAATTAATGAGAAAATCTACTTTGGGCTACTAGATTAATGATGATACCATTTACTAAGAGCAAATGCAGGAGAAGTAGCAGATTGGTGGGCCACAGAGGGAGTGATTGAATTTTGGCTATAATTAAAATAGCTAACTTTGATTGTTTACTATGTGACAGGTCTTATGTCATTATCTCATTTAGTCTTCACAACTCTCTGAAGACTTTTCAATCTCCACTTTCCATATGAAGAAAGTAGAGCTTAGATAGTTTAAATAACTTGTTCAAGGCTTCATAATTAGTGTAAGAGCAGAAATTTGAATCTAGGTGTCTGACTCCAAAACCAATGTTCTTAAGAGCTAGTTTAAGGTTTGTCTGGAATGTTTGGATAAAAATCATCAGTGTTCAGTTGAATAAATGGTTGTGGCTTTTAAGAGGATGTATCCTGGAGTTATTTGAGTCCTGACCAAAGAAGTGGGCAATACATAGCCTCTGAAAGTGTCTTTGGAAAATAAAGATTTTATACCTGCCTCCCCCTTTTCTGCATTTTGGCACCATTTCTGTGCTTTGTAATATTGTGTGGGCATTCCCTAACCTAGGAACATACTCTGAGTGTTTGAAAATGAAAGTTACCCTTTTTAAGGGTCAGTAGACCTGTGAGGTCCTGTAAGATGGATCTTTAGGATAGGGGCATGTTTCATTAACCTTTCATCTCCAGCTTGGTGCCTAGAACATAGCATGAATGAAATGAAATGGATGGATGAATGGTTGGGTGAATAAATAGAGATAGGGAGAGTAGAGAGAGGAGTTCAAGTTCAGAGCAGCTGTCTCATGTGCGATGTGGGGTAATGGGTGGGCTACCTTTTATTTCCCAGTTGATAATTCTCCAAAGATGGTTAGCTTAGATCCTTGTACATTTGTTGAATTAACAAGTGGTCAGGGGCATTTACTCCTTTTCCCAGTGAGGGAACTAGAGAAGACATTACGTATACCCGACTTTTGGTTTTGTTTTGTTTTTAATTACACAAATAATACATATTCATCATAGACATTGTAGACACATTAGAAAATCCAAATAAGCAAAACAAACAATTTAAATTGTCTAAAATTCTACCACTCAGAGATAGCCACTGTTAACATTTTGGTGTATATCCTTCCAGAGTTTTTCCCATACAAATATATACATTAAAACATGTATATATTTATTTAAAATGGGATCATTACAATTCATATTGTTTTGTAAACTGCTTTTTTCACTTATTACATGTGACTGTCTTTCCATGTCAATAAATTTACATCTTTATCATCATTTTTAGTGACTGCATAGTATTCCATTATATGGATGTACCATGATATATTTAACTAGTTCTCTATTGTTAGGAATTTAGGTTTACAATTTGGAGTTCTTTTTGGAAAAAGTTATGGTGAGCATTCTTATATGTATATCTTTGCACACTTGTCTTTTTTTTTTTTTAAAGTTGAAATGATGGGACATTTCAAAGTTTTATGTGTCTCTTTTTGTTTTTTAAATACAGACTTAGATTGCCTTCTTGAAGGGTTGTGCTGATTTACACTTTCTCCAGCAGTATATCCAGAGTGCTCTTTTCCCCATATCCGTATTAGCACTGGGTATTATTTTTTCTGTAAATCGTTAGCAATTTGAAAGGCAAAGGTATCTTTTGGTTAAATGCATTTCTTTGATTAGTATTAAGGCTGAACTCTTTTTTTCCCTTATTGCTCATTTCTGTTGAGGTTCATTGTTTTTTCTTACAGGTTTGTAAAATGAAGTTCTTTATGTATTGAGGATACCAACCCTTTGTCATATGTTGCTTTTATTTTTTTGTAATCAATTTGTCTTTATCTTTTTAATGTCCGGCAGAAGACGTTTTAAACTTTTATGGATTCAAATGTCATTTTTCTTTCCTTTATGATTTCTGCCTCCTTACCTCATAAGTAGCACTCACCTATATTTTCTTCTAATACTTGTATAATTTTACTTTTTGACATTTAAACGTTTAATCCATCTGGAATCTCTTTGATGTAGAGACCTAGCTTAATTTTCCCCCAAATAATTAATCATTTGCCCTGATTTTCAATGGAGTTGGAATTTAGAATGTGTTTTGACACAGAATGTATTGTAAACAATGTTTGGTGAGGTTTAAATAAGACCACTGTAGTGCATTTAACTATTAAACTCAAGAGCTTACCTGGAAAGGTAACCATCATTTATTATATCATTTCCATGGAAAAAATATTTTTATAGTTTTAAATAATCAATTTACACATTAACTTTTGAAGCACAACCTGTTGCAAATTCGCAACTGCATACTTAAATGGTGGTTCTGTACTTCATTAGAACCCTTTAGGGGTGAAAATATTCCTATACGGTTTTGTTTTACCTGTCTTCATTTGACTTAAACTGATGTGAGATCTGTTTTGGTAACTTTCTACTTGCTATACTTTTCACAGAATGGACAGCAAATTATGGATGAACCTATGGGAGAGGAGGAGATTAATCCACAAACTGTAAGTAAAATATTGTATCATAAGGGATACAGATAAATCAGATACCATAAAATTTAAGTATTCTTATTTTTAAACTGAACAAAGTAATGATTTTACAGTGTTAGAAACTTGTTGATGCTTTCACATTAATTTTACCAAAATACGTTCTTGAATGTGCCAGTGACATTTTTAAAAACTGTTTGATGAGACTGATTTTAAGAGAAGGACAAGACAAACTACTTTACATTGTTGAAGGTTTTTCATTTAAAAAAAAACTTAAAAAAAAAGCAAACTAACCATAGATTTATTAGTGAAATAAGTATAAAGGTCATTATTTTTTGGAGATACTTAATGTTGAAAATGATTGCTCACCATTTCCTCATCTTGTGTTTTTGGTTCAGTCCTGAATCCCCAGCACCTAGACCAGTGCCTGGCACGTAATAGACACTCATTAAATATTAAATAAATGAATTAATAAATTGTCTCCTCTTGCAAGAAAACCATTGTTAGCAGCTCAGTTATTATCATCATTTTCTTCTGTATATAAGACAGTTATTATTGATATTTACAAAATATATATACTCTGCCACTTGCTTTTTTCACTTAATATGTCTTGAACATCTTTTTATGCCAATACATGTAGATCTGCCTTATTTTAAATGGTTTCATAGTATTCTGTTTTGTGCATGTCCTGTACTTAATGTAATTTTCCCCCATTTATTTTTGTGAACTTGTGTTTCAGTAGGACATAGTCTTAGAAAAGGATGTGCTGGAACAAAGGATATGAACATTTAAATCTCAATAAGCATTGCCAGATTGCCCTCCAAACCAAAAAGTTGTAAAAACTTCACTATATGTGAGTGTTTGTTTGACCATACCCTATTCAGCACTAGATATTATCAGAAATTATTTTTAATTTGAGCCACACTAAATAAATCATACTTTCTCTTTTCAGTTTGCATCTCATTTGATTATTAGTGAAGTGTCCATGCATTATTGGCCTTTGTATTTTTGTATTTGCCCAATTTTCTTTTGGGTTACTTACTGTCTCATTATGGTCTATATGATCTCTGTATATATTCTGGATGTTAACTCCATGTCTATAATATATCTTGCAAATGTTTTCCCCCTACTTTTTTTTTAACAGTGATTATGTTGTCTTTCACTGTATGTGTACAGAAGTTTTCATTTTTAAATGGTCAGTTCTGGCTTCTGGGTTTCATGTTTTAGTTAGAAAATCCTTCCTTGAATCAAGTTTATAAAAATATCCTCTCACATTTTCATCTACCACTTTTATGGTTTTGTTTTTTGCATTTAGATTTGTGGTCTACTTGGAATTTTAGTACCTGTTACGATGCAGAAATATAACTTTTCTTTCCAAATGGGTTGTCCTAATCTCTACTTACTGAATAAATAAAACCCATTCATTCCCACTCATTTGAGATCCCTCTTTTACCAGATGTAAAATAGCCATATACCCCTAGTATTAGTTTCCTAGGACTGCCCTAATGAAGTACCACAAGTGGGTGGCTTAAATAACAGAAATTTATTCTCTCAGTTTGTAAGACTAGAAGTTTGAAATCAAGGTGTCGACAGATCCATGTTCTCTCTGAAAGTTCTGGGGGAGGATCCTTCCTTGCCTGTTCCAGCTTCTGTTGTCTGCTGGCAGTCCTTGGCATTCCTTGGCTTGTAGACATCACTCCAATCTCTGCCTCCATTGTCACATGGCATTCTCCCTGTTGGTCTGTGTCCAAATTTCCCTCTTCTTATAAGGACACCAGTCATTGGATTAGGGCCCACCTTATTCCAGTATGGCTTCGTCTTAACCTTATCACACCTGCAAAGACCCTATTTTCAAGTAAGATCACATTCACAGGTACCGGGGATTAGAACTTGAACATACCTTTTTGGAGGACACAGTTCAACCCACAACATCCCTGAATGTTTTGACTTTACGTACCTTTTCAATTACTGTACTTTTATTATATGTTTTTTATATGTGGCAAGGCAAGCCTTCCTGTCTTTTTTACCTTTCAAAATTGTAGTCTTATACATCTACTAGATGAACTTTAGAATCAGTTTATCAAACACTCCTGAAAATTTTATTGAGACTTTTATGCAAATAGCATTAAATTTATAAATTAACATGAGGAAAATTATTTTAATAAATATTGGGTCTTCACTTCCAAGAACATTCATTTATTCTGATATTCTTTTATATCCTTTATCAAAATTTTATGGTTTCTTAATATGGTTTTGTACATTTCTTATTAAGATAATTCATAGACATTTTGTAGTTTTTGTTCTATTGTAAGTGGGAATTCTTTTCTGTTGTGTCTTCCATTTAGTTATTGCTAGTATGTAAAAAAAATTAGATGTTTCTATGTGCTTTTTTTTTTTTTTTTTTGCGGTACGCGGGCCTCTCACTGCTGTGGCCTCTCCCGTTGCGGAGCACAGGCTCCTGACGCGCAGGCTCAGCGGCCATGGCTCACGGGCCCAGCTGCTCTGTGGCATGTGGGATCTTCCCAGACCAGGGCACGAACCCGTGTCCCCTGCATCGGCAGGCAGACTCTCAACCACTGCGCCACCAGGGAAGCCCTCTATGTGCTTTTTAACATCAGTTATGAAAGAGTGGGATCATTGTACTCTTCTTCTCAAAACCCTTCATAAGTTTTTTGCTTCCTTTAAATAAAGTCCAAACTCTGCAGTGTGACAAACCCTGCGTAATAAAACCTTTGCACACTTCTACCCTCTACTGAAAGTCTAATCAGTCGTATGTTTCCGGTTCTCTTTTACTCCTGAGCCTTCATAGGTGATAGTCCCTCTCCCAGAATTATTTTCCATTACCACTCCCCTCCAATGAAGTCCTGGTCATCCTTTAGGTCCAAGTTTTGCTATCACTTCAACTGAGGTGTCTTCCTGACACAGCTACCACTTTCATTTCCACCTTGAATTGAGTATTTTTCCTTTGTGCTGCCCTAGCAGCCTATGTGTATGCTACATGACAACACCACACTAGATTCCATTGCTTATTTACTTGTCTGTATTTCCTACTAAACTGTGAGCTACATGAGGCAGTGACCATGTCTGACTTACTCCTTGTTTTTACATCCACGTATCTGGCTCCCAGTACCCAGTAGGTATTCCATCAGTGCTTGTTAATTAAAGGAACATGTGAATTAAGTCTTGGCTATCATGGGGCCTAGTGCCCAAGGCTGCCTTCAGATTTGGTCTAGATTTCTGCATCTCCCAAACCATTTGGGTTATTTTACTTCATTGGTCTATAGTATATGTTTATTAGCATTTAAGCAAATGTAAAAACAATCAGTAAGTATTAATATTGATTTTTTTTGCCATCAGCCACCTTTTTTATTTTTGCAACAATTCCTTTGGAAGGAAAACCTCTAAATTTTTTATTCTCTGAAGTCTAAAATCAAATAATTTTCCATTGTGGTATTCTGCGTACATGGCTCATACTTTCCCTCTGAGTACTCACAGCATTAGCAACATTTACATCTGGAAGTGAACTGCGTTCTAGAGGTAGGTTGAAAAGGTGCAGGACTAAGATACTACGTGGGTAAAGTTGTTGAGATCATTCCACATTATAGGAATTGAGTATAAGATGAAAACCTAATATTTCTTTAATGGTATTAAATCCAAAAGATGGTCAAATATGTATTAGCCTTATACTTTTAAATTGTATTTGCCTCTAATGTACAGTTAAAAGTTTTTGTCAATTACTGATCATTTAAATAATGCAAGTTGAGATGTCGCAGTAGTTATTTTATGCATAACAAATTACCCCAAGCTTAGTAGCTTAAAACAACATACATTTATTATCTCACCGGTTCTGTGGGCCAGGAATCTGGGCACGGCTTTCTTTGGTTCAGAGTCTCTCACAGACTACAGTCAAGGAGTTTGCCAGGGCTAGAGTCTCATCTGTACCTTGACTGGAGAAGGATCTGCTTCCAAGCTCACATGTTTGTTGGCCCAGATTCCTGGCCCATAGGAACTGTGAGATGCTAACTGTATGTATGGAGGTCGTCGACTGGTAGGCTTTCTTGTAGGTTGATTGACCCCTTTTCTATGGGCTAGAATGCAGAGTGTGATGATTAGCCAGTTTTGGCCTCAACAAGACTATAGGGCAGGTAGAGAATAACAAGAGAGAAGAAACCTGGATCCTTAGTGACCTAAGGATCTAGCGACACCTCTTCACTCTAACCTAGCCTCGTGCCTATGGACTGCTCCAAGAGAGAAAAATAGGCACTTACCTTGCTCGAGACTTTGCATTTTGGGGCCTTTTTGTTAGAGCAGCTTAGTCTGTACTCTGACTACATCTAATCATTCATTAACGAAGTAGTTAATGAGTGTCTGTTTGGTGCCAAGAACTCTGCTAACTTGTTAGAGACACAGAAACACATAAGGGAAACTTGCAGTTTTAAAATGGCAAAATAAAGCTGTTTTTGTCCTCTTGTCCTCTGGGAAATTATCACCCAAAACAACAAGGACAATAAGAAACGGAAACACGGTCTTTGTAATTAGAACACTTCTGTTATTTGAACCACAATATATAAATATGAAAAGCAGATAAAAGAGTCATAACAAGATGAAGTTATAGGACCTAAGTGCTGGTGAGGAGTATATCATCAAGAAGCAAGCCTTATTCAGGGCCCCAAAGCCCCAGAAGAGCTCAAGAATGAGGTCACTAAGTATTGTGGAAAGTGGAGGTATGGCCCAGGCTGAAAATAGAGATTGGTTGAATGTCGATATGAAAAGCCTTTACTCTAACCCCTCTCCTACCCCTGGAAGAGACAAAGTATTTTATAGAGAAAAATGAACCAGAGAGGCTCCATACATGGGGAACCCCAGGCATAGTAGGAAGTGGGGTGAGACACTGGGCTGGAAACAGGGAGATCAAGGGAAAGCCTACTCCTCAATGGTGTTGTGATCCCCTTCCCCTCCCCATTTCACCAACCAAGACCATATCCTCCAGACAGGAGAGTGGAGTCGTCTTTCCTGAAGAAACTGAATGATACCTGATAAAAGACCTTCAGATACTGATATTTGGGAGATCTTCAGTGTAAAGGCTGGCTACTTGACCATTTAACCTACAAGAAAGCCTACCAGTTGACAAGCTCCAGAACATCTGGTCCACTTCTTAGTGCATCACTCTTAAAATGAGTTAAAAGCCAAATATCACCAGACACTTGAGAAAGGATTCCAACATGAAAGAATAAGATCTTGGGGGAAACGGACAATGCAGGAAAAAGGAAAAAGAAAAAATAAATTAATATCCTTTGAGTGCTAAGAGATGAAATTGATTTCCTAAAACAAGAGTAGAATGCTGTTTTTTAAATCTACTTTTATTTATTTATTTTTGGCTGCATTGGGTCTTCATTGATGCGTGCAGGCTTTCTCTAGTTGCGGCAAGCAGGGGCTACTCCTTGTTGCAGTGCACGGGCTTCTCATTGCGATGGCTTCTCTTGTTGCGGAGCACGGGCCCTAGGCATGCAGGCTTCAGTAGTTGTGGCACGTGGGCTCAGCTGTTGTGACTCGCGGGCTCTAGAGCGCAGGCTCAGTAGTTGTGGCGCACGGGCTTAGTTGCTCCGCGGCACATGGGATCTTCCCGGACCAGGGCCCGAACCCGTATCCCCTGAATTGGCAGGCGGATTCTTAACCTCTGTGCCACCAGGGAAGCCCAGTATGCTATTTTTTTAAAAACAGAAAAAGAAGAAACTGTTAGAAATTAAAAATGTGATAGTAATATTTTATATTTTAGTAGAATATTTAGAAGCTAAAATGGAGGAAACTTTCCCCAAAATAGAACAGGACAAATAGAAAGTAGGAGAGAAAAAGAAAGAGAAGCAATTTAACATTTACCTAATAGGAATTCCAGAAAGAGACAGTGGGGAAATGGAGGGGAAGAAATTAGGAAAGAAATACCATAAGATACATGTTTTCCCCCCCAACATCTTAATATCTCTGAAATCAGAATGTTTGTTATAATCAAAGGTGTGACACATTTTAATTGGCAGCACTTTCTCTTTCTTAATGGTACAGTGCTAATCGTGCTCTTAGATTAGGCAGAATACTAAAATGCCAAAAAAAAAAATTTTTTCCCCCAACATGAGGACCACGAGTCTCCGGATTAAAACAGCCTACTGAAAGCCTGTTAATAATGACCAAAAAAATAAAATAAAATAAAAAGAAGAAGAACCACCCTACTCAAGAAGGATCGTTATTATGAAATATCAAAACACCAGGGATAAAGAGAAGATCCTAAAAGTTTTGCTGTGGGCTGGATGTGTTCCCTCAAAATTTGTATGTTGAAGCCCAAGCTCCAATGTGATGAAGTTTAAAAGTGGGGCCTTTGGGAGGTGGTTGGGTCAGAAGGGCAGAGCCCTCATAAATGGGATTAGTGCCCTTATAAAATGGACCCCAGAGAGCTCCCTCACCCCTTCTGTCCTGTGAAGACACAGCAAGAAGATGGCTATCTACGAACAAGGAAACAGATCCTCGCCAGACACAGAATCTGCTGGCGACTTGGACTTGCACTTCCCAGGCTATAGAATTGTGAGAAATAAATTTCTGTTTGTTGTAAGCAACTCAGTCTATGGTATTCTGTTATAGCAGCCCAAACAGACTAAGACAAGCTTTTAGAAATTTTTTTCATACCATATATAAAGGCTGGGGGACTTCCCTGGTGGCGCAGTGGTTAAGAATCCGCCTGCCAATGCAGGGCACACAGGTTTGATCCCTGGTCCGGGAAGATACCATATGCCACGGAGCAACTAAGCCCGTGCGCCCCAACTACCGAGCCTGCACTCTAGAGCCCACACGCTGCAACTACTGAGCCCTTGTACCACAACTACTGAAGCCCACGTGCCTAGAGCCTATGCTCCGCATCAAGAGAAGCCACCGCAGTGAGAAGCCCGTGCACTGCAACAAAGAGTAGCCCCCACTCACCGCAACTAGAGAGCCCAAGCACAGCAACAAAAACCCAACGCAGCCAAAAATGAAAAATAAAGAAATTTATAAAATAAAGGCCTGGGTATAAGAATAATATACGATATTTCAACATTGAAAGTTAAAAGTCAAGGAGCAGTGCCTTTGAAATGCTTAGTGAAAATGATTTTCAATGAAGGTATTTTCAGACATGTACCTATTCTTTGGAAGAAGAATACCTTCTTCTGCCAACAGTAGAAGGTTATTAACTAAAGGAAAGACATGAGATTCAGGCAGCAAAAGACCCAACATGTACAAGCACAGTGAAGAAAGTTCCTTCCCATTATGATGAATAAAGGATGCTTCAGAAGACTAGTTCATTCAGTAGGCTTAGAGAGTACTCAGTCCAGATTGAAGCAGACAGATGTTTCCAGGAGGGCTGTCTTCAGGGGAAAAAAAGAAGTTATGAATTGTCCAGTAGGTTTGAGTATTGAAAATCCACTTGAGAGGCAAAGTGAGAAGAATTTGAGATAGGTGCAAAGAAAAGAAAGCAAGTTTTAAAACAAAGCAACTATAAATTTAACAAAAATAGAAACGTTGCATACAAGAAATGTAACTAGAGTATATTACTTCAAGCAGTGAACAGTGTTTACATAGTCATAATATTTGTAAAGACTCAATATTGATTTAACCAAAATGTGTGATATGAGTGTCACGTCAGCTGTAATAGGATGTCTAAAGGTGATATCTGAAATTGTTGAGTCAGGAGAAAATAGTATAAGGTTATTAGCTATCATATAAATACCAGAGGGAACAATGAACAGAGCTGAAAGGGTATCGAGAACACTGGGTACTGCTACTTTTTTGTTATACAAGCCTTGCATCATTACTTGACCCTTTAATCTTCACTCAGACCTTCTTGACATATGGAGCTGCCCCTGTGATTTCTCTTGAGCATGTCTCCTGGTTTCTATTTGTGGTAGAGCCATTTCATTCTGTCTGGATTTTTCTCCCTTCTTCACACCTCATGTTTTCCTCTCTTCCCTTTGTTCTTTGCCCTCCGATCTGCCTCCTTCCTATATCCTAGATCTACTTTTCTTTCATCTTCTAGAATTTAATGCTGTTTTCCTTTCTTCTGGCTTTCTGAAGGCTCAATCCTTTCTTGTCTTTATGCACCTGAAGTAAAATTTTTATTTCTTCCACTCATGAAGTATACGAAATTTATCTAATTAAATTGATCCATACCAGAATATAACAGGTAGTCATCACCTTCCACCATCTCCCTCCCCAGGAATGGTTGCGTGTTAATTCATATTTATGCACAATTAGTTGAATTTCTCACCAGTTAACTTGCTCCAGCCAGTGTATTTTGTTTTCTCCCTTCCCTGCTGGAGAGACTTGATTATTTTTATCCGTTATTCCAGTAGGGCTGGGAGAGAGACTGCCTTCATAGCAGAAGGTAGGGTGCTGTATAGCCCCTTAAGCCAAGATACCTTCCTGGACTCCAGAATTTTCTATCCTTTCTCAGCTGGCCAGAGGACTCCATGCTCTGATGATCCATGCAGAGGAAATAGGGAGTCTGGGCTGTTTAGGTCTCCATAATCATCCAAGAATCATTAAAGCAGTTTCTTGCTTAGTGGGGAAATAATTCTCTTAATGGTTCTTACAGTAGCAGGCAAAGGTTCTTCTGAGGCTTGAGAATTAAAGGAGGTAAATAAGTACCTAGCACAAAGGAAGAGCCCAGTAAGTGTTAATTTTCCTGTCCTCTTCCTCCCAGATGCTGATCTTGCTCTCTCAGACTATTCACCTAGTTCCTCTTAGGAACTAGGGTGGTATCCAGTAATTTTCTGGCTGACAGTAGGCCTGGCCTCAGACAAAACTGTGAACTGACTTTCTCTTAATTTGGTCCTTTGACCCTTCTGTTCCCCTTATTGTTTATTTCTAATAACCATGCATACATTAATCACTCATAACATTAACTTTGTGAATATTATATTACTACAGTCCTAAACACTATATGTATCAATGCAGTCTTTGTAGCTCTTGTATCAGAGTCACATGCATGATTGTTAAGAATTGGAGAAAACATGGGCTTCCCTGGTGGCACAGTGGTTAAGAATCCACCTGCCAATGCAGGGGACACGGGTTCAAGCCCTGGTCCGGGAAGATCCCACATGCCACAGAGCAACTAAGCCCGTGCACCACAACTACTGAGCCTGTGCTCTAGAGCCCGTGAGCCACAACTAGTGAAGCCCACGCGCCTAGAGCCTGAGCTCCGCAACAAGAGAAGCCACCACAATGAGAAGCCCGCGCACCGCAATAAAGAGTAGCCCCTGCTCGCTGCAACTAGAGACAGCTGCACGCAGCGACAAAGACACAATGCAGCCAAAAAATAAACAATAAATTAATTAATTAAAAAAAAGAATTGGAGAAAGCTTGTTAAAAGTAGTAGTGGTAAAAATGGTTTAAAAAGATAAAATGGAGATGACTGTAGATGACTTTGGATGCCAAGTTAAAGAGCAGCACCCCTGTAAAGGTCACAGGCAGGAGTACACCAGCAGTGCCCCATTCTTTTCAAATCTCCTCATGGGCCTTTAGCGGTAGTTTCTTCCAACTTCTATGCATGCCGTAGCTACTGTTCATATAGTAACCCTAAGGCAGCAGTGATTTGTATGACGGCCTTCACAATATCCAGGGAATTTCACCAGTTCCCTGTTCTCTGCTGGTTTCCTCCATTTCTTTGAAGGTTCCCTCAAGCTCCCTTAAAACTTGCATTTGAACATCCAAAATGATACTCATAGCTGTGAGTCCAGCATACACTTGCATAACTCTTTCAGTTATCATGGGTTAAACACAAAATAAACTACAGAAAGAGAAGCCCTGGACTTCCCTGGTAGCGCACTGGTTAAGAATCCGCCTGCCAATGCAGGGGGCATGGGTTCGATCCCTGGTCTGGGAAGATCCCACATGCCGTGGAGCAGCTAAGCCCGTGCGCCACAACTACTGAGCCTGCGCTCTAGAGCCCGCGTGCTGCAACTACTGAGCCCACGTGCCACAACTCCTGAAGCCCGCATGCTCTAAGGCCTGTGTGCCTCAACTACTGAGCCTGTGTGTTCCAACTACTGAAGCCCGCGCACCTACAGCCTGTGCTCCACAACAAGAGAAGCCACCGCAACGAGAAGCCCGCTCACCACAACGAAGAGTAGCCCCTGCTCGCCACAACTAGAGAAAGCCCGTGTGCAGCAGCAAAGACCCAAGGCAGCCAAAAATAAATAAAATTAATAAATAAATTTTTTTAAAAAAGAGAAACCCTAGAGGAGTAGACAATAGACAGCGAAGAACCCACTCAAAACAGGAAAGTACGGTAGAGTGCTTGCTCGTTGGCAGGGAACATTTGTGGAGTGTTACATTAATGACACTGACTAATTGTTTAGAGTATTGTCTGTTTATCTAACTCTCATTAGCTGAGAGTATATTTTAGCACTTAGAGCATATACTTAAATCTACTAGAGAAGATATGCTCTAGTAGATTTAAGTATATACCACTTAGGAAAATATTTCCGAGAATAAATAGCATTATAATTAACACTGCATGGTCACATTAAATAGAGTGTGTGTATAATAGGCAAAATTTCCAAGCATGTAAGTTTTCCTTTACTACATTTTTGACCCTCTTTCAGGGCTATTTTTTATTTCTAGTGTCCCTTTTCTCCACCCCTAAGAGCTTTAAAAAAAAAAAATACCCCCTTTTTTAAAAAAATCGTGGCTTGCCTAACTCATATGATCCCTCTGATCCAAATTTGCTTCTCCTCTGCTGTAGTCTACTTATCACAATACCCATTTGTTCAATTTGACTGATCTAAACCATAATTGGAAAGAAAGAAAATTCATGTAAGTTCTCTTGAAGTATGAATGGTTTATTGAGTCAACCTGAAATACTGGTGTATTGAACGTTGTAACTCCTGTACTTAAATGAGTCTCTTAATTTAACCATTTTAGACAAAAATGACTAAGTAAAAAGAACTCCAGGGCTTCCCTGGTGGCGCAGTGGTTAAGAATCCACCTACCAGTGCAGGGGACACGGGTTCGAGCCCTGGGCCGGGAAGATCCCACATGCTGCGGAGCAACTAAGCCCATGCGCCACAACTACTGAGCCTGCACTCTAGAGCCCATGAGCCACAACTACTGAAGCCCACATGCCACAACTACTGAAGCCTGCGTGCCTAGAGCCCATGGTCCGCAACAAGAGATGCCACCACAATGAGAAGCCCAGACACTGTAATGAAGAGTAGCCCCCACTCGCTGCAACCAGAGAAAGCCTGCATGCAGCAACGAAGACCCAGCACAACCAAAAATAGATAAATAAATAGAAAGAGAGAAAAAAATTATTAAAAAAAAAAGTTCAGGCTAAGCAGGAAAAAAAATGCGTGAATACAGTGACCAGCAATACCACCTAGGGTGTATTGCTGCTTACTGCAAGATTCCAGCTGGGACATCGGTGGTGCTGCCCCCTCGCCCTCTCGTCATGCTCAGGGGAGATATTGTGAGTGGAATATAGCATGCTTTCCATTGACACAGGGCCTTAGAAGCAACCCCTCTCAGCGCTCTAGGAAGCCACTACCATTTGGTTCAGGTTGATGATCATAAAACTTATTTCCCATCTCTGATTTAAAACCTTAGAACCATAGCACTTTATAACATTATCTACTGATGGATGTGTGCTACAGAATAATTCTCCTGTACTTAAATGGAAATCCTTAGATATTAAATCCTTTAGTATCTGAAAAATTGATTCATACAAAAAAACTGTATCTGAAGGAATTGGTTAAGAACATGTTAATTTTAAGCTTTTATTATAGCAGTTTATTTTTCTCCAGCAGGGTTCAGCCATCATGGAGTCATGAAGATGGTTGATAATTGGGTTTGACCAAGGTTTGGGTTTCGCCAGACAAATATAATGTATGGTGTAGAAAAAGTGTTCAGAAACTCTGCTATGGACCCTCTATCGAGCTGTCTTCCTTCAGGGTCTTATCAAAAGGTTTAGCACCTCCTGGCTTCTGACCTAAGTCAGCCACTGACCATACATATACATGCTCCTTCCCCAGATAGAATTGCCTGTCTATGCTCCCACCAACATCACAGCCATTTCCACTTCCAAACTGTGGGAACTTGGGCAGCAGGTTCCTTAACTTCTCTCTAAGCCTTAGTTTCTTCATCTGTAGTGTAGATAATAGTATTTACTTATCTCATTGTGGTGAGAGTTAACTGAAGTAATTTCATGTAAAGCATGGTTCTTAGCATATAGTAGTACCTTATATGATATTGTCAGAATTATACTTGAAAGAAAAAATTATTAATAAATGAGAATTCAAATAAAGGAACTAAGGATTCAGTGAAAGAAGCTAGAAAAAGAACTACAAAGTAAACCCATAAAAAGCAAGAGAGGGCTTCCCTGGTGGCGCAGTGGTTGAGAGTCCTCCTGCCGATGCAGGGGACATGGGTTCGTGCCCCGGTCCGGGAAGATCCCACAGGCCGCGGAGGCGGCTGGGCCCGTGAGCCATGGCCGCTGAGCCTGCGCGTCCGGAGCCTGTGCTCCGCAACGGGAGAGGCCACAGCAGTGAGAGGCCCGTGTACCGCAAAAAAAAAAAAAAAAGCAAGAGAAAGGATTTAAATTTAAATTCCAAAATCAGTGAATTAGAAAACAGGAAAAATAAAAAAAGCAAATGCACAACATTAGGAAAGCAAAACAGTATATAACCACAGATAGGAAGGAGATTAAAACATCATAATAACTGAAATATTCACAGATGAAATGATATAATGTCTAGGATTTGCTTCAAAATAATTATGAGAGTGGGGGGAAGTGAGTATATGAAGCAAGATTGGCCATGAGTTGATAATTGTTATAGTTGAGTGGTGGGTTCATGAGGGTTTGTTATACTATTCAGTCTACTTTTAGATACGCTTGAAATTTTCCTTAAATTTTATTTAAAAAGCATAATAGTATACTCAATATATCTCTGTACTGATATGGAAGTCTTGCTGAAATATGTGGTTTTCTAAGAAAATCTAAACGATATTTAGGAAGGAATAGAAAAACTATGACTTTACCAATAGCAAGGGAGAAATTTAAGTTATTAAAGAACGCGTACCGCCACACACATCCCACCACTACTGTGGTCCCCCCACCACTGCAGTGGTCCCCCCACCACTACAGTGCCAGGCCCCAGGCTCCAGTAGGAGAAATCTTGGAAACTTTCAAGAAATAGATTGTCCTAAAGCACAGGAAAAAATTGTATCACCTTCTAGTCCGTTTTATAAAGTTAGCATAGCCCTGAAAATGAAAGTTAACGCAGAAAAGGAAACTGTGCCACTTTATGAATACAGACAGAAAAATCCTTTTAAAAATTTACAAATCAAATACAGGCTTATATTAAAACAATGGAATTTTCCTAGGAATACAAGCATATTAGGACATCTGTTGATATGAGTTATCAAATCAGTAGGTCAAAGGAGAGAAACTAAGTGTATTAATAGATAATAAAAAGACATTTTTTTAAATTGAATATTCATTCTTCTTTTAGTAAAGAAGAAATAGTCTGATATTAACATGATTAAAGTATGTCTAAAACCAAATATTGATATCATATTTGAATAACTTACTGAATATATTCCCAAGTCAGAATCAAGGTAGCATTTATTAGTGTTTGCTTTATGTTCCATAGACTGTGAGAAATTTGAGTTTTATTCTGGGATGGGAAGCCATTGAAGAATGTGAGGTGGGGGTACGACCAAGCCTGATTTCTGTTTTAAAATTATTCTGGCTGCCATGAAGAGAAAGGATTGCACAGGAAAAATTTGGAAGGAGGAAAACCAGTTAGATGGCACTAGATGATAATGGTTTGTACTGACAGTGTCAGAGAAAATAGAAATAGACAGATTTGAGATTTATTTCAGAGATAAAATCAGTAGAATTTATTGATGGATTAAATATGAAGGGAAGGAAGTTAGATTAGAAAGGAAAAAGCCCAAAAGGATTTACAGGTTTGGGAGATTGGTATTGATGCCGCTGCCTAAAACGAGTAAGGTTAGCTTCAAATCCAAATCCAAACTTCTTGATAGTCTGTAAGGCCCTGCTTAATGTGGCCCGAACCTACTTCCCCATTTCCTTCTCTTTCCTTGGTGTTCACCACATTCTAGACGCCAAGGTCTTTCCTTTGTGCTTTGAATTCATTAAGCCGATTCCTAATCTCAGGGCGTTCGCATTTGCTGCTCATTCTGTTGGAGGACTCAAGACCATGAGTCAGCGAACTTTGTTTATAAAGGGCTGGGTAGTAAATATTTTAGGCTCTGTGGCAACTACTCAAGTCAGCTGTAGCCATTATGTAGGGAAAAAAACAGCAGGAGCTCTTATGTAAATAGACATGGGCATGACCAGATTTAGCCCTTGACTGGCCCGGCCTGGTTGTAGTTTACCCCTGCCTGAGGTCTTGGTGTGGTTCTCTCATTGTTTTTTAGGTTCTTCCCGGAGGACAACTTGGCAAATATGTTACGATCAAGAAACTTTAAAATGCTGCATACTCTACCTCTAGAAATACAGTGCCACTTCCAGAAATTATTTCTAATAAATTGTGAATGTGCACAAAAGATGGGGACATCCCAGTGATATAGAAGATCAAATACCCAACAATAGGGGATTTATATAGTAGAATGCTCTGCAGTCATTAATAATGCATTGAGGATGGGGCTTCCCTGGTGGCGCAGTGGTTGGGGGTCCGCCTGCCGATGCAGGGGACGCGGGTTCGTGTTCCGGTCCGGGAGGGTCCCACATGCCGCAGAGCGGCTGGGCCCGTGAGCCGTGGCCGCTGGGCCTGCGCGTCCGGGGCCTGTGCTCCGCGGCGGGAGGGGCCGCAGCAGTGAGAGGCCCGCGTATTGCAAAAAATAAAAATAAAAATAAATAATGCATTGAGGATGATTTAATAATAGAAAATAGGGGTCAGCAAACTATACCTGAGACCTGCCCCCTATTTTTGTAAATGAAGTTTTATTGGAACACAACCTCACCCATTCCTCTTCACGCTGCAGTGGCAGTGTTGACAGAGACCAATATGTCCTGCAAAGTCAAAAACATTTACTTTCTGGCCCTCTACAGAAAAAAAAAGTGATAATATGTGTACTGTGGTCCATGTGTATATGTGCGTATATACAGACAGAGACTAGAAAGCACCAACATAGAGGATTTTTTCCCTCTTTTGTTTTTCTTCTTTTTATTATTTAAGTTTTCTATACTGGACATGCATAGTTTTTATAATAAAATTACTTTTCAAGTAGTAAGGCAAATGATAAAACCAATAAGACACAAAAATGAAAAACTAGCTGAAAATTTAATACGAGAAATTTCAAGATAGTTAAAGTTAGAGGCAGGAAAAAGGTTAGAGGCAGGAAAATATCAACAATAATATCTGGTTTCATGTGCACAACCACACAAGTAGTGTCCATTTCAGATTTCAGTGTATGATACTTAATTGGGCAGCCATTATTTGAGTTCCTCCTATGTGCTGTTTGCCTGTTCTGAAGCTTAATCTGATAGGGACAATGGGTTGTGCTTAAATACTAATAAATGCCATAAGCAGTGTCCCTTCTGTACTCATACAAAATTGACAAAATATCCAAACATTTCTCGTAGACACTGGGGTTTACTGCCAAAATATTTCTAAGCCTGACAAGACTCCTGGAATACCTCTGATACTTAGACATGGTGTGGATATTTGAGCACACGCAAAAGGAGCACTGAGGCATTTTTCAGTGTTTCAACTGCTTATAATGAGATATGGGTTCGTTCTGGTTCGGAGATAGCTAACACCCAAGTAAAGCAGTTGCTCGGTGATATCTTGTATATAAGGGATTCTAATCGTGTGAGCTAGTCTTTTAACTTTATGGTGCTTTTTGACATAGAGGAGTTTTTGAATTTTATAATCAAATCTATATCAATGTTTTCCTTTATGGCTTACATTTTCTAAACAGGTAGCCAAATATCCTAACATCTCCCTCAGATGTAAAGTGTCACATTCTTTTCTGTCACTCTGCTTTTATACAGCAGTACCATGCTGTTTTAATTAAGGTATCATTTCAACTGAGGGAGACTTAGTTCAGATTTTGATATCTGAAATATTGCTTCATTTTTTAGGGGTAGTATTAAAAAGCATAACTCACAGCAAAATGTGAATTGTTAACCTGAGCATCACTAGTCATTAAAGCCAATTTAGACTAATCCTTCAAATTCAGAACAGGTTATTTAGTTGCTTCTGTTCTTAAGTATTACTTGAGTAAAATTGATGACTGCTCTGTACAGAGACACTCCTGTTTTATTTTGTACCCCTTAATTGGTTCTATAGTAACCATGATGTTTGCCTCTTCTTGACAGTCTTTTTTTTTAATAAATTTATTTATTTGTTTGTTTATTTATTTATTGGCTGCATTGGGTCTTCGTAGCTGTGTGCAGGCTTTCAGTAGTTGCGGCAAGCGGGGGCTACTCTTCCTGGTGGTGTGCGGGCTTCTCATTGCGGTGGCTTCCCTTGTTGCGGAGCATGGGCTGTAGGCGCACGGGCTTCCGTAGTTGTGGCACATCGGCTCAGCATTTGTGGCTCACGGGCTCTAGAGTGTAGGCTCAGTAGTTGTGGTGCATGGGCTTAGTTGCTCCACGGCATGTGCGATCTTCCCGGCCCAGGGGTCAAACCTGTGTCCCCTGCATTGGCAAGTGGATTCTTAACCACTGTGCCACCAGGGAAGTCCCAAGCAGGTTTTTTTTTTTATTCTTCAACTTGCATTAGGTCATTTATAGAACATTGCCATAAAAATTTGATCTAGGAGGAAGAGCCCTGGCCTTTCACATGGTACCTGTAGCACCTAATGGACCCTCTAATGTTTGCTCAATACAGGACAGCAGCACTGAGCTTCCATGATAGATAGCTCTGTCATCAAATATGTCCCTGCCTTGATCATAGTTCCTTCAAGCTTGGAGCAAGCTTGGTGATTTTTAGAGGATCTTCAGGTTTTGAAAATTCAGTGATTTTATTAAATTTGTATAGGGTATGTAGATTAACATTTGAGGTTTTTATTGGTTCCACATAGATTGTGTACATTAAGTAAAGTATTTTCCCACAGCTCTCGATGCTTCTGTCCTTTGGTTTTGTTTAAATGCCGCTATCTCGGTGATCATGTTCTGAATACTGGCATACTTTCAAAAATATTTCCCAAAGCAAAAATACCTTAGAATAACTTCTGGAAGCTATTAGAGGATGAAATGGAGTAAGGGATTGTCTGGTAGCTTGACCCCTCCTTCTTTTCCAGGTTGACTTCTTCAGTAAATGTTCCTTTTGCTCACTAATAGCCCAGGGAGTGGACTTTTTTTTAATTTAGATTTTATCAGCTAGGAATGTGAGTTTTAACTGTGGGCCTTGACGTCTTTAACCTGGTTGATAATTGATGTTTATAACCATTGTGAATTTATATGTAATTCACTTTCATTGAAGACAGGAAGAATTTGTCCTTACATCACAATCAAAAAGCTTCTTGTAGTCATTTTCTTCCCATAGTTCGGAAACTCTTCCTCATTGACAGGGAACACCCATGACATGTCTATATATAACCTTAAAATAGTCTTGAAACTGTCCTTTGGAGTGTGTGTATAAACATTACGAAGGGTAAAATTTCACATGAGAATTGATGACTTGTTATTTTAATTGTGCTGACTAGTTTCAGTTGCTTTTAAAGTGTCGTATAGTTAAGAAATACCAGCATATCTCAGGATTCTGAAGTAAAATAATGTTCGTTTCACGGGTTGTGAAAATTGTCTGGATTTCTGGGAACCAGGAGTACGAACATTTCAACAGGATTTTGCTATCAGCAAATCTGTTTTGGTTTCCTGTTCTGGCCTCTCTACCTATCAGCTACATTAGTGCCCTCGCCATTACATTTCTCCTTTCTTTTACCACAGGAAAATTGTCAGGCCTCTTTCTCTAGCATTTCAGGACCCGCCTGACAGGAAATTTTCTAATTGCCGGAACAGCTGGTAGGGGAAAACTTTGCAGGGGCTTGGCCTTCCCTTTCTAACTTAAGTTTTACCGTTAGAAATTCTTTATCACCATCATGGTTTCATAGCCATGTTTAAATTTCTGTCTTTTCGTGTTCGCTCTATACAGGTAAGCTTTGTTCAACTTCTTTAGAGACTAAAATGTTTCGGTTAGAGCTAAGTATAATTATACTAATTAAACAATTATTTCACTTTAATGTTCTTTTAAGAAGCTTTTCAAAATTCAAAACCAGTTCTTATAGAACATTTAAAGAATAATATTTCTATTTACTAAAATTAAGCCAGCTATTTGTATTATATATTTCAACTCTGTATATTTTGTAAACTTATTTTACATTGCCTTTTTAGTGCTAAAGTAATTTTTAATCTTGTTAGTGTTTGTAATTTTGTATAATAAAACAGATGACTGTAACTCTCAGTATTGAACTAGGCGTGAACAAAATTGTGAACCTGCTAATATTTAGGAGATTACTATGTAATAATAATGTAAGTAACATTTTGATGAGTAGGAGAATGTGTTATTTTAAACAGTCAAGAATTTAAAAACAGATTTTTGTTGAAATTGGTTCTTTAAAAACGTTGACGTTTTTAATCAATTATATTTAGCTTTAAGCAAGTAATTTTATCTTACAGTAGGCACACTTTTCAAAGCATAACTTTGTTAAAATGTGCTTAGTGAATGAGAATTTGTATTGTATTTAATCTAAAATCCTGCCAAAATCAACTTGATATTTTGCCATGAGAATTGTGCTATCCTGCTGCTCTTTAAAGAGAATTAAATTTGTTGATTGGGATTCCCAATTGGGAGAAAACTCAGTGCTCTTTCCAGCAGTTATTGAAAATATTAGTCTGGAGAACCAGCAATGCTGTTTTCTCAAACATAGATTCAAGAAGCTGGCCTAGAATACTCTCTTAAAGAATTTGGCTAAATGAAAAATTCTGAATGTATTATTCATTAGCAAATCAAGTAAATCGGATTTGGTCAAATTGTAATCTAGAATAAATTAAAATGTGGTTTCTCACCATAGCTTGAATGACAAGACTAATTTTGTGTCACAGCCAAATAATTTTTATGTATCTTGATCATCAAAAAAAAATTAACATATCTTTTTCAAATTAAAAAAAGTATATTATTGAACTATAATTATCTATATAGAAAGCGATGCTTTATTCATTTTACTTTTGGATTATATTTAAGAGGTAAATAAAATCTTATAATTTCATTTGTCGGGTCTTTTTTTTATGATAGGCCAAAAAATGGTTACGTATCTATGAGTAGAAAATACTTATTTATTGGCTTTTACTAAGGAATATTTAAATATTTTATTTTGAGCTTCAACAATATTTTCTGACATTAAAAACAATTTAAAAAATACAAATGCCTTAAGAACACACTTCCTGACTCAAGGGAGGGGAGGAAAAAGGAAATTATGTATACAAGGCAGGGCATAATGCCAAATGTTGAATCATTCTTTAAAATCAGTTAATGTCACCCAGTTTGTTTTCTTGATATTTGCATGTTACAGTATTAGGTTTTATATAACTCAGGTAAGCAGTGTCTGTTTCAGTCCCTTTTCTTTAATCCTTTTAAAAAACATTTTAAGAACAAAATTTTATATTTTCCCTTTCAACTTGAAAAGGAAACATTGAGTTAATTTTTTCCCGTTAATTTTTTCCCAGTAAGGGGTGAACCTCAAAGACCATTTAAGATGGAACCTATCAACCTTTTGTTGGTCCTGGGAAACAAATGAGGTGGCTTTCTCTGTGACTGGAGGAACAACAAAAGATCCACCTGTCCATGAATTTTCTTCTGCCATTTTTCTGTGATGTTTAAAATGATACTCTTTACAAATTCCTAAAATTATAGGGTTTTTTTGTTTTTCTGTTTTTTAATTTTTGGCTATGTTGGGTCTTCGTTGCTGCACACGGGCTTTCTGTAGTTGCGGCGAGCGGGGGCTACTCTTCGTTGCGGTGCACGGGCTTCTCATTGCGGTGGCTTCTTTTGTTGCGGAGCATGGGCTCTAGGTGCGCGGGCTTCAGTAGTTGTGGCATACGGGCTCAGTAGTTGTGGCTCGCGGGCTCTAGAGCGCAGGCTCAGTAGTTGTGGTGCATGGGCTTAGTTGCTCCGCGGCATGTGGGATCTTCCCAGAGCAGGGATTGAACCCGTGTCCCCTGCATTGGCAGGCAGATTCTTAATCACTGCACCACCAGGGAAGTCCCATAGATATTTTTTAACTGAACTGACTTTGTTTTATCTATCAGGGTCATATCTCAACAAGTATTTTCCCAATAGTACATCTTTGAAGCCCTAGGTAAATTCCTAGAGAGCAGATACTCTTCTGTATCGTAGTTTTGCTCATACCTAGTGCAGTACCTGGCCCATAATCTGAATTGCCTTCTAACAAAAAGGAAAGAGCCTAAGAGAATATGTCATAGATCAGAAACACTTCCATCAGGACCAGGCAGTCAGGAAGAAGCAAAAGTACAAGAGCCTTATTATTATTATTATTATTATTATTAGGTCTCTCCCCAAAACAGCAAAGATTTTGGTCTGTTTCATTTATTGTATATCTCAGACAGCTAGAAGAGTGCCTGGCATGTATTAGGTGTTCAATAAATAAATGTTTAAATAGATGAACGAATGAATTCCCATTCATAGCTTGAGAGTATTGAACACCTCTGAGTTTGGTAACTGTGAGTACCAAATGTCTGAAAGTGCTGGGAATGTAGATGAAGGATACAGGGTTGTGATGTAGACCAGCTGGCAGCTTCACAATTTTGCCTACAGGTAGACCTTTATCTAGCAAATAAACGTAGACTTTGTAAAAATAAAAACATGGAATTTTTTATAACTTTTAAAAATACACAAAGTAAGTTTTTGTGGTAATGACTGGGCAGGTGTCCATGTATCAGTTCAAGTACAATTGTGCCAGAAAATGTAAAAATGTTAGCTTCACAGAGTAATTATAATGGATATAACTTACATCTCTGCTCTACTTCATTGATAAAATTCTTTTTCCATAAAATTACAGTTGCTTCACTGTATACTTACAGTCAAAAACACAACTTTACAAACTATCAAACTGTAGTTCTGTGTTGTCATGTGACAGATTTATTTCAGTAACAGGTGATTTAGTGACCTAAGGTAGGTTTGTCACATGCAAATATCAGTCTGTCCTTGGTTATCAATGTCTTCAGAAATTTGATATCCCCCTCTGCATCCATCTCATTGGATTCCAGGTATGAGCTAGAAGGGCACATTGTTGCTTTCCTTTCTGTTGTCCAAGATTGCCCAAGCATTAGTATTATGTCCTAATTGAACCTCAAATTCATTTCGAAAATATTCATGGTCCCATAACTTGGAAAGACTGGTGACATAAAGCACAATTTGGGGATCAAGATACCAACCAAGGATATTGTGCCTATTATGCTACTGTGACTTCACATATACATAAAAATAGATAGAAAATGGCTTGCTGATACGATTAGTAAAAATTTCAACTGGGAAGGAGCAGAAAAATGTGTTGGGGATAGTTTTTGCAAGTTTTTGCAACTTGGGCCATAGGCATTGATCTTTTCTCTCCACCCCCAAGAACATTTTTTGTATCCTCTGCATCCCAGTTTAGAAAAAAGATTTTTAAAAGTCTAGTTACTATCCTCAAGGAGGTTTGGAATGATTGCATCCATTTTGGGGAGGAAGAGGTAGGGAGTGGAGGAAGGTGCTATTTAAAAAAAGAAAGAAATATTGAGAAAAGAAGCACTTGAAGATTTATTTTAAAATAAGATTTGCCAGGATAAAAAATTCAGTATGGGGGTGGGAAAATAAAGTCAAGGATGTCTCTCAGAAAAGAGACAGAAAATAGGAGGAAAAAAGATGAAAATTAAATTCCAGGCATACAGTATCCAGCTAATAGAGTTGTTGCAAAAAGAGAAACCCTGAAGAGTGGATGGAAGGAAATTATCAAAGAAATGTCAGAATTCCCCCAGAGGTAAAGAATTCACGTCTTTAGATTATAAAGGTTCACCAAGCATCTAGCATTCTGAAGGAAAGGAGACCATATTTATCTCACTTAGTGTGGAATTTCAGAAATACAAGGACAGAAAATTCTTAAAGTTTCCAGAAAGAAAAACCAGGTCACGTACCAAAAAGTGTATATCAGGCTAGCATCATCCAGCTCATCAGCAGTGCTGACTGCTAGAAGACAGTGGACGAATGGCGCCAACATTCTTGAGCAAGATTATTTTTATTCTAGAATTTGGTAGCAAGCCAAATTATACAAATGTGAAGACAAAATAGAGACATTTTCAGATGTGCAAGATCCAGAAAGTTTTCTTCCACATCACCTTTCTTTGGAAGTTACAAGGGAGTAGTCTAAGAAAGAGAGAGACATGGGAAACTGAAAATAGTGGATTCAACCAGGAAAGCACTGAAGATATATCCCGAGATAATATCTACGCAGCAAGGCCTAGAGAACAACCCATCCTGATGGGAGGGTAAGAGAGGGCTCTCAGAAGAATGGAAAGTATGGTAAAAATCTAAGACTTAAAGTCCCCTTGGATTGTCCCACAAGTCACTGTTAGGGGCCCATATGAAAGGAAATTTAATACACTTCCTAGCCTGCGTTTGAGCAATATATTGTCATGAAAATGCTGCTGCTTATATAGGCTTTCAGCTTTGAGAATCAAGCGGTAGTGAGAGCATGAAGGATTTGGTTGTGGTTACAGGAGAGAATGTTAATTTTCTTAATATTAATAACCTTAAATATTAATAAAAATAAGCTATTAGCAGGTGGGGGGAAGTTTGAGGGAAAGAATGTGTGGGCACTATTACCCTCCTTTTACAAAGTGAAGAATTAGGATTCTGTCTAAAACTTATAGAAAAAACAAGAAGTTTATGTGAAATTAATATAATTATCAAACAGTGGGGAGGAAGGTGATGGATGGAAGGGGCATAATATAAGTAAGTCCCTCATCTTTCTTATTTTTAAATCAATAGGTATTGTCTTAAAGTTAATAAACTAAGAAATGATCAAAGTAAGTGCAGAAAGAATTAAAATTTTTTTAAAACTTAGGTATGGGGGTGAGAAGAGACTTGCTTTTCACCATAAGCTATTCTACCACTATTTGATTTGTTACCCATGTGCATATATTACTTTGACTTTAAAAACAAAAAATTTAGGGAACAGGAAATAACCCAAGTTGACAGAAGGCTACGTGTAAGGGAATGTTGGGAAATAATACCAGAAAAGCAGGTTGAGACCATATTGTAGAAGGCCTCCAATGCCAAGGTAAAGCAGTGCATTTAATTTGGAAAAACTTGGAGGAGTTTTTGAGCAGTCTGGGCATGTAACTGGAGCTGTCTACTTTCAGAAAATGAATTTGTCAGGAGGATGGATTGGAGTGGCAGTGGCAGAAAGGGGCATTAGGAGTGACCAAGCTAGTTTCAATTTCCTACAGGAAAGGTAACGAAGGATTACAGCAGGACGATGTTACTGGAAATAGAATGAAAGGTATTCCCAGAACCAAGCTTGATACATAATAGGTGCTTAAGTGTGTTTATTGAATGAAGGGATCAAAGGGAGACTCTACATTTTTTAGTAATTTTTTGACATGAAAGGAAGGATAGTCATCAAAGATGAAATCTTTCTTGAATAGTAACTGCTGTTTATTTTGAGATCCATGGCCTGATTGTAGCTCACACTGTGAGAGTAAGGCTTGATGCTGTATGCCTGTGACAAAATGCAGAACGGTTATAATTCAGTAGTCCTTCCTTGCCTATGTTGCATCTTTATTTGTGACAGACAATTGTAGTAGGTATTTGCTATGAAATATAAGATGAAATAATGTGGCAGCCTAATGAATTACATCCCACTTAACCCAAGAAAGAAAAGTGGTAAAATATATAGAACATTACAGGGTATAGTTCTTCACAGCGTCATGATATAAGGGCGTAAATAGCCATTAGATTTCAGTTAGGCTCTTGAACAGTTCGTTTTTCCCACAGGAGGCACACTGGCACATGCTGGAATCCAACCCATGAACTTAGCCTCATGAGTTCAAGTCTGTTATCAATTAGTCTTCAAAGTTTGATGTGACAGCACTTTAGGGTACAGAAAAGAAAGAGGAGAACTTCTTTATAGTTTCATTTCCATGTATAATGTATATAATTTAGTAATACAAAAAGTATATAATTTATAAGTATATATATAATTTAGTAATACAAAAAGTATATATAAGCCAATAAGTATACAAATATTGGGTATATGCTATTTTTTTTTATTAATAATGGTGTACTACCAAAAGTTCAGAGACCACTTCACTAATCAGTTTAGCTAACTGACCGAAGAGATACAGACCAGTTACAAAGGCCAGGGGAATAAGTCTGTATGTTACTGTCATTGATCTTGGATGGGGAACCACCAAGAGCCTCATGACAGTCTCAATGTGGTGTAATGCTAAGATCCTTGTTTTAGAAGTTGTTAGAAGTCAGAAAACCTGGAATTGGGCCCTAAGTCTGCCAGTTACTAGTTTGTGATCTTTACTTGATCTCTTTAAACTTCAGACTGTAGAATATTCAGACCATTTTACCTTTAAAATTTCTAATGGTGAATGGGGGAGTCTGTAGAGAGTTCTGAAATGTTTTTGCTTGCTTTGGGGTATACTCTGTGTTATCATTAGCCCTCTCTAATACTGATATGTAGTCAAAGATTTGCATGAAGCATAAATAGAAAAGGTGAAAAAACACCTAACCCGGGCTTGATACATGTTAGGTATTTAATAAATAGTTGCTGGATTTTAATCTGAATCTTTCTTACTTAATCAATCCCACATATACATTGTTCTTTGAAATTTTTTTTTTTAGAGAATTTGGTAATTTGCTTCCTTTCTTTCCTAATGCGCCTAGGAACAGCTATCACTCTCAAGACCTTGTACACATTGGTCTCATTTGGAGAGAAGGGGTGCCCAGGAAGGAGTCAGCTAATGTTTGATTCTACCCTAATGCCTATTGCATAGGATCATTGTGAGAATTAAATGAGATAATGCATATGGAATTACAAAATAAAAGACTAAACCATATTAGGGGATTGTTTTATTATTGTTGTCAAAGTTCCAGGAAAGTCCAAAATGATTAAGCTGCCTTAGTAGAACATTCTACAAACTACAGCTTCTGTCTTACAGAGTAAATTGGTGGGCCTGGATTTCTTTTCTGTTCTCTTATAGGAGCTTTTTTTCCTTTTACTACTCATTTTCAAAAGCTACCACATTAGGATATCCTTGGTATATCTTTTTGAGAAATCTTTGTAATTCCTTATATTGCCAGCCTTCTGTGTCTCAGAGAATGTTATTTGAGTTCAAGCATTTATATGGAATACAATGGTAATAAAAATAATTATTTATGTTTGTATAACACATTTAGATTCTACTCATAGTACGTATGCACTAGAAAAAACATTATAGGCAAAAAAAAAAGAAAAGATAGTCTTTGACAGGCTGATGTTTCTTGTTTTGTTGGGTTTTGTTTTATTGTCGTAGTTTTGGGCTGATAAAGTACATGTCTTGATTATTGAATAAATAAGGTGTACTTAATCTGCTGATCTCAGGGTAATAAAGTAATTGAAATTCTATGTTTACTTACATGTATTTTCAACGTTTCTCTTCTGACACCTTCTCTCAGGTATAGTAAAGCATCCACATTCTTTAAGTATCCTTCTCTTAACTCTAAGACCTTCTACTTTTCCATCATGCTGAACATGTTTTTTCTGTCTAATCCTCCATCCAAATGTTAAATCTTTTTTGATTTTGTGTTTTAGAGTTATTCCTTTCTCCCATCTCAGATCTCAGGTAGTCCTAGAAACAGAAAGTAACTTAGATATTTCAAACACAGTAAACTTCAGCAGGCTAATTCAAACGGCCTTGCTGAGGGTAGAAATCTCCACGTTGACCCTGGAATATTTTTCAACCCCTCTCCCCAATAATCAGGTTTTGTTGTGTATAGTGTTGGTTCTACCTAATACAATCACATATCAGAGCACACCAGATTACTCTGATCTGTTTTCAGACTTCTTTACACACTCTGCCCTCACCCCATGAAACTAATCATTCTGATTATCTCCAATAGGAAGAGTGAAGACTTGAAAGTATTCAGAACTAATGTCATGTAGAGGTTAAACTGGCCTATGTGGTTGGCTGGTATTATTCTTTCTCTGGCATTTAACTCGAAAGTATATTTGCTTGTCATGTGTTCTCTTTTTACTTGGTGGGTCAGTAAAGGTGGTTTGTGTATGTTAATTTGAGGATTTCTAATATGATACAATAAATTTACATTGCTTGATTTATAGCCAGAGGAAGTAGCTCTAACTCTGTTTTATCCCCTTATATTTGCATCAACAGGAAGAAGGCAGTATCAAAGAAATTGCAATCACACATCATGTAAAGGAAGGACATGAAAAGGCAGATCCTTCCCAGTTTGAACTTTTAAAAGTACTAGGGCAGGGATCATTTGGAAAGGTAAGCCATGAATATGTGCTTTTTAAAAAGTTGCTTTTTGGAATTCATATATATTTCATACAAATGGGGAACAGAAATATTTTATGAAATACTACTGATCTCCCTACAATGCAGTATTTTCTGTGTTTTTACAATTCTCACTATCAATAAGTGTGACAAAGTGAATAAAGTCATTCAGAAGTACAATGGGAACTTTCATAACTTGGCAGTGTTCACTTCATATTCATTTTATCTTCAAGACTATATGACGTCTCTAATGGCACTTCTTTTTTTTTTTTTTTTTTTTTGCGGTACGCGTGCCTCTCACTGTTTTGGCCTCTCCCGTTGCGGAGCACAGGCTCCGGACACGCAGGCTCAGCGGCCATGGCTCACGGGCCCAGCCGCTCCGCGGCATGTGGGATCTTCCCGGACCGGGGCACGAACCCGTGTCCCCTGCATTGGCAGGTGGACTCTCAACCACTGCGCCACCAGGGAAGCCCTAATTGCACTTCCTGAATGATTAAAAAATCACAAAATGTTCCCGTGACACACTGGCCTCTTTTTGAGTCTTCATGTAGAATCGGAAGGTGATCTTACAATACATTATAACAGTGCATCTCAATCTTTCCTCCAGAGTACCCCTAATACCAGCAGAAAGCAAATAGGTACTCCCAAGGAAATAGGGTGGGGGGTTACCACTACATGTACGAAATTTGGGGGACTTATAGCTTGTCTTTAAAATGAACTCAAAGGCTGCATTCTATTCAGTGATATCTGTGTCTGGTTTTTGTTTTTTTTTAATTAATTAATTTATTTATTTATGGCTGTGTTGGGTCTTCGTTTCTGTGCGAGGACTTTCTCTAGTTGCGGCGAGCGGGGGCCTCTCACTGTCGCAGCCTCTCTTGTTGCGGAGCACAGGCTCCAGATGCTCAGGCTCAGTAGTTGTGGCTCATGGGCCCAATTGCTCCCTGGCGTGTGGGATCCTCCCAGACCAGGGCTCGAACCCGTGTCCCCTGCATTGGCAGACAGATTCTCAACCACTGCGCCACAAGGGAAGCCCCTCTGTGTCTGTTTTTAATATCCAAAAATATTTCTCAACTATTTCCCAAATCCACCAACTAAAATTGCAACATCTTTATCATTTTTCAAGTATTCCTTGTCCCCCTGCTGCATACCTCAGGAGCGCTTCCTGTACTCCATTTTGAGAAGTACAGCATTATAATCACTACTACTTGATCTATCTAGTCCATTTCTCAGCAAGAGGAACGTTCTGAGATTGCATTCAGCTTTCACAGTGCAGTGCTTCCTTGCCACCTCTCTGTGAGGAAGCATTTGAAGATAGACTTTGCAAGCTTCAAAACAACACCTGTTTTGCTCTCTTGTGTATTTTAATGGGACTGTTTAGCAATTCTTGGCTAACATAGGTAATCTGTTACAGCTGTTAACCTCTTTCAAGCCCAAAGTGATATTTTTAATCCAGATATAGATTAAGTAGCCAAAAGAAGATAATGGTTGCAAGTTTGAGCTCTAGGTCAGCCAGACGTGGATTCTAGTTTTGTTTCGTTTTTTCTGCTTAATTGCTATGTGCACTTGAGCAAGTTACTTAACCTCTTGGAGCCCCATTTTCCTCTTCTAGGCAGTCATTAGGTATTGAAGTTCTCAAGGTTCCATTCTAGGCTCCCTTCTCACTCTATACTCCCTACTAATTAATTTCTTTATGCCCACTATCTTAATAAAACCCGCATACAGCTGATGTAACAGATTTCTATCTCCAATCTAGATTGTGACTCTAAACTCTGAACTGTATGTACAGCTACTTATTTTTTCCTCTTTGCATGCCCCAAAGTCAGTTTAAACTCAACATATCTAAGACCAAACTCATGATTTTCCCCTAACCCCCAAACCTCTATTTCATTTTTCTCTATTACTATGAATGACTTCTGGTTAAGCAAGCCAGAAACTTGAGAGGCATTCTTGACATATCCTTCTAGTCCCCGCCCTTCCCTCTCCCCCCACCCCCACCAATCTGATCCATTGACAAGTTATGCTGATTTAGTGAAGATTTCTCAAATCATGCCTGTTCTCTCCTTCTCCCTGCCACTTCTCCAGTCTGTGCCACCACCATTTCTCCCTGGCCTATTGAAGGAGGCTCCTACCTTGGGCTTCCCAAATTTATTTTTGCCTCAAGCCTTTATTTATCAATACATGACAGCCAACAAGAGCTAGTCTTATACTCCATCCACTTAACCCTTTAGAGGCCTCCCTTTGCTTTTAGGAGAAAGACAAATTCTTAAGATGGCTGAGGAGCCCCTCAGTCTGCCCCCTAGCTACCTCATCAACATCAGTTTATATACTTTTCACTGCCTGTGTTCTGGCCACATTGGCCTTCTTTTTTAATCCATAAGCAAAAGCCTTTTGCACATGCTGTTCCCTCTGCCTGAAAAACACTGCCCCACCCCCATCCCTTCCTCCTCTGGTTGGCTCCTCTTAAGCTTAGGATCTCAAAGAAGTCTTCCCAGCCATCCTGACCTAGGTCATATTTGTCTATTTTTACATTCTCAGAACATTACATACCTCATCTTCACAGCACTAACCTCAGTTGCAGTTTTTTGTTTGTGTAATTATTTGTTTATTGGCTGTCTCCCCCACTAGACTATATGTTCCATGAGTGCAGGGGCCATGTATGCCTTGAACCATGTCTCAGCATGGAACCAGTAGCACGGTACCTAACATATAGTTCTGGAAAGAATTAATGAGTAAATAATAGTCCTGCCCTCATAGGGTAGTAGTAAGAATTAAATGATATAAGGCCAAGCACATAATATCTGCTATGAGATTGTATTATCATACAATTTATTATGGATAAACCAAAATAGATGGATTTATTTCTACACATTATATTTTCAGGGAACATAATATTGAAGTTTCCAGGAGTTAGCATGCTTCTCCCTTTATTTCTTTAAAAGTAACTTAAATACCTTACTATAAATAGCAAACATTAAAAATAGGGCGTCTCCTTTCTTACTCATCCTCAAAAGCCAGTCTCAGCCAAGGAAACAGGGATGACCTGTCACAGCCTAGAATAGCTTCATGAGGGATTCGAAAAGTCAGAAGTGCTGGTGGGGGAAGATCTGATGGCATCTGGGACTGCTGCTGCTCCTGCTGCGCTTGACTGGTGACCAGCCAGAGGCAACAGATTGAGTGCCCTGAGCAGAAGCACAGAACTGGGTGGCTGGCCCGATTCTTATCCCAATACCTCCACTGTGACACTGCGTTAATTATTTAACATCTCAAAGCCCTAGCTATAAAATAGGCATTGCTTAGTAGGCCTGCCTCCCAAAATTATCATGATGGTGCATTACAAATGCTTGTGAAGGTCCTTTGCAAAAACTAAGATGTGCTGAAAAGTATCAAGAGGGTGCTTTCAAAGTAGGGTGAAGAAAGTTTGAACCCATGAGGAGAATTTTTCTTGTAGAATAGTATGAAGAAGCTTGATTAGGGAATCTTAAGAATGAATGAATAATAAATATCAGGTAAATCCTAATTATCCCCACCTAGTTAGAATTTATTTCAGTTCAAAAATATTCATAATCTCTGATTGCCTTTAATTTTTAAACATCATTCCATCTTAGGAACAACCCTGATTGAGAATACACTTTTCGCTCCCTAGGTTGGCTCACTGCTAACTGGCTAAAAGGAAGTTTCACCATGGGCCACGGTGAAGGGGGACAATGGGTGTAATTTGGGGAGAGAAACACACCCTGCATCAGGGTTTCTGTGCACATTGTGGCACTTTTCACTGGACGTGAGGTCACTGACCATTGTCTTCGGCACAATTTCTCGAAGTGAGGAACTCTGCCTTGCCCTAGAATCAGTTGAATGAATCATTTTTTTATTTTGTGCTAATAGCCTAGTGTGCTAATGCAGGTAATAGAGAGCTGACCCTAGAGTTAATTCTTGATTGTAATTGAGTCTCTTCTTACCATCTGTGGCAGCTCAGTAGCACTGCTAGGAAAGAATGGGTAGGAGAAAAAAAGTTGAAATTCAGGTCCATTTAGCAAGTCTGTGTAAAGGTTTGCTGGAAAAGATAATGAAACTAATGGTCAAAATGAGTAGAGGGGATTTATTGATAGTTTGGTATTGTATTAGACAAGTTAGAGCATGACCGTGAGTTATTTAGAGCAGACTTTATTCATTTTGTATAAATCCCACACTATATTTTGAAAACAGCCAAAAATATTTGGAAAATCAAGATACTCAGTAACATACCTGGGGATTGCTTGCTTTTTTTTTTTTTTTTTTTTTGCCACACCACACGGCCTGCGGGGTCTTAGTTCCCCAACCAGGGATCGAACCCGCACCCCTCCTGCAGTGGAAGTGCAATAGTGTCTCATCACTGGACCGCCAGGGAATTCCCCTGGGAATTGTATTCTTAATATTTAGGTATATGTGTGTATTTGATTTTTAAAAGATGGGGAGGCAGGGTTCCGACTTAATTTACATTAAATAGTTGTGAGTAAATTTCTTCAGTATAAGTGTTTTAAATTGTTCTGCCCAAATCAAAACTACAGTGAGGTATCACCTCTCACCAGTCAGAATGGCCATCATTAAAAAGCCTACAAATAACAAATGCTGGAGAGGATGTGCAGAAAAGGGAACCCTCCTACACTATTGATGGGAATGTAAATTGGTGTAGCCACTATGGAAAACAGTGTGGGGGTTCCTTAAAAAACTAAAAATAGAGTTGCCATATGATCCAGCAATCTCACTCCTGGGCATATATCTGGAGAAAACTCTAATTTGAAAAGATGCATGCACCCCAGTGTTCATAACACTATTTACAATAGCCAAGACACGGAAGCAACCTAAATGTCCATTAAGAGATGAATTGATAAAGAAGGTGTGGTGCACATATACAATGGAATACTACTCAGCCAAAAAAAAGAATAAAATAATGCCATTTGCAGCAACATGGATGGACCTAGAGATTGTCACACTGAGTGAAGTCAGAAAGACAAATACCTTATTATATCACTTGTATGTGGAATCTAAAATATGACACAAATCAACATATCTACGAAACAAAAACAGACTCACAGATATAGAGAACAGACTTGTGGTTACAAAAGGGGAAAGAGGATAAAGGAGGGATAGATTAGGAGTTTGGGATTAGCAGATACAAACTGCTGTATATAAAATAGGTAAACAACAAGGTCCTACTGTATAGGGAACTATATTCAGTATCCTGTAATAAACCATAATGAAAAAGAATATATATATATATTTATATATATAACTGAATCACTTTGCTGTACACCAGAAACTAACACAGCATTGTAAATCATCTATACTAAAATTAAAAAATAAAAATAAATTGTTCTGCCCAGCAATGAGAAATTGTGGAGTTTTCATACATAGAAAAGACTATCAACAGAATTGAATCAACAGAAAATTGTGGTCAAGGGGAACTTCTGTATTAAAGTTTTTATGGAATCAGAATTTTTGTTTTGTTAGAAGCAGAGCAATCACCACCTGTGTTATACTTTAAACATGTTAGACTTTTCTCTAATTGCTTCATAGTTTAAAGATTTTTGTTTCTGTCTTACATGTTACATGGTCTTTGGGAATTGGCAAACAACAACAAAAAATGCATTCACTTATATTGACACCCAAAGTTATAACCAGTGTTTACAACTCACTATATTTATAATTGGTAATATTTTAAGGAAAATAGTTAATGTATCAGAATCTTTCTAATAATAAGCTATATTACAGTAGGGGGTCTTATTTTAGCAATAGTATAGTTTATGATACTTTGTAAGACTTATTTTCTCTGATTTAAATACAGGTTTTCTTAGTCAAAAAAATCTCAGGCTCTGATGCTAGACAGCTTTACGCCATGAAAGTATTGAAGAAGGCCACATTGAAAGGTAAGTGCTACTGCTATTTGTAGTGTTCGCGTAGTATGAACAAACTGAAAAATCTGAATAGGTCTCATGTGACTCCTAGGCCAGTTACTTAAATTCAGAATCTGTTCCCGTTACTGTCTTTAAATTTAGACTTTCTTTTAGTGGATTTTTCCTACAAGGCTAGGAATCATATGACTAGTGAGAATGGGAGTTGCCATGCTTTAAAAGAAGTATTATAAATTCTTCTTGGGCTTTAGGCAAGTAGAAGTTTAGAATTTTAAAACTAGGTTTGATGCATCTTCCAGTTCATATTATTATTTTAATGTTTTGAAAACTTACTGATTTATGATGCAAAATAGCTTTTATTCTAAGGACTTTATCATTTTGACTTCTGGTCTCCAAATAAGTTTTTATTCTAAGCCTCTGATTTTGAAAAATCTAATGTCAGATTTGGCTCTTATAGGTAAACAGTCACTTAGAAAAAATTGTACATAGATTTTTAAATACTTAGATCTTCCTTTTTTAAAGTAGTATCAGTTATTTTACCACATAACCTCTAATTATTTTGTGTGTTGATTGCTGACATCTCTGTTTTTCCTCTTCAACGTACCTGTATTTTCTAAAGGTTTTGAAATATTCTGGAAGGAATATCTGTGATGATCACTTATTATTTCTGATGTTATTTTTCCCAATTAGTAACTCACACTGGATATTATCATCGTTTCAAGAAATTTCACCTTCCTCTATAAACACCATCCTTTGCCTCTGTTCTCTTGCTCCCTTCCTGAATGTATTTTCTTTCCTATCCAGTCTCCACCCCTGGGCATACTACTTACTTGATTCTTGCTAGGGCCAGGAAATTAAATTATATCCTCAGTGCCCTACTCTACATCACTACTTTTATAATTTTATACTCATGAATTCCATGTTATAAAGCTGCATAGATGGAACTTATTTGAGAGTTCATTTACAAAAGCAACAAAAGTAGTTTTTTTCATGTACATAACAGGATTTGTGTTGTGCATAGTATATGTAAAGGAAACTATGAACTCTGAGAAACCTAAAAGATATTGGGAAAGGAAATACATGCCCAATTCCTTTTAGAGAAGGCTGTTAAGACTCTTAGTATTCCTCTAATCATCCAGTTAGCTCCATATCCTCAAGATTCCTGTTGCATTTTCCTTGAAATATTGAAAATTTCACTTGAAAACATACGCCTCAAAGAGTATTCTAAAAAAGAAGAATGAGAAAGGAACAAGTTTTATCAGGTTTAAGGCTTATTAAAAGCAGTAATAATTCATTGTGTTTTGGGGGAGAATAATACAGGCATATAAACCAGTGGAACAAAACAGTACAAAAGTATTATATATTAAAGTTTCATGTATTTGTTACAAAAATATTGAGTAAGTGCTGTGCTGTATGACAAAGCAGGTGGCCAGAACAATGGGAAATTAAATACTGATTTTTTAAATTTTGTTTGAAATACTTATGAACAACCTGCAAAAAAACTAGAGTCTTCTCTTAAACCATATACCATAATAAACAATCTAACTGAATTTTACAACTTAACACATCCTAGGAAACTTGTGAAGAGATATTGAGCAAAGCACAAATTACAAACAAATTGACAGTACAAAAACTTTTGGCCTTTTGTACAGTGAAAAATAGTATAAATAGGAAATCAGGAAATTATTTGCCTCAAATATTACAAAATATTAATATATAAGGAATTTATTAAAAGGCTCCTACTGGCCAAATCTAGGACAGTTTAAACATTGCAATAATTAATGACAGTGATCGATTACAACCCACTGAATAAAGAATCCATGCGTTAATCCATAAATTAATGGAGAACAAGGGAAAGCTCTTCCTTACAATGGAATTCCAACTAATAAATGTAAAAGGAATGATTGAGTTAGGAGTTCCTAAGAAATAACTTTACAACCTCCACCTAAAGGGTTTTAGAATACATTTTTATGCAAGGGGATAAAATAAATAACATTTGGGGAAATGTCCCAGTTTTCTGATAAATGCATATAAAATAATGAGTTATTTCATATAATGGCAACATAAGTTAGAAAGCGGTTTTGCAGTAAGTACAACGAACCATTATTGCTGCTAAAGTAACCTAAGGAAATAATCTCAAAGAAGGAGTTTGTGTACTTGAAAATTTTCATTGCAACATTATTTAGAATATCGAGAATTTAGAAATCTTATAAATATTGAATGTTTAGAAAAGTATGGTATGCCACTTAATAGAATATTATTTAAATGAAATATTTCAAATATAATCATAAAAATGAATGTAACCAAAATTTGTAAGTGAACATTATAACGAATTTGGCTACCACAAGTATGTAAAATTATATAGATGTTAGCGATATAAGAGACCATAGAAAAGTGAAGCTACTTGACATATTGGAATTATAGACTGCTGGTGTGTTCTTAAATTTTATTTTTATTTTTATCAAAGTAATATGTGTATAGAGTCTTATAAAATAGCAGTGCTTTTCCTACCCTTCTCCCTATCCCAGTTCTTGACCCCCAGAGACAATGACTTCCGTCTCTTTAGCTGCTGCTTCTGCCTTTTACCTCCACATTCAATATTCTTATATTGTAATTCTTTGATTGTTTTCATTTTGGAGACATAATCTTTTGACTTCCTACCATGGAAGATTAGGATTTAGTTCTCTTACACACAGTTTCCCTTTTCATGTCCTCCTAGTAATGTTTTCATAATGCTTTATACAAATTGTTCCTGTACTGAAGTCACATATCCTTCACATCTTTGCTGTATTAGATCTCCTTTCCTAAATTCTGTACCTACCTTTTTCTCAGTTTACTTTCTAGTTTTGCTGAAACACATCTTCTAGTAGCTACTTTAGAAAGGCTGAATGGATGGTAAATTTTTTGTAACTACATGTCTGAAAATGCCTTTATTCTGCCCCTCACTTAATTTATAATTTGACTGGACGTAAAATTCTAGATCAGAAATAATTTTCCCTCAGATATTTGAAGGCATTGTTTCCATTGTCTTCCAGCTTCCTGTGTTGCAATTATGAAATTTATTACCATTATGGTTCCCAGTCCTTTGTGTATAAGCTGCTTTTCCTCCTTAGAAGTCTTTAGAATCAAGCTACTCTTTATCCCTGGTGTTCTGAAATTTGTATAATGGTATTTCTTTAGTGTGGATTTTTAAAATTCATCATACCAGATATGGGGTGGTCTCTTTCAATCTAG
The DNA here is from genome assembly GCF_963455315.2 of Globicephala melas. Lineage (NCBI taxonomy): Eukaryota > Metazoa > Chordata > Mammalia > Artiodactyla > Delphinidae > Globicephala > Globicephala melas. Next base: position 109,553,786 of record NC_083335.1, read on the forward strand.
AAACTCATTTCTTCAGTTCTGGGAAAGTAGTTTGTCATTTCTTCTCCATTTTATAACTGCTACTCTTTGGATATTTTGAACCTCCTGGGTCGTTGCCTAATTTTTATTTTTTTCCCATCCTATTTTCCATTTTTATCTTTTTTTTCCTGTTTCCTAGGAAATTTTATCATCTATCTTCCAACCCTTCTATTAACTTCATGTTTCTACCATTATTTTTAATTTCCTAGATTTTCCTTGTTCTCTAATTATTCCTTTTTTTTTTTTTTTTTTTTGCGGTACGCGGGCCTCTCACCGTTGGGGCCCCTCCCGCCGCGGAGCACAGGCTCCGGACGCGCAGGCCCAGCAGCCATGGCTCATGGGCCGAGCCGGACCGGGGCACGAACCCGTGTCCCCTGCATCGGCAGGCGGACTCTCAACCACTGCGCCACCAGGGAAGCCCTAATTATTACATTTTTAAAAACTTTTTATTATGGAAAGTGTCAAACATCTACAGAAAGAAACAGAAAATATAGAGAAGCCCCATATACCCTTCTTTTTCCTTCAACATTTATCAACTCATAATCAATCTTTTTTTATCTGTGTTCTCTCCCTTCCCCTCTTTTGATATTTTGAAGCAAATCCCAGACATTGTATAATTTCTTCCATAGATATTTTAGTATGTATCTCTAAAAGATAAAGACTCTTGAAATAATACAATTCTATGATTATACCTGAAAAATTAATATACAGATATCTGATCAGTGCTCAAGTTTCCAGTTGTCCCTATTGTTATAATTCATTTTTCTTTTTGTAATTTGTTTGAATCGGGATCTATATAAGGTCTATATTTTTCTACTTATTTTGATAGCTATTTTTCGTGTTTAGAGTCTTTCCTTAAATTCCTGGGAATTCTTTGCTGTCTTTTCCTCATTTAAGAGTGAGGTACCTATATTCATATATATATATGTGTGTGTGTGTGTGTGTGAATCACTTTGCTGTACAGCAGAAATTAAGACAACATTATAAATCAACTATACTTCAATAAAATAAATTTTTTTTAAAGAAAAAAAAGTGCGGTACCAAAAAGCTGATTAGAAGGGGTTCTATGGCAAGAATTTGCTTATTTCTCATTGACCTCCTTTCTTTAAGCTTAGATTTTAGCTTTCTCTGATTTGCTGTGTGAGTTACCACTTAGTCACCTTCTGCTACTGCTTCTCTTTTTTGTCCTTGTGAGTTTATGCATAATTTTTCCATTATTGTAATTTCAATAGGGTTTTAGAAGAAAGTAGAAAGTAAAACATCCATGTTTAACCAGAAGTCTCTTTCCATTTTAAAGTTTCTATTAATATAATAAATGGGGACAAAAAGAAGTCAAAAGTGTTAGGTTGAGTTTATGGGGACTTTTGTCCTAATAAAGTAGTCTGTGGGCCTAAAACGTTTTGTAAACTATTGCTTAAAGCATTTTCTTAATACATAATTCTAGAAACATAAACAGCATTTCTTCTTATTCACTCTCATGTTCAAGTCAAGTAGAATTTAAAATGTAATAACTAGTATGTGATAAAAATTATTTCAGCGGAATGTAGTTGCTTTGCCAACATGAGTCAGTATTAACAAATTCAGTTTTGGGGGTTTAGAGTTTAACCAATGTAAAGCATGCCTTCTTCTGAACCACTAATATCCTAATCAGAATTCCTGATTGTAGGATGATTTATATTTGTCACTAGGTCTTTATATACATAAAAGAAACCAGATTAGAACTATTACACAGTCCTATCTCAGACAGAAGGAAGGAATTCTTTAGTGAGTGAATCTTACTGTTCGTTTTGAACTAAACAAGGTCTCATCAGTGTTGCATATAAGGAAACTATCTCACAAGGTAATCATAATAGAAAGAAAAGCATCTGGTTCTAGCCTCTCATTTTATAGAGAAGGAAGCAGGAAGCCCCTGAGCAATGAAAGGATTTGACCAAGGTAACTCATCTAGTTATTAGCATGGCCACTAAACTATAGCTCTTGACTCCCAAGTAATTGTTCTTTCCATAGTGGTACAATAATAGAAGAGGGATATACAGTAAATATACTGATGGATATTTTTGCTGCTTATTAAATAAGCTTTGTATAAGTATTGAAAGAGGTAGAAACTTGGAATCTAGCTTTAAGGTAATAGGAACATAATCCAAGATTGTATGGGTAGCGATGGAAAAAAGGGCAGTTTTGGGCTAGACTAGACTAGAATTGTCAGCAGGCCTAGGTGATGAACCTCATTCACACAAATAATAGAAAGGGCCTGTTGGACATAAGGCATCAGAGTTGTAGTGATAGGGCAAGATAACAAAATCAGAGATTGATCCTGAATTTGATACATCCACAAAACAAGTCAATAAAAAGACAGAGCTGCGTTGATATCAAGAGCAATTGAGTCCTTTTCCTGTTTTGCCTATTTTCAGTCACTGGCACCAAAATCTCCCAGTTGGAGTGGAAAACTGGTAGAATGGGAAACATAGGAAATTTTTAAGTTTATTTGTTTATTTTTCCCAGAGGGCTTAGTTCTGAGTTTTAGATATCAGTGGTCACCTTAAATTGACAAGAAAACTCATCATTCTGTCTGTTCCCGCCCCCACTGCCAAAAAAGACGCTCTTTCCATTCTTTCTATTTAATCTTCGGCAGAACCATTCAGTCTCTCTGGCCTGAAAAATAGCAGTTATGTGTGATTTATCCTTATTATGCAACAGAAAAAAAAACTTTAATGAATGATCATTCTCACCTCTTAAATCCATTGAGCTACCAACAGAGTACTTATCAGATGATTAATCATCAGTTTACTTGTCTGTCATTCCCACCAGATTATTGGCTTCTTGAAGATTATTTTATTTGTATCTCACAGTGCCTGGCATGTAGAGTTTGCTCAGGAAATATTTGGTTGGTAAAAGAGATCTTTGCCTACTGGGTCAAATGTAAATTCATCCTGGCATTCCAAATTGTCAGGAATCTGGATCCTCCCTACTTCACCACCCCTCCCACCCCCACCCACCCCCAGCCCCCCAGTTTCCACACTGATTAGCTTCCTTCTTGCTCATCATGCATGCCTCCATGTCCTTGCTTGCACTGGTACTCGATACCTGGACTTTTCTTCTCTCGGTCCAATCCTTGTTGCCCATATAAATTCCACTCTAAAAGTCCCTAACCCCACCTCTTTGCTCTAGCCTTCCTATGCAAGTAAAACTGATCTTTCCCTTTTCTGAATTCTTGTACTGCTTATTGGTGGTAATACATCATTTTATCCCTTTATCATATTCATGGTGCTATAACTACTATTTAATTGAATATCTCTTATATGCGAGGCTCTCGATGTACAAACCTTATCTCAAATGGTCACATAGCCCCCAAAGATACAGTGGTGTTATCCCCATTTTATAGATGAGAGGTGTAATAGAGGCACAGAGAGTTTAAATAAGTAACTTGCTCAAGATGACACAGATCTGAATCCAGATTTTTCTAACTTCAAAAAGCCTTTGCTCTTTCAGCTGCACCACAGTACTTCCTCTCAGTATCTCTCCTCTCCTGCCTCCCTCAAAATACACCTTTTGGAGTATATCTGTCCTTCACCATGTCTGCCCCATATTTTAGATGCTTAATGAATGTTTGTTGAATTGAGTTGATAAGGTTGGTAGGGAGAAGTGTTAAAACCTATTTCATTTTTTGTGTGTGTTTTAACATTTCATTGGAATGCCTTGTTTTTAAAAAGTTGCTCCTTTTTTGGCTATTTTTCATAACTTTGATCAAAATACTTGGAAATCTGATGTTAAAGCCAACATCTAATATGTTCTCTGTACTTTTTTAATGTAAAGCACAGATTTTATAAATATATACAATTTCTTCTGGTAACATAATTTATTAAAAAATGGTTATTAATTTTGAAAATTCAAGAGTAATGAATAGTTTTATTTATACATATAAGTAATTTTATTTATATGCGAATTCACGCTTTTATACATATAAGCAAAATTTTATTTAAAATAGTCACCAAAGAGATTTTGTTTTAAAGATTGTCTCTGGAAGCTATTACAGAATAGCCATATGTGTAATATTTTATAGTTCGAGACCGTGTTCGGACAAAAATGGAGCGTGATATCTTGGTAGAAGTTAACCATCCTTTTATTGTCAAGTTGCATTATGGTAAGTTATGAACAACCTGCCATCTCATCCCTTTACCTCATTCTCCCACTCCCTGAGTGCATTCAGATATACTAATGTATATAAATATTTATTTGTGTATATTTGTATGTGTCTAGTAGATACATATAGTAAAGTCATGGAAATTAAACCATTACTTCTTAGATAAATTTTAGAAGCTTTTATTGCATTTAGGTTCGTGTTTCTTTTAAACATTATAGTTTCTGAGTGATAGCCCTAGGAACAGGTAATAATAATCATTTTTAAATTATAATAATAATAATGTACGAGTATTTTATAGTCTATATGTGTTAGCCTAACTTACAAGCAAGAAAGATCCCTAATATCGACGTCCTGATGTTCTTATTCTGTGTAATTAAAGCTAACCAATCCACCTTTTTTTGTAGTTAAGTGACATGGTATTTTGTATTTTGTTTCATGGTTAAGTAAGTCCTTTCTGTTGGGAATTTTTCTTATTGACTGCATGTTCTAGAACTGTTGTATTCCTGAGAGACTGTTGCCTGAATAAAATCTAACAAATGTTTTAGTGGTTCCATAATAAGAAACACTGCATTTAACATTTCTACGTGGAAATTAAGAGGAATCATTGGTTAACTTCTAAATAAAAATCAGTTTAGATCTATGATGTAGTCATTAATTTGCTAAAATAGTATTCATTTGTGAATGAGTTGACCTAATGTAAGCCCCCCAAATTAAACTATGAATTAAATGGAAATTTTTGTTTCTTCATTCAGCTTTTCAAACTGAAGGGAAGTTGTATCTTATATTGGACTTTCTCAGGGGAGGAGATTTGTTTACACGCTTATCCAAAGAGGTATATAATTAATCTCTGTTTTAAATCTATTTATACACATCCTTTTTCAACTAAAGCTTTGTTATATTTCAATATTATGCTTGTCGTATTTTGTCAAGTGGCACAAGATTCTTACATTGACGAATCAGAGCCAAAAAGAGTTATTTTCCTAACTCCTGAATTTATTCGGAAAGTAGATTTTAAATTGATAAACTGTCTTTTGCCCTGCTTCTTTTAGTTATAGTTTTTTCAGAAGCAATAATATAACAACAAGATATCCTTAAACAATCAGTAGTGGAAATTCAACCTGCATTGTAAAGATCATTTTTCATTTCTAAGATGTTACTGTGATGGAGCAACAATGGCACAATCTGAATATAGTTGTTACTTAACAAAATGTAAAATTATTTTCCCCACAGTGCATATTTAGCATTTAGTAAGTCATTAGTTGACTAACTCAGTCATTTTTGAAATTTCCTTTCATAAGTGAATTGTGTAATTAGCATATTTATAATTTTTTGATATTTCAACTGTAGGATGGAACTTTAAAAAAATAGCAAATGCAAAAAGAAAATAAAGACAGAAAAATTATTATTTTATTTTAGGTCATGTTCACAGAAGAAGATGTCAAATTCTACTTGGCTGAACTTGCGCTTGCTTTAGACCATCTACATAGCCTGGGAATAATCTATAGAGACTTAAAACCAGAAAAGTAAGGAATCATGCTGCTAAGTTGAATACAGTGTAATATAATTATTTAGGGGGTAATATAAAATAATATTATTTCATAGAACTACCACAAACACTGGATTAGAATGCCTATGCTTCACATTTCTGCTAACCCTTTATGTGCCCATACTTTTAAATATCTGTTAATCAAAATACCTGTTAACGTTACCCTTGTTTTCATTTGCATTCTTTGATTTTTAATGAAGTGGAAATCTATGCTTATAGCTTTATTGGCAGTTGTATTTTTGTGTGATTTTTCTGTTCATGGCCTTCACTCATTTTTCTTTTGGGGTGTTGTTTTTTTCCCATTGTTTTGTAAGAGACCTTTCTATACAAATTAAGAATTTAACCATTTGACATATGTTGCAAATACACTTTTCTAGTTTATCTTTTAATTTTATTATTTTATTATGTATGTATGTATGTATGTATGTATGGCTGTGTTGGGTCTTTGTTGCTGCACGCAGGCCTTCCCTAGTTGTGGCAAGTGGGAGCTACTCTTCGTTGCGGTGTGCGGGCTTCTCATCGCAGTGGCTTGTCTTTGTTGTGGAGCACAGGCTCTAGGCGTGTGGGCTTCAGTAGTTGTGGCACTCGGGCTCAGTAGTTGTGGCTCACAGGCTCTACAGCGCAGGCTCAGTAGTTGTGGCACACAGACTTAGTTGCTTCGCGGCATGTGGGATCTTCCTGGACCAGGGATTGAACCCATGTTCCCTGCATTGGCAGGCGGATTCTTAACCACTGCGCCACCAGGGAAGTCCCTATTTTTTAATTTTGTGTTATTTTAACCTACACAAGTATTTTTCCCTCAGATCTACCAGTCTTTCCTTTTGTGGTTTCTTCTGTGACTTTTATTCTTCGAAGGGCTTTTCCAATTCTCATGATAAGATTTTTTTCTTCTAATTTTATGGTTTCTTTCTTTTTTTTTTTACTTTTAACTCCATCTAGAAATTTTTTGGTATGAGGGATGGCATGGAGCTAATTGTTTCCTCCAAATACCATTTATTGAAAATTTTCTTCTCCACATGATTTCAAATTTTTAATGAGAGTTAAGCAAATTTCCCTTTACTTTTATAGTAGTGGTTATCAAGAAGCTAATATTATTTAAATTGTACACACTTCTGTGTTTTAATTTGTTAGTGTTTACTATCTACCACTTTGAGAAAGAAAGGTTTTCTTTTCTCCGAGCCTTGTTCTATCAAGAATTTTTAAAAATAGCTTTTTTGAGATATAGTCCACATACCCCAATGTTCATAGCAGCATTATTTACAATTGCCAAGATGTGGAAGCAACCCAGCTGTCCACCAACAGATGAATGGATAAAGATGTGTTATAAATATACAATGGAATATTTCTCAGCCATAAAAAAGAACAAAATTAGTGGCTGCTGGGGGGTGGGGCAGGAATATAGAGGTGGGGAAGCGGTAAGGTACAAAGTATTGGGTGTAAGTTAAGCTCAAGGATGTATTGTACAACACAGGGAATATAGCCAATATTGGGGAAGAGCTGTAAATGGAAAGTAACCTTTAATTATACTAAAAAATTTTTTTTTAATTAAAAAAATAGTTCTACCACCTAAGTATGCATTCTTAAACAATATAGGTTTCATTTGTTTTAAACTTTATTAAATAAATACTGTACATAAATCTTTGTGTCCTGATCTTTGGACCTATATGATATATTAATATCCAGCTATTAAAACTAAAGTAAACAAGTCGATGTTTTTTAGTATATTCAGAGTTGTGTAACTATCATCTTTATCAAGAATTTGGATATTACTTACCTTAAAATGTTACGTGCAAAATTTAAATTATATATTACAATAGGAAACAAAGGAAATACTCCTTTGGAATCCTGTTAAGTGATCATTTAGAAATTGTTATACTTTCATATTTTACGGTTTTGTTCAGGTATTTTGTTTTCGGATAAGTTTCATATGGTTCTGATTTTATTCCCCAGATAATGACTGAGTTTTTCTCATCATTTTCCCAATTTCTAACTATCACAACATAAAATATAATTCCTAGTGAGAATGAATATTCAAGCATATAGCCCTTAGAAGAAAAATTTACTGTGAACATAAGATTAAACATTCATAATAAAAATGTGTTCGTGTTATATATCATTTAATTGAATGTATTTATTGTAGACCATTGTATTAATGTTGGTTTTAAAATTATATATAAAGCATGGATCCTGTCTCAAAGATCAAATAAGATCTAATGTGGGTAAGATTGCTTATAGTGAGATTTTTCACGTAAATGTCTAGACTACACTATTAAACTGAAATAACATTTAATTGTTAAATGATCCAAGTGATATCATCATGTAGAGCTTAGGAGAAATTTAAATTTTTAGACCAATTGTTTTACGCACTATAAGGGGTTTTCCAGATCCTTTTAAACTAGAACTCTGTTACAATAAATATGGCTAAAAATAATTATTAATAATTGAAAGGGAACTTTGCTTATTGAGAGTAATACAGTTGACTTTTTCTTTCAAAGATAAAGGACGGGCATGGTTATCTTAGAATGCACTTGCTATAGGAAGTATAAGTAATTCCCTTTTAGCCATGTTTTCTTTTTTAATTTTTTCAAAATTACCAAGAATGATTTGAGGTTTGTTTTGTTTTGTTTTTAGAACTGTCTTCCAGGTATTGATTAGACAGAAGGGAGGATGATTCCCACCATACCTAATAATTCCCTTTATATTCCCTAAATGTGTTGGTCTGCTTTCTAGTCAAGCATAATCAAGATCAGTATTTTTTTCATAACAAGTCCTTTGTAGTGAAAGAGACTTGAACACTGTGTCCCTACTGAATTACCCTCACTGGTAAACATTATTGTAATCATAGTTGAACTGATGATATAGGAAGGTTGGTAGTATTTTTGACATAGTAAAATTTTATTATAACAAAATTTGGCTTGCACATTTTTTTAGTTAATTAAAAGAATTAAAAGTAAGGAAATAAAGTAAGGAATTAAAAGGAATTAAATGTATTAAAAGTAAGGAAATGCCTATATTATGGAATAGTTTTGAATATGAGTGAAATAGTTGACCTTATTACTTGACCTTTCAAGTCAGTATACTCAAATACCCATCCAGAAATGCAGTAACTGGCTTAACAGCTTAGTACTTACTCCTTTCTATAGCTCCTTAATTAACGACCTTACTCTCCACTCAAGTATCTGCTAAAGCCAGAAACTTGAGTGTCTTCTCCAGTTGTTGTTCTTTATCATAAGTCATACCTAAGAGCACACTATTCTTTATTTTTCCTTCTAAATTGTTTTCTAAAATTGCAGATTTGATTATCTTTACCTTCCATTCATGTAAACCTTTTATGATCTTCATTGCCCTTAAGAAGAAATCCCAACTCTTTGGAATGCTCTATCAGCTCTTTGTAGACTGGCCCCATTCATGCAATATACATTTCTTCTTTATCTGTGCTCTACCAAACAGTGAGCTACAAGATGAATAAGGTCAAAGTCTCAAGGAGCTCTCAGTTTACTGAAAAAGAGAGAAAACACTGGATAATATATACAATGTAGTGATGGGTCAAAGAAGAACAAGGAGTATGAGGAAGGTGGGTTGAGGAGAAGAGGATTGTGTAAGTTGTGTCAGAAAAAAAGCTAGGAAGGAATTCCCTGGCGGTCCAGTGGTTAGGACTCATCGCTTTCACTGCCGGGGCCTGGATTCAGTCCCTGGTTGGGGAACTAAGATCCCGCAAACTGCGCAGCACAGCCAAAAAAAAAAGAAAGAAAAAGAAAAAAAGCTAGTAAAGAATGATTGAGTCAGATGCCTTTAAAATGACAGCTCTAACACTTTTGACTTAACTATCCAGACCTCTGTCTATTGTGCAAGCACTAGGGAGTTTAGTTAGGCCACCTCTGCAGAAAGGCACTAAGAGCAACTTAGAATATAGGTCTTGGTTCCTTTCCTCATAGTTCTCAAGTGTCCCTGGCTCATTAATACAAGTTATAAGGCTTTGCCTTTGGGATTCGTTATGTATGTGTGTCCAAAAAAATAATTTTTCTCCTCCTTTACCTTCGCCTTTTTATTCAGAGTCTAAAGCAATATTTTGGAATGAATGTGATGATCTGATACTTAACAGAGTAATTTCAGTTTTAACTTCGAAAAATCTCTCTTTAATGGTTTGAAAAGATTTTCTAACTTTGTTTTCTTTCAGCATACTTCTTGATGAAGAAGGTCACATCAAGTTAACAGGTAAAAATCCTCATTTTGTTAAAATAGTCTCTCCTACTCTATATAATTAATTTCCTTTAAGGTTGATCATGGTATAAATATTAAGTAACACATTGTGTTAAAAACTTGAATTAGAATTTTTAAATAATTAATGTAAATATTGGAACTATTAATGTAAACTTTGGAACTCAAAGTTTAAACTTTACGTGTGCAAATTATTGTAGGATATTTATGAACTTGATATTTATTTTGGCAGATTTTGGCCTAAGTAAAGAGTCTATTGACCATGAAAAGAAAGCGTATTCTTTTTGTGGAACTGTGGAATACATGGCTCCAGAAGTAGTTAATCGTCGAGGTCATACTCAGAGTGCGGACTGGTGGTCTTTCGGTGTGTTAATGGTAAGGTTTGGGGTGTTTTTTTTTTTGTTTTTTTTTTTTTTGAAGTTCACTAGTGAATATAGTAGAAATATAAATCACTTGTTTTATTGTATAGCAATTTTAGAAGATGTGGTTGTAATTAAGATGATGCTTTTTTATCTTCTAGCCTTCAGATTTTATACCTACTGACTAATACCTCTGATTATTTCGCCTTTTTATAGTTTGAGATGCTCACTGGTACACTACCTTTCCAAGGAAAAGATCGAAAAGAAACAATGACTATGATTCTTAAGTAAGTACTCCCTAGTGGATGTGTTTTGATGAGATTTAAAAATAAATGCTTCAAACTAAAAAATGAGATTTTTAGAGTGTTAGCTATAGTATAAGAAATAACTAAGAAATTCATTGATATTATGACATCAATATTACGTGGTTTAAATATGAGCAAACCCCATAGATCTAGAATACTCATAATTATCTTCATGTTACTACTGAAAGGTTTACCTTTGAGATTTGGAATATGAAAAAGATGCCCATTATTCTACTTCTGTTTACGTTGTCCTGGAGGTACTAGCAAGTAAAGTAAGGCATCCAAAAGAAGTGCAGCTTAAGGTTTAAAAAGCAGAAATAAAATTGTCATTATTGGGAATTCCCTGGTGGTCCAGTGGTTAGGACTCCACGCTTCCACTGCCAGGGGCCTGGGTTCGATCCTTGGTCAGGGAACTAAGATCCCGCAAGCCCCACGGCGCGGCCAAAAAAAAATTGTCATTATTTAGTTAACATGATTGTGTCCATAGAAAATCCAAATCTTCATATAAATCCTTGGAATTAATGAGAGCTTGGCAAAGTTGCTGGATAAAGGGTCAATAAATAAAATCTATTTCATGTCTGTATACTAGCAACAGAAAATGGAATTTTTTTTAAAAAGATACTGTTTACAATAGTAAAAAAAAATCAAACCTAGGGATAAATCTAGCAGAAGTTATGCAAGAACTTTATGCAGAGAACTTAGAAAATGCTAGGAAATTTTAAAAGACCAAAGTAACTTGGAAGGTTGTACCTTCCAATATTCACATTATGACAGACCCAAGTGTTATAAAGGATGTGTGTTATCCAATAAAAAAATATAATGTGAACCCCATACATAATTTTAAATTTTCTAGTAGCAACATTAAAAAAGTAAAAAGAAACAACTAAAATTAACTGTAATATATTTTATTTAACCCAGTATATCCAAGATATTATCATTTCAACATGTGATCAGCATTAAAAAATGATCGAGACATGATACATTATTTTTTTTATTTGAAACTCACTGCAGGTTTTACACTTACAGTTTGAGCTAGCCACATTTCAAGTACTCAGTGGCTGTATGTGACTAGTGGCTACCATATTGGACAGCATAACTGTAGTTTCAATGCAAATCATATTTAAATCCTAACAATTTTTTTGTGTGGAACTTAATAAACTGGTTCTCATATGATAATACAAAGGACCAAGAATAGCTAAAACACTCCTGAAGAATATCAAGATAGGAGGACTTGCTTTACCAAGTATCAAGCCTTGCTATAACTATAATTAGGACAATATGGCATTAAAACAAGTATAGAAAATAGAATTGTGCAATGGACTCGAGAGGCCAGTAGCAGACCTATACATATATGGACACTCGATTTACAACCATTGGAAATTGCAGAGCAGTAGAGAAATAGCACCTTTTTTAGTAAATCATGCTGGAAAAAATGATATTCAAACAGAAAAAGATAAAACTACCTCACACCATACACAAATCATTTCCAAGTATATTACATATATATATATATATATATTTTTTTTAACATATATATGGGAAAAGGGAAGAAAGATTCTAGAAGAGAATATAGGAGGAATCTTCATGACCTTGGTGTAGAAAAAGTAGTCTTTCAACACAAAAAGCATGAGCCATAAAGGAAAAGATTGATAAATTATTACTACATTAAAATTAATAACTTCTCATCAAAATATTCCATTGAAAAAATAGAAGAAATTTATAACATATAACCAACAAAGGACTTGTTTCCAGAAGATGTCAAGGACTCCAGTCAATCAATAAGAAAAAGACAGCCCAGTAGAAACATGAAGAGACGTAGGGACTTCACAAAAGAGGATATCCTATGGCCAATAAGCTTATTAAAAGATGCTTGCCCTCATTAATCAGAAAATGCAAATTAAAACCACAGTGAGCTACAACTACATACCCGCCAGAGTAGCTAAGGGTACAAAGACTGACAATACAAAGTGCTGACGGGCTGTGGAGCAGTGGCAGCTTTCATACATAGCTGCAAGGAATGTAAATACTCATATAACCTCTTTGGAAAGCAGTTTTTGGCATTTCTTCTAAAGTCAAATACATGTATAACCTCATCCAGTAATACTGTTCCTAGGCATGCACCCAGTTTTTATGCATCAAGGTACTTGCACATCAAGAAACAAGTACCCAGATATTTATAGCAGCATTATTTATAATAGCCAAAAGGTAGAAACTAGATTGTTAACAGAAGAATGGACTAATAAATTGTGGTATATTCATACAATGGAATACAGCAGGGGTTGACTATAAATATTTTAGATTTTGTAGGCCACACACAGTCTCTGTCACATATTTGTATTTTTTATTATTTGCTTCTAGCACTTTTAAAATGTAAAAACCATTTGTAGCTCAAAAGCCATACAAAAATAGGCTGAAGCCTTTTGCCCGTGGGTGTAGTGTGCTATACAGCAAAGAAAATGAACAAACCACAGTTAAATACAATGACTTGGGTAAATCTCACAAGAATGTTGAGCAAAAGCAATTCAGACACAAAAGAATGAATACTACACAGATGATCCTATTTATAAAGTTTTAAAAGCAGACAAACTAAAGCATAGTTTTTAGGGTCCCTATTTAGATGGCAGAAGCCTGCGGCAAAATCAGGAAAGTAGTTACATTGGATGAGGGGTTCTGGCAATGTTATATTTCTTGGCCAGATGACTGTTCACTTTGTGGTCAATCGTGGAGCTGTGTACTTTGGTTTTGGGTTTGGGAGGTTTGGTTTTGTTTTTTGCACTTTATGTTATTCTTCACAATAAAAAACATTGAAAAATATTTGCTATACAAATGAATGTTCAGTGAACCTTCATCACTCCATCTACTCTGGCCCCTTCCTTTCAGCTAATAGACACACTTTAGTGTTGAGAAAAACAAACCATTTCTTTGACTTGGCCTATCTTTCAAGTTTCTGCAGCATCTTCCTGCATTCTTTCAACAAAAAGCCTCTTTAAAGAGTGGTCTGTGCTTTCTCTTACTTTTTTTTTTTGGCTGCTTTTATCCCATAGCCTGTTTGTCGTTCATTTCTACCGCTCCATTGAGCGGCTCCATTCTCTCACTATGGTCATCAGTAATTTCCTGGTTGCTTAAACTAGTGGCAGATTGTCAGAAAGGTGACTCTTTGTATGATTTGTTCACGCAATTCATTCAACAGATGATTGAGGTCTTTCTATATGTACTTAGGATGCAATGTGAACAAGAGTGACAAGATCTTCTGTGGTCTCACTGAGCTTGCATTCTAGTGGGGGAGACAAGGAATTAATATTTAAACATAAATATAATAATTTCCCGTAGTAATAGGAGCAGTGGGGATAATAAACCAGGGTACTTTTGAAGTCTGAGGGAAGGGGCAGGGGCAGGAATCATTTTAGATGAGACATTTAAGGAAGGTCTCTCTGAGGAGTATTTGACACTGCTGGCCACCCCCTCCCCCCTTCATTTTTCCTACTTTCATCTGCTTCTCCCACCTCTCTAACCATTCTTCTTTTGGTCTCTTTTGCTTGACCATTCCTTCTCTGCCTGCTTTTCTCTTTTTAATTATGAAAAATTTCAAGGGTAAATTCGCTAAAATAGAATAATACAGTGAACATACATATACCAATCACCCACATTCAACAGTCATAAAGATTTTGCCACATTTGCTTTGTCTATTCCTCCTTTCTTTTTTTCTTCTTTACTGAAATAGTTTAAGCATTCCAGACATGTCATTTCTCACCTACTGCAGTTTGCATTGCTAAAATGTATGAATATTTTCTTATGTAAACTGGTAATAGTTATCTAATACCAATCCTTAACCAGATTTTTCAGGTTTTCTCCAAAACTGTATCCCAAATCAAGTCTGCACATATCCTTTCATTGTATTTCTTCAGCTTCTGTTCATCTAGAACAGTGTACCCCTGTTGTTCCCCTGCCATTTACTTGTAGAAACCATGTCACTTTTATAGAATTTCACTTTCTGAATTTATCTTGTTAAAAGATGAGACCACTTCTTAATATCTGAAACAAAAAGCATAAAGGTGATTGTATTGCTTACTATAGTAGGGAAAGCGGTGCTGGTCCAGTAGAATCTCTCCAAGCAGAGTAGACCATTGTTCTTATATAGGGTTTTGGGGAAGGGTGGAGTTCAAGAATTGGCAGGTTTTCAGGGCCTAAAATGAATCGACATCATCTGTAAGTATGGTTACTTGGGTGGGACTCTTGGCACTCAGGTGTGGTTATTGGCGTCAGTTCATTCTTATTTGGCTAATTTTCACAGATGAAGAGCAGTTACTGATTCGTTGGTTTGCAAAAACAAAAAACTCTGTTCACCTAGGCAAGTTGTCTTTGATCAATTGAATGGTTCTGGCGCCTCTCTTGTTACCATGGTTACATAATAATTAGTCTTTTCCCAGGAGTGTGAAGTTTTTTTATTCTCCTTGTGATGTTTTTTCACTTGTTACTTTATCCTGTTTTTGGTTAAACTTTTTTGGCAACATTATTTCATAGCTCGTGCTTTTGCACCCTATTGCATCACATCAGGAGGCTTACAGCACCATGTTGCCCCACTTTAAGTGATGAATTCCCATGGTTACAGCTGATCCCTCCATTGTAAAGTTCCCTGTCAGGTTTTCATCTAATAGTTTCATCCACTGATAATCATTACTTGAAACAGTTATTTTATTAGGGATTTTAAATTGTGTATTTTCTATTACTGTTATTCCTTCACTTATTAGCTGGTATTTTCCAAAACAATGAGCTTTTCCTCATCAACTAGGGCTATTTAGTTACCTTGAAATAAGGCTCAAACAAGATGAGCCCCAGTGGGGGTGATGTCCGATGAGTTGGGTTTTTATGTTAGTTTTGGCTTTTTCCTTTTCCTTTTTCACTATAACGAAGTCATGGGATTTAATAATCAGTGTGATTCAGCCAATTGCATTCATTATTTTTAATGCCCAAATTGTTCTTTTTCTGACCACCTTTTAAATGTTCTCGTTACCCAGTGTTCCATCTCTGATATGCTTTTCTCCCCGCCTGGACTCACTTTCCTGACTGACATCAGTCTTTCCAATAACTATTGAACATTTTAATTACCCCCAAATCACTCTTTCTTACCTTAATTTACCAGGCACCAGACCTTTATTTCCATTTACTCACCTGCATGACTTAACATTTTTAAACTAAATTTATCTTTGTTCGCTGTTCTGTTCCTCTTCTTGTATTCCCAATTAACAGCTTTTCCATGTACCCTATCTCCTAAGCCAGAAACCTAGAAATCATTCTTGACTTCTTCCTCTCTTGCATACAAAGGTATTCACCAAATTCACTCTCAGAAATATTTCACTGTCCCAGCCTTCCTTCTGCATTGCACTGCTTACAGTTCTCAGATCTCCTACCCATGGTGATCTCCTACCCACACTATAGGGCCGAGCTTCTAAGTAGATTGCTCACTGCCTACCACCGCTTCCTACTCCAGATCATTCTATACTTCCCTTGGAGTTCCCTCTTGAAAATAAATCTGGTCCGTTAGTCCACTGTTTAAAGACCTCTGCTATATTCCTGTTACCAAATACGGCAGTGTTTCCCCTCGTTTCTGTCGTTCAACAGAATGCTAATTCTACAAGATGTTAATAGGTATTCTCTGAAGAAGAGGTGCTAAAAACAAATGTTTAGAAAAATACTGATTTCATTACTCTAAATTTATCGGCCTTTTATATGCAACGTATTTTATTTTTATGTCTCTAACAAGGGGTATAATAGATAGCATTCCACAAACTCACTGGATCATGAAATATTTTTTTGTTGTTGCTAAGTGTCTAGGGAAATTAATATTATTTAGTAAAATATTGGGGGACACTGGCCAGACGAATAGATTCTCAACCTTCAAATTGCATTTAAGGCCTTTTTCAATCTCCCATGTTAAAATAGATATTCCCTACTGTTCCCTTAGCACTCTTTACATGTGTCCTTCTGAATTTGTCTCTTAATGTACTAGCATTATCTATATCTGTCTTCCCCACTGATTGTGGGGGGGGGCTGTCTTTATCTCCATATCCTAAGCAGTGTCTAGCACATAGTAGCTTCAATAACAACTCACTGAATAATAAATGGATCTATTTCTGAAATAGAAATTTCTCTGCTAGCCATTTTCTCCAGCTCTGTTATTATTTTCATACTTACAGGATCATTGGTTTCCTTAATTTGTAGGTTGAGAAAAAGAGTAAAATTATATATTAGAAGTGAAACAGACCTTCAAGCTCATCCAGGCCAGTGGTTTTCAGACTGTGTGCCACAGACATCTTAGATGTTCCGCAGACCCCTTTCCCACCAGCTCCCCTTCCCTGGAGGGCTATTAAAGGGAACGGGAGGAAAAAAATAGGTGTGTGAAGCACATGTTCTTTTAAATGTTTTAAATGTTGGATTTCTTAAATTCCTATTGAGAAAGGGTTCCAAGTCTACAGTTCGGCAGCCATTAATCTAACATCCAATCCCCTTGCTCATGAAGAACTGGTAACAGGCTCAAGGGGATTGGCTTTCCCAAGGTCACAAAGTTCTTAGTAACAGACCCAGAACTAAGACTCAGATGATCTTACTTTTACAGTAGTGCTTTTTACCAAATTCTGAAAAATGAAGAAGTTCATTAGAAGATTTGGGGCTAACATTCTGTGTTCACACAAAAACCTAGACCCAAATACTCATAGCAGTTTTATTCATAGTAGCCCCAAACTGGACACAATCCAAATGTCCCTCAACAGATAAATGGATAATCTGTGGAATATCCTTGTCATGGAATACTACTTAGCAATAAACATGAATGAACTACTGGGACTTCCCTGGTGGTGCGGTGGATAGGACTCCATGCTCCCAATTCAGGGGGCCCGGGTTCAGTCGCTGGTCAGGGAACTAGATCTCACATGCATGCCACAACTAAGAGTTCATGTGCTGCAACTAAGGAGCCAGCAAGCCGCAACTAAGGAGCCAGCAACCCACAACTAAGGAGCCTATGAGCCGCAACTAAGGACCCCACCTGCTGCAACTAAGGAGCCCTGGAGCAGCAACTAAGGAGCCCACGTGCTGCAATTAAGACCCGGTGCAACCAAATAAATAATATAATAGATAGATAGATAAATAAATAAATAAATGGAATGAACTATTAATACAACAACTTGGATGAATCTCAAGGGAATTATGCTGCATGAAAAAAGTTACATACTATATGGTTCCATTTACATGGCATTCTTAAAATGACAAAATTATAGAAATGGAGAATACATTAGTGGTTGCCAGAGGTTAGGAATTGGGGAGGGAGGGAGCTGGGTGTGGTTATAAAGGAGCCACTTGAGGGATTCTGGTGGTGTTGAACTGTTCAGTACCTTTACTGTGGTGGTGGATACAGGAACTTAGAAATGTAATAATGGCATAGAACTTCACCTCACAGCTGTCAGGATGGCTATCATCAAAAAGTCTACAAATAGTGGTCGCTTTGGCAGCGCATATACTAAAATTGGAATGATACAGAGAAGATTAGCATGGCCCCTGCACAAGGATGACATGCAAATTCGTGAAGCATTCCATATTTTTACTTTGTTATACAGCAGAAACGAACACAACATTGTAAAGGAATTATGCTCCAATAAAGATGTTTTAAAAAAAAAAGTCTACAGATAACACATGTTGGATGGGAATTCCCTGGCGGTCCAGTGGTTAGGGCTCCGTACTTTCACTGCGAGGGCCCAGGTTCAATCCCTGGTTGGGGAACTAAGATCCCACAAGGTGCGCGGTGTGGCCAAAAAAAAAGCACACATGTTGGAGAGTATGTGGAGAAAGGGGAACCCTTGTACACTGTTGATGGGAAAACTCTAATTCAGAAAGATACATGCACCCCAGTGTTCATAGCAGCACAATTTACAATAGCCAGCACATGGAAGCACCCCAAGTGCCCATTAACAGATGATTGGATTAAGGAGATTTGGCATACGCGCGCGCGCGCGCACACACACACACACACACACACAATGGAATATTACTCAGCCATAAAACAGAATGAAATTCTGCCATTTACAGCAATGTGGATGGACCTTGAGGGCATTATGCTAAGTGAGATAACTGAGACAGAGAAAGACAAATACTGTATGATATCATTTACATGTGGAGTCAAAAAATAATGCAAATGAATGTATATGCAAAACAGAAACATTCACAGATACAGAGGACAAACGTATGGTTACCGAAGGGGAGATGGAAGGGGGGGCGAGGGACAAATTAGGGGTGTGGGATTAACAGATACAAACCACTATGTATAAAATCAGTAAGCAACAGGATATACAATATAACACAGGGAATTATGGCTGTTATCTTATAATAACCTAAAATGGAATATAATCTACAAAAATACTGAATCACTATGCTGTACACCTGAAACTAATGTAATACTGTAAATCAACTATACTTCAATTTAAAAGATGGCATAGAACTAAACACACACACAAATAAGTGCAGTGAAAATTGGAGATATCTGAATGAGATCAGTGGATTGTGTCAATGTCAGTATCCTGGTTGTGATATCACACTATAGTTTTGTAAGGTGTTACCACTGGGGGAAACTGGGTAAAGGGTACGTAGGCTCTCTCTGTATTATTTCTGATTTTGAATCCATAATTATCTTAAAATTAAAAGTTTATTTTAAAAATAAAATACAGATACCTCCAAAACATAAAATATATGGATTTATTATTTAGAGCCAAACTTGGGATGCCACAGTTTTTGAGTCCTGAAGCCCAGAGTCTTTTACGAATGCTTTTCAAACGAAATCCTGCAAACAGATTAGGTAAAATTTTTAATTAATTTGTTTCTTTTGTGTGTTTGTTGGTGTTTGTTTTCTAGGGGGGAGATGGATATTTGTGTTTGTTGTGGGATTATGAAATAGTAGGACAAATGTTAAAAGTGAAGACTGAATAAACAATATATATATTTATCCTTGAAATAAAATTACCATTTAATCAAAACTAGTCAATTTTTGATAGGCGCAGGACCAGATGGAGTTGAAGAAATTAAAAGACATTCATTTTTCTCAACAATAGACTGGAATGTAAGTATAGAATGAAAACTTGCTTGAAATTTTTTTTATAATTAACACATGTCTAAGTCTCTTATTTTTCCTCCAGAAACTGTATAGAAGAGAAATTCATCCACCTTTTAAACCTGCAACTGGCAGGCCTGAAGATACTTTCTATTTTGATCCTGAGTTTACTGCGAAAACTCCCAAAGGTAAGGAGAAAACGTGAAAACCCAAATATAAGACAATATATATTTTTTTCTTGTTCAATCAGAAAATCTTATCTAGTATAACTCTATATACTGTCCTCATTTTTTCCCTTCATACACTACCCCTGCTGTAATAACTAGATCATTAGTAAATCCTTTATAGCATTTTATAGAAGTTAAGATCCTTGTTAAATCTTTTAGCAAATTACGTTGTACCTTAAACTTCCATACAATTTGTGTGAAAAAATTATTTGGTTGTGCGTTTATTTACCTGTAGCTATGTTCACATGAAATACTACAGCATAAGTAGTGCCCTTTAAAATTCTAATATTATATGGTATTCTGGAAGTACTTACAAAGTTCAAATCCCAAACATAACTTAAACTTCATGTGAGGTGTGATAACTTCAAAATGATTCATATCCTGTATCAGGCTTTATCCTAAAATTGCACAAACAGTGACTATTAGAGAAGTGATCTTTGAAATGGTAAGTTGTATTTCATTCATTAGTGTGTGCATTATACATAATGGTGTTTTTCACTCTAATGTTCTCTCATTTAGGTGTATCAGATCCCAGGTTTATCATTGACAGGCAAATAAATAGAAAATGTACTTGCGTGTATTTCCCATAGAGTGTATCATTCAAACCTTGCTATAAAGCTTTACAGCCAAAAGTCTAACAATCTATATTAAGCATTGATGGGTGTTTATTTTTGTAAGGCAGCCTTAGAAATTTGGATTAACACATGAACAGAATTTTATCAAATGTATAGACAGTGATATGCATAGAACTGATGATATATGGTAATGTTTTACTTTGCTTTCTCAATACAATTTGTCCTGATAGAGGAAAAATCTTAGAATAGAGCAGTTCTATATTATATTCTGCCCAGATAGGTTCTCTTAGCAGAAGTCTTCAGTATAATATTGTCACATTGATGTAGAATTCACTGAACAATATATATTGCTGAGAATATCAAGCTGATATTAAAAGAGAACTTTATGTGGAGTTGATGTTTAAGTAGATTTACCTGTTTTTTGCTTGCCTTTAGCCTTTATAGTATGTTTATAAATATTAGTATGCCTAATTGTATGTTTATATTTATGAATAACATATTATTATACTTGTATTATTTCTTTTTTAGTGAGCATTAACTGTATTGTGAAAGTATTTTTCTGTTTTTGTTAATGCCAGTAGATTCCACATAAATAATTTGAATAACAATACATGTCACGTCATAAAACATTTTAAGGACTACGTACTGTGATCGTCCTAGTGTGTGTGTGTGTGTATATATATATATATATATAAATTTGATCTTTTACATGTATAATAATTTTATCTTCAGTTTAGATTTCTAGATTCTGACATTATGTGTTGAGACCACTGGACTAAATCCCTTTCTCCTAAATTATCTGCAGATCAACCTTATATCTCCCCCTAACCGGGAGCCATAGCATTGTTAGGTTATTATTTAGGGCTGCACTGTCCAATGTGGTAGCCAGTAGCCATATGTGGCTGTTTAAATTTAAATTAATTAAAATTAAAAATTTTGTTTCTTAGTCACACTAACCACATCTCAAATTCTCAGTAGCTACATGTGGCTAGGGGCTACTGTATTGGGCAGCACAGATAAAGAAAATTTCCATCACTGCAGGAAATTCTTTGGGACAGTGCTAATTTAGAATATATTAACCCAGTAATTCATTAATTTAGTATATTCTTCAAATGAATTAGCAATTTTCTGGGCTCTGAGGGACTAGGATGTTAGAGTTTTGATGGCAATAAGCCATCAGGACAGATCTGATACAGTGCCTTACTTAGTTATCCTGGAAACACTGGATACCTGAGAAGTGGAATTCCAGAATAAGTGAGAACGCTCATAATGTTGACAATTCTTCCCTTAATTACCTTTCAAAGCAATTACTTTCTTAGTAATTTATTATTCTTTTCAGATTCACCTGGCATTCCACCTAGTGCTAATGCACATCAGCTTTTTCGGGGGTTTAGTTTTGTTGCTATTACCTCAGATGATGAAAGCCAAGCTATGCAGACAGTTGGTGTGCACTCAATTGTTCAGGTGAGTGAATGTCTAAGTAATTTTAAATTTGAAGTGTTGTAAGATACAGTTCATCGTGTGGATAATTATGTTAGATTTGATCTGCTGACCTTAAGTGAGCAGCTTAAAATACATTTTATATCATTGACATTACTCTTAGAAACTCCTTTCATATACCTTTGAAAAGGTTGCATGCGCCAGAATCCTGGATACCTATCTGACTTGAAAGTAGAATTCTAAGAGAGTTGAGATAAGTATCACCATCTCGTCTCCTGTGCCTTAGAATGTTTATTGGGCCTAATTTGTTTCATCCTCTGTCTCTGTTAGATCAGCTGTGGTGAGCTGAGGTCTCCTAGTTCACTGATACTTTCGAACAGGGGTCAGCGGACTTTTTCTCTAAGGACCAGATAATAAATATTTGAGGCTTCGTAGGCTATATGGATCTCTGTTGCGACTACTCAACTCTGCCATTGTAGCACAAAAGCAGTCATAGATTGTATGTAAATGAATGAACATGGCTGTGTGCCAATAAAACTTTGTTTAGCAAAAACTGGTAGTGAACCAGATTTGGCCCACAGGCCATAGTTTGCCAACCTCTGCCATAGAAATATATAAGAAATAAAAATAAACTTAAATTTTAAGTTTTCCAAGTTTTGTGTCCTTGTTCTTTTGGAGCCCCATTGTCATTAGGAAGAAATGGTTATGGATACTGCCTTAGGGTACCTCCCTCCTTATCCCATCTGTTGATCAGAGTGGGAGAAAAAGGAGCTACAGAAGCAGGTTTCTGAGTGTGTGTGTGTGTAGCAGGCGACTGCACTGCTAAATTAAATGTTATTAGAGGAACACAAATAGTACAAACCATTAGATTTATTTCTTCCCATCGTAGTATCATGGAAAGATAAATTTAATTCATCTTCTTAATCATAGAGGGAACTAGATACATCTTTTGAAGCACTGAATTGTTTTTAGGGTATACTTAGTGCTTGAATTTGCTTGATGATTAAGTTGCTTTTGCGCTAAAGTTTTTTTCACAAGTCAGTTATCTTGCTTTCCACTTTCTAGAAAACCAATTTAAGCACTGTTTTTTGAACAAAGTTCATGTTGAAATAGTCTGTCCCTTTTACTATGACAAGCATGTGATGAATTCTATAGAATGTATGTTTATGATTTCTGTGCGGTGCATCGGAGAGACGAATCCAGATGTTCTAATTCTGAATCCTCCTAAATCTTTTCTTCTATACCAGAGGTTTCAAATGTCTCCCCGTTTGCAAAGGTATTTCAAAGACCTATAGCCGTTTGGGGAGTAGAATGGGGCATAACCACTGGCAAGGCTGTCGGCCCCTTATCACGTAGCTCTGTGTTTCTTGTTGTACATATTCAGTTTTTTCTTTTCAACATAAGCTTTTTTTAAAGGCATATTTCTTGCTGTGCATTGTATCGTAGACACTTCAGAAATGCACAGTTGTAGAAGAATATATGCGAAAAATTCATTTTTATTTTTACTAAATTCATTTATATTTATAGTTAAGGCCAACAGTGCATGCTGAGTAACATGTTTCCCTATTATGTAATGTACCAAAGTCATTACAGGGCTCTTCATCAATTTATAATTGTGTTTGTAGCAGTTACACAGGAACAGTATTCAGTTTACTGATGGATATGAAGTAAAAGAAGATATTGGGGTTGGCTCCTACTCCGTTTGCAAGAGATGTATACATAAAGCCACAAACATGGAGTTTGCAGTGAAGGTAAGTGTTTTTAGATTTCAAATGCACCTCTAACAGTTCTTATTCATGCATGCTAGTACCAGTTAAAAATTACAGTCTTCTTTGGTAAGTGTGCCTTTTGTTATAAAAAGGTAAGGTGATATAAATGTCTGGCTAGTGATCTTCAGGGATCTTAATCTGGAACCATAGATCCTCCTATGAGCTCAAAAGGTAAGGCAGCATACATCCAGTTTGCGGAGGGCAGTACCACTTTACACCTGACCTGGTTTTTAGTAGCACCCCGTGTACTCTCAGAAGTCCCCCGTTTATGGTCAAGATGTCAGGGAGTTCCTCGGAATTATATGCCAAATTTTGTATGTTTACATTTTTATGGCAAAAATGTTCATACCACCTTTCACATTTAGAAGGATCTGTGAACCAATAAAAGAATAAGAACCACTGTCATAAAATATATTATCATTAGCTGTTTTAAGTTCGTCAAGCATCCTAAGACAGTAAAGATTTTCTAAGCCAAAAACCAAGGCACATACCTCTATAATAAAGTTCGAGTCCAAACCTTTAGTTATAAGTGAACAAATACAATATTCAAGTTTCTGCCTTTTCACTTCTTGAGTTGGATGCCTCTGCTCTCCCATCACAAACAATTCAAGTAATGTCTAAAGCTTTCAACTTAATTTGAGCCTTAGAACTAGTCTATAACTATGGGTAGCTCGTGTTTAGTTAGTGGGGAAAGTGGCATTAATTATTATTACTTCTATCCTTCCACCAGTCTGTCCATTTATCTAGATCTAATATGATTTTACTGTGTAAAAGTAAAAATAAATGTGCTTTATTTATGCATAGCAAATATCTGGGAGGACACACCCAAAAATGGTTGCTGCTATCTTAAACTTGGATGTAATTGTTCTAAAAAGTCATCAGTGTCTGTAAGGCATTCTGTCAGTTATAAGGATGAACCATAGAAATACATTTTAATTTGCTCTTCTACTCAGTGAAATGTGGGGTACATAGAAATTTTCAAACTGCACACATGAAAGGAGAGAATGTGAATAATGTACTTGGTAGGCAATCTAAGAATGTATCTTGCCTCCATAAACACATCAGAAAAAAGCAGAAGTGTCCTGAGGCCCCCTTCAAATTATAGAAACCAGGAGCAGTATACCAAAACCTTGAGAACATCCTCCAGCTATATGTGGATTCTTGTGACTTAAATTACATCCCTAAAACCAATCCCAGCACTTGATTCTACTGAAATTACTACATATCTAAGATTCACAAGCAGAGTGATGGATATAATGTAAGCTGGGCTCAAGATTAGCAGATCAGAGAGAATGTTGCCCAAAATAAAACCTCCCCAATTCTCTGGTGGTCCAGTGGTTAGGATGCCACGCTTCCACTGCAGGGAGCACGGGTTCAATCCCTGGTCCAGGAACTAAGATCCCACAAGCCATGTGATGCAGCCAAAAAATAAGTAAATAATAAATTTTTAAAAATAAAATAAAACCTCCCAATGTGTTCTGGTTTTCAAAAGACTAACCCCAAATAATCTCCCTTGAGTCAGCATGTCTATTCCATGGACCTTTCTTCTTAATCATCCATTTGCCTGATTCTACACTATCATTTGCAGTTGATCACAGTGGACGCCTGTATGTTTGACTTACCTGTTCTCCAAATAAAGAACTGTTTTCACAACTAAATCCATTTCAGATAGCAGATTTGGCTCATATTGAGAGTTGCAAGCTCTTTCCTAGGATGCTGAAGCGTTTGGGTATTTATTGCATACATAATTACTAAGCTGTTTTAAAACTGAAAGTATGAAGGTCACAAAATTTATTTCAGACTACATTTTGGATGAAATGAAAGGAAAACTTGTTGCCTTTTCTTTTTTCTTTTCAGTTTTTTTTTTTTTTTTTTTTTGGCTGCATTGGGTCTTCGTTGCTGCACAGGCTTTCTCTAGTTGCAGCGAGCGGGGGCTACTCTTCGTTGCGGTGTGTGGGCTTCTCAATGCAGTGGCTTCTCTTGTTGCAAAGCATGGGCTCTAGGCGTGCGAGCTTCAGCAGTTGCGGCATATGGGCCCCAGAGCACGCAGGCTTCAGTAGTTGTGGCTCGCAGGCTCTAGAGTGCAGTCTCAGTAGTTGTAGCGCACGGGCTTAGTTGCTCTGCGGCTTGTGGGATCTTCTTGGACCAGGGATCGAACCCGTGTCCCCTGCACTGGCAGGCAGATTCTTAACCACTGTGCCACCAGGGAAGTCCTTGTTGCCTTTTTAAAAATATAATGTTACTTTAACAGATGAAAACGTTAAGAGAAGTATTTTTAAGAAGCAGGTGACATAAAAGAGTTGGAAAGCTAAATTAGTATTTTAAAGGGCTTTATTGTAATAATTAAACTTCATTCTAGCCAAGTAGAATTCTAGGTATGGTATTCTGCTTAGCTTTCTGCCTAGCTTCAAAAATAAAGTTTGTTCTACATAACTGTTAATTTTTTATAAGTAGCTTACAACTGATGGGATATTCCATTGAAGCATTTTATTAAAGAAAGTAAATTCAATAAACAAATGCTAACGGTGATATTATAAATACATCTTGCTCTTAATTATCTGTATTGATAGGGGTTAGAAGTTAACTGAGGGCTTCCCTGGTGGTGCAGTGGTTAAGAATCCGCCTGCCAATGCAGGGGACACGGGTTTGAGCCCGGGTCCAGGAAGATCCCACGTGCTGCAGAGCAACTAAGCCCGTGTGCCACAACTACTGAGCCTGCGCTCTAGATCCTGTTAGCCGCAACTACTGAAGCCCACGTGCCACAACTACTGAAGCCCGTGCTCCGCAACGAGAGGCCACCGCAATGAGAAGCCCACGCACCACAATGAAGAGTAGCCCCCACTTGCCGCCTAGAGAAAGCCCACGCACAGCAACGAAGACCCAACACAGCCAAACATAAACAAATAAATAAATCTTATTTTTGTTTTTTTTTAAAGTTAACTGCGTTCCCAAAGGTGTGAGACATTGAAGGCTGGAAGAAAGATACGTTA
Organism: Globicephala melas; assembly: GCF_963455315.2. Taxonomy (NCBI): domain Eukaryota; kingdom Metazoa; phylum Chordata; class Mammalia; order Artiodactyla; family Delphinidae; genus Globicephala; species Globicephala melas. Next base: position 109,580,465 of record NC_083335.1, read on the forward strand.
ACTGTGTTCTTGGTACCTTTTCTGGAGGCTTTTGAGTTTTTATTAAATCCTAAACTTGCTAAAAACTTAAACTAGACAGACCTGGTTTGAATGTGACTCATGGCGTAGAGTTTACTTTACAGCCTTGCCATCTATATCAAGACTGGCTTTCAAATTTTGATTAGACAGTCTGGCCAGGTACTTGAATAAAAATGGTTGATAAATGGCTTATAAATACAGTGTTTACACAAAATAACACCTAAGCCTGTAGCTGTAAATACTTAACGTTTATACTGTATAGTTCATGAGATTTTATGATAAATATTTGCCTTTTAGATTATTGATAAAAGCAAGAGAGACCCTACAGAAGAAATTGAAATTCTTCTTCGTTATGGACAACATCCAAACATTATTACTCTAAAGGATGTAAGTAGATTCTTTAACGTAGATCATTTGACTCAGTTGTCTAACTCATATTTGGAATGTTTTCACATATCATGTGGTAGACAAAGAATTCGATATAGTGAGTAAAAAAAATAAATTAGAGGCCAACATATATAGCATAATTCCAGTTATAGAGAAAAATGTTTAGTTAATTTTTCTGCCTTTAAGAAAAAAAAGTATTACGTTATTGCTTTTAATATCAGTATTTACTGGAACACTTGGGTATTAATTATGTTCAGGATTGACAAGTCTCAGGCTCCATAGGCTCCCCAAACTGTCTTCCACAGTACTGCCAGAGAGAGCTGTCCCTTCTATCTAACCATGTTACTTCCCTGCCTACAGTTCATGTTCCCCATCACCTCTGGTCCCTGCATTCCTCCATCTGTAGTAGTTTTCACACTTCCTCACACACCCTATGCTCCAGCCATGCTCAAGTATGTACAAATTTTTCTTAACATACCTCGTTTTCTTCTGCTGCTCTGTCTTTGAATTTATGATTCACTCAATTGAGAATGCCATTTCCCTTTTTTGCCTGGCTAACTACCACACAACTAAGACTTGGCTAAGACATTACTTCCTTCAGGAATCCTGCCCTGCCCATCACCACCCCCCAGACAAGTGAAGTTTCCTTTCCCTGCTACTTATAGCTTTCATCATAATAGGGGTGTTGGAAAAGGGTGCGAACTCCTCAGGCAGCATTAAGTCCTCTCTTGCTCATGGTGCCCACATAGGCTGAAAGGCCGTGTCTGGGTATTGTAGACCAGAAGTGTCATGTAGCCAGCTAAGCCAGAGGACTCCTAAGGTAGCTTTCACCTCTGAGGTTCTGTGAATACCAACGTTTATCCTCCCTTCTCCTTCCTAACTGAAACTCTAATTTCCTCAGAATAATTTATCACTGTTCATTGTTAGAGAAGAATGTTAAGTTAGTCCCATTAAATATTTCACTTAAGTGACTCTTTAATTAATATAACCTCCAAGAATCCAGCCAAGTAAATTAAAAAGGAAATGTAGAAAACACTTTCTCTCAGCCTTACCTGGGGAACTCCCTAAGCTGTTGCTATTTTTTACATCTTTGCTCCTTCCTTCATTTCAAATTCCAAAGTCTCTAAAATTATCCCCACTTTTGTTACAGCATCTCCAACATTTTTTTAAACTCTTATTTCTATGTCTGTTTCTCCCTACTAGAATAAAAACTTTGAGGGCAGGTACCTTGTTTTCTCCATATTTGGGGCCCTAATACATGGTACCTGTTAGGGAGCTAAGCAAAGGTGTGCAGTAACTCTATGAGAAGAGGGGAATAAAAGGGCCTGAAGTTTAAGGAGAGGGTTATTTCAGTTTGGGAGTGCCTAGAGTACAAATCCAAAATTACAGTGAGCTTTCTTTTTTGACATTAGGAGTAAATTGGTATGCTTCTGCGTGGTTGAATGGAATTTCTCTTTGCTACTTAATCTTCCTACTTAGTTCTTGCCACAGCTTGTCTTTCGATTTAATCAAAACCAGAATAATTCTTTGTACTGTATGTATAAATACAGAAGTTCTGCAGTTGCAGAAGTTCCAGGAAAATCACAGCAGCATGTCTTTCTACCAGTCCCTCTCATCATTAGTAGGTAGAAAGATCAAGAGGAACACACCCTAAGAGCAGAAGTTCAGTGCCCCTTCGGATACCATACCCATACTTATTTTGATTGCCATGAGTTAAGGTTCACGGAAGGAAACTAAAGGTTATTTTTCTGACATTCAGTCTCATCAATTCCTATTTTAATATCTTTATGTGTATAAAATTGTTTGCAAATTTTATATCCTTCATTGGTTGTGATAAGTAAAATTTTCCTTGTATATAAAGTGAGTTTTAATTTCTCTTTTACTATGCCAAACTGTGTGCTGAGCACATGTAAAGCTTCACATAATTTTTTACATTTTGCTGTTAAATGTTACAGGTATATGATGATGGAAAATATGTGTATGTAGTGACAGAACTTATGAAAGGGGGTGAATTGCTGGATAAAATACTTAGACAGAAATTTTTCTCTGAACGAGAGGCCAGTGCTGTCCTGTTTACTATAACCAAAACTGTTGAATATCTTCACGCACAAGGGGTAAGTCTTTTTAACGTTTTACATATATACACACACACACACACATATATGTATAATATCTTATAAAATTTGGTATAAAATACCAAATACTCTTTTTCTTACCTTTTCTTTCTTAATGTTTGAGCTGAAATTACAAAGGTAGAAGTTAGTTTATGCCTGTAATGAAAAATATATTAGCTTAATTATCCTACTGTTCTTCCTCTATGTAGACTTCTCCCATTGAGCTTGAAATTCTTTTTTGTTTCCTTCTTTTCTTAATTTAATTTAATTTTTTAACTTTTTATTTTATATTGGAGTATAGTTGATTAACAATGTTGTGAGAGTTTCAGGTGTACAGCAAAGTGATTCAGTTATACATATAAATGTATCTGTTCTTTTTCAAATTTTTTTTCCCATTTAGGTTGTTATATAATACTGAGCAGAGTTCCCTGTGTTATATAGTAGGTCCTTGTTGGTTATCCATTTTAAATATAGCAGTGTGTACATGTCATGAGCTTGAAGTTCTACTTTGAAATTTTAGCTTGTTTATAAACATTAAATTTTTATGCTTCCCAAGAAGTGAGTGAGAGTTTGTGACCTGGAAGATGTAGCACCGTTTTTGCTAGGCCACTGTGTACTTTTGAGAACTGGGCCCATTTCGAGTTTAGAAGTGAACCAGAGAGTCATGGGTTGTATTCACTTATAAAAGGAAATCCTTCAAACAGATGAGGCCAAATAGCCACCTGGTTTCTGGATGGTGGATGCTTTCCTCCTTTCTTCCTGCATATAGATTTTTAGTAAGTGGCAAAAAAAAAATCATATTTTTAAAAGAAGAGAAGTCTGGGAGGGAAGGGGAACAAAGGAGAGATGAGGGGAGGAAGGAAAGGAGGACAGCAGAGGAGTGAAGAGGAATGGGAAGCAAGAAAAGAATAAGAGATCTCTTCTTAAGGAGTTTATTTTCAGTACGTTATTCTCGTTTTCTTTGCCCCTAGAAGCTAACAAATGAAATGTGTTAATTTAATTCTAGAGCTTCTTGACTTGTAGCTGCTCAAGATTTGCCTAGTACTGGGATTGGAAATTGGTAGAACTCAGTTTTCACTGAAGAATTTGTGAGTTTGCAGTCATCTAACTCTTCTATGTTCTTTTCTCAGTGCCTCAGCAGTAATTAGTTATTAAAATGTTCTGGAGAAATAGTGTTCCGGATGTTAGGACCTAAAACTGAGGTTATTGATTAGAACATAGACTCAGAATTTGGTGATGGAGGAAACACATAAGTCTAATAAGGAGTGTCAGAGAGGCTTATGATAAAAGAAGTATTCAAGTAGGTGATTAAAGGGGGAAAGTAATACAAACTCTAAAGGAATGGTATCTTTTTGTGTTTGTGACTTTGTTACTTGGATATCAAGTAGGCAGTACTTACGTAAATCTGGGAGTTTTTTTTCCTTTTTACTCCTAAAACCCATGCCTGTTCCATTGAGCCTGTCTGTATATGTTTGTTGTATTCATCCCTTGTACACGCCATTCCCTCTACTTAGAATGACTACCCCCACTCTTCTGGCTTGTTCATTCTGTTCTTCAGATGTTGGATCAGTTGTTACCTCCTCTAGAGACCCTTCCTGACCCGCCCGAGTTATGCCCCATCTCTCACCTATTTATTCTCTGCCTCCCTTACTACTAAGTTCCTAGCATATAAAGGCAAGGATCTTACAGGTCTTGTTCACCAAAGTATCTGCAGCTCCTTGTATAATACCCTGGTACATGATACACATTCCATAAATATTTGTTGAACGATGAATAACCTGGAGACAGATATTACTGCTATTTGCATTTTTCCTTAATCCGCTTACTTAATTGGACAAAGAGGGGGAAGGTAAGTACTGTTCTTTCTTCCTCCTCTCCTTGCCCCAGTTCTGTGTTGCAGTTATATTACACTGTCAGCATTTTATAATGTTGGGATAATGTAAAGGTTGGTACCCATCATCTTGTTAAGTGCATTGCTTGACAGCTTGTGAATAAATAATTTTCCATAATGGAAATGTATCATTAATGCACCTCTTTAATTTGTATTTCAATTAGGTGGTTCACAGAGACTTGAAACCTAGCAACATTCTTTATGTGGATGAATCTGGCAATCCAGAATCTATTCGAATTTGTGATTTTGGCTTTGCCAAACAGCTAAGAGCAGAAAATGGTCTTCTCATGACTCCTTGTTATACTGCAAATTTTGTTGCACCAGAGGTAATTGCGAAAGAGTTTGCTTGCAATATTTCAGTATATTTAAAAACTCATTTACTGTGTTTAATATAGAATAGTTACTAGTTGTTTAATTGAAGAGTTAGTTACTGAGCAAATAATTAGAATAAAATGTCAGCCCTTTTTCTTCTGTTGGTAGTTCATCCTGTCATCAATCCAGTACTACCTATAATGCTTTTCCCGCTCTGACTTCTGTCTTTCTGCATAATCACACATCTATAGCTAACTACTATCACTGACACTTCCGTGCTTGTCAGTGCATGGAGTTAAATGGAAACTAGCTTATTCTTCCCCTTTCCTAACACCCTTCGAATTTCCTGGTTTTGTCACCATCTTCCTTGTATTTCTAAGGCTAAAACACCATGGGCTCTTCTTGTCTTTAGCTGTATAACCAGGTACCATCTCTTTTATCCCCTGCAACCGGTTCGGGGCTCTTCTGTTCACAGAACTGCCATCCTAGCCCCTGCTTCCCTCACCACACCCCCAGATGACTGCCGCAGCCTAGGTGCGCGTTGCTTCCTTTTGTCGTTCTGTGATCAGTCCACAAAGAAGCTACAAAGCTGCTGAAGTCTTCTTCAAGCACTGCTTTGATCAGGTTGCTTCTTTTCCTAAGAAATTGCAGCTCCCTACTGTAGCAACTCTAAAATCCACTGCTTTGCCCTCAAAATTTCTTGCCTTTTGATTATCACTGTGTAAAAAATTGTAACTACAATAGTTAATCCTAATATAGGGCTTATGTGCCAGTCACATGTATTAACGGATTTCATCCTCAGAGATATAATTTATATATAATAATTCATTCTCATTATAACTTATGTGAGGTGAGTACTTTTATTTGCATTTTATAGGAAACCAGGTGCACAGTGAGGGGGTGATGTCATTTGCCTGTGGTCAGATCTAGATCTGAGCCCAGGCAACCTGGCTGCAAAGTCTATGCTTTTACCATGTGCTAGATATTTCACAAAAATTGTAATAGTTGATAATGTTAAGATAGTTGGATCCCCCCTCTGTTTTCCAAACTTTTTGTAATTTTGTTACTTTTTAGATAGAAAAATATTTTTTAAAGATTATTTGAGTCTGTTCTCCCAGAGATACTAGAACTGATGAGGGACAGATTCTTTTCTTCTTTGTCCACATATCCACAGCCTCTGACACACATTGGTGTCCAAGCGTGGCCCCCTAATCCAGCCATCTAATTTTTCCTCATGATTGTTTCCTGCTTCATATAAGCAGTCTGCTTCTTGAAATCACCATGTAGCTTTTATGCCTTGGCACACTGGAATGGTTTTTGGAATGTTTTTTGCTTTAGACCCTGCCTCTAAATTCTCCTTCAGGAAATCTTCAGTGATCATACTGTCCTTAGACCTCTTTAACTCTTTGTCTCCTCTTTACCATTTAGTCATCTGGGTTAAAACTTTAAAGTCCTCCTGAAATCTTCCTTCTCTGTTATTTCTCCACATTTAGTCTGTTGCCAAATCCTTTCCATTCTGATTCCTAAATATTGTAGACCCCTTTTCCCTTACCCCATACATCCAATCTTTTTTTTTAAATTTTATCTTGCCGTATAACATACAGTAAGATATATTTTTTAATGCTTTTCTTTTTAAAAAAATTTATTTTATTTACTTATTTTTGGCTGCATTGGGCCTTCGTTGCTGCAAGCGGGCTTTCTCTAGTTGTGGAGAGCGGGGGCTACTCTTCGTTGCGGTGCACGAGCTTCTCATTGCAGTGGCTCCTCTTGTGCATGGGCTCTAGAGTGCAGGCTTAGTATTTGTGGCACATGGGCTCAGTAGTTGTGGCTCGCGGGCTCTAGAGCATAGGCTCGGTAGTTGTGGTGTGGCACATGGGCTTAGTTGCTCCGTGGCATGTGGGATCTTCCTGGACCAGGGCTCAAACCCGTGTCCCCTGCATTGGCAGGCAGATTCTTAACCACTGCACCACCAGGGAAGCCCTATACATCCAATCTTTACTAAGTCCTTCCCATTTTATCTTTATGTCTTCCCCTTCATGTCCTGCCTTACAAATTGCCTCCTGTGAGGTGGCCTGTCTCCATTCTCTCTTCTTGCCAGCATTTCCTCTATGCCTTGAGTTATCTTTCTGGTATACACATCCACTTATTTTATTTTCCTCTTTAATGCTTCAATAACATCTGATTGCCTGCAGGGAAAAAAATCTAGATTACTTAACAAGCTTTTTATAAAAAGCTCTTCAGTGAACTCCCTAGCGGTCCAGTGGTTAGGACTCAGCACTTTCACTGCTGGGGCCCAGGTTTGATCCCTAGTCGGGGAACTAAGATCCCGCAAGCTGTGTGGCGTAGCCAAATAAATAAATAATTTAAAAAGCCCTTCAGTCTCTCTAGTATCCCCTGTCTGGAAATCTGGCCACACTGAACTTGCCTGGCACTAAGCAGGCTCTGCTCTCTTGCCTCTGCCCTTTGAGTGTCCTCTGCCCTCCCCCACCTCTTCACTTTGCCTCCTGAATTCTTACTTATGGGCCCAATACAAGCAGGCTGCTCCTAGCTTTCCCTCTCTCCCCATATCAAGAATGAATTGCTTCCTCATCTTTGTACTCATATCCTTTACACATATAGTTTTGTTAGAATACTTATCATGTTGAATTGTTAACTATGTATATGTTTATTTCCTTTGCCAGATTCTGATTTTCTTAAGGAAAACCATTGTTTTGTATTTGTCACAGTTTTTTTTCCTTATTGAAGTATAATTGCTTTACCATGGTTTGTTAGTTTCTGCTTTATAACAAAGTGAATCAGCTATACATATACATATATCCCCATATCTCCTCCCTCTTGCGTCTCCCTCCCACCCTCCCTGTCCCACCCCTCTAGGTGGTCACAATGTATTTGTCACAGTTTATGCCTGATAATAGTTGGTGATTATTAAATGCTTGAGTAAATCAAATTATATATATATATAAAAGAACAGTTTTGCACTATACCATTTATACTTAGTTATATGTTTTCTTAATTGTTTTATGTTAATCGTTTCTGCAGCCCCATACAAAATATAAATACATTTAAATAAGAAATTTACCTTCAATTTATTTTTATAGTCCACTGTGTGCCACAGCAGCATTCAGTAAATTAATTTGAATATCAAAATTTAAATTTATACAATTCTCACCTATGAACGTGTCTGACATAGGTCCATGGCCAGAGTCCCAAGCAGTTGTTAGTTCACCGAGAAGGAAATAAAGTTTTAAGCTTTAAAATGCCGGGGGCTTCCCTGGTGACACAGTGGTTAGGAATTCGCCTGCCAATGCAGGGGACATGGGTTCGAGCCCTGGTCCGGGAAGATCCCGCATGCCGCGGAGCAACTAAGCCTGTGCGCCACAACTACCGAGCCTGAGCTCTGGAGCCCGCGAGCCACAACTACTGAGCCCCGTGTACCACAACTACTGAAGCCCACGCGCCTAGAGCCCGTGCTCCCAACAAGAGAAACCACCACAATGAGAAGCCTGCACACCACAACAAAAAGTAGCCCCCGCTCGCCGCAACCAGAGAAAAGCCCGCTTGCAGCAACGAAGACCCAATGCAGCCAAAAATAAAATAAATAAAATAAAATAACTTTTAAAAAAAAGATTTAAAATGCCAAAAAAAAATTAAATTTATATATATGAATTAGTAGTAGTAGAAGGTTCTAGAATAGGATTACTATATTGCCTTGTTTGTTAATCATGTTCTGTTTTTCTTGTGTGCATTGATTTAGGAGATATAATTCAGTTCACAGCCTATCCAAATCTATATAATAAACAGCAGTGTGTTAATACTAATTTTTACTTTTTCTAGGTTTTAAAACGACAAGGCTATGATGCAGCTTGTGATATATGGAGTCTTGGTGTCCTCCTCTATACAATGCTCACTGGGTGAGTATGTACCATATGTTGTAAGCATTTATTTATCAATATTTTGTTTAAATTATCTAGGTTTATTTTTTCAATCTCTATGTTGTAATATCTTTCCTTCCATATTTTCTCATCTTGTTTAATAATACAATCCTATCTCCCTCTCTCTCTCTCTCATATTTATAGCTATATCATTACTGTTTTCTGTAGTGTAGTGTTATTAATGTCTTGAGGTCATAAGTTGATTTTTTTCCATATCTTTTTTGTAGTCTAGTTATGTCATAAACATATACTGTTTTTTTGGGTTTTTTTGCGGTACGCGGGCCTCTCACGGCCGTGGCCTCCCCCGTTGCGGAGCACAGGCTCTGGACGTGCAGGCTCAGCGGCCATGGCTTACGGGCCCAGCCGCTCCGTGGCATGTGGGATCCTCCCGGGCCAGGGCACGAACCCGCGTCCCCTGCATCAGCAGGCGGACCCCCAACCACTGCGCCACCAGGGAAGCCCCATATACTCTTTTAAATATTTTATTCTATAATGTGTCATATCTTATTTATATTATTGTGTATTAAATCTAAATTAATATTTCATAACTTATATCTTGACCTGGTGCTTTATGAAGCTTCATGTTGTTATTTTTTTACTTTAGTAGGTTTTAATAAAGTATTACATTAAATGAACTACTTAGAGTACTTTTGGTTACTGCAAATAAATATAAAAATTACCAACCAAAAAAGAAGTTTTATTCATTAGCATTTTAATTCTATTATAAATTAGTTACACTCCATTTGCAAATGGCCCTGATGATACACCAGAGGAAATATTGGCACGGATAGGAAGTGGAAAATTCTCACTCAGTGGTGGCTACTGGAATTCTGTTTCAGACACAGCAAAGGTAAGTATGGCTTCCTATTAAAAGCTTTTGAGAAAATAATTTTTCATAATCCCTAGTGAGAAAAAATAATATCAGTTAGAAACTTGTTTATAAAGTTGTATTGCAATGATGTTACCAAATAACTCAAACTCAAAAATTGACAACTAATTTTGTTTCTTTCCCAGAATATATTGGTTTGGCTTTATTATCTATATATCTCAAACTACTTCTTACTGATGAACATGATGAATAATAATGGTGGTGGTCTTCATGATTTGTGTGTCTCCTCTGTGCCTCACACTGCACTTTACCTAAATTATCCCATTTAATCCTCTTAACAACCCTGTAAAATAGGTGGTAGTATCACCATTTCACAGTAGGAAACCAAGGCCCAGAATTTTAGTGTGAACTTATCCTCAGTTATACACCAGGCACATGTGGATGCTCAAAAATAAATAGCTGATTCCAAAGCCCTTGTTCCCTAGAATAACTACACCATTTTCTATTTTTGGTCCATATTATGAAGAAAAGGGTCAATCTTCTTCACAGTAGACAGTAATTTAGTTTTATATGTCTGCTTGAAATCTATTTGGAAAGCCTTTCTCGCTGGAAGACCTGCCATCCCCTGAATAACGCTGATTTGCTTTCTAACCCTGCTCTAGTTTCACTTTTTTTTTTTTTTTAGTTTCACTTTATTTAGAGAAAATTCTTTTTTAAAAAGAAGAGCAAAGTTTTTCATTTCAAAATAAGGAAAACATAGAGGAGATGAGGAAGATACATATTGGTAAAAAGTGCTGGCTCATTTTGCTTAGAGGTGGGTGCTTGAGTTGAGGTGATTGCATTAGTAAATAGGGTATGTCAGAAATTGTTATAGATACTTTTGGCATAGAGATGAAGCCTCAGTTGACCAGCTTAATGCCTGTGTAGATAATACTTAGTTTTGTAACTGTATTTAAAGTGATAGGTTAGCCTTTCCCCTTGTTTAACAATAAAATTTTTTAAACCAGATAATTCATTTTCCTGGGTACTTGTTTACTTTTTTTTTTTTGCGGTACGCAGGCCTCTCACTGTTGTGGCCTCTCCCGTTACGGAGCACAGGCTCCAGATGCGCAGGTTCAGTCGCCATGGCTCACGGGCCCAGCCGCTCCGCGGCATGTGGGATCTTCCCGGACCGGGACACGAACCCGTGTCCCCTGCATCGGCAGGCGGACTCTCAACCACTGCGCCACCAGGGAAGCCCCTTGTTTACTTTTTAATTCATGTATTGAGCACCTACAATGTGCTTAATAAGTGAAGGCTCCAGGGATAAAAGATGTGACTCAGATGGAATTCCTGATCTCAGAGAGCTCACAGTCTAGTTGGGAGATAGCCAAAAATATACAGTACAGTGTCACATGTGCTGTTACAATGCTCTGTTTTGTATGCTAAAGAAGTTCACAGATGATGCTTGATCAGAAAAATTTCAGGGAAAGCTTTCCAGAATCAATGAAGGGATTCACCACGCAGCTTTGGGAAGCAGAAGGACATAGTCCATCCCAGGCTGAGGGATCAGCCCATGCGTGGTCCTGATGGAATGGGAATGGCAGAATGCCTCCAGGGCAGTGCAAGGAGTTTGGTATGACTAGTACCAGGTACACGTGAGAGGGTAGCCGATGAACCCCAATTATGGAAGGCTTTGTTGATCGTGCTCAAGATTTGGAGTTTACTCTAAGTATTGGGGAACTGTTGAAAAATACTAAGCATTGTAGTGATCAGATTTTCCTTTTTCAAGGTCACTCTGTGAAGTAGTAGTTCTTATCCATTGGAGTCCACCAAAAACTTTGTCACGATCGGTTGTCAAGCATATCAAGTAATGTTACCGTAGAAAGTATCAGAGTTTACATACTGCCTGCTTTTTTTAATAAGTTAAAGCAAGTCGAGGTTATCTCTATAATTTTTATAATTTGGTTCTCATTCACTTGCATTTTATTATGCTTTTTTGAGTGCAAGGCAGGTGAGGATGAGATACAAATAGAGCACAAAAAATTGCATCCAGCTCACAGCCTATCTTATGAATGCCATGTGATTACTAATAACGTTTGCTAATTTGTCCAGTTAAGACCTGTGATTACAAGTATAATGTAATACGGTGAATACCCACAAAATTGGGAAGTAGAAAAAAAATAAAAATAACTCTGTAATCTTTGAGGGGAGCATTTAGAGCCCTCAAGTTAATTCCTGTTATTGAACAGTTATGTACTGCTTTTCAGCATTACCAATAGCACAGAAACGTCTTAAGTAGCTGAAAATTACTTATAAATAAATCCACAAAAATGTAGAAAACTCAGAATATCTGAGGGAAAAAAAGAGCCAAAGTCCTTAAAGATACATAAAATGTGGTAAATTTACCCTTTGTAATACACCAAAATTACTGTTACTCAGGGAGGAGAAAACAAAGACCTAAGTTTTTGCTTTTTTTTAAACAAATTGTCATATTGACTAAATTGCTTTGCACCCAAAGGTCTGCTAGTGGGAAAAAATAGTGTCATAGAAGCCAAGGAAGAATACTCAACAGTATCAGGTGCTATGGAAAAACAAAGGTTTAAGTTTATTTTATTATTCTTTTTCCCATTGTAGGACCTGGTGTCAAAGATGCTTCATGTGGACCCTCATCAGAGACTGACTGCTGCCCTTGTGCTCAGACATCCTTGGATCGTCCACTGGGACCAACTGCCGCAATACCAACTAAACAGACAGGACGCACCGCATCTAGTCAAGGTGAGCAGCCCATTTGGGCACTGTGTGCCACATGTCCTCCAGGAGAGATTATGAGACGCCCTCTCCGTACCACAGCACCTTGCCCTTTCACTTTGCCTCTCAACCTGCATCCAGTTCTTGCGTGGGAATCTCTTACAGTGGGTGATTTAGAAAAGAAAAAGTCAAGGCATGCCAAAATAGCATAATAAAACCAGTTTAGGAATGATTTCTGAATTTATCAATCAGATAAACTTTATGGATTTCCTAACTTTTCTTTGTACCTGTCTTTCTTACGCACAACCCAAAGCAGACTCTTGGAGGTTGTCAGCAGTGGCAAAATACAAATTCTAAAACAGCATGCCTTGCTGACTCTCATGGTAAAGGATTGCAAAGGAAAAACAAATTTAATAGTCCTGAGAAAAGTAAGGACTGCTTGTTATGAGCCCACCTGTGTCCTCTCTCATCGATAATTTCAACCTCCCACATTGGCCTCTTCAGTTTTAGTTAAATCAGAGGATTTGACCTGTGTGGTTATTTTCATTATGAGCCTAATAAAATCTATATAAATTTGCATATGAAGAAAATATCTGGGAAAAAATCATTTCATATTCTGTGTACAGGTGACTACCCATTGTCATTATTTGTGACCTTTCTTTCCTGTTTTCAGGGTGCCATGGCAGCTACATACTCTGCTTTAAACCGTAATCAGTCACCAGTTTTGGAACCAGTAGGCCGCTCTACTCTTGCTCAGCGGAGAGGTATTAAAAAAATCACCTCTACAGCCCTGTGAAGTGACCTCAGTGAGATATTTGGTACCATGGTGTAAGCTGATAGCACAAGTTCTGGCGACAGGTAGCACATATCTGAGAGACACCTGCAGGCACACACTGTCCCAGCTGGTACCCATAATGCTGCTGCTCCTGCTGCTCTCCCGCTTTCGTCTCTTCTCGCTTTAAATGATTGTTAGCAGGTTAGATTTTCCTGGAGCTTCGGCTGAATTGAAAATGGAAACATGATGAAGATATATTCACTGAATCAACAAGAAGAATAATGAACATATGAATACCACCTAAAAATACACTGAATAAAGTACTCTACACCACATAGCATTATTTTTATAGGAGATATTTCATGTCCCTTAAATATTCTTTGTTAGTTATAGGGATGGACAGTTTATGTTAAGCACTTAGCTTAAACAATCCGTTTATATTAGCACTGTATCCCTTGTGCCATCCAACATTTTGTATGTTTTTGTAAACAGTTCATATACAGTACATTTCTGTACTGCTTTCTTTAATGTATACATGCCTTGTTTAACTTGGAATCTATTATTAATCAATTGACTATGAATTCTGGTTAAATAGTTCACCTGGATTAACGGTATTGTTGGACAGCCCTAAAAATGGCCGGATTGTAGAACAGCTGTTGAATGTAATACTTCCAAAATGTACATATCTTTCCCCATGTCTGTTTCACTGGTCCGTTCGTTTGTTTCTTAAAGTCAGGTGCTCTGGCAGGCTAACCTAGAGAGCTGTTATGGTAAAGAAAGTTATCATATGTGTGTGGTATGACATCAAGAGTACACCTGTGAAGTTAGTCCATATACTTTGCAACTCCTTAGGGTCTTTTTTCCTTTATTAAGGAAGTAGTCCTTGCACTTTTAATCTTAAATAGTATCCATTCTTAGTAGTTGACATAAATTTGGGATTTTTCCCAATATACATCAAAGGCCTTTAAGAGGCATGGTGAAGAGACTGGCGAAGGAAAATTTAGCAACAGGTCATTGAAGTCCCATTGAATATTTCATGTTTAAATAGATCAAATTGCAGAATTTAGCATATGAATAACAGGATACCTGTTCTTGTATACCTGCAGGAAAAGTATGCTTTTTTGGGGAAAAAAAGTAAATCATAATTCTATCCCATTAAGATGCTCTATATTAAACACTAATTTGAATGTAATAAAGGCCACAGGCCTCTCTATGAAATTGGACTTAAACTTTCTTATTCTAGGGAATAAAACATTCTTGATCAATCATAGCTGAGGTAGGCTAAGTGAATGTTCAGCATTGAGTGTTTTCTGAATTCCTCCTGATGATTTATAGCCATATAATGCTTTCTTTTCTTTTTTTAAAAATTTTTATTGGAGTATAGTTGATTTACAGTATTGTGTTAGTTTCATATAATGCTTTCTTTAACTTCAGAAATGATCACTTTTCATAATGGTCACTGGATCTGCTTAGATTAGAGTATTCATTATCTACATCTAATTTGTTAGTTTCCACAATATCATTAAAGAAACTTCTGCATCCATTATTACCTGTATCTTTGCCAAGCTACCTAGCATACATCAATATGTAATATGAAAAACATATGAGCAAGGAAAAGGTGATTTAACTTATCTCATCAAGAATGTGCCTGAACAGATCTTTCCTAGTCATGTACTAAGTCATTTACATCAGAACTCTTTTTTTCCTGCCAGAAGCTTTAAATCTTCCCCTGAGAGTACAAAGCCAGGAAAGCATGGTTTATCTAAATATCTTGGAAGCCGCTCATTATTCCTTAATTTCTCCTCTGTGCAATTAAAGGGAAAGAGGAAATCTATCATGCCTTTTGCCCAAGTGACACAAAATGATTATTGCATAGAAAGCAAATGTAAGTTTATCTTCTAAATAAAAAATGTATAGGAGGAGGGATTTCAGAAGATCTAGATGGAGAAAGTTTTTAAATATTCTTGAGTATATGGATGCTAACTATTAACAGCTGCTTTCCAATGCCTGGAAAGAAAGCTTTGTTTTCCTTTCTCCTCTATTAAGTGTTCCCAACCATGGTCATCCCAGATTTTTGTCACTTTTAAAATGTTAATGTAACTCTAGGCAGAAAAAAGATAGCATTTTCAGATTTTTGACACTAACACTATTCCATAAGTGCTTAGGTGTATTGCCCATCATCATCTTTTAGAACCAGAAGTAAATGTGTAAATGCTTTTAAATTATCTAGTCCAACTTTCTCATATTGCAGGTAAAGAACCTGAGACCCAAAGCAAAGACTAGAATCCTTAACTTCCCTTTCAGTTTTTTTCCCTCATAACACCGTGCTGCCTTCCCCTCGTATTATCACTCGACCACAAACTGAGCTGTTCAAAAACTATATATTTCCTGGGGCAGTCCTCTACTAGTATATGAATGCCTTCTTTGCCTAGTACAGCTGCCAGTTTTATTGGAGAAAAGCAAGTTATATGTTCACAAAACTGGAGGCTTTCTGCCTAAAAAGCAGTTCACGAGTATAATTTATTTCATCTGTGATTCTGGTGTTCCTATTGCCTTTGACAGAGCAGACAAACTTGGCCAACAATGTGCTCTAAATGTAAT
This sequence comes from Globicephala melas, assembly GCF_963455315.2. NCBI lineage: Eukaryota > Metazoa > Chordata > Mammalia > Artiodactyla > Delphinidae > Globicephala > Globicephala melas. The sequence continues at coordinate 109,596,054 of NC_083335.1, forward strand.
GCTTGTGCTGGGATAACCTTTCCATTAATTTCTCCAAGTTCAGTTCCTCCTGGCCCCTATAGTTGTGGTAGTGAGGCCCTTTCCCAGTTAGTCCTGCTGGTTACCAGGGCTTCTCCCAGGAGGTTTTATTTCAATATGAAAGATATTTCAATATGAAAGAAGGAACTAAACTATCAGGCCACTTTTACAAACCTCCTCTTAGCTTATAATCCACAATAATATCCAGAATGGTAGACTTAACATTACCAAGCACGTACTGGAAAATATGGATCACACTACCATGTGTTTTCTAGCTTCCCTTTCAAGTGATGATGCTAAATTAAGGTAAGTTTTTTGTCCTTTTAAGCTGTCGTATAAGTAAGTCATTTCAGCTCCTAATTTATAGATATGTCTTCTAAGTACAATAGACCCTTCACTTTAACAGATCTGATATGGATTCATTTATTCACAAGCAACCCCAAAAGTCCAAAAATATAATAATTTTGACACGGCACAGAATCAAGATGCTGTGAGGCTGGAGACTGACGTGTGGGAAAAGTCACTTAGTGAGTATCTGGAGAGGGTGTGGTGTGTATGCAGTAGAGATTCTACATTTCACACACAGTGGGCTGCAAAGAGCAGGTTTGGGCCAACCATTTCCCAACTATTTTTAAGAAGTGGTTGCTGTTGGGACCAGGGGACATCTTGGGAGGTGGGGCTAGCCTGTTAGCTGTGCCCTGTACCCTCAGCCCAGGAAAGATTTTATGAATGGGCAGCATGGGTTGGGTAAGAAAGAGGCTGGGGTGCGTCCAGCCTCAGGTGAGAGCAGAAAAGCGTTCAAGATTTGGGGGCTTGGTATAGATGTGCATCACCATGAAAGTCAGCAATACACATTTCAACATGGCTTTGATTTTCTCTACTTCCTGGCCTTTATAAATGAGCTAAAATTTTTCAGTCTTCTTTACTAGTGAGAATTCTCTCTTATGGTGGTATCCAGCATTTGAGATTTATGAAGGCATTAGGACAGATATCTCAGGAATGTAAATGGTCAGAAAAGGTCTGCTTTCTGTGACGAACAGATATGATGGGTTCCATGGCTGACCTTGGTGCTTAAACCAGGAGGTTTCAATCCAGTCCTAGAGTTCTGTCCCTCCGAAAGGTCCAACTCCATGTGACTAACAAACTGGATGTATACTTTGAGCCTTATTTAATTCACAGATAAGTTGACTTAACTCAGCATTTTTATTTCAATTAATGAAAATAGTCCTCTTTTCACCTCCAGATTGCTTACATTTTGCTGGTCTCCCCAAGTGACCATTGGTGGAGACCAGCTAATGAAGGAATGAAACTCGCTTTCTTGGGAGTGTGGTATTCTGCAGAGCCACGCTTAACCACTTTTTCTAGTGAAGAATCTACAGAATGATAATAACTAAATATGGATGGCCAAGAAGAATTTGTATCTACAGTGCGCTTTATGTATTTTTGACACTGCTGTATTCTGTGTGATCGAGTGACTTGTAACTGGTTCCAATGTGACTGTTTGCAAAGAATTCTAGTAACTAAGTCGACTTAATTTTCTTAAGCCTTGTATTACTATCAGTCTCACATTTACCACTTTGATTCCAGTCTTTTAACTGTTCATACCAGGGCATACCAAGGGTTGGGATGAGAGCCTACTTCCTACCTCTTAAGGCACTTTCCTCATTATTTTGCCATATAACCTTGAAGTGCATGATAAGCTGTTTAAATGTCCATGATTCTCCCAGAGCAACTAGCAAAGTATATGACATTGAATAGAGATTAGTGGAAAGGAAAATTTAGAGACTAAGTTCAGAGGTGCAAACCTCAAGAAAACCTCTTTAGAGCACATACCATTTGAGTACAATGTATGTAAACGTATGTGAGAAGAGAGTCGCTATAATAGTCCTCTCTGAGTAGATTAGTTCAATATCTAATGGAAGTGAAAATCTTTACTCCTATTATCACTATAGTACTGAGTGAACTGTATACTGAGTTTTTCAAACAAGTACTTAAAATAGAACTTAAATACAAAGCAAGGGCATAAGGATAAAGGTTTTGGTTTGCGTTTCTCTAAGTGTAGTTTACCATCTAAGGCTTTGTTTTTTAATTTTTAAAAAAAGCTTCAAGGTATTGCCATTCCTTAGCATCCTTAATGATTATGGGTGATGAGTTTTTAACTCTTAAAATTACATACCTGTATTATGTTTATCTTAACTCTTACCCTAAGCAAAAGGGAAGGTATACACCTAAGGGATGTAATTATTTTGCATTTTTGGCCATGGGTGGGAAAGGGATGGGTATCTACTTAAACAGTTTTTAAAAAAGAAAAAAATCACAAATATTTTTCTACTATTATATATGATTTTACTTTATACTAGTTTCTCTCTAGTAAGGCATGCCAGAAGCCCAAGGCACCATATCATGAGTTCACATGTATTGTACCTTTTATTGGTGGTTAAATCGCATCAGATGCTTGGCCCTGCTGCCATAATTACGAAATGCTTGTAAAGGATTAAATATCACTGAATACTTTAAATTGTTTTACTTAAGAGTCTAATCTGGGAAGTTTTCAAATCATACTATTAATGTGTAATCAGAGCTCTTTCAGATGTATCCATGAATAATCCTGGAACAATATTGCTTGTATTCCTGTCACAGAACAGGTTTTGTAATCTTTAAAAGAAATGAAAATTTATATAATAAAGTTTCAAATAAATTCATGTATGTCCCTTTATGAGATTATTTCAATTATATGACTGTTAATCCTTCATATTATCAAATTATTCTATCTGAAGTATACATTTATCAAATTGGATTGATAGACCTTAAAACAGGAATGTTTCTGAGTTAATAAGAAGTGCAAAATAATTTTTCTACGCAAAGTCTTGGTTAACCCAAACAGTTTGTCAAATCAGACTCATCAGTCATAGATCGTAGCCAATACCAAATTTGATTAATGATTTAAAGGATACAGGGCGATCACTAGGCACAGGTGAAACAGTCTTCTCTTGGAGAAGTCCAACATTACCACGCTTAGCTCCACAATGCCCTTTTTCTCCCTCATTACGGTGCATTTTGAATTCCAAATTAAAGGACAGTTTCCTTCTGGGCAGTGTTTTCAGAGACATTGTATAAACAAAGGGAGTCATTTGGTTTTGCATCGTCCTCTTTTTATACCTCATTAATTACACAATTTAAATGATGAGCCTCATTCTCCAGCCAACCATGCCTCATAAATTCATAAATTCCAGGTTTTACAATAAGCCATCTCTATAGACCAAGTGCGTCTTGCTACAAGCTTTTGAGAGAGAAGAATTTTTCATTTTCTTTCCACTAGTAAATATTAGCACTTTTAAAATGGAAATTTGGGGAATTCCCTGGAGGTCCAGTGGTTAGGACTCCAAGCCTCCACTGCAGGGGACCCGTTTTTGATCCCTGGTCAGGGAACTAAGATCCCCGCAAGCTGCGTGGCACAGCCAAAATAAATAAAATGAAAATTTGATTGAGGTCTTGATTCCTGGTAGAGAGGGAATGGGTTGTAGGCCTGCAGCTAGCCCTTTTCTTCACAGTTGACATTTTTAGTAGTTTTATACTATGATGGTGCATTAGTCTGTTAGGACTGCCACAGCAAAATACCACAGACTGGGTGGCTTAAGAAACAGAAACTTATTTTCTCACTGTTCTGGAGTCTAAAAGTCCAAGATCAAGGTGCTGGCCAGGTTGTGTTCTTCTGAGGCCTCTCATTGGTTGATCACCTGAACTTCTATCTCAGGAACACCCTGAATTTCCTTACATCCTTGCCTTTATACTGCATCCACTGAGCAGTAACTATGTTGGAAGAAACCATACAATTATGCAAAAGGATACCACTGCAGATTTATGTTATCCGATCTCAGCTAAGCTCTCAGTATCGTTTGTCAATTATTTTGTTTTTTCCTTGGACAGACCCATTTTCCCATTTCTTTTTTTTAAACAGCTTTATTGAGATATAATTTACATACCATAAAGTTTACCCATTTAAAGTTTTTTAGTATATTTACAGAGTTGTGTGACTATTATCATAATCTAATTTTAGAACATTCTCATCATCCCATAAAGAAACTTTGTACCCTAGTCAGAGCCACCATTGTCTTTTGCTTGGACTATTTGGGGTAGCCTCCTGCATGGTGTCTGTTTCCTCCCTTGCCCCTCTACAGTCTGTTCTTAACACAGAAGCAAAAATGATCTGTTCAAAACCTACTAAGGATTATAACAAGTGATCTGGTCTCCCTACCTCTCTGATCTCATCTCCCCAAGCTCCCCTAGCCACATGGGCCTTCTTGCTGTTTCTTGAATATGCCAAGCACGCTCCCACTCAGGGTCTTTGTCCTTGCTGTTCCCTCTGCCTAGAACACATTTCCCCCAGATGTCCCCATGACTAACCTCCTTCAAAATGATTCTGATGATCAGTCATGTTTGGGAGCCATCCTGTAACAGAAATGAAGCCTGATTTTTTTCCTCCTTTGGTGTTTTATATTGGGTAATTGACAGAGACTTTTGATTTTTAAATATTTAAACTTAAAATATTTGGAATCTGATTACTTGCCACGTGCTAGGCATAATTACTGAACACTTGAATGCATTATATCAATTTAATTCCCACGACAACCCAAAATGGTAAGTTCTATTCCTACACCCAATTTAAAGATGAAAAAAACTGAGCCTTATAAATAGGTTAAGTAACTTGTCCAAGATCATATAGTAATAAGTTGCTGCAGAGCTGAATTTGAACCGGGTCTCTCTAACTCCAAAGCCCAAGTTCACAATTATTTGGCCTGGAAGTAAAATTTAAATAAATTTTATAGCTATCCTTTCATCCTCAATCGTGTAAACTGCAAAATACTACAGATGGAAAGAGAAACCCGGATCTTTCCATTTCCTCTAAGAAGTGCATCTGTCACTGGTTTGTCATCCTCAACTCTTAATAATGTTTTGGGCTGGATACTGCTTTGTTTAGGGGTGACGGGCCTGTACTGTGCACTGTAGGATGTTTAGCAGCACCCCTGGCCTCTGCCCACGAGATGCCAGCAACACGGCCTTCCTTCCCCAGATGTGACAACCAGAAGTGTCTCCAGACACTGTCAAATGTCCCTGGTAGAGAACCACTTTGTTTGACAATTGTACTTTATTTCTCTGTCACTTAGGTATGTCCACCTCCTTAGAAAATGTTGAAATGCTAATGTTTTCAGAAAGGTGATTTATTTAAAATAAGCTTACTTAAAAATAAAGCTATTCATCCTGCATAGTCAGCTGTATTAGCTTGCTGAAGTTACCATAAACAAAGTACCACAGACTGGGTGGCTTAAACAACAAAAATTTATTTTCTCACAGTTCTGAAGGCTACCAATCTGAGATCAAGGTGTCCGCAGTGTTAGTCTCTTTTAAGGTCTCTCCTGGGCTTCTAGGATGGCCGCCTTCTTACTCATGCGATGCTCCCCTCTGTGCTGTGTGCTAATCTCTGCTTACTTATTAAAGACACCAGTCATATTGGATCAGGGCCCACCTTAATGATCTCATTTCAATTTAATTACCTCTTTAAAGACCCTATCTCCAAAGTCACATCCTGAGGTATTGGGGGTTGTGAATTCAACATACGAAATTTTGGGAGGATACAATGCAGCCCCTAACACTCAGTTTGTCTTCTCCCCTCCCTTCCTGTGTGTTGAGCACTTACTATGTGCCAGACATTCTGCTAAATGCTGGTAATAGTAAGCAAGAGATGTGATCTCTGCCAAATAAGGTTTACAGTGAGGTAGGAAACACAGATATTTATAAAGTAATAACAAGTGTCATGCAAATATTACGCTTTGGGTCAAGTTAAGACTGAGCTGTTGAGATTAGAGTTAATGAGCCCGCAGCTCAAACCTTGAGACGCCAGTCTGCCACAAAGCAGCCAGCAGCGGGCGCTACCAGAACCCGCCTTTATTGTGGTGGGCCCCGCCCACTCCCTCCCGGATTCCGCCTTCTGCCTGCTCACGGCCCAGTCCCCCAAGGGGTTTGGCAAACTGCGGTAAACGCTCCGGGACCGCGTCACCCTCCGCTCTGACAATAGGCGTCAGTCGGCCCCGCCTACGCCGTAGGGCCGGGAGTGGGGGCGGGCCCTGAGGGCGCTGGGAGGCTGGGAAAAGCGACGCAAGCAGCCGCGACGCCATTTGTCGCGGCCCAGCGTGGGTGCAAGCGGATCTCGGAAGAGCTCGGTTGTTAGATTCTCGCGCGCGCGCGATCCGCTCTCCCCCGCCTGCTTCGTGTCACGCTGTCCCACGCGTCGCCCCTCGGAGGAGTCGCCGCCGCCACCCAGATAGGAGTCGGAGACGCAGCGAGGCCGTCGTCACCGCCATGCCTAAGAATAAAGGTAATGCCGCCTGGACCCCGGGACCACGACTCCGCTCGGCCCGGTCTCCCCGGCTGTGCACGCGGCCTCCGGATCTCCTAGGCGGCAGTAACCTGCCTCTCCGCCCTGCCTGCACGCAGCTGGGCGATCCGGACGCGATCCTGGGCTCGGGAGGGGAGCTGGGAAGTTACTCCTGTCTTCCAGTTTGGTCACATTGGGGTGGAGCCGACGCCATTTTTGTAGGGCCTCCTGCGGGAGGACGTGTGCTTCTGCTCCAGATTCGCGCCAGACTGACCCCGGCACTATAGGGACCTGTGGGGAGACCTCCCCCGTGGCCGCCTGGGCTTCGCAAATGGGCGTCTTTGGTCTTCCCGGCAGTTCTTAACTTTCAAAGGGTGATGCCTGTTTTAAGTGGCCATCAGGTACTCCTGCATGGAATTCTTTATGGGCAGTTGTTGGGTATTGTTGAGACTACTCCCTCTCTCTTTTGTAAATAGTGGACGAAACCTTGATGCATTAAGGTTCCTCTCTAGAGACTTACTCTTACCCATCCTTTTACGGGGCTTTCTTTTTCCCAGAACACCTGTTCCATATTTAGCCAAGTTTTCTACTTTTGCTCCAGATCGGTATATATTGTGGTGGGAGTAAAGACCTTTCAGTTCCTACCATTCTTAGGCCAAACATTCACAAACTGTCAGATTTGAGGATAATTTTATTTGGAATTTGCAAAATGGAAGGCCTAATCTAGGTAAAAGCAGAACAGTCCTAAAGAAATTCTTTTTTTAAGACTTAATGGTGTTTCTGTCTTCAGTATTCTTACAATTTCTCAGAGGAAATTGTGGAAGTCGAAACAGGGAAAAGGTATTTTCCTACAGGAGAGGCATGTATTTCACAACCCACAAGTTTCCTTTGATTAGTCATCTTTGAGACCCCTGCCCTGACCCAGGCCTACTCTGTTCTCTTTTTTACTTCACAGCTGGCTCCAGGAATTCGACCTCATTTCCTCTTTGTAGCTGTCACTACTCTTTTTATTCCTTGATGTATTTGGTTGCAGTTCTGTGCGAGATTTGGTGCAGCTCTCTCAGGGCACTCCACCTCACTGCCCTCTTACTTGCCGTTCCTTTTCGTAGCAAGTATTATACTGCTAATTATTCTGGTAAAGACGGGGTGACAAAATAGGGTTTTCAAAGTCATGGTTTTCTTGTAACCTACATCATCTGAGATGGTAACTGGATCCATTCAATAGATATCTTATTTTTCACCTTTATTTCTGGCGATGAGATTTCCGATTTCCTCACTAGACTGTAAGTTCTGAAGGGCAATAGTAGTATCTATTGGAGAAGGTTGTATCTATTGGAGAAGACACAAACTAGATACTACTATTGGAGAAGTAGTATCTAGTTTGGAGAAGATTGGCATCTTTAGGGATATTTGTCTTCCCATGCCTGAATGTAGTATATCTTTCCTTTATTTAGGTGTTGTTTAATATCTCCTTACATTTCATGTGCATCTTTTGTCCGGTTTATTCCTAGCTACCTTATATTTTTTGGTTGCTAATTAAAATGGTAAAATGAAAATATTAGAATGAAAGATTTCAGACCTACAATAAGCTATAAAGCAAATATAATGAATAACTGTCTGCAGTTGATGCATCAGTCATGTCCTGTCAAAAGATAGCAATAAAAGTTATTTTCACAGACAAAATTTAATATAAAGAATAGGGGACTTCCCTGGTGGTCCAGTGGTTAAGACTTCGCCTTCCAATGCGGGGCGTGCGGGTTCGATCCCTGGTTGGGGAGCTGAGATCCCACATGCCTCACGGCCAAAACACCAAAACATAAAACAAGCAGTATTGTAACAAATTCAATAAAGACTTTAAAAATGGTCCACATCAAAAAAAAAATCATTATAATATAAAGGTTGGTTAACCCATGTATTGGAGAGCTGAAAAGGCAAAAAGGGAACCACCCTAAGGTAGCAATTGCTAGAAACAGCTATGGCTCCTAGAACTGGAGGGAAAAAAGGAGAGAGGTTGTTATTATTAAGACTGACAAAAACAACAGGGATTTACTGTAGAGCACAGGGAACTATATTCAGTATTTTGAATTTATGGTAATAAACCATAATGGAAAAGAATCAGAAAAAAAGAATTTAGATATATACATATATATGTATAACTGAATCACTTTGCTGTACACCTGAAACTAACACAGTATTGTAAATCAACTATACTCCAATTAAAGAAAAACAAACAAACCTGACAAAACTTGGAGGAGGGGCCCAGACCTCTAAAGAGGGGGCGCTGTCGATAGCAGGGTCTTTGAGGACCCTGTGAGGTTGGTTCTGGGGCAAAGCAAAAGGGAATCATCTGCAACCACTGAAAGCAGTTACAGCCAGAAGACTGCTGCTGAGTTTATGCCAGTAAAACCGAGAAGCAAATCCCCTTTCTGCTCCAGCCTGCCCTCTGCAGCGTCCCAGCGGCAGGGCCTAACTGGCAGCAGCGGGCCAAGGAGAAGGGCGGGGGTGGGGAAGCTCCGAGAGGAAAGCTGCAGGACCAGCACTGGTGCTCAACTTCTGTCCGGGTGGGGTTCCCGGAGGCCCACAGCTCAGGGCGGGCTTTTGTGGTGTCAGTGGCCCAAATGGCAGAGGGACATATTTACAGTTGCATTATCAATGCTAAATTTCTAACAGTAATTTCTTAACATCATCCAACATCCAGTCCATTTTCAAATTTCCCCTATTGTCTCAAGGGTGTCTAGAGTGTAAGTATATAATATACCTAATGTCGTATACTATATTTTTTAATTTATTGAGGTGAAAGTCACATCACATAAAGTTAGCCACTTTAAAGTGAGCGAGCGATTCGGACTTCCTTGGTGGTGTAGTGGTTAAGAATCCGCCTGCCAATGCAGGGGACATGGGTTCGAGCCCTGGTCCGGGAAGATCCCACATGCCATGGAGCAGCTCAGCCCGCGAGCCACAACTACTGGGTCCACATGCCACAACTGCTGAAACCTGCGCGCCTAGAGCCCATGCTCCACAACAAGAGAAGCCACTGCAATGAGACGCCACATTGGGTTGCTAGCACTTGACACTTAGTAGATGCTCAGTAAATAATTGTTGGATTAAGTCACCTCCCTTCTGTTGACTCCACCCTTAGGTGAATAATAGGCTCTCCCTTGGTTCCAAAGGGACTGAACTACATTAAAACACATCTAGTTCACAAACCTCCTTTAAAGTTCATTTCATTACATGGCAATAAAATAGGGAAGGGGATGATCAGGGTATGGTTAATTCTGGTAAATTGACAAGCAATGAATCATTCTTTTATAAATAACACATGAGGCATACAAAAATTATAAATAATGCAGTGAATGCCTGGGGAATCAACCCATTACTCTGAACTTGAGAATTACAACACATATTCAGTTAAAGCCCTCTGTGTTCCCCTCCCCAATCCCCTTCCGCTCCCTCTCTTCATCTCTTCCAGGAGGTAGCCACCATTCTGAATTTGGTGTTTAAGCATTCCTATAGTTGTAAAACCCATCTGTTATCTTTACTTGTTATCTTAGAGGAACAGTACTTTTCAAGACTCCCGAGTTTTATGAGATGCAGTTTACTAATGTGAAATAAATTCATGATTATTTTTCTGTTTTTATTCATTGGAAAAGCCAGAGCCTGTGAACATAATCTTTGTGATGTTTACACACGTATTGTCACTGTGTGTTGCCACTAACTGTGTTGCCACTAACTGTATGTTGCCACTAACTGTGTTGCCACTAACTGTGTGTTGAATGACTTGATTTGGATTGATTCTTACCAGCTTATTTCCTCTAGAATCCTCTAGACTCTGTCAGTTTATTACCTCAGGGAAAAAAGGTAGCCTTGGGCCCACTTATGAAGAGCAGTTGGGGTAAGGTGCTCCCACACTTTAAAGAAGTTACTACTTTTAGTTTTAAAATCACCAGTCCTTTAGGAATGTATGGGCTACTCTTGAGTGATTGATTCAAAGAATTTTCCAACTAAATATGTGACTCAGTAAACAAAGTAGGTGTGATACTTGCACTGATGCCCACTCTGCTTTGAAGATTTGACATGGTTGGTGGCTTGAAGCAGAGGATACTTTTCTCTTTCTAGGAAATGAGCTCTGAGGACTCTGGGTGGGTCAGACATTGTAGAGGCCTGCCGAACATAGCACAGAGCATTGTGAGACTGCCCCTGGGACAGAGTAAGTGCACATGACTCAAGAAGTTAAGAGTCTGTCTTTGCAGTGGCCAGGTACACGTTCTTTATTCTGTTTGGGCTGTGAACTGTTTTTGCTGCTTCCAGGCTCGTCCCGTGAGTCCCTTAGTGTCGCTACCACTTAACACCTTTCTTCTGTCTTTTGGAATGGCTGCCAATGTGGTTTAGGTTCTAGAATGGGAACAGAACGCTGTGGAGAGATACCCTAATGTGGGGGCCAGGAACAAAAAAGGATTAGGTTGGATCTGGTCACCCCCACTCACTAATAGTGTTGCTTCTCTGAGCTTCAGTAAACTCACTGGTAAACTGGGCATAAATGACTTATTATCTCATAGAGTGATAGTGACAAGTCAATGGGTGGCATTACTGCATACTGGTTAAGAGTATAATCACTGGGGTGATACTGCCTGATGCAAATACCAGCTCTCACTTCATTCTCTCTTGTGAGATAAAGACAAAATAATGCCTATCTCATAGGCATAAGCTTGTTAAGGGCGAGTTACTGGGACAGCGAGAAGTCTGCTTGGATTGAAGCATAGGGAAATTGAAGAGGAGTAATGAGAGGTAGATTGCTGTCATGCTTATAGGTTGAAAGACTTATATTCTTTAAGGTAGTTATGTTAACCACTAACAGAAATAAGGATGTTTATTAAGGACCAACTTTGTAAAAGAAAGTAATTTGAGTTTTGAGTAAAATTTGAATGACAGTAGCCCATTCACTGGAAATGTGCTGAGCCTCACATTAGAAATGAGGCCAAAGCTTAGTTGAAATAGTAGGATGAGATGTAAAATTCTTAGCATAGAAGTGGTAGGTGAGAGAAATTTTTCCTTAGAAAGTAGGTAAGCAGAAGCTGAGAATTTGGACTTAATGAAGCTCAAAAGGGATAGGCATAGTGAAGGGGTAGGGGTGATGAAAGGTCAAGAATAGTGCAAGTGGCCCTTTAAAAGTCAGAAAAAGAGTTGAGAAATGATCAGCAGTGTCATTATTTAAAGTATGGAAAATGGGAGGGAGGGTACAGATTTTTAAGGCTACCGGTAGATAGAAGAATTCTAGAACCCTACATGGTAGAAGGAATATAGAGGCACTTGAATCTTCTGTTCTAACTCCCTCATTTTATAGAGGCTGGAATTGAGATCCTGAGAAGTTTTGTGAAAGCTCCATGTATCCTTTATTCCTCCCTTCACATATGGTCACAATTCCCATGTTGTTTCCATCTCAGAAATATTCCTCTTATTTGTGTCTTCCTCTTCACGGTCAGGCTAGGTGTGCTTCATTCTATGTGTAATAAGGACAGTGACCTTCTTACCAGTTTTCCCACCCAGAGGATCATGTCACACCTCTATTTTTTGTTGAACTATTTAAGATTTTTTTTTTTTTTTTTTTTTTTTTGCGGTACGTGGGCCTCTAACTGTTGTGGCTTCTCCCGTTGTGGAGCGCAGGCTCAGCGGCCATGGCTCATAGGCCCAGCCGCTCCGCAGCATGTGGGATCCTCCCAGACCGGGGCACGAACCCGTGTCCCCTGCATCGGCAGGCGGACTCTCAACCACTGCGCCACCAGGGAAGCCCTATTTAAGATTTTTGAATAGTAAAGTTCACGATTCAGGTTTCAAAAAGTGTAGAATGAAATGTCTTTCCTAAGTGTGTCCTCTTGCCAATGAGTTCTTCTCACAGGCAGTCATTAACTTTCTTGTACGTGCCCTTCCAGAGATATTTTATATGTAAGCAAGTATGAATATCCCTTTTTTACACAATGGTAGCTTTATACTCTTCTTCAGCTTGCTCTATTTGTTGTTAAACTTACATTATGAAGAATTTTGAACATATACAAAAGTAGACTAGTATAATGAGCCTCCATGTACTCAACTCCTGGCCTCGGACATCATTAATTCACAGCTAAACTTGCACCGTCCACACCAAATCAGGGTCCACATATGGGCTATAAATTGTCATTGGTTGATATCTTTTAAGTCTTTTCTAACTGGTAGGTTCTTCATCCATCTGTGGGGGTTTTTTTCTTCATAATGTATCTGTTGAAGAAAACAGATTGTCTTGTGGATTCGTCCCCATGTTGTCATCGTCCCCGTCATCCCCCAACCCCCAGCTAGATTTTGCTGATTGCATCCCTAGTGTACCTTGATTTTTACTGTTTTTTACCAGACTGTCTTTTAGAGCAGTTTTATGTTGATAAAAAAATGAGCAGAAATTGCAGAGTTCCAACTCCCACCCTCCCAGTTTCCTCTATTATTAATATCTTACATGAGCCACTATAGATAGTCCATAGTTTACATTAAGGTTCATTCTTTGTGTTGTACGTTTTATGGATTTTTGACAAATATATAGTGACATGTATCCACCATTACAGTACCATACTGCGTTAAAAATCCTGTTGTTCACCTATTCACCTGTCCTTCCTTCCCCGCTC